>NC_064922.1:920958630-921583630 GCF_023897955.1 Schistocerca gregaria
AGGCAGACTTTGCAGTCTTTTATCTGTGAAGCAGACGCAATAGTACGATCAAGTGGAATGGCGTTGACTTGATCTGAAGGTTTACCAGCTGTTTTTATCTGCAGTGAAAGCTCTCCATTTGCCTTCTTTTCGTCTGTGGGGCTTTTTAGGAACTATGTCGGCAGTGATGGAGGCAGTACCGGATTTTTTACTAGTGTCTGCCTCCGCAGTGGTGGCAGCTATGGCTTTATCCGATGTTCTTGGGAGGGCTATGGGCCCTGAAACAACTGAAGCTTGACAACGCTTGGCAAGGTCCGTTTGGGTACAAGTGATGGCTGTCGAAATAGGCTTTTTAAGGGCTGCAGCAAAAGATGTAGTGAAAGTGGGAGGCTATGTAGCCATACAGATCTTCTTGGCCTCACCATAAGGGATATATTTCGATGTTTCAGTCTTCTCTATTTTCCTTTCTTCAAGGACTCTAGGCAAGGTGATCCCCAGAACAATTTAGACGCTTTGGAGAAGAGGACGGACAAACTCTGATGTTGGCAGCCTTTCCACATTTTCCACAACTGGTTTCACCCTTACATCCTAAGTGGTATGCCCAAAGACCTCCTAGGCGTGGGACATAGGGCTGTACACTTAGGTGAACAAAACCTGCCTTGATATTCTCTGCCCGCATCTCGTGGTCGTGCGGTAGCGTTCTCGCTTCCCATGCCTGGGTTCCTGGGTTCGATTCCCGGCGGGGTCAGGGATTTTCTCTGCCTCGTGATGGCTGGGTGTTGTGTGCTGTCCTTACGTTAGTTAGGTTTAAGTAGTTCTAAGTTCTAGGGGACTGATGACCATAGATGTTAAGTCCCATAGTGCTCAGAGCCATTTGAACCATTTTTTTGATATACTCTGGGAGTTTCGTGTTGTTGAAGGTAAGGTTAAAGGAGTCAGATTTTACGAGATCCCAACCACAATTTCCACTATATTTTGCACATCAATGATTCCACTCATTTTTCAATTTTTTCTTGAGAAATTCAACCAGATCTCTATGCGACACAACATCTTTGCTGTAGTTCAAGAAGTTGTGGAGCTCCTTTTCCATGGCACATTCCCAAACGCATTTAGCTTTCTATAGGTTGTTTCCTTGTTGGGAACCAGCAGTTTCAATCATCAGTTTTCCATTATGCAATCACTTCACTGATTTCAGTGTACCGGTGGTGCTCTCTTTTCGCATATAAAAAGGTGAAGCTTTCTAAAAATTGCCTCTTTTCGCTTTACAGTCAGAAATATATACTGAGCAGTAGCATACTATAAGCCGAAGAAATCTGTACAATATCTATGTCAGAAAGACTTATTACCCGAGCCCTTTTGCGTGTTGGGTGCTGGTACCTACTACCGGTCCACCCGATCTGTTCGGAGGAATAGGAGGAAACTTCAAGGGTTGGTCCTACGAACAGCTAGGGAAATAGAAGTCCACCTAGGCAGAGCCCCGTGTTCATACGTAAGCTTTATACAACTCAGGTGTGGCAGGATCCCCAGACATTGCCTGTTCCATCTCATCAGCCATGCATCTCAGTAGTATGCAGCACACTTTGAGAATTATGGCCTTTTTTTATGAACATCAAGCCAAGATCCTCGTTTTCTGTAACACACAACATTCCAATGCAACGCTGCACAGTGGTCGCTGAAACTTGCCCACAGCTTACTGTGACAGAGGGCTGGCAGTACTGGCCAATCCCAAGCCAGGAATCCTGGGATCGCCAAGCCACTACCCAGCAAATGAATGCTGAGCCCCTGGGTGTTGGACTGTTTTCTTGACAGAGAGGATATAGAAAGTTATTTTGGCTGAGGAATCGACGATAAATGTGGAAGAAACTTCATGTGAGCCATGATGATGTATGTTTGTTCATATGGGATACCAACGACCTATCAAATAGCAACTTCAAACTAATTGCAAATGTTACAGTTATCAGTAACGACGCACTATCTGGAAAAATCTGCAGAAATATTCCGGAATATCTTGATGAAACTTCGAGGTGACGCAAGGATTAGGATCTTCTTTCAGATTTTTGAGAGTGATAAAATTTTGCCCAGTTTAGGTGAAGCTTACGTATTTTTAGAGATACGTATCCCAATCGGTGAAAACGGAAGGCTCTTGCTGGAACTCAGTACAGCACTCGGGGCTGCCGGATTGCAGTCGCGAAGTGGGGCCGAGGCAGTTTCATGTAAGGTTTCACAGACTGACGATAATTCATGGATTTGTAGTTTTCGCTTGACGATGTCCACTATGGACAAACGGTAGTTACCTTTATTCTGAAGAAGTCTGGGCTATCCCGACTGAAATCTAGGTAAAGCTAGGTAAACTTTGCAACTGAGGCTGTTGGTTTTTAAAATTAAAATTAAAATTTATACAGTAGCTGATAGGTCCGCGAAATGTTGAAAATGTTTAAATAGTAGGGTCTATAGTGCCTTGGCGGCGTGACAAATTTAAGTTTCTAAGTTAATACAGTCAAAATATAAGGTCTAATATGTCACATATTGTTACTCGCAAACTCACTTATCAAAACCTATCGATGAACTGCCTGTATATACATCGGGCCTGGTGGGTTAGCGGTAGAGTACGTGTATGGAAACCCTGAAGTCACGGGTTCGTATTTCGGTCAGGCCATGGACTTTTCAGTCTTCGTTTTAATCTAGCCTTCACCTAAAATCAATCTGAAGAGTAGCCAAAAACAACATTAGGTTCGGATTCCACGTTATACTGTAGATCACCTTTCAATGGTTGGGTAACAGGGGTAGCTTCGGGACACGGAATTCGCGGAACTGAGGTCCAATGGAAAGACTTGCACTAAGCCACACAAAATTATTATTATTATTATCATCTACGTGCATAATTAATTTTTATACGAAACCATCCTAGTACGAATCCAACTAAATTTAACAAAGGGAAGCTTACTGACTGCCACTTTCATCGCTATTTTTGAGCCTTATTCTTACGTCACGTCATCAAAAAATGGGAGTTGCTTATGATTTCACGATTATGAAGTCACTGATACACAGGCATGATATCTCAACTCTAATGGTGGGGGTATGGCTTGTGGCTACATGGGTAGGGCACTGACCTGCTTACGTACATTAGAAACGTCAAGAAAAGTGTGTGTGAATGGTTAGTGGCTGTACTACTCATAATAATGTTATATGCATATTTCTATAATTCCATGATTTCTGTTTTATGTGCATTAATCATCGTACAAGGCATACTTACCAGCATAACGTTTTCTGTCCCAAACCCGAAGACATCACAGATGTAGTAACGACTCAGAGAACAGTATAAAATTTAAAGAAGATCTATTAAGACTTATTGTTAGTGCTATGACTGTCCGACCTATGGGATTGCGAAACACTTGGCCAGTCTCCTGCAGCCACTTACAGGAAAAATTGAAACATCAGTCAGGTTATTTTATCGAAAAACTAAGATCGTGGATCCTAAGTGAAAGAAAGATGTATCAACAGTTCTACTTGCTAAGACTGGTTCATTGATTCGGGAGAGTGGACCAAACAGTGAGGTCATCGGCCTCATCGGATTAGGAAAGTATGGGGCCTGTTTATATTTGGAACTACTACCTGATTCCTTACAGCCTGTGAAGATATCTCCAGCTTTGTGAGGTATGAGGTTACACAGAGAAACACGCCTTCGTTCGCAGAGTAATGCCTGTAAATCGAAAATCTCTAAGGATGAAAATACCAGCCGTGAGTGCCTGACTTCTTCGTATAGCGATTCTGATAGTTAAATATTTATTAATAACGACAAGTGATTTGGAATCTGCAGAACCACTAAGGAATTTGCGTTAGCTGTGACTGAAATGAACTGATAATTAGAAGTGATGTGCTCACTGACGCTCTCATCTAATAATATTGAAACTGTGATCAAATTTCCATTACATCCTATACGTAACTTTTTTGTTATAGGATTTATTTTTATTTATTTATTTATTTATTTTTGCAGTAACCTGTCCTAAAGTTGAGGAAATTAGTGCAAAATTTGACACTGTTCGGCATCTAATTCTTTGGCACTGCAAGGCAAATAAAAGTGGCTGCGCTGGTGTAATAAAACATTGGTGCGATGAATAAACCTTTGGTTGCGAGCGTTACGGGAACTTCAGCACCCGTGCGGTCAGCGGCGGGCGAAATGCGCTGCGCTGGACCGCGATCGCAGCTACAGTGGCGCCCGTTTTCTAAAAGCGCTGTGGCTGAGTGCGGCGCAAGTATTTTGCGGCGTAGCGGTTACGAGTGAGGCCACTGTGTGTGTGTGTGTGTGTGTGTGTGTGCGGTGGCGGCAGCAGTTGGACGTCCAGTACGTCACGCAGAATGTAATAACGGGCGCGCTGCGTGGCTTCGGCCGGCCCAGCCTCGCTGCCGCTGCGGTATTAAAGGCGGCCACCCGCTACACGCCGCGCCCCGGCCACCAGCCTCCTTCCCTCTCCTGAAGATGGAAGTCTTCTTAGCGGTGGAAACGTCGTCGACACCCTCTGCGCGAGCGCCTTTTCTTTACCGTTGCCTCCCACCGGCACTACACCTACACGTCCGTATACGTATTCTCCTTCAACAGGGAGGTTTCCGGAGCCAGTCTCGGCGAGCCACTATGTGGTAAATGGCGGAAGGCACTTTATACCATTGTTATATCCGCTCACTCTATGACTCCATTCGCGAAAGAAACCATGCAAAACAACCATCAGAGAACGTCTGTAGACGCAGCCTACTCCTTACGTTATGTGCCAAGTAAGATCGTAAGTGATGGAAAAGGGCCACCGTGGTACAAGAACAGAGTTAGGGAACTTCACAGCAAACATAAACATAGCCAAAGCCTCGCAGACAAACAAAAATTACGCGAAGCGAAATGTAGTGTGAGGAGGGCTATGCGAGAGGCGTTCAATGAATTCGAAAGTAAAGTTGTATGTACGGACTTGGCAGAAAATCCTAAGAAATTTTGCTCTTATGTCAAAGCGGTAGGTGGATCAAAACAAAATGTCCAGACACTCTGTGACCAAAATGGTACTGAAACAGAGGATGACAGACTTGAGGCCGAAATACTAAATGTCTTCTTCCAAAGCTGTTTCGCAGAGGAAGACTGCACTGTAGTTCCTTCTCTAGATTGTTGCACACATGACAAAATGGTAGATATCGAAATGGACGAGAGAGGGATAGAGAAACAATTAAAATCCCTCAAAAGAGGAAAGGCCGATGGACCTGATGGGATACCAGTTCGATTTTACATAGAGTACGCGAAGGAACTTGCCTCCCTTCTTGCAGCGGTGTACCGTAGGTCTCTAGAAGAGCGTAGCGTTCCAAGAGAATGGAAAAGGGCACAGGTCATCCCCGTTTTCAAGAAGGGACATCGAACAGATGTGCAGAACTATAGACCTATATCTCTAACGTCGATCAGTTGTAGAATTTTGGAACACGTATTATGTTCGAGTATAATTACTTTTCTGGAGACTAGAAATCTACTCTGTAGGAATCAGCATGGGTTTCGAAAAAGACGATCGTGTGAAACCCAGCTCGCGCTATTCGCCCACGGGACTCAGAGGGCCGTAGACACGGGTTCCCAGGTAGATGCCGTGTTTCTTGACTTCCACAAGGCGTTCGATGTAGTTCCCTACAGTCGTTTAATGAACAAAGTAAGAGCACATGGATTATCAGACCAATTGTGTGATTGGATTGAAGAGTTCCTAGATAACAGCACGCAGCATGTCATTCTCAATGGAGAGACGTTATCCGAAGTAAGAGTGATTTCAGGTGTGTCGCAGGGGAGTGTCATAGGACCGTTGCTATTCACAATATACATAAATGACGTTGTGGATGACATCGGAAGTGCACTGAGGCTTTTTGCGGATGATGGTGTGGTATATCGTGAGGTTATAACAATGGAAAATTGTACTGAAATGCAGGAGGATCTGCAGCGAATTGACGCATGGTGCAGGGAATGGCAATTGAATCTCAATGTAGACAAGTTTAATGTGCTGCAAATACATAGAAAGAAAGATCCCTTATCATTTAGCTACAATAAAGCAGGTCAGCAACTGGAAGCAGTCAATTCCATAAATTATCTGGGAGTACGCATAAGGAGTATTTTAAAATGGAATGATCATATAAAGTTGATCGTTGGTAAAGCAGATGCCAGACTGAGATTCATTGGAAGAATCATAAGGAAATGCAATCCTAAAACAAAGGATGTAGGTTACAGTACGCTTGTTCGCCCGCTGCTTGGATACTGCTCAGCAGTGTGGAATCCGTACCAGATAGGGTTGATAGAAGAGATAGAGAAGACCCAACGGAGAGCAGCGCGCTTCGTTACAAGATCATTTAATAATCGCCAAAACGTTATGGAGATGACAGATAAACTCCAGTGGAAGACTCTGCAGGAGAGACGCTCAGTAGCTCGGTACGGGCTTTTGTTGAAGTTTCGAGAACGTACCTTCACCGAAGAGTCAAGCAGTATATTGCTCCCTCCTACGTATATCTTGCGAAGAGATCTTTCTTTCCACGAATAACACGAGACTGGAATAGAAGGGAGAACCGATAGAGGTACTCAAGGTACCCTCCGCCACACACCGTCAGGTGGCTTGCGGAGTATGAATGTAGATGTAGATGTAGATTGTTGTGTTCATCATGTAACTCATACGGTAGTCATAAGTATTAATTATCACCTCTAAAGTCTAAACAACTGTACTTTCAGGCTTTCTCGGCGTATTTCAGCTATGAAATCTTCACGGGTTATCAGCCGAGTGGCGTCGTCTTCTAGTCACAACGTTTCAATGGATTGCGCATCCATCATCTTCAGGCGAAGATGATGGATCCATGTGAACGTAAATTCGTAGACGTACACACCATATGGAAGTAGAACGGCCTCCAGAGTGCATTTCTGTTTTTCAGTTTTCGTGTTGTTAGCGGCCCTGGAAGACAACATAAGGAGCGAGAAGAATTGAGGTGTAGCGCCGTGTACCGATCCTGCCTTGGAGGCGGTTAAGTGTGAGATGTGTGTCAGAGCTGGATAGTGGCAGATGGTGACGCGAAACTGGACGCGCACGTAGTTTATGTATCAGCCGACAGAGGACAATATTGGATAGGGGTCTGTGATTTAGTTTCGATTGTGCCCAGTGGTGTGCACTAAAGTAATCGAATGTTTTTCATAAACTGTTCTAGTATTTTCATAAAGTGTTATCGTTTCTTTTTTCGTAGGTAAAATGTTATAAATGTGTTTTACCAGTATAAATTATGCGTGGGTGTGGTTGAAGGTTAATATGAAGATAATTGTCTAACGAGTTATGTAGTGGGATTTAGTGTGGGAACATTTCGAAGAATTATGGGTGTGGACACAGGGGATTTTTGTAGAATAGATTTGTAAAGTAAGTTTATGGTAAAGGGAAAGTTACTTCAGGTATAATAACGATAGTTAATAACTTTATGCTTAAGCTTAACTTCCGAATATTAGATAATTACATCGGTAAAAAGTGCAGTCGTTAGGTTTACTGTTATGCTATTGGTTATTGATGAAAAGCGCCGACTGACGCGGGAGAATATTGTTTTGCTATTGGCTGTTGTGTAAACTGACCAATGGTAAAGCAATATTCTTCGCGCGCCTTTCTCTGCTGGTAGAGAAGACTTAGAGTATTCTAGAGAGGAGTCGGAGCCTAGCTGTGAAACAATTCGGAAGGGTGTAGTAGTAGTTCCGATGGAAATGATAAGTTTCCGGATCTAGCAGTGTCTCATACATCAAAAATGTTGTAAAGTGACTGCATAATTATTTCGATGGCTGTGTAGAAATTTCCGAATTTTTAAGTGAATTTTGTGACGAGAAAAGACATAAATTCCGCGTGGTGTATTGAGCAGGTCGGTGGCTAAAAACTGTTACTGCATTAGGTACCGACCGACTTAATATTTGGCGAGCATTCTCAATCAAAAATAACCCGTATTTTGGTAGCTATTACTTTTTCGGGAAATTCAAAACCATAAACTTGCTAACGTGAGTGAGAGGGATTGTGAGTGACTGTGTCAAGACTAGAACGGGTTTGGCAGTGGTACTTGTTCATCTAAGTTTCAGAATATATTTATTAAGGAAAAAATTTCCAACCTTTCATTTCGTGTGAAAACTTTCTCCCGAAACGTAGATTTAGTGGCTTTAATTGGAGCCTGGTTCACGTCGAAGTACAGTAGGTTTCCCTCGGCTTCCCTACTGATGAAACGCTGAGACAATGTTCACAGGTAGGTGCAGGTTCTTCGTAAAGGGACGGAAGAAACCGTGCCGCCGCAGAATATCAGATGATGAGTGATAAATGTGAAGCACACGCGGGCACCCTGTGCGACAGAATTATCACCGCCTGACAGATATGGAAAGCGGCTTCATTCTGGATCTCCATTTAACCAGCTGGTCTAATTATGCAGTATTGTGAGGTATTCCGGTATGACAGTAGCCCATTGTTGGACTCCATGGAAACTTGGGGGCAGGGTAGTCGTCGTCCAGTCTCAGGATAAGGAAGACTGGACTGGGAGTCTCGTCGACATCGAAGTCATTAGGGACGGTTAAAAAATGCTTCAAATGGCTATGAGCACTACGGGACTTCTGAGTTTATCAGTCCCCTAGAACTTAGAACTACTTAAACCTAACTAACCTAAGAACGTCACACACATCCACGCCCGGGCAGGATTCGAACCTGCGACCGTAGCGGTCACGCTGTTCCAGACTGTAGCGCTTAAAACCGGTCGGCCACTCTGGCCGGCGGACGGATGGTAAGCTGGGACCGTGTAAAGATGGGAAAGGTAATCGGCTATGCCCATTCAAAGGGATCATCGCTGCATTTTTCTAGAGCGATTTAGGAAAATTACAGGAGACCTAACGCTGGACGGATAGACTCGGGTCTGAACCGTCGTCTTCCTGAATGCGAGTCCCGAGTGCTAACCAGTGCCACATCTCGTTCGGTTCAGCGACCGTGTCGACCACTTCTGACCATCAAAAGAAGATATCTCCATGTTGTGCACCACGAACTGAATAACCCCTTCGTATCTGGGCCTGCCATCCGAGAATAATTAATGGACGGCGTCCAGTACTACGTAGCACTACGCACCATTGCTCGCGGGTAGGCAGCTGTTGATACCACAACCCAAACAGCTGCTTTTGGAATGGTGACCTCACTTGGAGGTGTAGATTGTTTATGAGTGACATCGCATAATGTTCGCTGATGGAACGCAGTTCTGCACTACCCTTGTAACCACCATCAGTGAGTATTGAGGCGACCTACGTAGAGGTGCTATACTTCCAATGATTTGTAGAAGCACTGCGGTGTTACTCCTGGCGTTATAGTTTGGGATAGGACTGCTGATATTTTTAAAAATACATCAACATTAAAAAAAATATCACTATCACCCTCGATATATAGAAAAATTGTATCGATATATGGACGGAAAGGAAGATCGACGTACTGGTCTTTAGAAATATCTGCTGCACATTGTAAATATAGTGTCGGTTTTATAGCCGTATTTTAAATATTGATATATTAGTAGATAGTTTGTGCATCAACAACCTAGCGGCCTGCCTACCCCCGTTAGAGGAAGAATTGAAAGGAAAACGATGCACGTTCACGCTTGGTGATAAACACTTTGCTAACAATAGCAACTGCATGTAATTCGCACAATAAAGGGTTGTTACCCGTCCTCTTATAATATTATGTTTTGCTATTGTTATTGTTAGAAAAATCTTTATTCACTTGGTCGTCGAAATTTTGAAATAAAAGTTACTGTGGATGTCGCATAATAAATACTTCCTGTGAAGCGTTGTTGTGACACAGGCAAAGGTCAATTGTGGAAACTAAGCCACTGAATGTTACAAATAATGTTATTAAAGAATACGGGCGACTGACTACATCAAATAAGAGGGCACGTGCATTCGCGAATGAGTGGTAAAAAAATAAGTTAGTATTGTATACGAAATGAGTCTTAAATATAGTTCCGCTTGTACACACTAAAATATATGTGACCATAGGAACGGGATAGAAGCACGTACGTTATGAGCGCAATCATCCCCCGTGGTCTGCAGTTACAGTTAAATGCGTTTATTCATCTTAGAACGTAAATGTGTGGACTTAGAAATTAAATGAAAAGAAAGAGTGCCGGTTCTGAATGTCGCGGCAAATATATTGAAATTGACGGTAGCGGCCACGAAAGGTACAAGATGAACACATTCACATACCTCTATTGTGGAGCAGGGTCGCCGTGAAGATCATCGCCTCCATCTAAATTTTCTGCATAAAATTAAAATATTAGTAATAAATTTCCAGAATTTCAGGAACTGGGACCAATGTTATCACAATTGACGAATTCGCTCTGCTTCAAAATCACTTTCATTACTTAACCCAATTTTATCAGTAAGAAATGGTACAAGAAGTCTTAAAACTAGGACAGCATAACAGCGAAAGATAACTTATTCTAAAACTAATAAACGAAGAGCGTAAAGCTTCATTTGTTCAGCAAATGTTTGACGCATTAATCCCTGGTAGTTGAACTATTGTCTATATAACAAAATTATAAACAGCCGACCAGCTGCAATGGATAAAGAAATTCTTTACCTTTGTTTCGACAAATATAAATTTGTCTTCTTCAGAAGGTAACAATTTTACATTAGTAAGGACTAATGTACCATCGCCGTTTTCACAATTGTCTGCATAGATCCATGTTGCAAAAATAAAATATAGCCCTAGAATTTGGGTTTGTCACGTTAATATAAAATAGCTCATGGATCTTGCAGGTACATTAGTCCTTACTAATGTAAAATTGTTACCTTCTGAAGAAGACAAATTTATATTTGCCGAAACCTAGGTAAAGAATTTGTTTATCTATTACAAATGGTCGGCTGTTTATAATTTTATTACGTGAAACCATTGCTGTTGTGCAGCTATGTTTAAAATCTTAGTGTCTATATGTTCATGAAAAAAATTCCATAAAATTTCTTTACACGGTGTACGATGGGTACGTCGTTCGGTTTCGTCACAAATCTTATTTGTACTGACCACTTCATATCGAGTCCTCTGTTATCTCATTATTGCCAAAGCCAGCGACCTAGCAGTTGTAGAGTCAATATTGTGTGGTTAAGTCAAACGTTTATAGTTTCTGTTGGTAGCACCGAGCGGGGTTTACGTCAATATTTCCCCTTCTCAGGTCTCCGCCTAACGCAAATCTTGTCATTTCGATTTTGGTTCGTCGTTTTCAGAAAATTGTGTTTTGACACAACAGCTGTGCTATTTCTTCACATCGTAAATCTTATCCCCCCCCCCCCCTTTAAATGAGATTTCTTCTTTGTGCCACCTATACTCGCTTCACTCAGTCAAAGAGAAAGACTGGACGTGATAAAAGCTCAGGAAGTAGCTCTTTCACACAGTGAAAGAAAATTATGTTCTACTACAATTTAAGTATTTACCGAAAATTATATAAATACTACATAAAAATATCGGCACTCGATACTACCACTTCGATATCAATGTACCGATTTATATGGAGAGTGCTATCAGCGATATACAGGCTGTAAATATTAAGTTGACAAACCAGAATAACTCGAAAAATAAGCTTCACACGAAAACATGTGTAGAATCCATAGTTGATTATTTTCGAGGGGGACATCTGCTGGTGCTAAAATTAGCCTGCCACCCAAGCACCCTGGGTGTGGGGTGCGAGGCAACTTCAAAATTTCCAATGGGAACCCTCATTTTTTATTGGAGAATCAGATTCTACATAAAAAAAAACTACGTACATTTTGTCTTAATCATTTGTTTTGTTTCTTGGTGGTTGGCGTTGTAATTCAAGAAAGTCCATGTTATCAATTTTGGGCGGACAATGGTTATGGATAAATAAAAAATACTTACTTACTTCGTAAATTTTGATTAGCTAAAATTAAAACTCTCTCTCTCTCCCCACAGGGTGGTGTTTGAAAGAGAGGGCCATGAAGCAAACAAAACTTATCCGAAGCTGCGGAAAAAATTAATGCGTGGGTCAACATTTGTGAAACTCTAATTCCTCTCTCTCAAACCCCACCCCGTATATCGATAAGTTTGAAAAAATTGATATATCAGTATTTCATCAGGTATTACTTCATGTCAGTGTTGGTAATGATTGAGGGATCTCTGATAGCACAACGATTCGCCTGGTACGTTCTACGTCCTCATATGTTTTTTGCTATGCGACGGTAATTTGGTGCCATTTTTCAACAGGATAATGCTCGTCCACACATGAAAAATGGCTCTACAACAGTATTCGTGATGATGAGGTACTCTCGTGGCTAGCAAAATCACCACATCTGTTCAGACAGAATACGTCTGGGACCGTTCGAACGTCAACTCTGCCCATTGCCACTATTCAGGATATCAAGCATCAGTTAGAAAATTGTGGTCCAGCATGCCTCACGAAAGGATAAAAAGGCCTTATGACACCTTCTCAACGCAATTAGCAGCTACATCCAGGCCACAAGAAGTGCAGCGTCTTACTGGTGTGCGGTGGCGTTCTCGCTTCCCACGCCCGGGTTCCCGGGTTCGATTCCCGGCGGGATCGAGGATTTTCTCTGTCTCGTGATGACTGGGTGTTGTGTGATGTCCTTAGATTAGTTAGGTTTAAGTAGTTCTAAGTTCTAGGGGACTGATGACCATAGATGTTGAGTCCCATAGTGCTCAGAGTCATTTGAACCATATTACTGGTAAGTGGGCTCATATGACTAAGTTCCCCTTAATTTGACTCAACTTTTAATCGAAAAATATCATTACATACCCTCTCAATCCGCTAAGTCGTGTTCTGTATTTGGAGCGGGACAATGTTATAACAAATCTTTCTCATGGGACAAACGTGCACCATTATTTGACACAGTTGTTAAACGGCGTAAAAGCTTCCAGTGTGGACGAGTAAGTCTGAATTTGAGAACAAAGTGGCAAATCATCTCTGTGAAGGATCAGGAATCGCTGGTAGCTTGGTTGGTTGACTTGGGGGAGGGACTAAACAGCGAGGTGATCGGTCCCATCGGTTTAGGGAAGGAAACCGGCCGTGCCCTTTCAAAGGCCCTGAAGCGGTTTGGAGAAATCACGGAAAATCTAAATCAGGAAGCCTCTACGCTGGGTTTGAACCGTTGAACCGTCGCCCTCCCGACTGCGAGTCCAGTGTGCTAACCACTTCACCCTAAGAGAAATGAAGGCTCTGCTGCTCGTAGACTACGCTATCCATACTAAGGCTATAGCGTAAAAAGTGGAAATCACTTGTAGCTGGTTTTCAACATCTTACATGCCATTTTGAACACAGTACCAGACGCTGCACGCTAAGATTCTCGACTGTTCACACTGATTCATTTTTACCTGTGGAATCAAGCCAGTAAAGGATAGCATCAGGCGAATCCAGACCACTTCCTTAGCCACCCAATCACCGCGGCCAAGTGATGGATGTATCATTATGACTGGCGAGCAGCACGTCATCGATTCCGCTTTGATTGTGAATTTATCTTTTGCAGAGCCGTGCTGCCTGCTGAGGACGGGAGAACCGCTGGGAAAGTGCATTTAAGACTTGGTTAGAAGAGTTGACTGTTGTTGTTTCCATGTGAGCGAAGTCTTATCCCCACGAGGACACGTGTACCCTCCCAGTATCGGTGGCCAAGGTGCCACTTTGCTGCTGGAGTTTGAATATTGCCGTTGGAAGCAGGGGCTATGTCATGTGGCTACCTGTACGGGAGTTAGCAGGGAGCTTTGGGTTTATAATTTTAGTTACAGACTAACACTTCAGTTTTGATAAGAACTTTCTATTTTGGCCTGTAATAAGTAAATGCTAAGTCTTAGTCATTTATTAAATTTGCTATTTGTACACGCTGCAACTATTCGTTTGTATATTATTGATGTGTTTTTGCATTTTCGGAAATACCATTTTCGACTATGTTTCGATGATCTAAAAATGAGTCCAGGCCTGAAACCACATCTACTTCTACATCTACATTTATACTCCGCAAGCCACCCAACGGTGTGTGGTGGAGGGCACTTTACGTGCCACTGTCATTACCTTCCAGTTCCAGTCGCGTATGGTTCGCGGGAAGAACGACTGCCGGTAACCCTCCGTCCGCGCTTAAATCTCTCTAATTTTACATTCGTGATCTCCTCGGGAGAATAGGTGGAAGCAATGTATTCGATACCTCATACAGAAACGCAACCTCTCGAAACCTGGACAGCAAGCTACACCTCGATTCAAAGCGCCTCTCTTGCAGAGTCTGCCACTTGAGTTTGCTGAACATCTCCGTAACGCTATCACACTTACCAAATAACCCTGTGACGATACGCGCCGCTCTTCTTTGGATATTCTCTATCTCCTTCGTCAACCCGATCTGGTACGGATCCCACACTGATGAGCAATACTCAAATATAGGTCGAACGAGTGTTTTGTAAGCTACCTCCTTTGTTGATGGACTATATTTTCTAAGTACTCTCCCAATCAACCTCAACCTGGTACCCGCCTTACCAACAATTTTATATGATCATTCCACTTCAAATCGTTCCGAACGCATACTCCCAGATATTTTACAGAAGTAACTGCTACCAGTGTTTTTTCCTCTATCATATAGTCATACAATAAAGTTTCCTTCTTTCTATGTATTCGCAAGACATTACATTTCTATGTTAAGGTTCAGTTACCACTCCCTGCACCAACTGCCTATCCGCTGCAGATCTTCCTGCATTTCGCTACAATTTTCTAATGCTGCAACTTCTTTCTATACTACAGCATCATCCGCGAAAAGCCGCATGGAACTTTCGACACTATCTACTAGGTCATTTATATATATTGTGAAAAGCAATCGTTCCATAACATTGCTCTGTAGCACGCCAGAGGTTACGTCTCTCCATTGAGAACAATATGCTGTGTTCAGTTTGCTAAAAGCTCTTCAATCCAGTCACACAGCTGGTCTGATATCCCGTATGCTCTTACTTTGTTTATCAGGCGACAGTGCGGAACTGTATCGAACGCCTTCCGGAAGTCAAGGAAAATAGCATCAACCTGGGAGCCTGTATCTAATATTTTCTGGGTCTCATGAACAAATAAAGCGAGTTGGGTCTTACACGATCGCTGTTTCCGGAATCCATGTGATTCCTACAGAGTTGATGCTGGGTTTCCAGAAACTAGTTATTGAGTGAATAAAGAAAAGTGAAATTTGCAACTTTTGATTGGTTTTTCGTTGTACTGACATATTTATAGGTCTATGGGAAGTACCATGCAGGTTTTGATGAGTGAGTTTTGCAAAATAACTCGATTTAATTGACTTACAACCTTAAACTGTTTACATCGCCAGAAGTCTATTAACTTTAGTACTGGACATAAATGTCAACATCATTCTATCCGTTCCCGAGGAAAAGAGAGCTTAACGGACGGACAGAAAGACAGTCGGATAACAAATGACAGAAGTCAGAATATTTTTCTTGTGATATAATTATAGATCAACATTTTTATCCTTTGCGTTTCCTGATTAAACTTGCTTCCTGCCAAATTTCATGACTCAAGGTCAACGGGAAGTACTCTAAGTTTTGATGAGTGAGTTCGCGTGTGTCGAAATATGTGACTAAAATGGCTATATTTCTTTAATGCGTTGACGTAGAAGCTTACATTTTGCACACTGCCAAGCGACCATAGATCGTAGTATGTGATACAAATTTCAACTTTACACCTGTATCCGTTTATGACATAAAGGGTTGACTGCTGAAGCCGGACGGATGGACGAACAGACAGACAGACGGATAAGAAAGTGAGTCGATAAGGGTTCCGTTTTTACCAACTGAGGTACGGAACTCTAAAATGAGTTCTGTTCTCTTTATTCTTTCAGCACAGTTTCTTCTGTTGGAAATGTGTCGAATACAGGATGTTTCAAATTCCGGCGGCACATGGCGCCCTTCAGTATCTGCGTGCCTTGAGACGACGAGATCACCTATTACCTGAACCAGCAGGGTGTATTAACCTGGAGTGCCACATACTACCTAGCCCGGTATATTGGGGGAGGAATTTCAACAAGAAAACCTTAACAATGAGTGTCTTTAAGCGAAGGCAAATTTTTTGGCCAGAGCATAAAAGAAGAGCATGTTTGCCATTTCCCATGAGAGACGATAAGCTCCCATTATGCTAGTAAGTGCAAAGTTAAAACTACAATGTAAAAGCATTTCAGACACTTATAACAACAACACCGGGTTCCATTTATTACAATACGACATACATTGTGAATACGATGTACAGTAAAGACACTAAAGATGTTCACTGCATGTTGTATTCATGGTCAATAACAGAGGAATGTGTTCCCATTTGCTTTTTGTAATCTGCAGGTCGTTAATAATAACAAAGAGATTGCAGAGGCAGTACTGTGCTGAAAATGTTAGCCCTGTATTTAGGCATATTTGTAATTTTTCCTTTAGGAATGGTCAGTTTCTAGGGCGATTAAAGTACTCAGTAGTAAAGCCACTTTATAGAAAGGGAGAAAGGAATAATGTAAATAATTTTAGACCTATTCCTAAGCCATCAGTGTTTGCAAAAGTTATTGAAAAGGCTGTTTATGTAAGGATAATTGATCATTTTATATCATACGATTTGCTATCAAATGTACAGTAAGGCTTTAGAAGTCGTTTAACTGAAAATGCTATATTCTCTTTTCTCTGTGACGTACTGGATGGGCTAAACAAAACGTTTCAAACACTTGGCGTATTTTTTGATTTAACTAAAGCATTTGATTGTGTTGATCACAAAATATTGCTCCAAAAGTTGGATCATTACGGAATACTGGCAGTAGCTCACAATTGGTTCACATCTTACTTTAGCAACAGGCAGCAAAAGGTCATTATTCACAATGTTGATAACGGCTGTGATGTGGGATCTGAGTGGGGGACTGTCAAGGGAGGGGGGGGGGGTGCCCCACGGATCAGTGTTGGGGCCGCTCCTGTTCCTTATTTATATAAATGATAAGCCCTCTAGCATTACGAGTAACTCTAAGATATATCTCTGTTTGCTCATGACACTAGCTTGGTAGTAAAGGATGTTGTGTGCAACATTGGCTCGGTTTGAAATAGTGCAGTGCATGACCTCAGTTCATGGCTTGTAGAAAATAAACTAACGATAAATCGCAATATGACTCAGTTTTTATAGTTTCTAACACTCAATTCAACAAAACCTGACGTTTTAATTTCACAGAACGGGCATATGATTATTGAAACTGAGCAGTTCAAAATTCTACGCGTTCAGATACATACAGAGTGTTTCAAAAATGACCGGTATATTTGAAACGGCAATGAAAACTAAACGAGCAGCGATACAAATACACCGTTTGTTGCAATATGCTTGGGACAACAGTACATTTTCAGGCGGACAAATTAAAGTAGTTACAATTTTCAACAACAGATGGCGCTGCAAGTTACGTGAAAGATATAGAAGACAACGCAGTCTGTGGGTGCGCCATTCTGTACGTCGTCTTTCTGCTGTAAGTGTGTGCTGTTCACAACGTGCAAGTGTGCTGTGGACAACATGGTTTATTCCTTAGAACAGAGGATTTTTCTGGTGTTGGAATTCCACCGCCTAGAACACAGTGTTGTTACAACAAGACGAAGTTTTCAACAGAGGTTTAATGTAACCAAAGGAGCGAAAAGCGATACAATAAAGGATCTGTTTGAAAAATTTCAACGGACTGCGAACGAGACGGATGAACATGCTGGAAAGGTAGGGCGACCGCGTACGGCAACCACAGAGGGCAACGCGCAGCTAGTGCAGCAGGTGATCCAACAGCGGCCTTGGGTTTCTGTTCGCCTTGTTGCAGCTGCAGTCCAAATGACGTCAACATCCACATATCGTCTCATGCGCCAGAGTTTACACATCTATCCATACAAAACTCAAACGCGGCAACCCCTCAGCGCCTCTACCATTGCTGCACGAGAGACATTCGCTAACGATATAGTGCACAGGATTGATGACGGCGATATGCATGTGGGCAGCATTTGGTTTACTGATGAAGCTTATTTTTACTTGGACGGCTTCGTCAATAAACAGAACTGGCGCATATGGGGAACCGAAAAGCCCCATGTTGCACTCCCATCGTCCCTGCATCCTCAAAAAGTACTGGTCTGGGCCGCCATTTCTTCCAGAGGAATCATTGGCCCATTTTTCAGATCCGAAACGATTACTGCATCACGCTACCTGGACATTCTTTGTGAATTTGTGGCGGTACAAACTGCCTTAGACGACACTGCGAACACATCGTGCTTTATGCAAGATGGGGCTCGGCCACATCACACGGCCGACGTCTTTAATTTCCTGAATGAATATTTCGATGAACGTGTGATTGCTTTGGGCTATCCGAAACATACAGGAGGTGGCGTGGATTGGCCTCCCTATTCGCCAGACATGAACCTCTGTGACTTCTTTCTGTGGGGACACTTGAAAGACCAAGTGTACCGCCAGAATCCAGAAACAATTGAACAGCTGAAGCAGTACATCTCATCTGCATGTGAAGCCATTCCGCCAGACTCGTTGTCAAAGGTTTCGGGTAATTTCATTCAGAGACTACGCCATATTATTGCTACACATGGTGGATATGTGGAAAATATAGTACTAAAGTTTTTCCCAGAGCGCAGCGCCATCTGTTGTTGACAATTGTAACTACTGTAATTTCGAAAGTTTGTCTACCTGAAAATGTACTGTTGTCCCAAGCATATTGCAACAAACGGTGTATTTATATCGTTGCTCGTTTAGTTTGTGTTGCCGTTTCAAATATACCGGTCATTTTTGAAACACCCTGTAGTAAGCTCTCGTGGAAATTCCAGGTTCAGGACCTGGTTCAAAGAGATCTTGTTCAAAGACTTCATACTGCCATTTTTACGATTCGAACGGTGTCAGAACTGAGTGATTGGTCTGCTTTACTTATTTTCATTCGCTTATGTCGTATGTTTTATATTTTGGGGTAACTCTTCCCATTCTACAAGGATATTTTTGGCTCAGAAACAGGCGGTTCGGGCAATAAGTGGTGTGAGTTCATGAACGTCTTGTCGACCTCTGTTCAAGAGTCTGGATATTTTGACACTGGCCTCAATATGTATATTCCTTATTGTGTTTTCTTGTTACCAATATTAGTTTATTCCCAAGAATAAGCAACTTACACTCAGTTAATACTCGGCAGAAATCAAACCTGCATTTGGATCGAACTTCCTTAACTCCACTGGAAAATTGTGTGCAGTATACTGCTGGATCCATTTTCAATAAGCTGGCACCCGATTCAAAAAACTTAGCAATAATCCACCCGTTTTTTAATCGAAACTGAAGAGTTTCCTCATGGGTCACTCCTTCAATTACGTCGAGGAGTTTATTCAAAAAATTAAGCTGATTCTTATTGTATGGCTGATAGTGTTTACTTAAACTTATGAACTGTTTTTTTCGGGTTCATAAACATTTATTTTTATTTGTTATTACTTTTGTGTTGTAATTTCATGTACTAACACGTTCCATGACTTTGGAAATTTGTTCCTCAATTTGGTCGCACAGAACTTGACGTGTAAATAAATAAATAAATGAGATATGTTTCAGAGCAGTGAAGATGATATATTGCTCATAGTTATTAAAGCATGCGTTTTAGAGTCCATGTTCCCGAGAGATTTTTTTCTTGTCTTGGTCCACACTGACAGCTCTCAAAATATGAAATATTCTTTTGTAACACCGTGCATGAACTATAAGCAATCACATGGGTACTTAACTGAGAAATGCACTTTGACATTATAGGAACATTTCCAAATGACGTGAGAATGATAACGGAAGTAAATCACCATATTCTCAGCTGCGTTTTTGCGTATGCCATTGGTCATCTTCCTACAGGATGGCTATGTGCTGTTTCCACTGTGTGGAAAGGATAATGAAAGAATAAGTATCTGTTAATCTGCGCTGGCATTGTTAAAGTAGCCTGAGATTTGCTTTCACGGTAGCTTCTGCTGCAATTACCGTACCAGACTCATAACGGTGACTGCACGCGACCCCCTTGCGTAATGGTGCATATTATTCCCTTTTATACCTCAGTTCCGTTTCACGCCTGGCTTTAGTCATCTGTAGACTCTGCTATGAAAGATTGATGAAAATGGCAAAGCGAAAATTCGGGAAGACGCCTTGATGTTCAAAGTTACTCTGCCGTACGAAACTGAATAGCTTGAGCCTTACAAAGGGACGTCAACCCAGTTTTAGCTAGCCTTGTCTGCAGGATTGAATGTCACATGAGAAGCTTTTGTCAATCGCAGTATCAACCGAAGAGAGAATATCAAAGAGCAAATGTACGCGTGAGGGCACATTGACAGACTAGCACAAAATTAAATTTTCATATACAATCAATAAATGAAGAAAACATTGGTGGTCACAGAAGTCAGCTTTACCTTCACAAATGATTTAACTGAAATTAAACGTTATTTCTTGAAAACATGCCGTTATTACTATTCGCTACCCAACGATTGAATAACCCACCGACGTTACCCCCAAAACATATGTCGCCCATTATGCAAAGTATTCACAGTACCATTGTTTAATGCGAGGGTATAACATGAAATTAAATTTTCTTGATTTTTTTTAAAAAGATTATAAATAAAACTTTTAGAATATTTAAACTTTTCCTCGCATTCACTGTTTCATGCTTTACATCGAAATAGGTAAAAATAGGTCAAATAAGTGTCTGATTTTATACAATGACAATGTTTTAGCAAAATTTTTCATAGGGCACCGAGTACGATAAACAATTGTAAGACACGTGACACAAGGTGGGGGAAATGAGAATCTTCTGACAGCGGAGGAAAGGGGAACGTGCTATTTCCTCAGTATGGTTGATTTGTCGATATTACAGTCCGTCAGGGGGTTCGATCCATTACTTCAGTCACCATGGTCCCTAAATTACTTACTTGCATAAACTCGAAGGTAGGAGACAGATTATTGGCATGTATGATTGTGTTTACATTCCGGAACACACCTTGGTGACGACACATTGTACGAAGACAATACGCACAGTCGTAGAAACAAGAGAACGCTGGATTCCTCCTCTTGGAGCGATACTGCAGCTTGCTACAGTATCGATGGGAGTCTAGAAGAGACTAGCAAGAAATTCTTCCACATGACAGGATATGATGTACGCATCTATCAACGTACTCTACAGATGGAGAAAAAGAGGCTAAGTAATTACACTACAATAGTCTCTGTCGAGTTACTGCGATTTCTATCCATAAATACACTTTTCTTGTTGTCCAGTAATTTTTCACACCTTTTCCGACTATAAAACCCCTACTGACATGCTTCCCCATTGTCGTGGTAGCCAGCAGACATTTACTGTTGAACAGATAATTAATACAGATCGCAATACGAAAAGCAAACATAAACGAACTTCAATAAATTTAAAATTATTATTTCTGTGGGAACACGCTGGCCAGTAACATCTGAATTGAAAGCGTTGGTGGGAGGAGTGGAAGGGTAGAGTAAGGATGATAGTAACGGTAGTAGTATTACTGTTGATAATACTAACAGCCGTTGTAATGATAGTAATGGTGCTATTCCGTAATTATTCTAACACTACTATGCCCGACTACTAAAATTGCTAAGGTACACTGTTTGATAAAAAGTATGCGGACAGCCCCAACCACATATATTTTCGTTGTGGTGCCATCTACTGAAAGGTACTCCATATCAGCGACCTCAGTAGTCACTAGGCATCGTGATAGAGCAGTTCCGCGGAACTCATGGACTTCGAACATGGTCAGGTGATTGGTTTTCACTTGTGTCATACGTCTGTACGCCAGATTTCCACACTCTTAAACATGCCTAGGTCCACTGTTTAGAAGGTGATAGTGAAGTGGAAACGTCAAGGGACACGTACAGCACAAAAGCGTACAGGCCGACCTCGTCTGTTGACTGACAGAAACCACCGACAGTTGAAGAGGGTCGTAATGTGTAATAGGCATACATCCATCCAGACCATAACACAGGAATTCCAAACTGCATCCGGTCCCACAGCAAGTACTACGGTCGAGCGGCTGCTGATAAGCCAGACCTATGCCGGTAAACGCCAAACGACTTGGTGTAATGAGCGTAAACATTGGACGATTTAACAATGGAAAAACGTTGTGTGGAGTGACGAATCATGGTAAACAATGTGGCGATCCGATGGCAGGGTGTGGGTATGGCGAATTCGCGGTGAACGTCATCTGCCACACTGTGTAGTGCCTGTTTCACATGGAGGGGGCTTCCGCCGCTTGATGTTTTGCGTGGCACTATCACAGCACAGGCCTACTTTGATGTTTCAAAAGCTTTCTTGATTCCCACTGTTGAAGAGCACTTCGGGAATGGCGATTGCATCTTTCAACACGATCGAGCGCCTGTTCATGGTTAAAATGGCTCTGAGCACTATGGGACTTAACTTCTGATGTCATCAGTCCCCTAGAACTTAGAACTACTTAAACCTAACTACCCTAATGACATCAGACACGCCCATGCCCGAGGCAGGATGCGAACTGGCGAGCGTAGCGGTCGCGCGGTTCCAGACTGGAGCGCCTAGAACCACTCGGCCACTTCGGCCGGCTGCCTGTTCATAATCCATAGCATGTGCAGGAGTGGTTAGACGACAATAACACCCGTGTAACTGACTGGCCAGCACAGAGTCCTGACCTGAATCCTACAGAACACCTTTGGGATGTTATGGAACGCCGACTTCGTGCCCGGCCTCACCGACCGACATCGATACTCCTCTACAGTGCAGCACTCCGTTAAGAATGGGCTGCCATTCCCCCAAGAAACGTATGCCTGCGAGAGTGGAAGCTATGATCAAGTCTAAGTGTGGGCCAACACCGTACTGCATTCAAGCGTTACCAATGGAGGGGGCCACCAACTTCTAAGTCATTTTGAGCCAGATGTTCGTATACTTTTGATCACATGGTGTATGACGTGCTCCGTTTTCCCTTTTCAGCTTAAAATTCTATATGTTTAGCTAGAAACATAACGAATTCGGCTATTATACTCACGCTCATAAATTAAGGATAATTGCAGAATCTGGTGCCACACAACGTAGCACTACACGAAACTGGCGCTAATAGCATAGGCACATAGGGATCACACACGACACAGATATGTAAGTCCACGATATTGGTGATGAGTTGAGAAAACCGTCCCGAAACACATGTGCTACAAAACGCCACTGTTTCCTGCGCATGTATCCCGATATCAGTATGGGGTATGATCACCATGCAAACGTACACAGGTCGCACAACGGGTTGGCATACTCTGGATCACGTAGTCGAGCAGCTGCCGGGATATGCCTCCCATTCTTGCACCAGTGCCTGCCGGAGCTCCTAAAGTGTCCTAGGGGTTTGAAGACCTGCAGCGATACGTAGACCGAGAGCATCGCAGAATTGCTCCATGGGGATAAGGTATGGAGAACAGGCAGGCCACTCCACTCGACTGATATCTTCCGTTTCAATGTACTCCTCCACGATGTCAGCTCGGTAGGACCGTGCGTTATCATCTATCAGGAGGAAGGTGGGACCCACTGCACCCCTGAAAAGGTGGACATACTGGTGCAAAATGACGTCCCGATACACCGGACCTGTTACAGTTCCTCTGACAAAAATATACAGTGGTGTACTTACACCAATCATAATCCCACCGCAAACCATCAAACCATGACCTCCATACAGATTCCTTTCAACGACATTAAGGGGTCGTATCTGGCTTCTGGTTCACGCCTGATGAAAACCTGCCGAGAATCACTGTTCAGGCTATACCTGGACTCGTCCGTGAAGATAACCTGAAACCACTGTTCAATGGCCATGTACTGTGTTCTTAACACCAGGCTTTACGGGCTCTCCTGTGACCAGGGGTCAGTGGAATGCACCTTGCTCGCCTCCGGGCGAATAAACCCTGTCTGTTCAGTCGTCTGTAGACTGTTCCAGCGGCTTCAGTAAGGTCCCGAGCAACGCTACCTGCAGTACTCCGTGGCCGTCTGCGGACACTGATGGTGACATATCGGTCTTCTTGTGGTGTTGTACACTGTGCACATCCGGTACTGTAGCGCTGGGACACGTTTCCTGTCTGCTGAAATCGTTCCCATAATCTTGAGATCACACTTTGTGGGACACCGAGGGCACATGCTACGATGCAACTGAGTCAGTTTTAGCTTGCAAGGTCTCATGATTTTCATGAACAATAGTCTGCACTTCTTTTTATGGCTACTTCGTGTTTCTGTAATGTATTTTCACGCCACGATAAAATAGGTTGAAATGCTAACAAATTTGCGTTTTTACATCATTACCGACTTTTTGACATTTCGATTCAATGTTATGTAACTCAGTAGTTAAATCTTCACGTGTTTGCTCAAGCGTGGTGTCTAACTTTTGAAGCTTTTGCTCTGTTTGTCTCTGATTTTGTTCCATTGTGTCTAACATATGAAGCTTTTGCTGTGTTTGTCTCTGATTTCTTTTCCATTTGTTGCATTAATTGCAATAATAATGTATTAGTGTCTGGAATCTGTTTCTCTATGCTTTTAGGCAGTGCATTTTCACCGGCAACATTCACATTTTGACAAGCAGAAAGTGTGTCTTGACTCATTTGAGAAAACGGTGAGGACCCAAAACCTGAGTCTACAGTATTTGCATTATTGTGTTCTGTCATTCCCGATTCCTGACGCAAGCTGTTGCCGACCGACCGATCGATAATGCTTCCCTGTTCACTACTTGTTTCACTGCCTACATCATTATTTGCAGCCCGCTCCATTTCCCTACACACAATTACCAAATTACTACTTTGAACATTAGTTAATTCATTACTCGGCGGCGCTAACACACTGCTTTCGTCTTCACTGACATTTCTCAGTTTACTTTGGAGCCTAGTATTACGTTTTTCACACGCCATTATTGGCACAATATTTTACACGAAAACACCGAAAAGTCCAATTTGAAGAGCAAAAATAAGAGAACACATTAACATAGCACTGAAAATAATATCTAGTTAATTGCAAGCGCAGCTGCGAAGTACTTGGTGCAAATCTGCATGCATGCCAGAACTGTTTTACTGTACAACAAAGAAAGGCTGCAACTACAAAGGAGAATCTCTCTACAATTGAGCGCTAGCAATAAACAAAAGCTACACTAATTACACAAACTACAAGTAAAAATCAGGAAATTCCAGTGAAGTATCCTCGGCTAAGGAGTGACATATGAAACGTCCCCTTAGAAAAAATATACATGATTGTGCTTAAAGTGACACAAAGTTTTTTTTTTTTTTTTTTTTTTTTTTTTTTTGTAACCCAATCTGACTTTCAGTAATCTCTAAAAGAGGATGGCCCTGACTAACATTAACCTATACGTTTCACAAATCAGTTACCTCACAAAAATCTTCGTTACTCGAACTACTGCAATACAGCGAGCGCCACTACTGCCAGCTAAATAAAAGATTCAAACTATGGAAGGCACTAACTACAGATGGACATAGTTAGCAAATGAAAGATTTTAATGGAGAACAAACAATGTATTTACCTTAATAGTCATAATATACATAGCAGTTCATGACATCCATTCTTACAAATGTAGTGTTTCTGATGGACACACCTCCAGATTATCCATTCTCAAAAATCCGCCATCTCACTTCCCCACATCCACCACTGATGGTGGCTCACCTCCAACTGGGCAACGCTACGCATTGTTAACATCCAGCTGCCCGACACTACAATGGCAGACAACAATGCAAACTAGCCACAGACTGCACGCATGCTCATATCCCGAGGTGATTTAAACCCTCAAACCGCCAACCAGTGCGTTGTTTCACCATGTATCACAATTATCCTTAATTTATGAGCATGAGTGCAGTTGTAGTGCCATCTCGAAATTTCCGCAGTACAATGGCAGACAACAATGCAAACTAACTACAGACTGCACGCAGCACAACCAGTGATTTTCATACAGAGCGCTATGTGGCGTTACCAATAAGAAAACCTAAACAGCCCAGTTACATAGCCCCCATGCTCCCTACAAAAAATTGTACAAATTGTTTTGGGCAGTGGCCAATACAGATGTGAAAAAATTTTTCATAGTCATAATTACAATAACAAAGAAATCAAATATACACACTTATTGATACAATGTTGGTCGAAAGCTAAAATTTTCTCACAGTCCATAAAGACAGTCCTGTTCATTCATCACAGTATATTGCAGTGTTTTTCTCAAAGTCCAAGCAGTAGAAGAAAATGCACACGGAATTATTGGATTTCCATGCAGTCTCGAATAAGTAGTGTGGTCCTTCCAACGGAAAGACAGTGCCGACTCTTTACATGCAGACGACAGGTAATGGACCACATCAGAGCAAACCCACAGCAGAGTCAGTCGAAGTTTTGAAGAATATTGGTAGGCAGGTCATCAAAGAGCAGACCCACTGGAGTCCTGGTAGAGAGTATGGTACTGGTGAGTCATCAAAGGTGCTGACCCAGTGCAGTCCTTCTAGAAATAATTGTATTGGTGAGCCATCAAAATTGCAGACCCACTGTAGTCCTTGTAGAGATGGCCAGCAGCCAACTGTTGCGACTGTGCAGGTGCACAATCACCATCGAAGAGTATTGTGGACAATAGAGCAAGTCCATAAACCACCACATGTGTACTCACCAAGTTTTTGGAATTGTCCTTAGAACCACCAATGCTGTTAACCAGTGCCTTGCTGACTTATCAACACTCATGGGAGCACTAACAGTCCTCTTTTTTTACATATTGTGCATATAATATGACCAACAGAAATGTGTGCAGTGAAATGAATGCTTACAAGGTACTTAATTTGCTGAACTGGTGTCAATTACAATATTATAACATGAGAATACAATAACAAAGATACAAAATATATCATTAAAGAACATAACAATACAGATAACATTTGTAGTAATACGGGCTTTACAAAAGAATCAAACTAACATATACATCAGTGTTACAGGAATTATGACATAAGTAAATACATAAAAGATCAGAATAACTTTTGAATCATCAACTTTACACATGAGCATTAAAACAAAACAGAATAAATAATCTCTAAACATATTTACACAGTAAATAACATATTATCAGAACAATTCTACAACATAAATCTTATTAGCTAGACACATACAGACAGAAAAAAACACAAATTCACATAGTGTAATAACACAAAAATACAGGACAGAGTTTGTTTTCATTGTAACATTTGTTACTGCAGTCCAACACAGAACTTCATTCCATAGATCTTTCGCCTTATTTCAACATTTGTTTCCACCAAAACAATCCTATTCAAGCTTCCTTTCTGTATTTATATGTTCCCATATTTCTTGCCTCATTATTTATTTTCCATTATTTTTCCTCATCATTTATTCCCAAGAAAATCCTACCTAAACCCATTGTCCCTAAACCCTACTTTTTTGTTCATATCCTCTTTTAAATACTTTTTTGGCCAAACCATTTTCTTATAGCTTCTCAATGCATTTCTTTGCATTCATCACAAATCGTTCTCTTATATAGCCTACCCCATCTTAAGCTAACTTAAATCTACTGAGCTCAGATGCTAAACTAAGGGACGAGGTAATACAGCAGCGCAAAACAATTAACACAAACATCAATGATAGAAAATGCAAATTGGCAAAGCAAGCAGCATAAATTAGCAAAGTAAATGCAATATTACAAATAACATAAGGCAATGTGCAGCAAACAAGAAAAATGAATCCGTAGTAAAACTGGCTTAACAGAGTGATACAAAGTCAAATTCAGTAACATTAGGCCTGGCAAACAGCAGCAGCAAATTCAATAACTTATATCTATACATGACAAAGCTCAAGCAGAAAAAATATTGCAGTAAAAATGGCCATGTTTAATACCTATGTCTCATCTTAACACTAGGGTGATGTATCACCTTAACATACAGCACTAAATAAGTTACCCAGTCATTGACAAAAATTATGTAAGCAATTCCTGTGAGGGGAAATGTCTTTTTGTGCTCCCTCGTTTTTTTGAAATAGATTATAAAGTTATTATTTACTGGATCTGTAGGCATAAAATATTTATATTAGTACATCTATAGAATTTTATTTTAACCAATGCTGCAGTGCAGCTAGAAACTAGATATGAAACAAAATGAGCAACCTCTCAACTGCAAAGACAATAGATGTAAAATGTTTCTCATCATTTCATTAGGCATTTTAGTAAATATCATAAATTAAGAGCTCCACAGTGTAATCATATGTTTTCAAGTTTGAGCGTGTCGTATTTGCGATCCTTTCGACAAAGAAATGTCAATAGCGAGGACAATGGCCTCTTTTTTTTTCTCCACCTAATGGCTTTCTTTTGTCAGAGGACTATCTCCCAGCTGGGCGCTCAAAACGCATTATGTCAAGGTCACTTACCTTTCTTACTGAAATATTTACGCCAGTAGTTTCCGCTACAGGGACAGTCTCATACAAAAATATTTTCACAGGTTGAGAATTTGCGTTACAAATGTGTAGAAAATAAAATCCTATAAATATAACAGTGTCCAAAAAATTTTCGACAGCATTGTAACACATTCACGCATGTACACACATTTCATAATTCTTAAAGTACCATTCTTGGTTTCCAACATCCTTTTCCACAAATCAGAGTCTCTAACCACTACTTATTATTCCTTACCGTATTATACATATACATATTCGTCGACACATCTTCAATATTTCATCATAAGAAATAGATAGCATAATCAAATTCCTCATATGTGGTAGCATCATCTTACTGATCATAAACATATCTCAACAGCGTAATACATATCGTCGTCGTAATAATATCATAACACCTCAGTCAAATCTCAAAATCGTCATTGCTTTCTGCAATAATTTCAAAACCTAAAAAGAATTTTCTGCTCATTCCAGTAGTGTCATCTACCTAAAACGTAGTTTAAAAATCATGATTCCATACGAAATACATCGTTCAAAGCTCGCATAGTATCACAATGGTTCCAAAAAAATATGAACAGTTCACAGAGTACAAACAACATACAATTTCATAAGTGTGAAGTTATCCAATGGTGTAATTACGTAAACATATGTCACTGATGTAGTAAAATAAATGTTTGTCTCTCCCAGGTAAATAATCAGATAGCTATGTAATTCTGTGTTAGAGAAATATGGTACTGACTTGTAAACATGTACACTACTGGAAATGGAAATAAGACACCGTAAATTCATTGTCCCAGGAAGAGGAAACTTTATTGACACATTCCTGGGGTCAGATACATCACATGATCACACTGACAGAACCAAAGGCACATAGACACAGGCAACAGAGCATGCACAATGTCGGCACTAATACAGTGTATATCCACCTTTCGCAGCAATGCAGGCTGCTATTCTCCCATGGAGACGATTGTAGAGATGCTGGATGTAGTCCTGTGGAACGGCTTGCCATGCCATTTTCACCTGGCGCCTCAGTTGGACCAGCGTTCGTCCTGGACGTGCAGACCGTGTGAGACGACGCTTCATCCAGTCCCAAACATGCTCAATGGGGGACAGATCCGGAGAACTTGCTGGCCAGGGTAGTTGACTTACACCTTCTAGAGCACGTTGGGTGGCATGGGATACATGCGAACGTGCATTGTCCTGTTGGAACAGCAAGTTCCCTTGCCGGTCTAGGAATGGTAGAACGATGGGTTCGATGACGGTTTGGATGTACCGTGCACTATTCAGTGTCCCCTCGACGATCACCAGAGTTGTACGGCCAGTGTAGGAGGTCGCTCCCCACACCACGATGCCGGGTGTTGGCCATGTGTGCCTCGGTCGTATGCAGTCCTGATTGTGGCGCTCACCTGCAAGGCGCCAAACACGCATACGACCATCATTGGCACCAAGGCAGAAGCGACTCTCATGGCTGAAGACGACACGTCTCCATTCGTCTCTCCATTCACGCCTGCCGCGACACCACTGGAGGCGGGCTGCACGATGTTGGGGCGTGAGCAGAAGACTGCCTAACGGTGTGCGGGACCGTAGCCCAGCTTCATGGAGACGGTTGCGAATGGTCCTCGCCGATACCCCAGGAGCAACAGTGTCCCTAATTTGCTGGGAAGTGGCGGTGCGTTCCCCTACAGCACTGCGTAGGAACCTACGGTCATGGCGTGCATCTGTGCGTCACTGCGTTCCACTCCCAGGTCGACGGGCACGTGCACCTTCCGCCGACCACTGGCGACAACATCGATCTACTGTGGAGACCTTACGCCCCACGTGTTGAGCAATTCGGCGGTACGTCCACCCGGCCTCCCGCATGCCCACTGTACATCCTCGCTCAAAGTCCGTCAACTGCACATACGGTTCACGTCCACGCTGTCGCGGCATGCTACCAGTGTTAAAGACTGCGATGGAGCTCCGTATGCCACGGCAAACTGGCTGACACTGACGGCGGCGGTGCACAAATGCTGCGCAGCTAGCGCCATTCGACGGCCAACACCGCGGTTCCTGGTGTGTCCGCTATGCCGTGCGTGTGATCATTGCTTGTACAGCCCTCTCGCAGTGTCCAAAGCAAGTATGGTGGGTCTGACACACCGGTGTCAATGTGTTCTTTTTTTCCATTTCCAGGAGTGTATAAGCAAAATTCATATTAGCTAGGACTCCTTGTGTTTTTTCCAGATACATGGTACACAAAGTAAGCGTGTACCTCCTGTGGATTAATGTAATGATACCCTCAGGTGTTACAGATTACAGCAATGGAATGAAATGTATCATGGAAAACTTTCTTTCTAATTCAAAAATCTTGAAAAATAAATGGTTCAAGTACAAAATTATTCACTCAAATGCGTGTCCTGTAGCGCTAAATGTGCGTCTTGCTGTAAGATAATTCTGTGGAAGTGTCGTAGTTGTCGTCTGCTGAGTCAATGTACTCACCTCATCATAAACAAAAGTGAAATGCTTTGCGTATAGATATCGTAGTTATTACGCACCTTACCGTGACAAGAAAGTACTACAATGTAACGTATTGTTGTGCTAGGGAAAAGGCTGTGTCATTGTAACTATACCAGAAAAGTTACTACTAAAACATATTTTACTTTCCAGAATAATACAGAAAAACTGTGCAGATATAAAACAGATACACCGCAAAAGCAACAATGTAAACTGTGTCACATATTTGTAGCGTCTTAATATAATCGTGTACCTATCAAAGAAACCAAATCCTAAGTCATCTGTAATTTCACCGAATGTACTTCAAATTAAAAGTATCTTTTGAAGTAAACCAAAATGTTGCATTAAAATCTCATTGGCAGTATATGTTCTAAGTATGTAAGCCTGATAGTCATTACGTAATCGTGCAACTAACAACAAAGAATGTACAAATAACAACACTGTGTCGCCTGTTCACTATAAAAAAGCATTCATCATTTCTGTTTAAATAAGTTCTTTTGGTTCTAGACTTAAGTTTACGTGTATGCGGGAAAGGTACAAGGTCTCTGATTCTGTTCGGTGGTTCTTCATTCTTCAGTACAAGAGTTAGTGGTAAAGCAGTGGAGTCATGAGGCATTTCATTCAGCACATTTTAAAATAAGTGTAAATATCTGTTCCAACGCTGATGCTTTCTGTGACAATAAAGTCTGCAAAGCTTGTTGATTTCTTTCATAATCCTTTCAGACGGGTTACAATGTGGTGAGTACAATGAAATAAAAACAGGTTTGATTTTATGATTCCGAAGCATGCGTGACCAAATAGCAGATCTGAATTGCGGTCCGTTATCTGAAATGACTTTAGCAACGTGTCCAACTTCAAGTAAGAAATTTTTAAAAGAGGCGTTGGATACAGACCGTTCAGTGGCTTTACGTAACTGAGTAAAAGAAACAAATTTTGAAGTAAGTTCAACAGCGACTAGAACGTACGAAAATCCATTCGATGTTCTGACAAGGGGTCCCAAGAGATCAACAGCACCAAATTCTTTTAATTTAGAAGGAATGATAGGGAACAACGGTGCACGATGTGAGATAGTGGATGGTTTCGTCTTTTGACAAAGTTTACAAACAGACAAGACTATTCGTATTCTATTTTCCATATTGCTAAAATAACAAGTCGTTCGAAGAATATGGTAACATTCTCGAGGACCAAATTGTGCGTAGCTGAAATGAATGTACCAAATGAGCTTATTAACAAAATCCTCTGGAATGCAAAGTACCCATAACTTGTCATCAACAGTGCGGCGTTTGAAGAGTATGTTGTTTCTAACCAGATAATAATACCGAATCTGAGTGTGTGTCTTTTCATGCCATTTACTTTTGATGTCTTTCCAAATCGGATCTTTACCTTGTTCAAGAGCAATGTCCGCTAAAGATGCGGTGATGGAGTTTTCAAAGGCGACCTTCTGAATGTAAAGAATACTGAAATTATTCTCGAGTTTGCCTTCTGTGTTACTTTTCTCAAGCCGAGCCGGTGCGCGTGACAGCGCGTCCGCAACAATGTTCTCCTTGCCGGGAATATAGATTATTGTGAAGTGGAATTCTTGCAGACACAATGCCCAACGTTTTAACCTGTCATGGTTTAATTTTGAAGACATGAGAAATTGTAATGCACGATGATCACTGTATACTTTTACATGCTTACCAGAAAGAAAGAAACGGAATTTGTTAATTTTTTTATTATTTTTATTTATGTATTTATTTTACCTGGAAAGATTAGGGCCTTCAGGCCCTCTCTTACACCTAACCAGGCATACTCAGATTGAGTTACAGTTTCTACAGAACATTAAGGACATATAACATATTATGCAGTATTGATGTTAAAGAAAAAAGTAGAGATTATAACAGTGGTACAATGAGATTTATAACAATAAAAAATAATTATAACAATCAAGAATAATAATAATAATAATAATAATAGTAATGACTATGTACATGAAAGTAAACATACCTATTTTTTGTGAATTTCAGTCATATTGTTAGTTGGGAATTTTCTCGTTGTGTTCTTGCAGCTTGTGAGTTATTCTCATCGAGCAGAGACATAAGACGATAGAATGGGGTAAAAGAGATATATAAGAGGTAGATAGCTTAGAGGAAGAGAAATAGAATGGTAAAATTCGAAGCTGTGATGGAGAGGAGAAAGAAAGAGATGAGAGGGGCACAACAATGGTGGCTATACCGTCCCTAATATGTAAGTTTTGAGTTCACTCTTGAATGTTGAGTAGTTATGGATAAGACGCAGATCACAGGGGAGCGCGTTCCATAGTCGTATGGCTGAGATGGAGAAAGACACGGAGAAAGATTTTGTGTTATGTAAAGGTACAGCCAAGATGCTAGACGTATCCGATCTGGTATTGTGATTGTGGAATGATGATAGGTGTGTAATGTGAGAAGATAAGTATTGGGGGCACCAGTGGCTAAGAAATCGATGAAGTAAACACATCGTGTGGAGATCTAGTGCCTTATGTGGGCGTATCCAATCTAGCTGCGAGTATGAAGGACTGATATGATCATACAACCGAATATTGCACACGTATCTAAAGCAAGCATTCATCACTAGCTCGAGGCATCTAGAATTTTCACTATTTGTGCAGTGTTGAACTACATCACAGTAGTAAAGATTAGGCAAGACTAGTGTTTGGACTAATTTTTGTTTAACACTGTTTGGAAATATTTTTCTAAATTTTTCTAAATTTTTGAATTGCATGAAGGGAGGAGAGCGATTTCCGGCAAGCTGTGACTGTTTGTTCTTTCCAGTTCAGGTGTTCATCCAAGATTATTCCAAGGTCTTTTACTGTTTTTTGGTATGGTAATTGGATACCATTGAGGAGTATTTGAGGGACTGTTTCGCGAAAGTACCGGCTGATTAACTTTGGATGAGATATAAGTATGACCTGGGATTTCTTTGGGTTTGGTTTCAGACCTAGGTTCTGTGCCCATCGAGAAACAGAGTCAAGATCTGCGTTCATACTCGTTACTGCGTCAGCAATGTTTTTGGGGCGTGCACTTATGTACAGTTGGATGTCGTCGGCATGTAGATGGTAGTTGCAGGAGTGAATCACTGAAGAAATATCGTTAATGTACAGTGAGAAGGGTAGTGGACCAAGGACAGAGCCTTGGGGAACTCCAGAGCGCACGTTTTTCCATGATGACTTTTCCGACCCACAAATGACTTGTTGACTTCTGTTTTTGAGGTAGCTGTCGAACCAGTGTATTACGCTGTTTGAGAAATTCAGCTGTTTCATTTTAATTAGTAATATATCGAAGAAAACTGTGTCAAAAGCCTTGCTAAAGTCAAGCAGTGTTATTATAGTAGCTTCACGTCTGTCCATAGCATGTTTAATGTCATCAGTTACTTTGATAAATGCAGTTGCTGTACTATGGTGCTTTCGAAAGCCTGACTGATATTCGTCATGGATGTTATGAGTTTTGAGGTAATCCGTCAGCTGTTCATGGACAATGTATTCTAGGGCTTTAGATATTGCAGGTAGTATGCTGATCGGCCTGTAGTCACCTGGCGACTTAGGGTTGTCAGTCTTGGGTATTGGCTGAATTAAACTTTGCTTCCACTCAGTAGGATTTGTACTACTGACAAGAGACAGGTTGAAGATGGCTGTGATAACTGGAATAATAGTGTCTAAAACGTTCTTAATCATGCCAATGCTCACTCTATCATTTCCTACTGCCTCGGAAGAGATTCTCATAATTGCCTTGTGTACTGTGCCGGTAGTGACATGTTTTAGGAAAAACTTGTCTCTCGAGAGATTGATATCTTGGGGCTGGTAATTTGTCGCTGCGTGGCAGTTTACAGCTGTGGAGAAGAAATCGTTTAATTCTTCTGCAGACGCTTGATAAACAGCGTCAGATCTTCGCTTCCCTATACCGAAACTGCGCAGCTTTTTCCACAGTGCAGCAGGTTTTGATATGCCGCATACGACAGAGCGGGCATGTCTGATTTTGGCATTCCTCACTCTTTGCTTGGTTCTCTTTCGGAGTTTCCTATAAGCTTCGTACGCCTCAGGAGTTGGGTTACGCTTGAAAGCCCTACGTGCAGCATCGCGTTTATTCATTAACTGACGTAATGCAATGGTGAGCCACGGAGCGGGAGCCCTCTTTACCTTGACAGTGCCCAAACGATAGCTAAAGCTTCTAATTCAGTAACGGAATTTTTTTTTTCAAATTTTGTTAGCACTTGGCTAGCAAAAGCATTGGTTTTATGAACAGTAGTGTCATTTTCTGTGGCTTCTTGAAATAAATGGGCACCAAGACCGATTTTAGAAGAATCCGTGCTAAGGCACGAATATTGTGACAGATCTGGATGAGCTAGTATTGGCTGGTTAAGTAGTGATTCTTTCAAAGAATTGAATTCCAACTGTGCTTGTTCGTCCCACTTCCAAATAGTACTTTTTCCAGTGAGAGAACAAAGTTTTGGTGTAACTAGAATTTGCATATTCAGAAAACGACGGTAAAAATTTACGAGACCTAGAAAACTGCGGACTTGTTTTTTTGTAGATGGAACTGGAACGGCTCTGATTGCTTCTAACTTTTCAGGATCCAGCTGAAAGCCTTCAGAAGAAATAATATGTCCCAAAAACTTCACCTATGTCCTACCGAATTCGGACTTTTCCAAGTTAACTGTAATTCCAAAATCAGCAAAAATATGTAACACGCTGTTGAGGATGCGATTATGTTGTTCCCATCAGGCATTTGCTATTAGAATATCGTCCACATATAAGGTGATGTGACATTTTAGGAACTCTGGTAGTATGGAATTTAGCCCGCGAATGAATGCTGCCGAAGAAATGTTGAAACCAAAAGGAAGTTTCCGAAATTGATAACAAACGCCGAAACAAAGGAAAGCTGTGTATTTTCTACACTCTGGATGAAGTTCGATCTGATAAAAGCGGGATCTGAGATCAATAGAAGACAACACTTCTACACCATTAAAATTTTGAAGAAGTTCTTCCAATGTTTGCGGCCTGTCTGTTTCAGGAATGATGATAGTATTGATTTGTCTCGAATCTAAGACAAGCCTGATCGATCCATTTTTCTTCTCAACAACATCTAATGGATTGTTGTATGAGCTTACTGCAGGCTCAATAATGCCCTCGTCAATCATAGATTGTATTTCTGTTCTAACACAGTCCCTATAATGTGCCGAAATTACGTACGGTCTAACACAAAATTTAGTATGCTCACGAACACGAAATTGGTATTGAAATTCCTTGATTGTTCCTGTTTTGTGAGTAAAAACTGTAGAATGTGCTTGTAAAATCTCAAAAAGATCTTGCATATCAGTGTCATTACAATTCTCAATTGTTTGTGAATTTTATTCTGAATTAACTAATTAGTACCAAATGCGTCGTCGATATCATCCCTGTCAGTACTTGCAAAGTGATTGTTAGTGTCAAGTTCCGTCGAAAATTCCGAACTGTTGTCTAACAGGAGGTAAAGCCGATTAATTTCTTCATTATGGTTTGAGAGCGAATCTTAAAATTTCAAAGCTATTGACTTACCTTCTTTCTCTAAACTTATTTCAGCATCGTGAAAGTTAACGATTGCTTTGTATTCATTCCAAAAGTTTACTCCCAATATAATTTCTGTCGACAGTAATGGAACAATTAGAAAGTTCATAGAGAAGCTGTGGCTTTGACAAAAGAATTCTAAGTTGGTTTGTTGGCGTACATCTACACTTTTGCCAAATATTGCACCTTATAATTTAATCTTACGTAACGGAAATGTGCAGTAATCGTTCGATTTGTTGCATTTGCTAAAGGCTGTGTCACTAATTACTGAAATGGGACTGCCAGAGTCAAGTACTGCCGTAAATTTTACGTCATTTACTGTAGTGTGGATCACAGGATATGCAATGTTGTTATGTTTTACGTCGTGTTCCTGGAGTAAGATGTACCTAATGTCTTCCATTTTTACGTAATTACTAGCTACGGCAGCTGCGTCGTCAGTTTCATAAGTACGTTTTGTGGCTGCCAGCGGTATGAGTGATTGCCTGTTGTCTCTTTGTTGGCGCGCGTCGTTAATGGGATTTGGAGACCTAACTTCTACAAATTCAGCTTGTCGAGAGCACCCTGCTCTGTTTGAATCCCGCCAGTTCTGACGCAATTCAGGTCTGTCGTTACGATCATATCGTCTGTCGTCATGTCGGTAGATTCCATAGTTTCTTTCTTGTTGGTCACGTGGTGGAGAATTTCTCCCGGAATCGTAACTGCGCGCTGGATCGTTGCGTCTGAAGTTATTCTGTCTCCCGTGATAATAATAGTTCTAGTTGCCCTATTGTCTGTTTCTATGATTGTCTCTGTCATATTCATTACGACAGAAATGCGATCTTTCTCTGTAACTATTACTCTGCCAGTGGTTGTCATATGTGTAGTGTCTGTTTTGGTCACGATTTACGTTGTAAGAATAGCCTTCTCGTGTCCATTTATTATATCTGTCATCGCGGAATTGTGACGTATGTGACCTGTAATTGTTGTGTTCCTGTTTTCGCGTTCCACGATTGTCATTGTCAATTTCTAATTCTTGTAAGAGTCTCTGAAAAGCTTCAATGTCGTCTTTGCAACGTCCTGCCAAAATATTATGTCGTAAATGTTCAGGTAATTTGATTAAGCAAATGCGGATAAGTTCTGAGGGGCTGTATGGGTTTGACAGGTACTAATTCTTGTGCAACATGTCTTCAAAATATTTCACAAGACTGGAAAATTCAGATTGTTCGAAATGTTTCCTCATAATGATGCTATGTTTTCCTCGGTCTTGTGTAGCTTGAGACCAATATGCTGAGATGAAGGCATGATAAAATTCTCCTTCACTGTGACAATCGTGAATGATCGATCGCATTCTTTCACCTGGTTCATTCTCTAAGTAGCCACAAATACATTCTAATCTGTGCTCTAATGACCAGTTGGGAGGAAAACAATGACAGAATTGATGGAGACACGCTTGTAGATGACTGTCGTTGCCAGAATTCTTCAATGTTTTGAATTTATGTGTAGTAATGAACAGCTTGTAGTCAAAATCATCGTGGCGGCGAGTAGCATATCGTGTCGGCGGTTCCATCTCAAAATTCGGTGCACCTTGCCAATTTCTTTCATAATTTCCGAAATGCCCTGTGTTATTATTTTGTCACTTTTCCGTATTTCTAAGTCCCTCTTCACGTGGTGGAGCGCGAGTGTCCTCTGAAATATGTAATTTTTGTATTACTTGTGCTAACTGATCGTGTACTACCCGGATTTCTCTTTGGTGTTGCGTATTAATTTGATTCCGATTTTCTTTTTGAATTTCTCAATTGGTTCATACTCTTCTTTGTCAGTGATGGCTACAGGTCTTGTGTCATTCAGATCATCATCTACCTTTGCAGATAAGGTAGTGAACTGATCTGACAGTTCGGCTACTTGCTCCGATAGTGTACTTATTTCCTCAGTGTGTTTTTCTGAACCAAATTTCATAGTGTCCGTTTGTGTGGAAATCGTATCTACTGTGTCCTTTAAGATTTCCTGAGTTTTTGCAAGTTGCGTAACCGTATCGGTAGATGCAACTGAGTTACTTTTAGCTTGCAAGGTCTCATGATTTTCATGAACAAAAGTTTGCAGTTCTTTTATAGCTAATTTGTGATTCTGTAATGTATTTTCATGCCGCGAAAAAATAATTTGAAATTGCTCACAAATTTGTGTTTTTACATCATTACAGACTTTTTGACATTTAGATTGAATGTTATGTAACTAAGTAGTTAAATCTTCACGTGTTTGTTCAAGTATGGTGTCTAACTTTTGAAGCTTTTCCTGTCTTTGTCTTTGATTTTGTTCCATTGTGTCTAATATTTGAAGCTTTTGTTGTGTTTGTCTCTGATTTCGTTCCATTGTGTCTAACTTTTGAAGCTTTTGCTGTGTTTGTCTCTGATTTTTTTCCATTTGTTGCATTAATTGCAATAATAATGTATTAGTGTCAGGAATCTGTTTCTCTATGCTTTTTGGCAGTGCGTTTTCACCGGCAACATTCACATTTTGACAAGCAGAAAGTGTGTCTTGACTCATTTGAGAAAACGGTGAGGACCCAAAACGTGAGTCAACAGTATTTGCATTATTGTGTTCTGTCATTCCTGATTCCTGGGACGAGCTGTTGCCGACCGATGGATCGATAATGCTTCCCTGTTCACTACTTGTTTCACTGCCTACATCATTATTTGCAGCCCGCTCCATTTCCCTACACACAATTACCAAATTACTACTTTGAACATTAGTTAATTCATTACTCGGCGGCGCTAACAAACTGCTTTCGTCTTCACTGACATTTCTCAGCTTACTTTGGAGCCTAGTATTACGTTTTCCACACGCCATGTTTGGCACAATATTTCACACGAAGACACAGAAAAAGCACAATTTGAAGAGGTAAAATAGGAGAACACATTAACATAGCACTGAAAATAATATCTAGTTAATTGCAAGCGCAGCTGCGAAATACTTGGTGCAAATCTACATGCATGTCACAACAGTTTTACTGCACAACAATGAAAGACTGCAACTACAAAGCAGAATCTCCCTACAATTGCGCGCTATCACTAAACAAAACTACACTAATTACACAAACTACAAGTAAAAACTACAAGTAAAAATCAGATAATTCCAGTGAAGTATCCTCGGCTAAGGAGTGACATATGAAACGTCCCCTTAGAAAAAATATACATGATTGTGCTTCAAGTGACACACATTTTTTTTTTTTTTTTTTTTTTTTTTTTTTTTGCAACCCACTCTGACATTCAGTAATCTCTACAAGAGGATGGCCCTGACTAACATTAACCTAACATTAAATTTACCTTGATAGTCATAATATACATAGCAGTTCATGACATCCATTCTTACAAATGTAGTGTTTCTGATGGACACACCTCCAGATTATCCATTCTTAAAAATCCGCCATCTCGCTTCCCAACATCCACCACTGCTGGCGGTGCATCTCCAACTGGGCAACGCTACGTACTGTTAACATCCAGCTGCCCGACACTACAATGGCAGACAACAATGCAAACTAGCCACAGACTGCACGCATGGTCATATCCCGAGGTGATTTAAACCCTCAAACCGCCAACCAGTGCGTTGTTTCACCATGTATCACAATTATCCTTAATTTATGAGCATGAGTGCAGTTGTAGTGCCATCTCGAAATTTCCGCAGTGTTTTGACATAAACACACATATAGCTTTGAACCCTGAACGTTACGCTCTGTGCGGAATAGTTATTGACGCAGAAACAACTCATTTCTACACGTCCCTCCAATATTTTTCCTCTGCCTTAGGCCGATATGTTAGCTTCTTATGTATTCTGCGCGTGATTTGTCGTCTAGATTTTAAAGTTAACACATATTTCCTAAGTTTCATTGAAGTTTCATGTGCAGTTCATCGGGATTGACCGATTTTCAAGTCATTAAATATTTCACCGGGTTTTGCAAACTGTGATGTTCCATTAAACAATAAAAATGCGATGCAAAATGTACAATTACCGATTTTCCAGTCATTAAATCCCTCCGCAGGTTTTGCAAACTGTAATGTTCCATTAAACAATAAACAAATGGACTACCTTTTCTTTGAGAGTACGACATACTTAAAGTAGTGTTAGTTGTCTCTCATTATCCCTCATGGTTCTCAAAAACGAATCTTTATTTAGGTGCCTCAGGAAGTTAGTATATTTACTGAAATCACAGTCCATATTCTGTGCCACATGACCTTGTTTAGCGAAGTGATTGCGAAGTAGTGCATTGATTATCCAGTTTGCAGTACCGTCATAAACGGAACAATTATATTTTTCGCTTTATACGCGTCATTTAGGTTAAAGAAAATAATACTTCCCACGTCGTTAATACTGTTTGCAATATCGAGAACGCCTGATTCAGATAAACCACAAGCTAAACTGTTTGCAGTACTGTTCACCACATCATTTCTCTTCACATTATTACATTCTGGTGTTCCTAGGTGGAACTAGCTGGCTATGTTTGATTTGTAAGTCATACAGCAGTTTTTACACTCTTTCTCACTATTTCCTCTTTCTTTTTGGCCTTCACTTTCCCGAGCTTCCGGTATCGAGAACCATTTACTTTTTCCAAATGTCATTCATCTTAATTAATACTAAATTTTAAATCAAAAACCAAACACAAAACAGTTGCATCCTTCACATTTTCAAATTTAACTGAACTGCCAGCTAAGCTGCCAGCCAATAGAATGAGTGGCGATATTATCACTGAACTTGAAATTTGAATGGTCATTGTTGAGTTTCGACATTGTTTCCTATGACAGTGTTAACAGCGTCTCCCATCGCTAGACTAACCATTTTTCAGATTGTAAAACTCTTTTTTTTCTTCGAAAAAGTGCCTCAGAAATTCATCTGCATCTTATACTCAAAATTAGTATAAAAACATCCAGTGTTTGCTTTAAAATTCCAGCCAGTCTTAAAAACGGCCCTACATTTGATGCCGCGAAAAACCTATCTCCATTTGACAACAATGGATTCAACGGGCAACAGAGGTGCACCGGTGCGACGAACATGAGTTGCGGCGATTCACAAGCTTGCTAACACTGTCTTCCTCCTGACTCGCCATCAAAACCCAGAACACTGTCTAGTCTATGATGCGTCACTGCAGTCTACAGTGCGAGTAAACGTGAAATGATTGTGATGTGTGCTGTCGATAACAATACAATATTTTTGTTAGTAGTTAGTTTCGTAATGGAAAAATGTTTTAGATATTTATATGATGAGGGCTATAAATTGAAAATAACAGCATATGCAGAAGAACATGAAAACAGAGCAGGTAAACGGCATTTCAGTCCTCCACAAGTAGAAGAAGCCACACACGGCGGAAGGGCAAGTGAAGAAGAACTGAAAAAAGTAAGGAAGACTAAACGTGCAAATAGAGGACTGAATGAAAAATGGCTAAAACTAGAAAATGACGTATTTAAACGGATTCAAGAGATCGTCAAAGTGTTACTAGAATTAATACGAAAATGATTCAAACACACGCTCGCAAGGTAACGCTATAGTGGGACTTTACAGACTTTGAGGGTGGTTGGTGCTGCAGGTTTATGTAGCGTCAAATGGTTCAAACGGCTCTGAGCACTGTGGGACTTAACTTCTGAGGTCATCAGTCCCCTAGAACTTATAACTGCTTAAACCTAACTAACCTAAGGACATCACACACATCCATGCCCGAAGCAGGATTCGAACCTGCCACTGAAGTGCTCACGCGGTTCCAGACTGTAGCGCCTAGAACCGCTCGGCCACCTCGGCCGGCTATGTAGCGTCATGGACTAAGGAAATGAACCGAAATCAAAATATCTCAGAGAGTGCCACAAGTGTTACAACAGAAAATAGTGTCTTCCCATCGTTTTATTATTTAACATCGAAAGAAAACCAATGTGCAACTGAGCCAAATAGCGAATATGGACGAAACTCCGCCGACATTTGGTTAGCCGAATAACAGAAATGTTGCCAAGAAAGGTGCTAAAACGGTGACTACAATAACAAGTGAACATGAAAAAAAAATCAATACACTGTTGTGCTTTGATATTGTGTTGACACTAGTGAACTTAATCCAGTCATCAATTCCAAGCACAAAACAATGCCAAAACCTTCTGCAATATGCCAGATGTTGTTGTTCACGTGCATCACAAGGTCTGGATGGACGATACTGTATGAAATTATGGATTAACAGAGTGTGGGAGAGACGGAAATGTACTTTATTGAAGAAGAATTCTCTTCTTGTAGTAGAGTAGTTCAGTAGTCATTTGGAAAACTCTGTGAAAGAGAAACTGAGACAGGGAACTAGAGAGGCTGTTGTTATTCTGGGACGACTTACTTCACAGTTGCAAACTCTAGATGTCTCGATGAATGAACCGTTTAAAGTGTATGTGACAGAGAAATGGAACACTTGGCTGATGGATGAAACCAAATATGAATTCGCGCTGAAGGCAGCTTTGAAACGACCTACAGTCAAACAAGTGCGTCTGTGGATAAAACAATCATGGTACGTCTCATAGTCCGTAAAATACGGCTGCTGCGAGCAACAAGATTTGCCTTGTAATTCTTCATGCTTTCCCGGCGATCTGTTGACATCTTGGATATTCGGGAATCCAGCCGGATGTTCGCGTCGTTCTCGCACGATATTTCAACAGCGAGGTACGCTGTTGAAATATCGTGCGAGAACGACGCGAACATCCGGCTGGATTCCCGAATATCCAAGATGTCAAGATTTGCCTTCCTGATGTATATCACAAGAGAAGGCAAAACACTGAATAAATTGAATAAGTCATATTGTCTTGACGTAAATACATTACTAGAACAAAACCTTTCTTTTTTCCGTTGCCTGGCTGCACCGCTACGAAATTTAAGTTGTCATCATTATTCATATCCATTTCATTGTGGGTTAAGTTCGCATTCCTTTTCAAAATGGCAAATAAAACCTTTAAAGTAACAGCTTATAAGCCACCCCTTAATAGCTTCTACCCCTAAAAATCCGCCGTCTACGGCAGCTGCCTAGTCTACATAGATCTAAATACGCGTCTCGTTTGCCTCACAGAATGCTGCCAGGTAGCCGATGTTGACTGCAACCAGAAAAAAAATCACCTTCCGAGTTCTGCCATATTTCACCGATTAATGACAGGAAAGGTGATTGGTCAACTGAAGTTAACGCATTATAGTTTCTGAGCTGTCTTACGCCTATCATGAGTTTGAACCTTGCTGATGCGGAATGACAAGCAGGTTAGGAATTTCAGACTCGTGGTTATGGTGGAGTAGAGAGTTACCCCTGTGATTTAATGGAATATAGTCGATATAAACAACAGTTGTAAGTAGGCTGTTTAGGTTTTTTTTATTGGTAACGCCACATAGCGCTCTGTATGAAAATTACTGGCTGTGCCGTGTGCAGTCTGTGGCTGGTTGGCATTGTTGTAATACTCGGCATTGTAGTGTTGGGCAGAGGAAGCTGGATGTTAACAGTGGGTAGCATTGCGCAGTTGGAGGTGAGCCGCCAGCAGTGGTGGACGTGGGGAGAGAGAGGTTTGAAATTTGTAAGACTAGATGTCATGAACTGCTATATATATTTTGACTATTAAGGTAAATACATTGTTTGTTCTGTATTAAAATCTTTCATTTCCTAACTATGCCTGTCAGTAGTTAGTGCCTTTCGTAGTTTGAATCTTTTATTTAGCTGGCAGTAATGGTGCTCGCTGTATTGCAGTAGTTCGAGTAACGAAGATTTTTGGTGAGGTAAGTGATTTGTGAAAGGTATAGGTTAATGTTAGTCAGGGCCATTCTCTTGTAGGGATTACTGAAAGTCAGATTGCGTTGCGCTAAAAAAATATTGTGTCAGTTTAAGCACAGTCTTAGATAATTTTTCAAAGGGGACGTTTCACAGTCATGAAATCAGTCGAGAATATTTCCGTAATGAATGAATCTCTGATACTGTCATAAAATAAGAATAGGCCAAGTTGCTGGATACTGAACTGAAATTTATTATCCAGGGCTGCATGCTTATACTGGCTGCAAGTCATAGCTTAACACATGTAAAACAGTAACCATGCCTTTATAAGGCCACTAACTGCAAAAGTAAATCTTCTCACATTAACTGTTACAGGAATAATGAACTTGAAACTAAATTAATGGACTACTAGTATCACACAAGCGCCTCGTAGTGAAACTGCGTGCTTATGGAATATCGTCTCAGTTATGTGACTGGATTTGTGATTTCCTGTCAGAGAGGTCATAGTTCGTAGTAACTGACGGAAAGTCATCGGGTAAAACAGAAGTGATTTCTGGCGTTCCCCAAGGTAGTGTTGTAGGCTCTTTGCAGTTCCTTATTTGTATTTATGATTTTGGAGACCATATGAGCAGCCGTCTTCGGTTGTTTCCAGATTACGCTGTCGTTTATCGACTAATACAGTCATCAGAAAACCAAAAAAACTGCAAAACGTTTTAGAAGAAATATCGGAATGGTGCAAAAAATGGCAGTTGACCCTAAATAACGAAGGGGTGTGAGGTCATCAACATGAGTGCTAAAAGGAACTCGTTAAACTTCGGTTACAGGATAAATCATTCTAATCTAAAAGCGGTAAATTCAACTAAATACCAAGGTATTACAATTGCGGACAACTTCAATTGGAAGGAACACACAGAATATGTTCTGGGGAAGACTAAACAAATACTGAGTTTTATTTGCAGGAATCTTAGAAAATGTAACAGACATACTAAGGAGACTGCCTACACTACGCTTGTCGTCCTCTTTTCGAATACTGCTGCTCAGTGTGGAATCCTTATCAGATAGGACTGACGGAGTACATGGAAAGAGTTCAAAGAAAGGCATCACGTTTTGTATCACCGCGAAATATGGGAGAGAGTCTCACAGAAATGATACAGGATTTCGACTGGACATCATTAAAAGGAAGGCGTGTTTCGTTGCGACGGAATCTTCTCACGAAATTCCAGTCACCAACTTTCTCTTTCGAATGCGAAAATATTTTGTTGACGCCGACGTACATAGGGAGGAACGATCACCAATATAAAATAAGGGAAATCAGAGCTCGTACGAAAAGATATAGGTCTTCGTCCTATCCTCGCGCTATACGGGATTGGAAAAATAGAGATTTGTGAAGGTGGTTCGATAAACCCTCTGCCAGGCACTTAAATGTGATTTGCAGAGTATGCATGCAGATGTAGATGTAGATGAAGTTACATTGCTGTAGAATGAATATATCTTACACTGAACGAACAGGCAGCAAGTGTCTATTGGAATTAAACGTTAGTAAAAATTAGTGTTTTAACTGATCTTCTTTCAATGTTTTCTATCATTAATTAACAATAATTTAAAACAAGAAATGTGTCATCATATTTTTAATGGCGTCGAGTTTATTAGCAACAAATGCGATGTACAGAAATGAGTACACTATCTGTGAAACAATTCGATAGCTTATTACTAACAAACTACAGTTTGAAATTAAAAGTAAAATAAAAAGCATTAAGCTTACATTCTCTACAGCATGTGCGCAGAACCTTCATGGTTGTCGTCAACCCAGTGTTAGGCCTTGTCAGATATCTTTGGACAAAATGGATGTGCAAATGAAAGTAAATATATGTGTAGCATAAGTAGAGTATTGTTGACCGTGAAGAGAAATCGAAGCTGCTGCTACGTTGTAGCGTCAGTCAGAGGCCGTACACTGATTTTCAGACTACACATGCAGATGTATGCGGACAACGTCCCGCAGGGAGCGCTAGCGGTTGGCATGAATTGAACCCCCCCCCCCTTTCCCCCCTCCCTGCTTCCCATCCCCCACCGCTAACCCTACCACGACTCCGTAGAGGCTGCGGCGATGGCAGCACCTGTCATTAAACGTTTTTCTTCCCTGAATACGAAATTTAATGCTCAGATCGCGGAATCGATGTCGTTAAAAATCGCCCGTTCCGGTGAGTAATGCCCCTCGGGAGTGCTGCAGCAGCTCGTCGAGGACACAATAAATTCGAGCGTTATTTGTGTAGCGCGCGTTGCCGCCGACACAGATTCCACCTTCATGAGCCAACGGGACATTAGCAACATAACTCTCACAATAACATTCATAGCTTCAGCGAAACTTGAGAGTATTTTCTCAACCTGCAAAAAACGTGGTTGATAAATATCATACAAAGATCTTCCCAACTGCCCCATGGGATTTGGTATCATCTATGAGGAATCTGTACGAAACTAAATTTCAAAGTGCCCTACCGAGCTTGGAAAGGGACTGACTGTTCACAACATACATGACGGCTTTGTGTTTATTTTCTAAGCATCCGTTTACTTATTCCATCACGTCATGATTAGTCAATATCGACTTCCAAGACAGTTATAGAAGAGCTGTACACTTCTCTGGCACATTTCAGTAGATTTGTCGCAGCTTTTAATCTGTGGCCAGTTTTTGGCAGTACGTAGACAGGATTAAATGAAATATTCGTGGAAAACAGCGATAAACAGTTTTCTGAGGATCATTTTGCTTACATCTACATCTACATCTACAAACACACTCCGCAATCCACCATATGGTGAGTGGCGGAGGGCACCTCGTACCACAACTAGCATCTTCTCTCCCTGTTCCACTCCCAAACAGAACGAGGGAAAAATGACCGCCTATATGCCTCTGTACGAGCCCTAATCTCTCCTATCTTATCTTGGTGGTCTTTCCGCGAAATGTAAGTTGGCGACAGTAAAATTGTACTGCAGTAAGCCTGAAATCCTGGTTCTCCAAATTTCCTCAGTAGCGATTCACGAAAAGAACGCCTCCTTTCCTCTAGAGACTCCCACCCGAGTTTCTGAAGCACTTCCGTAACACTCGCGTGATAATCAAACCTACCACTAACAAATCTAGCAGCCCGCCTCTGAATTGCTTCTATGTCCTCCCTCAATCTAACCTGATAGGGATCCGAAACGCTCGAGCAGTACTCAAGAATAGGTCGTATTAGTGTTTTATGGCGGTCTCCTTTACAGATGAACCACATCTTCCCAAAATTCTACCAATGAACCGAAGACGACTATCCGCCATTCCCACAACTGCCATTACATGCTTGTCCCACTTCATATCGCTCTACAATGTTACGCCCAAATATTTAATCGACGTGACTGTATCAAGCGCTATACTACTAATCGACTATTCAATCATTATGGGATTCTTTTTCCTATTCCTCGCCACTAATTTACATTTATCTATACTTAGGGTTAGCTGCCATTCTTTACATCAATCACAAATCCTGTCCAGGTCATCTTGTATCCTCCTACAGTCACTCAACGACGACACCTTCCCGTACACCACAGCATCATAAGCAAACAGCCGCACATTGCTATCCACCCTATCCAAAAGATCATTTATGTAGATAGAAAACAACAGCGGGCCTACCACACTTCCCTGTGGCACTTCCGATGATACTCTCGCCTCCGATGAACACTCACCATTGAGGACAATGTACTGGGTTCTATTACTTAAGAAGTCTTCGAGCCACTCACATACTGGGGAACCAACCCCACATGCTCGTACCTTAGGAGTCTGCAGTGGGGCTTAAAGACTGGATGGGAAAGCATTTGATTTTGTAGTTATATATAAGGTTCTGATGTGGAAGTATGGAGAATAATTGTTGTACATAGTAGGCTGTTACGTCTGATGTGGTTGGTGTAATGGATCTTGGAATGATAAACAGCCTTTCTTTTTTCGTTAATTGGGTTTCAACGTTACTTTCTTTTTCCGTTAATTGCGTTTCAACGTTATTAGATAGCACTTGTTAGCCATACTGCCGAAGAGAAATGGTTCAAATGGCTCTGAGCACTATGGGACTTAAATTCTTAGGTCATCTGTTCCCTAGAACGTAGAACTACTTCAACCTAACTAACCTAAGGACATCACAGACATCCATGACCGAGGCAGGATTCGAACAAGCGACTGTAGCGATCGCGCGGTTCCAGACTGTAGCGTCTAGAACCGCTCGGCCACTCTGGCTGGCTGACGAAAAGAAACCTGCCTGAGTCATGAGAAGACAACACTCTCTGATAACTACAAATAACAGCCAGCAATACAGAGGCGAAGCACTATTGTAGTAAATTAAACCTCAACATCATCGAAAGAATATCTCATCTCACAAGGCGACGAGTGACGGGGGAATATCATTAGACGGGTTGCAGTACTGCGTACGGGATCGGCACTTTAAAAGCTTACATACTGTTTGCATGGAAATGGCTCCTCCTCGTGTTGAACAAAGGCCTCGCTTACTTCAGCATCTAAGCTTAATGTGTGACCCCTGGAGCTGTACAGCAGATCTGATATTTAGCTGTAATTCCGTGCTTTAGAGATGACGAACTCGTTAACATCTTACGGTGTTAGTTGAATCTTCTTCCGAGTCTTGGTACAGGTATATCTAGATGAAAAGTATACCCACAGTGTTTTTGTTTAACATTTCTTAATTTCTTTTTACGTGTTACAGAGCGATCTCTGCAAAGTCGATTGCGACAAATTTTAACTACTGTGATGAAATGACCCAGCAGTTACTGTCAGTTAAGTTATACTTTTCCATTGAATTGTACCATGGAAATCTCGCCTCACTACTGACATACCCTCATGTGCACTGACTCAGTGCAGGTCACGTACAATGTGTAGCTCGGAGATTATTTGTAATACAGCGCCAGCCGATTACTATGGAGCCATAAGGTTTTCACGCTGCAGTTATCTGATATTTCATGTATGATGCTACTGCCGGAGGACATAGATCGTATACCCCTCGTTCCTACACTCAAATATAGTGTTTTCTCTTCGTTAGTTTTTTCAAAAGTGAGATCGCTTCAGCATAGTTATGCGACCTTGCTACAACCTGGTTTGTCTTATATAGCCTCTAAAGGCATAGTCGCGAACACAATTAACTACAATGTTTGCTCCTTCAACACTATACTTTACAACAATGCACTCTGTAACTTATCTTAACCGCAAATTTAGTTAACTGAAATGCGATTTGGGTAGCGAAATTCTTCTGAAGTATTCATTGGACAAAACCATTGAGTCGATCTGTTTGTCACTGACGTATTCGTCACACTACACTGCTTAGATCGATTTCGGTTCTCTTCTAAACATAGTGACTCCATCCACCACTGGAACAGAAACTGTGACTAAACTTGCCTGTGGATATTCCTATTGAAATTTAATATTCCTTTTTGCTATATGCGGGCTCCACATTCTGGAGGAAAGAATTTTGACTGTTCTATCTGTTCATTCAGTTTGGAACAGTAGTTCAAGGTTTTCTTTGATAAAAAAATGAAACTTTCTTTTGAGAATGAGACTTACATGATATTTATTGACATATTTTAATTAATTTCGTACATTTTCAATAAAGAATATGTAGTCTTCAAACTTACAGGAAATGACTTTATACAAGTTAATTTTACTTGCGTGATGTAGCAAAGCACCCCATCTAAACTGCGTGGTATTACGGCCTCTCAACATCTAGGAAAACGCTGGACTTGCTGCTGCTGCTGTTACAGTCATCATCGTTACATCTGAACATAATATTTACGAACCTCGAGAAGGTGCGCCGTTTTCCATAACACGAGCCGGACCGAGATGCACTTTGTACACATGCAAAGAGTAGTTGTCTCTATGTTACCACGGTAAATTTGTAGGAGCAAAATCACAGTTTACTCATTGTTTAAATAAATAATGATAAAATAAACTTTCATTATATGAGCTCAATCATTTTTAATTAAACAATAATAAAGTAAACTTTTCACTATATCAGTCTCTTGCCGCATTCAAGTTTTACCACACAGTAATAATGTACTCGAAGCAGATCCCTGATAACTGTTTATTTTATCACTAATTACCCGTAGATGACTGCCTGATTGTGGAATCATGCTGATAGCTCGGAATCTGGGTCATTTCCATCATCATATAATAAATTTTTTTCTCACCTAGCTCACAGTCTTATATTGCTGTTGCTCACTTGACCATACGACAACACAGTTTATTACTGTACATCTACATCTACATGACTACGCTGTAATTCACATTTAAGTGCTTGGCAGAGGGTTCATCGAACCACAATCATACTATCTCTCTACCATTCCACTCCCTAACAGCGTGCGGGAAAAACGAACACCTAAACCTTTCTGTTCGAGCTTTGATTTCTCGTATTTTATTTTGATGATCATTCCTACCTATGTAGGTTGGGCTGAACAAAATATTTTCGCATTCGGGAGAGAAAGTTGGTGACTGAAATTTCGTAAAAAGATCTCGCCGCGACGAAAAACGTCTTTGCTATAATGACTTCCATCCCAATTCACGTATCATATCTGCCACACTCTCTCCCCTATTACGTGATAATACAAAACGAGTGCCATTTTTTGCACCCTTTCGAAGTCCTCCGTCAGTCCCACCTGGTAAGGATCCCACACCGCCCAGCAATATTCTAACAGAGGACGAACTGTATTAGTGAAGCAATGATGAAGGAATAGGTGCCGGTTCGCAATTGTAGAAGACAGTGGTATGGTACAATACAATGTTATTTATGATTGGAGCACTTTGTACATACTCGCGCCCACTCATGGGTTAAGAGAAGCTGAAACGGATTTTGAAATTAAATAGTAACTCTTTGTAGGTTTGATGACAATGTAGTGAACAACACACACTTGATCACAAAACTAGTCGAATTGAGCCTGGCCCTACTTTATATTAATGACAGCGAAAACATTCATAGCTTACCTTATTAACTTCAGTCAGTTGATGGTGTGATGTGAAGATACACTTATCAATTTTTTTTTTTACGTCTACGATTAAAACGATACGACAGTAGTGTCGCCACGGCTTCACGTATTCGGCATACTTGAAGTAAAGCTGTGCAACCTCCGTGTACACCCACAACTTAGCCTTGAAATCCTAGCAACCACGGCTGATATTTACCAGTGACGACTTCTTAATACAGCAGTATTAATAAACGTCTTCCTCCACTATTTTGTGCACATGTTCGCACAAACAGTAACAACTTGTGGAGCGCACCACTAAACACGTCCCTTCACAGTCACTGCTATGCAGGTACTTCTGTCCTGTTCAGTCTGCTGCAGTAAATTATTTTTCACTTAAAAGGTGTTCCCAGAATGGAACACTACAAGGCCACCTTTTACGTCAACCCCCACACTGTCCGCCGCCTCTGAATACACCGCAATTTCGTCTTGTAGAAAATTCGGTTCCCAAATTGAAACGATAGGCACAAAATCTAGGCCATCTACAAGCCTAATGGCTTCCTCCTTTCTTATGCTTGTTTTGCTACAGTCTGCAATAATAAATACTATTCATTTAAACATGAGCTCAGGCCGTTCATAAATGAATTGTTTTATATTCTTAGCTATACAACAATAATTTAATTATGTTTGTATCTTTCTAACTGAAAATTTACAAAACTTCTTTAGTAAGCATGTCAGCTCACAACATCATGCTACTTACTCAGGCAAATAATGCTGTTCCATTATAAGCGGAACACATCGCCACAAGATTCGCAGCTCTGATAGCGCTAAGGGAACATTTGCAGAAGATATTTCTTGAGGCTCCATCCTAGGCTACTTGCAGGTGAAAAATAACAATGCTTTCTTTCTATGTAAAGTGAAAACTCCTTTAGGAGGGATATTACAATTCGTTTTCTGAATAAATAATTAGACAATGTGAGCTATCTCCGCAGGTGGTCGCTTAAGTGCCACATCACTTCACTCATAGGCTTTACTGACGGCACCGTGGAAGTTCAGTGGTGTGCGATCTTGGCAGGTAACTGCTGTTTAGATGTAGTACTTCCGCGCACCTGACCAACAGCTAGTGCCGATCTGGTTTCTACGACATACTTAGCACTGTTTTACTCCTCCCTCGCTGATGTACAACGTGTTGTATAAAATTAGTTTTCACGTAGTCGACATTACTCATTGAAACAAATAAATGTGAAACTTGATATCTCGCAGAAAAAATAAGACATTGATTTTGGGAGAAAAGAACACATTAGAACCAAAAGAATGGTAGACTAGAAGATTTTAGAGAAAATTACCTGGGATGTGAGGTGACATATGGCTACTGCAAAGATATATAAATCAAGCTTAGTAACTTTGGCCGGGTGTGGAACAATTAACAGAAACCTTAAAAATAATACTAGGAATCGATGGAAGCGAGTCCTGGGTGATCAGCAAAACGCAAGAAAGCCGTATTCCGGTACAAGAAGCGAAATTCCTGAGACGAGTCAAACGCTGCACAATCGAAGATTGACTAAGTAATCAAAATATTAGAGAAGAAAAAAATTAGATTAGAGGAGAAAATGGAAAGAACGAACAGAAAGAATGGAGAGTGACAAATTCCCCGTAAAGGTTAGAAAGTATAAGTGCTGAGGAAGAAGACATAGAGGAAGAAGACCTCAGCAACGATAAGTACCATGACAGCTAATTTCGCCTAACACCTGAAGAGAAGAAGAAGAAGAAGGTATAACTAGTGCTTTGTGTAATACTGATCCTGAATGGTACGAAGGGGTGCCATAAACTGTTATTTATTCGAAGCAGTGAAATGTGCTGTACTGTCCTCTTCAAATAAACAACAAGTTCAAAACTATCATGATATCGCCTACACCTATCATTATTCATTATAGCAAAATTATGAAGTACCTTTCTTCTCTCCAAAAAGCCGACCAACTCAGTGGCACACATACAAACAGACAAAGAAACCAAAGAATATTGCAGTCACAAGGCTATTGTAAACAACAAGCAATGTGTTCCAGATCAAAACCCGAGCCGAGACTGATTACCTACCTGATATGATTCAAAGATGTATGTAATAAAAGTTAACTATACTTCGACAGCAACTATGGGTGTAGTCATTTAGGGATAATATCCAGACTTACTAATTTGTTCAAATGGTTCATATGGCTCTGGGCACTATGTGACTTAACATCCGAGGTCATCAGTCCCCTAGGACTTAGAACTACTTAAACCTAAGCAGCGTGGTTCCAGACTGAAGTGCCTAAAAACGCTCGTCCACAGCGGCCGGGATCGTCGTAGATCGTCCGTAATGGTAGCTTACGTGAAGCCTCAAGTCCCGATCTGAAACCAATCCAACACATTTGGGAAGAGTTAGAACATCGTCTTCACTTCAGCTCCCCAGGGTCTAACATCATTACCTTGTCTCGTTTCGGCTCCTGAGGAAGAATGAGCTCTTGTTCCTCCACAGTCATTGATATGTCATTGGAAGAGACACTATCAGAGTTCATACCGTCATAATGGTGGAATGAGGACACACCCCATATTAAGTATCAGTTACAGGCGTCCGGATACTTTTGATAAGATGGTGTTTCTTCGATTGACTGTGCTGTATTGCATAGTACTATTTCGGGTGTAGCTTTCCGGTTTCGTTACCTCTTGTGCTTCCTCAACCTTAGTCATAGTTTGTTGTGTAAGGATAAACGGTGCATCTGTCTTGTTAGTTCAAATGGCTCTAAGCATTATGGGACTTACGTTTTGAGGTCATCAGTCCCCTAGAACTTAGAACTACTTAAACCTATCTATATGGCAGAAATCGCGCGATTCCAGACTGTAGCGCCTAGAGGCGCTCGGCCACCCAGGCCGGCATCTGTCTGGTCGAATAGTGCACCTGTGATGAAGATCAATGTACACCCCAACGAACCTCTTCGCCAGCGCTGGCAAATACAACTATAAATACACACTAGCTTCCAAACTAGATGCATAATTCGTCCGTCTCAGGCACTTTCAAACGCTACGAAGAATAGGAGAAACCATTCATAACAATCATGACTTACGAACACACCTATTTGTGCAACAAAGTAGGTTGTTTTTCACAGATCTAAAATATGTTAAGTGCAGCGCCCGGTAGAAAGAATGACAGACGAAGAAATGTCGTAAATGATGGTTCACCGAGTATGAAGCTAGGCAAGTACTGGTCCTGACTTACCCCCAGAACTGTGGCCCACATGAAGCAAAATTTGAGTTCACTTAGGAGGATTTATTTACCATAGGTGTCTGCGTAGAGACGCAAACGACTGATCATATTTAGAGAATTGCGGAAACCTTTTATTGTTTTATATATATATATATATATAATTTTTTTATTTTATTTTATTTTTTTATTTTTTTTATCTTTTTTTATTTTTTATTTTATTTTATTTTATTTTATTTTTTTTTTGCAACGGATCTGAAATCCCAACTGATGGTATTGGTAACATACTAAACCGCTCTTCTTCTAGCTAAGGTCGTCGGGTAACGCAATGGAGAGGAATTGTTTGCGTCATCTGGACTGTGCCTTACGTTAGCTGCATTCTGCATTTATCGCTTTTTAAATGTCTGTTTGTCGTATTTTGTGAGAAGGAGATTGGGAATTATTTGACGAAACTACCTAGGAGCCACACTTGGGCTGGCAGGTGTACCACAGCATCGGCCACTAACTCGCCTGGTGTGTCGCAAGCAAGCGCTACGCTTTAAACGTTTTTATTTCAATTTATTTTTTAAAGCCCTCCTTCCTCCCTTCACAGCCCCACATCACGCTCCACAATTTGCTTTTCACCAGCGCTAGCACACTGATTTGTTCTTTATTAGCATTGTCGCCTGTCAGCAATTCAAACTAATTAAATTAATTATGAGTCATATTTTGTCATTATAACTAATAAATGAAAAAGTGGTACGAGACACTTCCCCTTATTTGTCTACATTAAAGCTTAAGAAAGTATAGAACAAACTAATACATCTTCTCGAAGTAGTAATTTAAGCTACAGTCAATAAGTGATTTCACTTCTAATTACATGGTTTTTCTGTTTTGTTATAGCTCTAGAGGGTTATGAATCAAATTTTTATAATTTCTCTATTAGTTAGAATGTTTTTATTTTATGAGTCATGTTCCCTGTAAGGAGACCGTCTTTTCATAGGTTTAAAGAAAATCTGCATATTGCGTAATTTATTTTTCTACTAAAATGCACTCCAAGAGAAAAACGAGCGACCCACCACGAAGGGACGTAGAGTGTGCAAGGAAAGAAATGATTAGAATTTCAGAAAAATTGACTGATTTATTCAAGACAAGAGGTTCAAGGACGGAGCAGGTCAACATCGCTTTGGTGCACCTCTGACCCCTGTGTAAGCTGTTATTCGGCTGCCAAATTCTGTCTAATTGGCGAGTTATATCATCAAAGAACCGAGCTGGTAGTTGGACCCTGCCGCTAAAGCTCCATTTGGAGAGAAGGATCAGCAACCTTGCTGGCCACGGTTGGGTTTGACAAGTAAGGAGACAAGCAGTACAGACTCTCACCCTGTGTGGCGAGCATTGTCTTGCTTACATGGAAGCCCAGGATGGCTTGCCGCGAAGGGCAACAAAACGGGGCCTACAAAATCGTCGACGTACCGCTGTGCTGTTAGACTTCCACCGATGACAACTAAAAGGGTCCTGCTATGAAGTGACATAGCGCCACAAACCATCGGTCCCGCTTGTGGGGCCGTATGGCGTGTTACTGTCAGGATGGTAACCCAGCACTGTCTGGAGCAGTCATGAGACAAGTGTTTCCTGGTTATCGGGGCGCATTTCGAAGCGTAACTCATCATCGAAGACAGTTCTCCTCCAGTGTGTGAGTTTCAGCCGCGATGACTATCAAAGATGCGTCTTAAGACTCCGCGGACAGTGGTGGAATACCTACCTGACAGTCACCTGCCACACTGCCCAACAACCGGGACTGATTCTACACCTCGTTTTGTTGCCCTTCAATGGAATCCATCCTGGGCTTTCATTTCAGGAAGATAACGCCCTTCCGCAGTAGCCGTGAGTTCCTCCTATTAGACTCTGTGCTTACCAAACCATACTTTAACCACAAAGGTCGACAGATATTTTCAAACTTAAAAATGTTTGAAGCATTATGGGCAGACCCCTCCAACCAGCTCGAGCTTTTGACGGTCTGACTCTCCAATGAGACAAAATTTGGCGCGATATCCTTCAGGAGCGTATCCAACAAATCGGTCAGCTAATGTCAAGCCGAATAACTGCTTGCATAGGGGCGGAGATGGACCAAAGAGTTACTGATCTGCTCGATTTCTGAAGCTCTCCCTGTTGAATAAATCACTCAGTTTTTTTTGTAATAAACTTTTTGTCTTTACATCTACGTCACTTGTATCGATTTCCGTTCCATTGGGACACTTCTTTCATGGCGCTTCTCTTATCAACATAGAGTGTATTTTGTTATCCTAACAACTTAGCAGAATATCTTGAAAACTAATTTAAAGTAAAATATTAATGATGTCACTTCCAAATGGCAAAGGTACTACAGTTCATGATAATTCACAAAGGGCAGTGGTTATAAACTTTGGAACGAAATAGCATAATTAAAGTGATTCTGTAACTCAAAATGCTTTTTCGCAATGTACGACTCATGTAAGCTAGGTCCTTTGTTTTCTGTCACATGAAACAGGAGCCGCGAATAGTGGAGAGTGCCCAAAACCGGAACCGCTTTTTTTATTACGAAAACAGAAAACAGTAAAAAATGATGTTTTAATACGTGCAACAATTACGTTATAATGTTAAATACTATTTACATTTTACTATCAGAAAATATGATCAAAAGTTAATTTAAAAATTAATTTCAAAAGTCTTATACTTAAGGTGTAATTTGCCAAAGCGGGTCTCTTCTAAGGGTAATCACACTAACATCAGACAACTTAAGAAAAACTTATTAAATCAGGGAAAATTTAGTCTAGTTTCAAAACAGGTGTAGTATAAGACCTTGAAGAAGGAAACTGAATTTCTCTGTGTTTTCTTTTCTGAGCGCAAGAGGTCACCTATAGGATCCTTCTGTAGGCTTCATTTATGACATTTTGATTTTGTTTCTTTGAAGAAGTAGTGCAATCTATTTTTCATCAGCAGTTTCGTCTCTTGTACCCATTGTAGTGATTCTTCACGAATCACTGCGAGTAAACACAAAGTGAGACGCTTCCTTAACAAGAAAACACTAAACCGTATCTTCAAGACCTTTATCCAGAATTGTACGTCTACGTCTTTTTGTTTTTGCTGCTTGCTGAGGTGTACTGTACGTCATGCTCGACAAACTGGTATTTGTTGTTCTTGCAGTATTAAACTGTTTACTCGGCTTCTTCCAATCGCTCTTCTCTTTCTGAATTGCATCAATAGCTTTGTTCATTTTTAGACGGACACCACTTCCTCTAATCAACGTTCACCATTATCCTCTTGCGATTTGCAGGATTATTGCAAGAGGATAAAATATGTATACTAATACAGACAAAATTTAAACTAGAAAGAGTAAAGGGTCTAATTTAATGACCTGACGGGGGTCCAGTTTACGCGGGTACACGTCTGGTTAACAGAATAAATTTTTACTCAAGCATCTAAATGAAACGGTTTAGTCGTAAATATTAACGTTAATACTTCTTTTTCAAAGGCACATATCGGTTGAAAGTTTTACCTGATAATATTTAGAAAAAATTACGAAAAATCTAACACAATGTAAAACCTTTTACCATTGTCAAAACATGTAATGGTGAAATGATAAGTAACAAGTGAAGCAGCCGACTTGTGCACCTAACTACAGAGTGACAGAAGCCTCGACTACTATTTACACTTAGTATCACTATAGCTCTTCCCAACCCTCCCCTCCCCCACGTCCCTCCTTCGCCCCCTTTCCCCCCTGGTCCCTCCTTCCCCTCCCCCTCTAGGAGTAGTAGTAGTTTGAGCCACGTCACCAAGGAGTCCGCTATAAGGTAAGTCCAGTTTCTAAGAGTTGTCCTTGCTACATGGGCACGAGTGTTCCAGTATGGTATGGGACTCAACTGCTGTGGTCATCAGTCCCCTAGAACTTAGAACTACTTAAACCTGTCTAACCTAAGGACATCACACACATCCATGCCTGAGGAAGGATACAACCTGCGAACGTAGCGGTCGCGTGGTTCCAGACTGAAGGGCCTAGAACAGCTCTTCCACAGCGGCCGGCTCTAGTTATAAAACGGTTCAAATGGCTCTGAGCACTATGGGACTTAACATCTACGGTCATCAGTCCCCTAGAACTTAGAACTACTTAAACCTAACTAACCTAAGGACAGCACACAACACACAGCCATCATGAGGCAGAGGAAATCCCTGACCCCGCCGGGAATCGAACCCGGGCACCCGGGATCCCGGGCGTGGGAAGCGAGAACGCTACCGCACGACACGAGATGCTGGCGGCTCTGGTTATAATGCTTTATTTATTTGTCAGTATTTTACTTTCTGTGGGTCTGTGTATGAGCAGTAATTTCTTATTAGTCCAGTTCCAAATTCTGATTTTATTTCCATATACGGGGTGTTAGGTGTGTTAGTACAGATTTATAGTCTTGTTATCTAAATAAGTACCCACTTTAGTGAGCTACTTGTTTTTCCCTTGAACCTAACAGTGTTTCTTCAAACACGTCTCTTAATTTACTGCCTGATGTTTACTGCACCACTAAATGGACTATGCCTGGCAGTAACGACTAACCGTTTTGCGTCCACGCCTTCGAACTTCAACATTTGACTGCTGCCCAGGGGAACATTAGCGTTAACATCTTGTACATGCCACATGTACTTGGAAGTACTAACCAACACTAAGAAGATACTGCTCTTAATAGCTACTATTGGAAGTCTACATATGAAGTATATACTAAGGTGCTGTTGTTCAGTACACTGTCCTCTGTCACCAACACAAATAGCTGCACTTATACCCCTAACACCCTATATAATCACGAGCGTAACCGTTTCTACATGTTAGCACAGTCTAAAATTAAAGTTGCATACCTTTTTTGATGTAAGTATAGTTTCGTTAACAGCATCATACCGTATGAAACTTATTCTCCTCGGTTTTCTCAATATTCGTCCAGCTCTTCGCAGTATATTTTATCCCTGTCGAATTTTGGGAATGTTTTTAGCTAAAGTATGTAAGTAGGCTGTTAAGGTTTTCTTATTGGTAACGCCACATAGCGCTCCGTATGAAAAATCACTGGCTGTGCTGTGCGCAGTCTGTGGCTAGTTTGCATTGTTGTCTGCCATTGTAGTGTTGGGCAGCGGCAGCTGGATGTTAACAGCGCGTAGCGTTGCGCAGTTGGAGGTGAGCCGCCAGCAGTGGTGGACGTGGGGAGAGAGATGGCGGAGTTTTGAAATTTGTAAGAATTGATGTCACGAACTGATATATATATTATGACTATTAAGGTAAATACATTGTTTGATCTTTATTAAAAACTTTCATTTGCTAACTGTGCCTCAGTAGTTAGTGCCTTCCGTAGTTTAAATCTTTTATTTAGCTGGCAGTAGTGGCGCTCGCGGTATTGCAGTAGCTTGAGTAACGAAGATTTTTGTGAGGTAAGTGATTTGTGAAACGTATAGGTTAATGTTAGTCAGGGCCATCCTTTCGTAGGGATTATTGAAAGTCAGATTGCGTTGCGCTAAAAAAAAAAGTATTGTGTGTCAGTTTAAGCACAGTCGTGTAATAATTTTTCCAAGGGGACGTTTCAAGTACACTATATGACCTATTTCTAGAATGTGTCAAATTGTATAATTTGTTTTCTCAGCAGCCTACACGGAAAGTATGACGCTGCCAGTCTTGCCGTCCAGAGAGCTTCGCAGAAAACGTGAAGACGTTGTTGCTGCTGGATATTTCTTGCGCGTCAGGGCCGGCATGTCGGTGAGAGGTCTCTCGCGGGTGTGAGAGCACTTCTCATAGGACCGCCGCCGCTGTGCATCTCAGCAACAGCGGGCCGGCCGGTAGAGTGCGTAATCAGAGCCACCGAGGGCCAGAACAAAAGACTGCCGGCGCTGGCGGCGGGCTCTAAATCCTCGCTAGACCCACGTCAAAGAATAATTCCACAAATAAAAGAAGAAAAGCTGCCCTTTGTCAGGCGCACCGCACTGAGCAAATAGCAGATTTCTCCAGCAACAAGAAAAAGACACCACAGTCACGACTCTGTAACGGAACGTGTTTAAACGCGATCTGCCAGTCGTGGTGTTGCAAGCGGAATACGTGTATCGATGCATAGGACATCACGCTGGCATCTCCAATGCTGGAATGAAACTACACCATGTGGTCAAAAGTATCTGGACACCTGGCTGAAAATTACTTACTAGTTCGTGGAGCCCTCCATCCATAATGCTGGAATCCATATGGTGTTGGCCCACTTTTAGCCTTGGTGACAGTTTCCACTTTCGCAGGCATACGTTCAGTTGGATGATTCTTTGGGAATGGCAGCCCGTTCTTCACGGAGTGCTGCGCTGAGGAAAGCTATCGGTAATGATCGGTGAGGCCTGGCACGAAGTTGGCGTTCCAAAACATCCCAAAGGTGTTCTACAAGATTCACGTGAGGACTTTGTGCAGGCCAGTCCAATACAGTGATTGATTGTCGTGCAACAACTCCACCACAAGCCGAGCACTATGAACGGATGCTTGATCGTATTGAAAGATGCAATCGCCATCCCCTGTGGGAAACAAGAAGGTGCATACATCATCAATGCAGCTCTGTACTGTGATAGTGCCACGATAAACGATAAGGTGTGCAAGCCCCCTCCATGAAAACATGACCGCACCACAATACCAACGCCTCCGAATTTTACTTTTGTCACTGCATACGGTGGCAGATGACGTTCACTGAGGATTCACCATTCCCACACCTTGCCACTGGGTTGCCACATTGTGTACTGTGATTCTACACGTTTCTCTACTGTTCAGTCGTCCAGTGTTATGCTCCTTACACTGAGCGAGGCGTCGTTTGGCATTTACCGGTGTGATGTGTGGCGTTCGAGCAGCAGCTCAACTAAGAAATTTAAGTTTGCTCACCTCCCGCCTAACTCTCATAGTAGTTGCAGTGGATTCTGACGCACTTAGGAATTCCTGTGTGATGGTCTGGATAGATATCTGCGTATTACACATTACGACCGTCTTCGACTGTCGGCGGTCTCTGTCAGTCAAAAGATGAGGTCGGACTGTACATTTTTGTGCGGTACCCGTTCCTTCACGTTTCCACTTCACTATCATATCGGAAAGAGTGGACATAGGGATGTTTAAAAGTGTGTAGATCTCGCGTACTGACGTATGACACAAGTGACACCCAGTCACCTAATCACGTTCGACGTCCGTGACTCGGCGGAGCTCGCCATTCTGCTCTCACACGATGTCTAAAGACTACTGAGGTCGCTGATATGGAGTAAGTGGCAGTAGGTTGCAGCACAATGGTCATAATATCAAAAACATATGTGCTTGGAGGTGTCCGGATAGTTTTGATCACATAGTGTATGACCCGCGTTTGAGTAATTTGTTATATCACCCTCTGTAAGCACTCGAGACTCTACCCGTCTTGTCTGTAACACCCATAAAATAAACTAGCAAATGTGTACTTTACGGCAGGAGACATAAATGTAACCAATATCAAAACGCTGCGCATCGACCACTTGTAATACCAGGCTGTGCTGCAAGGGAGCTGCTGTAGTTCTCCTCCAGAGTTTGTCAAGTGGCGTTACGAGACGACGACGAGTGTGGTTTCTTTGGTAGTTCTTTGTGCGTGTCTGTAACGCACTTGAGACACGAAGAAATGGCTGACTCTCACGAAAGAATTGTAGATGTGTTGTTTTTCACCCAGAATGAGGTGGGAACTGATGTGATGATACACTGACGAGACAAAAGTCATGAGATACCTCTCAATATCTTGTCGGACCTCCCTCTCCGCGGCATAGTGCAGAAACTTGGTGTGGTATGGACTCAACAAGTTGTTGGAAGTCCCCTGGAGGAATATTGAGCTATGCTGCCTCTCTAGCCGTCTACAATTCCTAAAGTGCTGTGCGCTACAGGGTTTTGTGAACGAATGACTTATCGCATATTTGCCATGTCAGACAATCTGTGTGGCCAAATCATCCTCCCAAATTGTCCAGAACGTTCTTCAAACCAACCGCCCGGTGACATAACATCGTCGATTGGAAACATGATGTCCATGAATGGCTGCAAATGGTGTCCAAATAGCAGAATATAAACATTTCTCTTCCATGTTAACACAGTCCACACCATCATGGTGCCACCACCAGCTCGCACATTGCGTCGTTGACAACGGGGATCCTTGGTTTCGTTGGGTCTGCACCACACCCGAACCATAGCATCAACTGAGAAGGGGATTCGTCTGACCAGGCGACGGTTTTCCAGTCGTCTATTGTCACGAGTCCAGGGGAGGCGCTGCAGGCGATGAGCTGTTAGCAAAGGCATTTGTGTCGCTCGTCTACAGCCATGGTCCATCACCGATAAATTTCGCCACACGGATACGTTCGTCGTATGTTCGATGTTGATTTCTGAGGATATTTCACAGAGTGTTGATTATATGTTAGCACGTAGAACTTGTAACCTCCCCTTCACTTATCGACCTTAAGGACAGTGAAAAATTAAACTACGTGTATCTGATGGAAATTTGGGAAAATCAGTCGTCACCGAAGCTAATCTGTCGGTAAAGAGGGAGGAAGGGTTACATCTAAATGAAAGGAAAAATGCAAATGAAATTGTGGAAATTAATTTGGAAAAAGGGCAAAGTTTATAAAGAAAGTAAATGTGCTCTAGTTACGTTAAAAATTAACTGACGTTAATTAGATATTTGAGATTTGGGGAAAATTACGGTCCCCAGTTCTATGGACAACTACAATAGTAACTGAAAAAGAAAGGTTAATGCACATATAATTAGCACTGAAAGTGTGGCAACTGAAGGTTGACATGTGTTGTGTGAAAACTGAAGGTTTGTCAGAAGTAATAAATTTCGCTACACTCTGACTTAATTTAGCAAAAGAATTAATAATACCGGAATACTGAAAGTTAATTTAGTGGCTGAAAGTAATAGTGAACTTTGTTTCTGAAGTACTAACAAATTTCATAAAATAAGGTTAGTCTTGGGCTACCTCAACAATCATTTCAAAAGCAACTTGAATCTACGCAACTTAGGAATAAGAGATTTAACCTTGAACTTGAATTAAATGATTTTGAACAATTAACAATAGTAAAATTTAGTACGTACCCAGCTGAGCTGCCGTCACAGGTAAGCTAAAATATGGTAACAAAACTCGCACTCTTAATTTGTGCTTGTGTAATCTAAATATTGTAGCCAGCTATGAATACTTTAACTGAACTTTGAAATTTAAGCAATGAAATGGAATGATATTACTTTAATGCTGGCGTTTGAATTTCAACGACACTCGTGTTCATTTTGGAAAAGGAAGGGACCCTGCTTCGTAATGCAATTGCGGCAATGAGCAACAAAGGTTCATGCTAAGTTGCAGTATTTTAGTGATGCAAATGGAACAGTTTGAAAAGCTGAGGTCTACCATACAGTTCTAAAACTTTACGTGCTTTCAGTATTCCTTGTTGGTAGATTCCAGATTTGAAGTCGTCGATCGAGGAGGTGGCGACAATCACTTATTGTCGGCCTTAGCTGTTGCAGAAGCTGGATGTTGGCGCACCTTCTTCTCGACACGGTGACCAGACGAAACGGGCTCTTGATGTCTGCCAACTAATGTTTCCCGTCCGCGACATCGTGCCAGAAACTATAATAGCAACTCGAGCGCAATTACATGCTGCCAAACCCCGAAAACGCGGCAACTCGCGGGAGGGTCACACAACACACCTGCTCCCCCGCCCTACTCTTGCCACACTCTGCTCTGCCCGCGCTCCGCGAGTCAGAGTTAACACTACCCATGATCCTAAACACTTTGGTTCTCCACACGACCTATCGATGTAATCGTTCGATAGCATAGTTTTCCCTAGGCAAGACCCAGCATAAAAGTAAAATAATTTTACAAAACACACCAATTATACATCGATATATATATATATATATATATATATATATATATATATATATATATATATATATATATATATATATATATACTAATTGTGAAACAATTACAATATATAAAGACACAGAAATGTCATATCTTCAGGCAATGGGATGGGAATAGGAGGATATGCACTTCCGGCGTTACAAACCCTCTGCTCTCGTCGTCAAGTGAAGACCGTCGGCCACTGCGTTGTCTGTGGTAAGGGGTAATGCCTGAAATTTCGTACTCTGCACACCCTTGACACGGTGGATCTCGGAGTATTGAATTCTCTAATGATTTCCGAAATCGAATATTCCATGCATGTAACTCTAACTATCGTTCCGTGCCCAAATGCTGTTAATTCCCGTCATACGGCCGTAATCATGTCAGATACTTTTCCCATGAATCACCTGAGAACATTCGACAGCCCCACCAATTCACTGCCATTATGTGCCTTATTTACGCGATACTTCCGCCATCTATAGATGTGTATAACGCTATCCCCTGACTTTAGTCACGTTAACGCATAAACGGCTTGCAAATGGCATGCCCATGCTAACACTCAAGTATGCAAAAGGTTTTCTCTACAAAGGGGAAAATGAACCATTGAAAATCAGCCAGCCACATTCGGTTCGTTCTTCACCTGCTCAAACCGAGGAACACATCGGCAAAATCAGTAATATCACGAAGGTACATCAGCCCAGGAAAAGCGACGGACTGCAAGTGGACCTTGGCAGAATTCAGCGCATTTTGAATGTCTATTTGGTAATGCGAACAGTGGCAGCCTAATTTGTTCCCACACTTCTCACAGGGAATCAAAGGGATCAAGTGCGTTCAAATTTTTCGTGAAATGAAGGACGAGTTCAAAGACGATGGCAATTTCTTCAACAAAACCACTTCAGGCGATGAGTTATGGGTGCAATCCAGAATGCAAATATCAGTCACATCAGTGGATGTCACCTGGCCCGCCTCGTCCAAGAAAAGTTGGCCAGATAAAATCTACATCTACATACATACTCGGCAATCCACCATACGGAGCGTGGCGGAGGGTACCTCGTACCACAGCTAGTATCTTCTCTCCCTGTTCCAAACAGAACGAGGGAAAAATGACTGCCGATATTCCTCTGTACGAGGCCTAATCTTTCTTGTCTTATCTCTGTGGTCTTTCCGCGAAATGTAAGTTGGCGGCAGTAAAATTGAACTGCAGTCAGCCTAAAATGCTGGTTCTCTAAATTTCCTCAGTAGCGATTCACGCAAAGAAGGACTCCTTTCCTCCAGAGACTCCCACCCGAGTTCCAGAAGCATTTCCGTAACACTCGCGCAATAATCAAACCTACCAGTAACAAATCTAGCAGCTCGCCTCTGAATTGCTTCTATGTCCTCCCTCAATCCGACCTGATAGGGATCCCAAACGCTCGAGCAGTACTCAACAATAGGTCGTATTAGTGTTTTATAAGCGGTCTCCTTTACAGATGAACCACATCTTCCCTAAATTCTACCAATGAACCGAAGACGACTATCCGCCTCCACCACAACTGCCTTTACATGCTTGTCCCACTTCATATCGTTCTGCAATGTTACGCCCAAATATTTAATCGACGTGACTGTGTCAGGCGCTACACTACTAATGGAGTATTCAAACATTATGGGATTCTTTTTCCTATTCCTCTCCACTAATTTACATTTATCTATACTTAGGGTTAGCTGCCATTCTTTACACCAATCACGAATCCTTCCAAGTCATCTTGTATCCTCCTACAGTCACTCAACGACGACACCTTCCCGTACACCACAGCATCATCAGCAAACAACCGCACATTGCTTTCCACCCTATCCAAAAGTTCATTTATGTTGATAGAAAACAACACTTCCCTGGGGCACTTCAGATAATACTCTCACCTCCGATGAACACTCGCCATCGAGGACAACGTACTGGGCTCTATTACGTAAGAAGTCTTCGAGCCACTCACATACTTGGGAACCAATCCCATATGCTCGTACCTTAGTTATGAGTCTGCAGTGGGGCACCGAGTCAAACGCTTTCCGGCAGTCAAGGAATTGGCATCGGTCTAATGCCCTTCATCCATGGTTCGCAAGATGATATGTGAAAAGAAGGGCGAGTTGCGTTTCGCAGGAGCGATGCTTTGTAAAGCCGTGCTAATGCATGGACAGCAACAGGAAATTCATTATATTTGAACTGAGAATATGTTCGAGAATCATGCAAAAACCCGATGTTAAGGATATTGGTCTGTAATTTTGAGAATCCGTCCTTCTACCCTTCTTATATACAGGCGTCACCTGCGCTTTTTTCCAGTTGCTCGGGACTTTACGTTGGGCAAGAGATTCTCGATAAATGGAAGGAACCAATGCAGTAGAGTACTCTCTGTAAAACCGAATTCGTTGCCAGGTCAGACTGATCAGTGTGTGACTGGATGGAAGTCTTCGACCCTCTTACCGATTTTACGTAAGACCAGAATTTTCTTGGGTTTTCAGCAAGATCTATGGCTAAGGTATGACGGTGGTAGTGGTTGTATACTTTGCGCATCGCTCTTTTTACAGAAGCACGAGTCTCTACTAACTTTTGCCTGTCCTCATTCTCCCGATCCTTCTTGTACCGCGAGTTCAACTGTCTTTGCTTCCTGAGCATTCTCCGAATTGCGCTGTTAAACCAAATCGGATGTGAAGAAGACGCTGGTCCGATGTTTTTCACAGCCATTTAATCGTGTTTTACAAATTCGTCCTCCTAAAGATAATAGTTAACTGAGATTTCTGTTTGAGGGTTATGAGCAGGCTATGCAGAAGATTCGCACGTAGCGTCCGGCTTTATGGAATTCCGTCGAGTGTTTCGTGCATCTTCGTAACGCTCCCACGCACACGATTCGCCGTTTTCGCTAACGAAAACGACTACCTTCATGCGTGCTACCTGTTCGCCAGATTTAGTTCCCTCAGTCTTTTTCCTGTTCCCTAGAATGAGGATTGACCTGAAAGGAAAGCGGTTGGCCAACGCCAACGACCTATAACGTAATGTCATGATGGCACTACCAACTATCAAAGAGGACGAATTTATGAAATACTTAAAATGCTGAAATGAACGTTTGGGCAAGTGCCTAGTGCTAACAAAGGTTACAACAGATTGAAGTTGTGTTTCCTTTAAAAAATGAATTTACGAAGAAATTAATGGAATTTTTGGTTCCTAAGTACGAGTATCATGATTTTTAATTACTAACAGAACGATTCCTCTTAGAACTATTTGACTACAATAGTTTTAAAAATCGTGTTTCGACTGTATTCGCAAATGAAAGTGTTGGTGCTGTCATGAACGATCCTTTACAGTCTACATCATCAATTGAAAGGAAAAGTCGCTCATTGGTGGTTTAAAAATAGATCAAGACACTAAACTAAAGTTATTTCTAACTTCACCAAACTGATTAACTGTCGTGTACACCATATTTGAATACAACACTTTTTGCTTTCCACTCAGCTTTTACAGCACTTGCAGTGCCGCGCAGCAACGATGAAGCAACGGCAGGGAGGGTTATAATATATGTCTCGAACATACTGTTCATATTAAATGTCCACCTACCTCAATACGTCTTCCGCCCGATGTTCCTTCACTCTGCAGTCGTAGGTACTTACTAGACGGCGAGAAAACAGCGTTGTAGGAAACGTTGCCTAACACGTACCCAGCATAGTCTGCTTGACTGTAGTGGTGGAAACAGTTCCTGAAAGTTCCTATTTATCAAGGTTTCGGGTGGTAATATAGTGTATTTTTGACTGAAATAAGCGTCTTAAAACTTTAAGACCAGTAATGTTTATTACTTAATAACACACGTTTATGGCTATCAAGTCCACATTTAGTGAGGTACTATTCTATAATTCTCAGTTCCCAGTCGAACAACAAATTTCGCACACAAAGCAGGCAGAAATCTACAGAAGTCCAACCCGTTAATGTTTGCGATCTCACAGTCTCTGATTTACCACTATTTGCTTGTTCTACATTCGGACTAATTCAGTAGTCTTACATAAAGACGTGCTCGCCAAATACTCCATAAATGAATACAGAAAATGCCACACGGAATTTTCGCTAAGGCCGAAAGTTGACACGCTAGTAACTTTACAACAAAACAATTCAGACTTCAAACTTTCATCAAAATATTCGTAACTGCGACAGCTTTAGTCACGACTCGTACTAAACGCTAGAACTCAGTATTTCTTCATTTTACACATAATGAGCACCGCGACGTTTGCCATGACCTTTCGCGTTCGATACCTGGCGATCCACTCTCTCGATGCTACCCCACTCTCATCCTATCCACTTTTAGTACACAGGAATCTTTTAATTGTGACTCGCTGATCAGTCTGACTGCCTAAGCCAATCACTTCAGAAAGTTATTTATGTCATTCTAAAAGGCAAATGTTAATATAATGTTTAATAAAAAAGATCTAAATGAAAAACAATCTTGAAATTGATGTGATTCTTGAGTTTCTCCCGGCGTATTTGATAATCAAAATATCCACGGATGTGCTGCCGGTCTATAGTGCCCAACGGGCACAACATATCGCCATCATCAGGTGAACTGACGGACTGAGCTCCTGTGAACGTGCCGAGAGATCCGTACGCCATGGCTGTTAATTGCGAAACCGATAACACTTCCAACTGATAGTCTGGCTGCTGTTTTACGAAACCACGCACACCTTGACATACGTCTTCAGCAACATGGGTGCAATACATCTTTCTCACGGCCCTATGTCGACACGTTTTACAGAAAATTATATTGAATTTTAACATATGTCCCACATACACACTATCATTCATTCCCATTTATTCATACCAACCAAATATTATTTTTTCGTGAATTTTGTGCAACAAAATACAAAGTAATTAAAGTTTTTCAAAATAAAAAAACTCATTAATTATTTTATATCCTGAAAATTTTGGTAATGATATCAAATGGTAACAAAAGACCAACTGTTGTTATTACTAACTAAGTTTTCTAAACTGTCAGTTTTATGACTTTTATGTAATTTTTTCAATCTCCAAAACTGTAACAGATAATAAGCCGAAATTTTGATGAGATCTTCTACGTAAAAACGAAAAGTAGTATACCAAGTTTGAACCCAATTTAATAATATTTACTATTGTTTATTTAGATTCGTTGGTGGTTGGTTCATACTACATTACATGGTAGCCTGTTCTCACGCCGGCTCGAAGTGACAGCTGTGCCATGAGTCATGGCTAAGACACACTTCCACAGCCTCCTTTCAGCCACAGGCTCCACGTCTGCATATCTTACTGCAATAAATGTTATTCCGTAATAGTGTGCTGGGTTACAGTGTCGGCAGAAGAATGATGAATCTGTCAAACTTTAAGTCCCTCTGCGGAGAATATAAACTGTATTAAGATGATTCAAATAATGCAGCCAGCTGCAGTATGACTGACAATGTATCTAAGCCGCCTCAGTTAGTCTAATAGAGAGCAATGAGATCATACGCTCCAAATTCGTTTTCCTAACTGTGAGTGGGCGATAAGGAGAGATTCTTCACGCTCTAAATTGGGTTCATTTATAGCTACACGATCTGTTCTTTTAAGTAGATGTGAAAAGATGTTTACTGCATGAATCTGATACAGAATAAACGTAAACACTGTTCAGTATTTTGACGAAAGTCCTATCGAGAAACCAACATCTCAATTCAAGTACAAATCAGGACTGCATACTGCACCCACTAATTCTGTGTTGAAGTACATGGTTGGTTTTGCACACATCTGATTATGTTTTTGCAATACATGCAAAGGTGGTCTGTTAGTGATGAAAACGGGTTTCATAGTAAAGAGAGTAATACAGCTGAATGGAAATATGATTTTACAACTATTTCTTGGCAGCTGTAACTCGCTGCTTTCGCAAAATAATGGAAGATGAATATTCGGACAGCACGCTTTCATTATTAGCATAAACTGAAGTACATACACTCCTGGAAATGGAAAAAAGAACACATTGACACCGGTGTGTCAGACCCACCATACTTGCTCCGGACACTGCGAGAGGGCTGTACAAGCAATGATCACACGCACGGCACAGCGGACACACCAGGAACCGCGGTGTTGGCCGTCGAATGGCGCTAGCTGCGCAGCATTTGTGCACCGCCGCCGTCAGTGTCAGCCAGTTTGCAGTGGCATACGGAGCTCCATCGCAGTCTTTAACACTGGTAGCATGCCGCGACAGCGTGGACGTGAACCGTATGTGCAGTTGACGGACTTTGAGCGAGGGCGTATAGTGGGCATGCGGGAGGCCCAGTGGACGTACTGCCGAATTGCTCAACACGTGGGACGTGAGGTCTCCACAGTACATCGATGTTGTCGCCAGTGGTCAGCGGTAGGTGCACGTGCCCGTCGACCTGGGACCAGACCGCAGCGACGCACGGATGCACACCAAGACCGTAGGATCCTACGCAGTGCCGTAGGGGACCGCACCGCCACTTCCCAGCAAATTAGGGACACTGTTGCTCCTGGGGTATCGGCGAGGACCATTCGCAACCGTCTCCATGAAGCTAGGCTACAGTCCTGCACACCGTTAGGCCGTCTTCCGCTCACGCCCCAACATCGTGCAGCCCGCCTCCAGTGGTGTCGCGACAGTCGTGAATGGAGGGACGAATGGAGACGTGTCGTTTTCAGCGATGAGAGTCGCTTCTGCCTTGGTTCCAATGATGGTCGTATGCGTGTTTGGCGCCGTGCAGGTGAGTGCCACAATCAGGATTGCATACAACCGAGGCACACAGGGCCTACACCCGGCATCATGGTGTGGGGAGCGATCTACACTGGCTGTACACCTCTGGTGATTGTCGAGGGGACACTGAATAGTGCACGGTACATCCAAACCCTCATTGAACCCATCATTCTACCATTCCCGGACAGGCAAGGGAACTTGCTGTTCCAACAGGACAATGCACGTCCGTATGTATCCTGTGCCACCCAACGTGCTCTAGAAGGTGTAAGTCAACTACCCTGGCCAGCAAGATCTCCAGATCTGTCCCCCATTGAGCATGTTTGGGACTGGATGAAGCGTCGTCTCACGCGGTCTGCATGTACAGCACGAACGCTGGTCCAACTGAGGCGCCAGGTGGAAATGGTATGACAAGCCGTTCCACAGGACTACATCCAGCATCTCTACAATCGTCTCCATGGGAGAATAGCAGCCTGCATTGCTGCGAAAGGTGGATATACACTGTACTAGTGCCGACATTGTGCATGCTCTGTTGCCTGTGTCTATGTGCCTGTGGTTCTGTCAGTGTGATCATGTGATGTATCTGACCCCAGGAATGTGTCAATAAAGTTTCCCCTTCCTGGGACAATGAATTCACGGTGTTCTTATTTCAATTTCCAGGAGTGTATGATCATGAATGATTCCTTTTACTGAGAGGAGACACTGAGTAGCTAAGTGTACACAAAGATTAGCAACTAGTATAACATCTGATCAACCAGTGACTGTCTAATGCTATGAGCACTGAACTTAGCTGGAGGAGTAGTTGGTGAACCAAAATCAATGATTAAGAAAATAAATTATTCATCAATAGAAATGAAAGAAGTGGTGTAAAAAAATTCAAAAAGTAATAAATAATGAATCTTAAACAAAGTTTAATTTAGAAAAATTTGCTAAACATTAGAAATTTAACATTCTAGAGGCCATTTTCTTGTTCGCAAAACAACTAATAAATCAAAATATTTTGAATTTGGAATAGTTTTTTAGATATATCTGATACTTTATTTGTTACTATTAAATAAGTAATACTGAAATTGTTTTTTTGTTATTTGGCAGAAATATTTCAACTGAGTGACGCAATTATAATTCTGAAAGAATATGGAATTTTTAAGAATTTATTTCTATTCATATATGTCTAGCTTTGTTAAATTTTTTATCAAATAGTTATAAATTTCAAGATACTTTAAATTTAATATATTTACGCATTTGGAAATAAAATAAAAGTAATATATGAAGAATTAGAAAAAAACCTTAATCAGAAATTAGCATAAAGTAAATTAGGACAGTTAGAATAAAAAATTTGTTCAATAATTAATAAACACAAATTAGAAATAATAAAAAGTGAACCACATCTGAAAATAAATACAAAAGATAATAAAGACGAATTAGAGAATAAAAATTACAAATTAATTTTAAATATTCATGAACTAGAAAAAATAAAAAAAATGTTTGAAATATAATAATCTTACAGCCAACCAGCTGGAAGTAACTGCTTGGTAATTGACATCTGTAAGCATGTTTACATCAGTAGGAAATTGTGAGAAACCATAAAAATAAATTGTGAGAAGGCAATAGCCAGAGTTTGCAGTAGATATGATCAAGTCAAAAATAATAAAATAAACCACATTCAATATATGGCACGTATGCCTGCCGAGGAACAACATCAGACTCGCAGTTGATTTCACTCCCATCTAGGCATATATCCCATTATCTCCTAAATCTGACCATTGCCTTCTTGCAATGTAATTTTATGAGTTCTCGAAATTTCAATCTGACAAAGGCATCCTTAGAAGTGTCAAAACTGGGTCACTCTACCAAACATTTGTTTGCAATTGGTTGACTGTACAATTCCTATGGTTGAAACTTCTATATGGTTGCTGCAAAACAACCTCATTTAAAAGCGAAAAATTAAATATATTTATAGTGGAATGTTTAATTAAATAATTTTGGAGTGAATTAAGAAACATTTTTGATTGTACCTAGATTATTATTACTTTTAAAAAGAGAATATTAGTAAAAGTGGTTAATCTAATTAGCAATTGTGAATCTGTTACCAAACAATATTGTTGTTGTTGTTGTCTTCAGTCCTGAGACTGGTTTGATGCAGCTCTCCATGCTACTCTATCCTGTGCAAGCTGCTTCATCTCCCAGTACCTACTGCAACCTACATCCTTCTGAATCTGCTTAGTGTACTCTTCTCTCGGTCTCCCTCTACGATTTTTACCCTCCACGCTGCCCTCCAATGCTAAATTTGTGATCCCTTGATGCCTCAAAACATGTCCTACCAACCGATCCCTTCTTCTAGTCAAGTTGTGCCACAAACTTCTCTTCTCCCCAATCCTATTCAATACCTCCTCATTAGTTACGTGATCTATCCACCTTATCTTCAGTATTCTTTTGTAGCACCACATTTCGAAAGCTTCTATTCTCTTCTTGTCGAAACTAGTTATCGTCCATGTTTCACTTCCATGCATGGCTACACTCCAAACAAATACTTTCAGAAACGACTTTCTGATACATAAATCTATATTCGATGTTAACAAATTTCTCTTCTTCAGAAACACTTTCCTTGCCATTGCCAGTCTACATTTTATATCCTCTCTACTTCGACCATCATCAGTTATTTTACTTCCTAAATAGCAAAACTCCTTTACTACTTTAAGTGTCTTATTTCCTAATCTAATTCCCTCAGCATCACCCGATTTAATTTGACTACATTCCATTATCCTCGTTTTGCTTTTGTTAATGTTCATCTTATATCCTCCTCTCAAGACACTGTCCATTCCGTTCAACTGCTCTTCCAAGTAATTTGCTGTCTCTGACAGAATTACAATGTCATCGGCGAACCTCAAAGTTTTTACTTCGTCTCCATGAATTTTAATATATACTCCAAATTTTTCTTTTGTTTCCTTTACTGCTTGCTCAATATACAGATTGAATAACATCGGGGAGAGGCTACAACCCTGTCTCACTCCTTTCCCAACCACTGCTTCCCTTTCATGCCCCTCGACTCTTATTACTGCCATCTGGTTTTTGTACAAATTATAAATAGCCTTTCGCTCCCTGTATTTTACCCCTGCCACCTTTAGAATTTGAAAGAGAGTATTCCAGTTAACATTGTCAAAAGCTTTCTCTAAGTCTACAAATGCTAGAAACGTAGGTTTGCCTTTCCTTAATCTTTCTTCTAAGATAAGTCGTAAGGTCAGTATTGCCTCACGTGTTCCAACATTTCGACGGAATCCAAACTGATCCTCCCCGAGGTCTGCATCTACCAGTTTTTCCATTCGTCTGTAAAGAATTCGCGTTAGTATTTTGCAGCCGTGTCTTATTAAACTGATAGTTTGGTAATTTTCACATCTGTCAGCACCTGCTTTCTTTGGGATTGGAATTATTATATTCTTCTTGAACTCTGAGGGTATTTCGCCTGTCTCATACATCTTGCTCACCAGCTGGTAGAGTTTTGTCATGACTGGCTCTCCCAAGGCCGTCAGTAGTTCTAATGGAATGTTGTCTACTCCGGGGGCCTTGTTTCGACTGAGGTCTTTCAGTGCTCTGTCAAACTCTTCACGCAGTATCGTATCTCCCATTTCGTCTTCATCTACATCTTCTTCTATTTCCATAATATTGTCCTCAAGTACATCGCCCTTGTATAAACTTTCTATATACTCCTTCCATCTTTCTGCCTTCCCTTCTTTGCTTAGAACTGGGCTGCCATCTGAGCTCTTGATATTCATACACGTGGTTCTCTTATCTCCAAAGGTCTCTTTAATTTTCCTGTAGGCAGTATCTATCTTACCCCTAGTGAGATAAGCTTCTACATCCTTACATTTGTCCTCTAGCCATCCCTGTTTAGCCATTTTGCACTTCCTGTCGATCTCATTTTTGAGACGTTTGTATTCCTTTTTGCCTGCTTCATTTACTCCATTTTTATATTTTCTCCTTTCATCAATTAAATTCAATATTTCTTCTGTTACCCAAGGATTTCTAGCAGCCCTCGTCTTTGTACCTACTTTATCCTCTGCTGCCTTCACTACTACATCCCTCAGAGCTACCCATTCTTCTTCTACTGTATTTCTTTCCCCTATTCCTGTCAATTGTTCCCTTATGCTCTCTTTGAAACTCTGTACAACCTCTGGTTCTTTCAGTTTATCCAGGTCCCATCTCCTTAATTTCCCACATTTTTGCAGTTTCTTCAGTTTTAATCTACAGGTCATAACCAATAGATTGTGGTCAGAGTCCACATCTGCCCCTGGAAATGTTTTACAACTTAAAACCTGGTTCCTAAATCTCTGTCTTACCATTATATAATCTATCTGATACCTTTTAGTATCTCCAGGGTTCTTCCACGTATACAACATTCTTTCATGATTCTTAAACCAAGTGTTAGCTATCATTAAGTTGTGCTCTCTGCAAAATTCTACTAGGCGGCTTCCTCTTTCATTTCTTAGCCCCAATCCATATTCACCTACTGTTTCCTTCTCTCCCTTTTCCTACACTCGAATTCCAGTCACCCATTACTATTAAATTTTCGTCTCCCTTCACTATCTGAATAATTTCTTTTATTTCATCGTACATTTCTTCAATTTCTTCATCATCTACAGAGCTAGTTGGCATATAAACTTGTACTACTGTAGTAGGTGTGGGCTTCGTATCTATCTTGGCCACAATAATGCGTTCACTATGCTGTTTGTAGTAGCTTACCCGCATTCCTATTTTCCTATTCATTATTAAACCTACTCCTGCATTACCCCTATTTGATTTTGTGTTTATAACCCTGTAGTCACCTGACCAGAAGTCTTGTTCCTCCTGCCACCGAACTTCACTAATTCCCACTATATCTAACTTTAACCTATCCATTTCCCTTTTTAAATTTTCTAACCTACATGTCCGATTAAGGGATCTGACATTCCACGCTCCTATCAGTAGAACACCAGTTTTCTTTCTCCTGATAACGACTTCCTCTTGAGTAGTCCCCGCCCAGAGATCCGAATGGGGGACTATTTTACCTCCGGTATATTTTACCAAAGAGGATGCCATCATCATTTAATCATACAGTAAAGCTGCATGTCCTCGGGAAAAATTACGGCTGTAGTTTCCCCTTGCTTTCAGCCGTTCACAGTACCAGCACAGCAAGGCCGTTTTGGTTAATGTTGCAAGGCCAGATCAGTCAATCATCCAGACTGTTGCCCCTGCAACTACTGAAAAGGCTGCTGCCCCTCTTCAGGAACCACACGTTTGTCTGGCCTCTCAACAGATACCCCTCCGTTGTGGTTGCACCTACGGTACGGCCATCTGTATCGCTGAGGCACGCAAGCCTCCCCACCAACGGCAAGGTCCATGGTTCATGGGGGGAGGCAAACAATATTAAGAGAAAGAATTAAAATATGTATAAAAATTTTAATGAAACAAGTGCAATTTATGATCATTCTATAATAGATTATTACGAAAAGATAAATTACATGAATTTGTCACTTAATCATGCATTAGACAAATTTAATGGATTAGAAGTAAGTGACTAACAAATAATTGAATTTACTTATACGACATGAAAGAAACAAATAATTAAAATGTTTGATGTGTATAATTTTATACTTGAAACAGGTAGGTAAGAATATAAATAAAAAATTTTCATGTAATACTTTAACTAATAAGCAACTCGTTGGTTTTGCTAATTGGTTTTTATAAGGTATATTAAGTAGCTACTGCTAACCAAAACAGTTAAAATTATGCATAAATAATAAAAATCTATAGGACTGGAAGTTAAACCGCCCCTCAAGATTGAAAAATAATTTTCAATGGCGAAATTAACTCTTAAATAAATTCACTCAGTCCTTAAGAAATTCAGAAATGGTATCAATTTTAATTTTTAAAAGTAGTGAGCTAGAATTTATTTTTTAAATAATGTTACTATCTGTGACTGTTTAACACTAGGTGTGGAAAAAAATTTTTCTAAGTCAATAGTGAATTTCAAATTATTTTTTCAAACATATTTAGTACCTCGACAAATATGTATGATTTTACTTATTTTCAAGACAAAAATACTTAACTAAAATTTATAGGAATTAAAAATTTAAAATATAAAAGTAATGGGTTTGATGTTTTTGACTTCATAAAATAAAATTTTTCAAGCAATTAATATTGTGTTGCCTGAAAGAGTTATCTGACCTTGTTTTATGTCAAACGGAAAAAAATTTGCTCTGAAATGTTATTTATGATTTATATTTTAACATATTAATAGTAAAGTAATATTCTTTGACCGCCAAAATTATACTTTAATTAATAATATAGTAAAAGTGTAACTCAAAGAAATCGATAAATAAAATTTTAAACTTATTATTTTATCCAAAAAGTTGCTTTTATTATTTACACACATTTTGTGCATTTATTATGGTATTTTGGAAAGTGTTAACACTGTCCAGAACCTTCTTTCACTATTAAACACCTACAGCACGAACCAAGTGGATTTTTTATTGTATTATATGTATAACTGAAAATTATAGAAATCAAGTTGTTTGCAGAGGTGCAAACTGACGTAAACCTTATAGAATGTATTGAAAAAGAAGTTGACGAAAATAGAAAAATTTATTTTGAAACTAAGAAAGTGAAACAGGTAAGTTCTGGAGAAGAGTCAATAATAAATAAATCTAAAATTTGTTCTTTGTGTAGAGTTTATACAAATATAATAATGAAGTTCAACTATATAATCATTTCAAAATTAAAAATCATATTTTTATTTATAATTCATATTTTATATTCATAATTACCAGAAAAAATCTAGTATAAATGGAATTTTTTAAATAAACAAAATGACTGAGATAAGTGATGAAGATGGATTAGATTCATAATGAATTTGAGAATTACTTATTATAAAATATTTTGATGAGTAACATGATTTTTATCTTAAAATGAAGTTTTCTTATTAGCTGATATTTTTGAAAGTTTTTCAATGACTTACATAAAACCATATGATTTAGATCCATCTTGGTATTTTACAGTACCTAGTTTTTCTTTAGATGTGATGTTAAAAAGGACTTATTAACGAATTGAATTATGACACAACTATGATATGAACTTAATGCTTGAAAAAGGAATAAGAGGAGAGTACCCAAATGTTTTAAAAGATATGTTAAAGGAAACAATAAATGTATGAAATAAATTTGATAAAAATATTATTTTGAAGTTTTTATACATGTAGATGAAGGTATTTATATGATTATGTTATGTGCCAAAGTTTATATTGGATTGAATGGTATGGACTGAACTATACTGATTCTAAAAGAAGCAGAGCAATTTGAGATTGTTCTTGAATTGTTTATGTTTTTAAAGTTGATTTAGAATAACAAAAAGGTTGGATGATTTACATAAGGATTAAACATTCTCTCACAAATGTAAAACTTTTTCAGAGAATAATGAAATATTTTTTACCTACCTTAAATAATAAACGAGAATACATCTTTCATTATAGTAATCTTAGATTTTATTTATTGTTTAAAATAACACAAAAAAATTCATTAAATTTTTTAATTTAAACTACCTGAATGATTAAGACTGTATATAGATTTAAATACAGAAAAATGGCTAAAGCCAAAACTTCTAATAGATTTCTACAAACTATTGAATAATTCAGTATTAGGGAAAACAATGGAAAATATAAGAAATAGACGAATAGGAAAAATTAATACCTAAACAAAATTTTAAAAGTAGAAAAATACTTAATGAAAATTTAGCTGTTGTGTATTTATATAAAAGTAAAACTTTCATTAACAAATCAGTGTACACTGTATGTTTAGAATCAGTTATAGACTCAATGTATGATGTTCACTATAATGTGATGATATCAAAATATGAAGAAGTTACTGACAGTTATATTTATGATATAGAAACTGGAAAATTCTATGAAGATATGAAGAAAATTATACTTAAATATTTTACTAGTGATTACCCTATAAAATAAATATACAATATATCTAAAGTAAGTAAAAATGTATTACAAAAAATGGAATTCGGAGTAATCAAGAAATAATGAAAGAAATATGTTGCTGAAGAACGAAAATGTATGCTTCCAACACTGTAGATAAGAGGGGGTCAAATCAAAACAAGTTAAAAAATGTGTATTAAATATAAAATAAGTTTACACGATTATAAATATTATTTACTGAACAATAAACAAAAACGTGGAACTATTATTTAATATGAAATAAGATACATGAAATTTATTCAGTTGAATTCAATTAAAAGATATTTGTTCATATGATAATAAGATATTAGTTTTAGAAAATAAAATATATACATTATTGTGTGTCTATTATTTAATTATATATATATATATATATATATATATATATATATATATATATATATATATATATATATAATCTTTTAATGTTTAAAATTTAAAAAAGTGCTGGCACTTGTCATCCAAATAGAATAACAAAAAAAATCACAAACTAAGTGTCCTCTATGTTTAATACTGAAAAATGACTATTTGCTCAAAAATTTGTAGGTGTTAGAATTCAGTATGGTATCGATAATCGAGAGAAATAATAAATTAAATATATAAACCAATTAGAACAAATTTAAAAGAGAAAAAATTATTCCTCTGGGTACAGATTGTTTATGGCAATCAGATTTATTAGAGATGGATTCATGTGATGTAAAAGGAATCCAAAAAAATAAAGCATATAATTATTTATTAACTATAACAGAAGTATCTTCAAACTGAGTTGGGCTATTGTATTTAAAGATAAAACTTGTGAAAATACTGAAGAAGTTTTGAAAAATTTTGAAATTAATTTATACAACCAATTTACAAACAGATATTGAAAACAATTTTGTATAAAAGTTTTAAAGAACTAGTGAAATAGTTTAAATTTAATTATTGTTCAATTTATACAAAAATAGAAATATCTGTTTTTGAACAATTTAATAGTACATGGAGATACCAACTCTCGAAACAATCCCAACTACAAGGTAATTATAAAAATGTAATTATATAATATTTTAATAGAAATATATAGATTTTGCTTCAAAATTAATAGATGAATGTAATAATATAATGCATTCATTAATAAAAATGAAAAACCATGGGAAAAGATTATTTGCAAACAATTTATGCAACAATTTTGAAGATTCTAAACTCAGTTATAAAATATGTGATAAAGTAGGAATAATTAATTCAAATGGAATTTTAGGAAAATGATACACTGGTAACATTTCAAAAGTAATTTATAAAATTTAAAAAGTTACTTGTTCTAATTGAGACACACATTAACTAAGGTATTTTAATGGAGAAGTTAAAGAAGTTTTTCACACACAAGATATACTGGAATTCTTATTATCCAGAAGTATACCTTTTGAATTTGCTATTAGTAAGAATACTGGTATATTTTTTAATTAGTGACATGCTTTAGACAATGCTCATCATAGTTTGGTACCAAAAAATCATGCTGTTTTATAAAAAAAGAATTATTTTATGTACATAATTACCAGGAATTTTTATATTAATTTTTTCTATTCAAATGGAAGGTGTCAATCAATCTTTAAAGCAGTCTGTTCAATGTGTCCAATCTAAGTTTGGTACAAGTTGTAAGTTTCAAAAAACCAATCAATGGTTTTATGTCTCTTGAAATATACAAAAGGCTGATGTAGAACAATGTAGACCACTTTAAGTGAATAACTTAAAATACATAATAAAAACGACATTCTTTGTTTATGTGGGAAAAATGTTTCTAAATATTTTTATCAAAAACATGTAAAACGAATTCTTAGTGATTAGCATTCAAATATATTATTAGCATTTTAAAAATGTTGAAATCATAAAAAATGAAGAAAATGTTAGTTCAAGAAATTAAAAATATAAAGTGTTTTGACAAAAATCCAGCAACAATTCAAATAAAGGCAAAAAATTATTCTAGAAAATATGTGAAAGATAAGAAGTTTAATTCTTTATAAAAGGGTTTTTCTCAAATGTTACAAGAAAATTATAACATAAAATTTGTTTGGAAAGAAACTTCACAAGTGTTATTTGATGAATCCACAAAAATGTTAGTTAACACATACACATTTTACATTGGGGATTATGACAAAAATGTTTCCCAAATTTTATTGAAATAATGAACTTAAAAGAGTATAATGATTGGGAAGAGAAATTTGGACTCAAAGAACATACAACTGGTATGTTTTAACAGAAAATTTATATCTATTACAAGTGAATTTTTAAAATGAGAAATAAAAAATTATTAAATTTTTTAAACGGAAAGTAAAATTATTTATAAATATTAAAAATTTTTGTGTTTAAAAAGATAATTAAGAAATATTATCACTTCTTTTATATATGAGAACTAAAGGAAAGTAGTATTTCATGTGTGAGATCTTCAAAATTTTCAATCTTTTCATCTCTAGTTGTAGCTCCAAAGTTTTCTGTTTTCTTATTTGATGATATAAGGTTCGATTGTACTTAACAAATTTAATTCAATTTCTCCATTTATAGCAATAACATCTTCAGCAATAGTAGATGAACATTGAGACATTATTTTGTATCTTAATAACTGAAAAAGTTTCTGAATTGAGTTGGCTGTTGTAATTGCGTAATGTTAGCCTTTTACATCAACCCACGAACCTAGTTTTATCAAAAATCAACAATTCCTGTATGTGTGAAAACTCTCAATCACAAGGTTTCAGCAAAAATGATATAAGCATTCTTACAGTCACGGCAAAAGTCGACAAATTCAATGTGATTACTCTCTTATATCTCAGTTCTGTTCCAGCAGCAAGCAGTTAAAATAATGGAGTATAGTGGTTGCTTTAAGTGATATTATTCGTTGCTATAACAATATTTATTGGCAGGAACAGTGCTGCAATAAGACTTTATTGTTATTGTAATACCTGCAGCTTACTTTAGACAAGTATTTACTTGATGCTCATGTGTATGACTACAGTGAAGTAGTGCAAGTAGAAGCAGCATGGATGATGATTCTCGTGATTCTAAAATGTCAAATAATGTGCTAATGGAGAAAATCTCGATTGAAGGATAGCTTATGTCGACCTGAAATGCAATGCAAATAGTATAAGAAAGGAATCTATCTTTAAATACAATTGTAGACTTGGAGTGTAACCTTCAAAAGCTAAAGGAATAGAAGAATGTAAAGCTGCTGAAGTCTGCTATCAAAATATTTTGCATTTTAATCATTACATGACACCATTAAATAAAATGGATCAAGGTGAGTTTGCATTAAAATTTCTTAATACTTCTTCATCTCAGGACAGAGTTGTGGTCACTCAAAATGCGAAAAGAAGAAGACAGTGAATTATACCATTGAATGATGAAGTTGCGCCTGTTTGTGCTACCACTTTCCAAGGAGGATCTGGCATGTCAAATAACAGGTTATTGTATTCGGCAAGCACTTTCGGTTAAGTTGGAAGGTTACCAAACAAAGAAGACCAGTCAACAAAAAGGGAAAGGTTTATAAGGAGGTAACTGTTGAATGTGGTAAAAGTTCTCTAACTGCAGAGAGAGACACCATGGAAGGGAGACCTCTATGAGAGCTTATTTGCCTTCAGATCTCACAGTCAATAAAATACTCAAGACATTCTGTGCAGAAAGAAAAAACATTCAGAACCATCATACCGATACATGCTCCACTTGTAAGATTGTTTTATTGGAAATAAAGGCAGAAACATGACTGCAGAAGAAGAATGAACTCCAAACTACACTGTTGTCCAAAATTAAAGCAACAAACGATAATTTTGCAAGGTTGCGTTTATTTTGCCATACAACAATATAAACGTCTGATGGTACAGTAGAAACAATGTAAAGAATTCAGAATGTGAACTACCACAATATGCATAATGATAGACAAAAATATTCTTTATTTTTTACAATTAATTTGTTCGCATACATGTTGGGAAAACTGGTTAATGTGCTAAGTAAGGGTTTTGACCACTTCTGGCAGCAATTTAGCAACGACAACGATGAGGCATGCTGTGAATGATGTCATTAGCCTAATGGTGAGGTAATAATGCCCATTCTTCTTGCAGAATTGCTCACAATCCGTTTGAAGAATGCTGATGTGGTGCAAGCCATCTTCCTAGTGCATCCCAGAAAAGCTCTATAGGATTGAAATCTGAAGAGGGAGCAGACCACGCCATGCATGCAATGTGTTTCTCTTCAAGAAAACATCAACCAACTTTACTCTATGAGGTCGAGCATTATCTACCATCAATACAAAGTCTATGCCCACAGCACCTCTCAACAATCCCAAATATGGTCCCGAGATCTCATTATGATACCTGACAGCAGTTAAACTTCACCGATTCAACCTTTACTATATCATGAAGTGGGGTTCGAGTGGTAAACATCGTCTCTACTCACACCATTAGGGATCATCCTCAATATCAGTCCCTTTCCACAATGTGAGGGACCCGAAATCGTGTTGCATGCTGCCACCAGATGCAAATCCATCAAGAATCACTCTCCAGACTTAATCCGAACTTATCTGTGAAAACAACATTGAACCATTGTGCGACCATCCCGGTGGCATGTAGGCGACTCCACTCTAGACATTACTTTCTGTGAAGATGTGTCAGAAGTAGGCATAAAGCAGGTCTGAACCATAAAAGTCACTCTGCCAAAACATTCTGCACAATGTTTGCCTCGATACAACACGTCCTGCGGAAGCTGCGTGCTCACATGAGCCTGTGGCCATACAGTACCAAGGCGGAACTACTGCGCTCTGACAGCCAAAGAATGGTCCTGTCTTTTGAGCTCACGTGTAGTCGGCCCTACCCTGGCCTTTGGTATACAGTTTCGGTCTCTATAAACTGTCTCACAACATCCGAGAATGAACAGAAATGTGCACATTAAGCTATTGGGCAACATCAGTTTGCCATGGCCCTGCTTCCTTTCTCTCTGTGCCCCCCCCCCCCCCCCCTCTGTGTGTGGTAGGCATCTTCTCTGTGTACATAGCGAGTGTGGTTGTGAAGCTATCCAGCAAACACCACCTTGTTTCATAGGTGCCCTGATGTCATCGTTGGCAATGGTTTCCCATAGACTGGAATGCAATTTTCCGTACAGAGCATGATGGTGTGGACATCTACTTGACATTTTGTATGATTATATCATGCATTAGACACAAGACGGGAAAATAGCGTTGTGTTGTTTTAATTTTGGACACAAGTGTAGACACAGCTTACGTAAGATTCATGCAAAGCGATTCTATTATATAATGAAGAAAGATAATTCTACAGTTATTAAGATGTGCTTTTACATGTAGGAAAATACGCCTGTTCCAAAACTATCAATCAGTGAGGTTTTGTACACCAGACAAGTATGGTTATGCAATCTGTTCATCATGATCCATACTAAGGAGCAAAAAAGGGAAGGCATCGTTGCTTCACCTGGTTGGAAACAGAATCTTCAAGAGGATGCAATCTAGTTGCTTCAGCTTTGCTATACTTTCTTTCTGACTTAGATAAAAACAACTAAATGATGGCCCCAAGACTATACATCTATTCTCAGATTCCTGCATCAGCCAAAATAAAAACAGTTGTATAATGGCGATGATTACAGAATTCTACGAGACAAGCACTAAATTCAATAACAATATTCACTTCTTCCCTGTTTATGGCCTTAGCTATACGCCTCCAGACTGAGTGTTTGATAGAACTGAGACGTTTATAGAATGTGAAACAAAACATCTTATCTCCTAAAGAATATCACGATATTTTAGAAGAGCATGGTACCCTCAAAGTTCTAAATACAGCGTGGACTGTCAAAAATTTAAAATGTAGTGGACGGAAAGCGCTAAAATCCAAGATACAATTGAAAATGAACAGCCAGTATGTCATCTCATACAAGAAAGCAAAAAGATCGTTAACATGTTAGTAAATGATAAATATTGTGGAGATAGTGTACAAGCTGACATCCTGAGACAAAAGAAACCATGCCATCCAACAGTACTAACATCCATCCTTTTACCAATACAGAATGTGGTAAGCAAAGAAAAGAAGAAACATTTGTCTACCTTGCTAAAGTTTCTTGAAATCCACATGATGCAAAGGAGTTTTATTCATATGTCGTAGACGAATAATGTGCAGATGTAAGAGAGAAACCTTCTCAATAACGATGTGATTATGTCCGGCAATACTTTTGTATTATTCATTTTGCACTTCATGCAATGCTAAAAAATTATGTTAAAATAGTTACCATTGCTATATTTGTATTATCCCACTGTCTTTCTTTTATTATTGTATGTATTCTCAATAAAGTCCGAAACTATAGATTAAAAAATGATTATATATATATATATATATATATATATATATATATATATATATATATACGCATTCCACAACAATGCAGGCATATATTAAACACTACAGCACGTAAAAATTAAATGTGGAACAAAATAAATGGACTGAAAGAACGTAATGTCACAAATACCAGCAATAGTTATAAGCACTTACGTGCTTTTGTAAAATACTGGAAAAAATCACACCTCAATATATTGCTATAAAATTAAATTTCATTACCATGGTTTACCAAGAGATCTAAAAATTGCGTAAAAATTCAAATTCTCAAACGTATCCATGTAGGTATAAACAGGAAAACTTGTTTTAATGAAAAACTGTAGCTGTTGAATTTATCGAGTTTTGAAAAAATGCTCCTCACTTTCAGATTACCGCAAAATTTGAGGCTGTGAGGGGATTTCCATCATCTATCATCCAGAGACGAATTATGGCAACATGTTAGACCTTCTCTGTCACAAGGGACCAATAAGAACCGTCTGCATGCAGCACGATTTTAAACAAGTGTGCATCTCATGACGCTAACACTCATATCACGACACCTCCAAGGCAAGGCGGGTCTGGTGTCTTGGAGGGGCCGACTGGAGAGTAGGAAGGTGCTCTGTCCTCAGAGAGGAGAGTAGGTTGTGTCTGTTCTACGCGTGTGAGGCTTAGACCTGTTGGGGTGCCTATTCTAGAGTGCATTCACCACGAAGCATGGGTCTCTTCTCAGGCGAGTGAGGGACCATCAGTTACAACACGCACTCAGATATGTTGTTACAGCAGTATAAAAAAAACAGTGCCCGATACACTGTACGGGTTTATAATCTTCATGCTGGTGCCAATTCTTCAACAGGAAGGTAATGTGCTTTTTCAACAGGACAGTGCACGCCCACCTACGGATGTTGCGACGCAAGGCGATCTTCGTGGCGTAAAAAACTGCTCTGACCTTCAAAATCACAAGGTTTCTAACTAACTGGACAAGTATTACACATGATGGCGTGGGACCCAACTCGCCATCCAGACCCTGCAAGAACCATTGCTGAACTGCAACAAAAGGTGCAAGACGTTTGCGACACTCTATCGCATGATGGTGCTCGGCACATTTCTGACTATCTGCATTTGAGAATAATCGCCTGCAATGCTGACAGAGGGAGGTTCACTGAGTGTTGATGTGGTTACTTGGACACATTACTTTGACATCTGTAATTCATGTATTATGAATCTGTTATCTTACACTCATACAAACTACCTGTTACATCTGTTCTCAGTAAGTTTATCTTGTACTTGAGAGTCTAGCATTTTCTCCCGTCACTATATCTTTATTAAAGATGATATTAGCACCATTGTGCTAGATAATGTCACTATGTCAAACACAAAGAGTGTAGGAAACACGTTGAGGTGAGAAAAATCATGCTATACCTCCTAATACAATGTCGGCATAGAGCAGCAACTAAAGAGACAACGCCTCATCAGGTTGTCTGAAGTCCCTTGCAACAATACTGAGCCATCCTGCGCCTATAGCAATACATAACTGCGAATGTGTTGCCAGTGCAAGATTTTGTGCGCGATCTGCCCTCTCGATTATGTCCCATAAATGTTCGATGAGATTTGTGTGGGGAGATGTGGGTTGCCAAATCACTCCCTAGAACTGTTCAGAAAGTTGTTCGAACCAATTACGAACAATTGTGGACTGGTGACACGTTTGGGAACATGAAGTAGACGAATGGCTGCAAATGGTCTGCAAGTAACCGATCAATTCGATTTCCAGTCAATGATCGGTTCAGTTGGAGCAGAGAATCCAGTCCAATCCATGTCAACAAAGACCACGCCATTATAAAGCCACTACCAGCTTGCACAGTGTCTCATTGAATTTTGGGTCCATGGTTTCGTAGGGCCTGAGCCACACTCGAACCCTACCATCAACTCTTACCAGCGAAGTCAGCACTCATCTGACCAGGCCACGGTTTGCCAGTCATCTAGGGTATAAATGAAATGATCACAACACCAGGAGAGGCGCTGTGGGCAATGTCGTGCTGTTAGCAAAACCACACACGTCGGTCGTCTTCTGCCATAGCCCTTTATCGTTAAATTTCTCTGCATCGTCCTAACGGATACATTCAGTTACGTCCCACATTGAACTCTGCTGATATTTCACACCGCGTTGCTTGTCTGTTACCATTTACCACAACACGCAATCGCCGCTGCACTCAGTTGTTAAGGAAGGCCATTGGCCACTGCGTTGTCCATGGTGAGAGGTACTGCTTGAAATTTGGTATTCGTCCCAAACTTTTGACATTATGGACCTCAGAATATAGAATTCTCTAACCATTCTCGAAATTAAATATTTCATACATCTAGCTCTATCTACAGGGTGTTTCAAAAATGCCCGGTATATTTAAAACGGCAATAAAAAGTAAACGAGCAGCGACTGAAAAACACTGATTGTTGCAATATGCTTGGGACAAAAGTACATTTTCAGGCGGGTAAACTTTCGAAATTACAGTAGTTACAATTTTCAACAACAGATGGCGCTGCAAGTGATGTGAAAGATATAGAAGACAACGCAGTCTGTGGGTGCGCCATTCTGTACGTCGTCTTTCTGCTGTAAGCGTGTGCTGTTCACAACGTGCAAGTGTGCTGTGGACAACATGGTTTATTCCTTAGAACAGATCATTTTTCTGGTGTTGGAATTCCACCGCCTAGAACACAGTGTTGTTGCAACAAGACGAAGTTTTCAACGGAGATTTAATGTAACCAAAGGACCGAAAAGGGATACAATAAGGGATCTGTTTGAAAAATGTCAACGGACTGGGAACGTGACGGATGAACGTGCTGGAAAGGTAGGGTGACCGCATACGGCAACCACAGACGGCAACGCGCAGCTAGTGCAGCAGGTGATCCAACAGCGGCCTCGGGTTTCCGTTCGCCGTGTTGCAGCTGCGGTCCAAATGACGCCAGCGTCCACGTATCGTCTCATGCGCCAGAGTTTACACCTCTATCCATACAAAATTCAGACGTGGCAACCCCTCAGTGCCGCTACCATTGCTGAAAGAGGGATATTCGCTAACGATATAGTGCACAGGATTGATGACGGCGATATGCATGTGGGCAGCATTTGGTTTACTGACGAAGCTTATTTTTACCTGGACGGCTTCGTCAATAAGCAGAACTGGCGCATATGGGGAACCGAAAAGCCCCATGTTGCAGTCCCATCGTCCCTGCATCCTCAAAAAGTACTGGTCTGGGCCGCCATTTCTTCCAAAGGCATCATTGGCCCATTTTTCAGATCCGAAACGATTACTGCATCACGCTATCTGGACATTCTTCGTGAATTTGTGGCGGTACAAACTGCCTTAGACGACACTGCAAACACCTCGTGGTTTATTCAAGATGGTGCCCGGCCACATCGCACGGCCGACGTCTTTAATTTCCTGAATGAATATTTCGGTGATCGTGTGATTGCTTTGGGCTATCCGAAACATACAGGAGGCAGCGTGGATTGGCCTCCCTATTCGTCAGACATGAACCCCTGTGACTTCTTTCTGTGGGGACAGTTGAAAGACCAGGTGTACCGCCAGAACCCAGAAACAATTGAACAGCTGAAGCAGTACATCTCATGTGCATGTGAAGCCATTCCGCCAGACACGTTCTCAAAGGTTTCGGGTAATTTCATTCAGACTACGCCATATTATTGCTACGCATGGTGGATATGTGGAAAATATCGTACTATAGAGTTTCCCAGACTGCAGCGCCATCTGTTGTTGACAATTGTAATTACTATAATTTCGAAAGTTTGTCTACCTGAAAATGTACTGTTGTCCAAAGCATATTGCAACAAACGGTGTATTTCTATCGCTGCTCGTTTAGTTTGTATTGCCGTTTCAAATATACCGGTCATTTTTTAAACACCCTGTATCATTCTGCTTTGACAATCTGTGAAATTCTGTCGTGCGTCCATTAACAACAACGAAACCTTTGCACGTGAATAGAAATGACAGCTCCGCCAATACACTGTCCTCTTGCAGCTCGTGTACGTGATAACTACAGCCATCTGCATTTGTGCATACCGCTGTCTCATGATTTTTGTCACCTCAGTGTACCATTGGAAAATCGAAAACACGATCACAGTGTGTAAAGTGAGCTCCCATTCAGTTTTTATTGCAAATAAGTGTCAGGATCTGTGTGTGTACAGTACTTTTTATCAAAATACAGTTCATACACGGAATGTGCCATGGTGGCAGCTTTGGCCGCCCCAGTCCACACGTGACAGCACAGAAGCCAGTCACAGTGCTGGTATCGCCGCAGTGATGCAGCTGGCGCAGGTGGTCGTCAGGTTTCCTTCATCTCTCAGCTGCAGCCGCGCTTCGCCCTCAGCGTCAGGATGAGCACTGCCAACAGCCTGAAGCTGACCACCAGGCACACCAGGCCGATGATGTCGCATATGAAGTCTCCCTGCAAATATATCCAAGTAACATGCTCTGAAGTCTTTCAGTGAGCATAAGTCTATCAGCACAGATTAACATAGTAATCTTCTCAGTATGAGCAGTCTCAGCAGTGGGCACCCCAGGTATGTGGTAGCGACAGACCTCTGGAAGACAGAGGAGCTCTTATACACAACTATTGTGCCTTGTACTTGTGATTTAGGTTTGCATTAGCTGATCAGTGCTGGCCAGACTGCCTTGATTATCTGTGTGGAACACATCTGAGGAGGAAAGTTGTTTATCTGTGGCGAGGGTGAGCTATGAAAGAAAGAGGATCGTTGGTTGAGAGGGGAGAGGGCGGACGCACGGGGACGGAAAGACACTGGACTTATGAGGAAAGAGCGGCGCCAAAGTGCGCCGGTGTGTACTCGATGGAAGCTGCACTGGCAAGAGTGGTTAACTTCGTCCACGGAGAAAGTAAGAAGTACGTTGACTAAAGGCAGAAATCAGCGCATGTGACGTCTCTCAGGTGGCCATACTCATGAAGCGTTGCTGCAGGAGCCGGGGTAGGGGAAAATTTACAGAGGTACTGTCATTCGTCGTCTTGGTCGAACATTAACTTTCATTCCGTCAGTATCGCATTGCTTATATTAGTAGTTAAAGCCTTTTTTGTGCGAATTGTGCAGTCTTTGACTTAGACACTAAATGGTTACCTGAGTGTGTAGTGCTGAAGACGTTCGTGAAGTGGGTGTTGTCACTAAATACGGAATTGGTTGACGATCGCTTGTGCCTGGTTGTTTATTAATCGCATCGCATGTGGGAACTGTAGTGTCATGTGGCTGCAGTGTAAGCTGTTAGCCTTTAAATTTTTTTAATTCTGACCTCTGATACTATACATTTTCAGGTGTAAGAGCTGTCATTCTCCTATGTTTATGTGGACTGAGGTAGACGGATGAAGCATACTGTTAGGCTAGGTGTGTGATGGGGCACCGGACCTGAAGCAACAGTACGTTACTACAAGGGAAGCCATGGTCCATTTCTAATCGCATCAAAACGAATGTTAGTGAATATTAATATCATATGGTTACCTCTGAGTCTCCCGTAACTCCTAAACAAAATTTATATACTCACCTGTATATTTTCGTATGTCGACTTGGTAGCTGGTTTGACTATGCATATTCTGCCTCATGAGTAAGTGTGGAGAGGAGGCAGTTTATTATTGGTTTATGATTAAAGTAATTGAAATTTCTAAGAAAAACAATAATTCAAAGACTTGTATAAAAGGTACCATTTTTACGATAGTTGAAATGTAAATACACATCAAAAACACGTTTTGCATCACCGCAGTTCCCAGAATTCCTGAAGATAGACGTTGACTGTGGATATTGTGTCAAAGAAACAATCCCTTTGCGTGTTCAGAGATGTCACTAAACCCGCCCAAAGATGTAAACAACCATGGATGAGCAGCGCCTATTAGACGGAAGGGTTCTGACAGCCGATCAGTTACAGTCATTCCACTAGGACGGGGGTACACGGCTCGTGTTGTCTGTAGTTTAACGGTGCCTAGACAGTCAATACCGCGGTTCGATTGCGTCCGCACTGTTACTTTGTGCCAGGAAGGGCTCTCAACCAGGGAAGTGTTCAGGCGTCTGGGAGTGAACTAAAGCGATTTTGTTCGGACATTGAGGAGATACAGAGAGACAGGAACTGTCGAAGATATGCCTCCCTCGGGTCGCCAAAGGGCTGCTACTGCAGTGGTTAACCGATGCCTACGGATTATGGCTCGGAGGAACCCTAACAGCAACGCCACCATGTTGAGTAATGCTTTTTGTGCAGCCACAGGACGTCGTGTTAAAACTCAAACTGTGTGGGTCAGGCTGCATGATGCGCAACTTCACTCCCGAAGTCCATGGTGAGGTCCGTCTTTGAAACCACGACACCATGCAGCGTAGTACAATATGCCGAATGGACCGCTCAGAATTGAGATCACGTTCTCTTCAGCGATGAGTGTCACATACGCCTTCAACAAGATAATCGTCGGAGACGTGTCTGAAGGCAACTCGGTCAAGATGAACGCCTTAGACACACTGTCCAGAGACTGCAGCAAGGTGGAAATTCCCTGCCATTTTGGAGTGGCATTATTTGCGGCCGAAGTGCGCCGCTGGTGAACATGGAATGCGCCATAGCGACTGTACGATACTACCAACCGGTTGTGCAACCATAGTGGCAGCATACTGGCGCAGCCATCGACTTCATCGACGACAAATAGCACCCCCATTTGTACGTCTTGTGAATTACGTCCTTCAGGATAACGACATCAAAAAATGGTTCAAATGGCTCTGAGCACTATGGGACTTAACTGCTGTGGTCATCGGTCCCCTTAAACTTAGAAATACTTAAACCTAACTAACCCAAGGACATCACACACATCCATGCCCGAGGAAGGATTCGAACCTGCCACCGTAGGTGGAACACGTGAGGCAATACTGACCTTACGACTTATCTTAGAAGAAAGATTAAGGAAAGGCAAACCTACGTTTCTAGCATTTGTAGACTTAGAGAAAGCGTTTGACAATGATGACTGGAATACTCTCTTTCAAATTCTAAAGGGGACAGGGGTAAAATACAGGGAGAGAAAGGCTATTTACAATTTGTACAGAAACCAGATGGCAGTTACAAGAGTCGAGGGACATGAAAGGGAAGCAGTGGTTGGGAAGGGAGTAAGACAGGGTTGCAGCCTCTCCCCGATGTTATTCAATCTGTATATTGAGCAAGCAGTAAAGGAAACAAAAGAAAAATTCGGAGTAGGTATTAAAATCCATGGAGAAGAAATAAAAACTTTGAGGTTCGCCGATGACATTGTAATTCTGTCAGAGACAGCACAGGACTTGGAAGAGCTGTTCAACGGAATGGACAGTGTCTTGAGAGGAGTATGTAAGATGAACATCAACAAAAGCAAAACGAGAATTATGGAATGTAGTCGAATTAAGTCGGGTGATGCTGAGGGAACTAGATTAGCAAATGAGACACTTAAAGTAGTAAAGGAGTTTTGCTATTTTTGGAGCAAAATAACTGATGATGGTTGAAGTAGAGAGAATATAAAATGGAGACTGGCAATGGCAAGGAAAGCTTTTCTGAAGAAGAGAAATTTGTTAACATCGAGAATAGATTTAAGTGTCAGGAAGTCATTTGTGAAAGTATTTGTATGGAGTGTAGCCATGTATGGATGTGAAAAATGGACGATAAATAGTTTGGACAAGAAGAGAATAGAAGCTTTCGAAATGTGGTGCTACAGAAGAATGCTGAAGATTAGATGGGTAGATCACGTAACTAATGAGGAAGTATTGAATAGGATTGGGGAGAAGTGTAGTTTGTGGCACATCTAGACCAGAAGAAAGGATCGGTTCGTAGGACATGTTCTGAGGCATCAAGGGATCACCAATTTAGTATTGGAGGGCAGCGTGGACGGTAAAAATCGTAGAGGGAGAACAAGAGATGAATACACTAAGCAGACTCAGAAGGACTGGGAGATGAAGAAGCTTGCACAGGATAGAGTAGCATGGAGAGCTGCATCAAACCAGTGTCAGGACTGAAGACAACAACAACAACAACCGTAGCGGTGGCGGTTCCAGACTGTAGCACCTAGAACTGCTCGTCCACTCCTGAGGGCATAATGATATCCCTCTACTAGATTGGCCAACATGTTCTTCAAACATGAACCCTATCGAACATGGATGGGATAGAATGAAAAGGGCTGTTTATGGACAAATTGACCTACCAATCACTCTGAGGGAGTTGAGGAGTGGGACAATCTGGATGAATAGTGTCTTGATGAATTTGTGGATAGTATGCAACGATGAATACAGGCATGCATTAGTGCTAGAGGGCGTGCTATTGGGTATTAGAGGTACCGGTGTATTCAGCAATCTGGACCACCACCTCTGAGGATCTCGCTGTATGGTGGTACATTATGCAATATGTTGTTTTCAAGAGCAATAAATATGGTGGAAATGATGTTTATGTTGATCTACATTCCAATTTTCTGTACCGGTTCCGGAGCTCTCAGGACCGAAGTGATGCAAAACTTTTTTTTATATATGTGTAGTATGGGTTGGTTCCATAATACCTTGTTTTAAATATTACTTTCCTTAAGGAAATAATTTCATTGGTGGTACTTACGCTGTACTGGATAATTTTGTTGGATTATTAGTGACCAAAATTAGTGTACCTATGTACTTTTAAATTAATGTTTAAAGTTTTAAGGTTGCCTCTACCCATTCAGTCACTCCACCCTTTTCCATTGTGTCCCAGATACCTGTAAGACTACCACGATTTCATTTTATGTACCTGGGGTCCTCTTGTACGGAATCATTGATGCGTGAATGTATGCATGAGATTAGTCTGAAGTTTTCGCTGTTAACTTGAACCTGTTAAATGGAACGGTAGCCCCCCCCCCCCCCCCCCCCATCTTGAGATGATGTAGGATCAGAGCACAGAGATTTGCCGAAATCGATAAGTTACGCCAGTTTTCCCGATTGAGACGTTAGGCTGGTAAGTGGCCACAACGTCCCACACTCGGTTTTTCACATTCGAGCTCCCTCCCGCGACCGGTTCGAAGAAATCGGCCAGTGCCAGCCAATATAAACGGATATGCTCTTGCCAACACACCGCCTAGCTATTAGATTGAGGTATTCGGATTCTGAGTTACCATAATACTTGATGCCCATTTTTAACTGTATGACTGATGTTGGGGGGAATTTACTGTGGTCCTTTTTCTAATACTCGACATTTTCAAGTAAAACGACTTCCATGACGGCACTTTGTTCTGATCCGAAGAGTCATCGTATGCACTAGTAGTAAAGTATGGTGATGCCTTTCTGACTTTTTACCAACAACATTCTTTCTGAGTTTGTTTGGTTTGTGTAGCGTTAATTACCTTTTTGCCACTGTGTAACGTCATTCCAATTATGTCATATTAGAGGCTTGTATGTTTGTTTATTGGCTTCCCACGTGAAGTGTACGGGATCAGAGTCTTCCGCCTGTCCAGTAAATAACGGATTCGTGTGCCTTCAGCGCTTATTTAACGACTTATCTCTTCATAAATGTTAATAGAGATGTCTCAACCTCTGTATAAGAGGAATGTTTAATCATGACCACCACGTATAATCGCGAATCCGTGACACTAGATTTTACTGTAATATTGAGTTATTAAATATTTGTCATCCCTTTGAATAAATTCAGAATAAATTTTACGAACATCTACATCGTTTTTGGATACCGCGATTGCTCCCAAACTGTGCGGAACCCAAGTAGAAAGAAGAGCACGTATTCGCAACTGGCAAGTTAGTGGCTAAGATTATTTCCTAATAGAACATACGTGACTGTCCACGCCACACCTACTTATAACAGTTTTCAACCTTAATGTCACCTGTTATTTCTCGATTACTTTCTATTGACTATGGCCCTCTCTTACTACTTAATATGGATTGATATGCCCCGTATCTATATGTTACAGTATTTTCTAAAAACTTTTATACCGTTTAATATTTTTAGAAACTGGAGGCCACCTTTTGTTCACTGTACGATTTGTGTGGTTATTGGTCGTGCTGAATAATTTTGCCTTTCTGTTATTTAGCATGTGAATTAATTCCAGTAGTCTTTTGATGTCTCTCCGTTCATTGTTTCACGGTTTGTCTCACATTTCTGCTGGGATATGGGCACTTAGGTGACTTAGTCTATCAACATTTCAGTATCAACGGACCACGTGCATTAAGAATCATCAGCAGCAGAAACATCTTGGTCGGTTATTTGTACCGTTAAAAACGTATAGTTCTCGTGCGTTTCAATTAAATATTCCAACGTATTTACACAATCTAAGACATGAAAGAAGGAGACGACTCATCACGAAGAAATTAATCCGAATGAGATGGTAATCGGTAGATGTGATATAGATGCACAGACAAACACATGGTTACAATTTCAGAAAAAAATGCATGTTTCATTCAACAACGTGTTGGCCCACCTGTTTCATTTATTCAGGCAGGCTTAGTATTGATAGACAGAGTTGTTGAATGTCTTTCTAAGGGATACTTCTGAGGCATATAGTGCCAGATTCTGTCCAATTTGCGCTTTAGATCGTGAAAATCCCGAAATAGTTGGAGATGTCGGGCGACAGTCTGGCTGACATCCCCCACTGTCCAGGCCGAAGACCTCTCTGGAGGCACTCTGGACAGCCGTGGGACATCAACCTGACTGTTGCTCGCCGTACTGTCCAACAACCAGTAGTGGTGGTCTGGGATGCCACTTGTTATCATAGGAGAACCCCTTTGGTTGTCATCCGCAGCAAGGTTTCAGCACAGTTGTGTTGTTCATCGACGAAATTCTAGACCCCGTTTTGTTGCCCTTCGTGGCAATCCATCCCTGCTTACATTTCCGCAAGATAATGCTGATCCGCTCATGGCCATTTCTGCGTCTTGTCTTCGTGATTGTCAAACCTTACCGTGCCAACAAGGTTGCTGCATCTCTTTGCAACCGTAAAGTTTGGAGTATTACGAGCTGCCCTCCAAACTGCTCGCGATTCTAGCAATATAATGCACCAATTGGACAGAATTTGGCACAATATACTATAAAAGGATATCCAACTACTCAGTCGGCGTGAAGGCCAAGATATGCTTGCAGAGGGGCTGGAGGTGGTCCAACGCGTTGTTGACTTACTCAATGTGAAGCTCGTCTTTTGAATAAATCATCCAATTTTTCTGAAATTTTTAACATTTGTTTCGCGGTACATGTGCATCACATCTACTGATTATCACTCCATTCGGTCAATTCCTTCGTGGTGTGTCGTCTTTTTACTCTTCTTGGGGAACCAGTTCAGAGAGATTGTTTGTAAGGAAAACATGTGAAATAAAAGATAATTCTAAACTTTAGGGGCGTGCTACTGTCTGTGTTGTTGCACGCAAACACTTGTTATATACGAGGGTGGCATTTCCAACATTCCCCGTGAACGGCGTACATATTTTCAGTGCTGCAGGTAATAGAAGCAAACCCATTAAAGGTCAAGTTCTATTGCAGTTTAGAATCATTGAAGACGAGTATGAGCAGAGCGTATTAATTGATGGATCCGTTAATGTCAGATTAGCTCTTGGAATCTATTGGTTGACTGAAATAAGATGCAGTATTCAATTTGAAAAGGGTTGCCTGCGGACGAGAGTAAGTAATGTCGAAAAGGAGATAACGTTTAAAGGATTTATTAATGAAGAACATAAGGGCGCTGCGTGCTTGAAGATGAGGTTAATGCGTTTCCAAGGAGACGAGGATCTGGCGACTTATGATGATTCCGAGGAAGATCCTGCACTGTGAGAGAAGAATAATGATGAAGATGCTGTGACTGGCATTCCAATCAAGATTCAGATGTCAGTGAACTTGACGAAAGTAGAAGAAAAGAAGCAAGCCCAAGATAAAATAGTAAAATCTATCACATACAAGGCTGGACATCTGATCCTAATTTGGACACATACGAAGTCATCTACTGTGAATGAGGACATAAATAGTTCAAACATTATTACAAAGGACCATTCAAGATTAGAAATCTGGTTCCCCAGAATCCAGTGGAGGTAGAAGTGATTGTTGTTGTTGTTATTGTTGTTGTTGTTGTGGTCTTCAGTCCTCAGACTGGCATGATGCAGCTCTCTCCATGCCACTCTATCCTGTGCAAGCTCCTTCATCTCCCAGTACCTGCCGCAACCTACGTCCTTCTGAATCTGCTTAGTGTATTCATCTCTTGGTCTCCCTCTACGATTTCTACCCTCCACGCTGCCCTCCAATACTGAATTGGTTATCCCTTGATGCCTCAGACCATGTCCTACCAACATATCCCTTCTTATCGTCAAGTCGTGCAGCAAACTTCTCCATAATCATATTCAATATTTCCTCATTAATTATGTGATCTACCCATCTAATCTTCAGCATTCTTCTGTAGCACCACATTTCAAAAGCTTCTATTCTCTTCTTATCCAAACTATTTATCGTCCATGTTTCACTTCCATACATGGCTACACTCCATACAAATACTTTCAAAAATGGCTTCCTGACACTTAAATCTATACTCGATGTTAAGCAATTTCTCTTCTTCAGAAACGCTTTTCTTGCAATTCCCAGCCTACATTTTATATCCTCTGTACTTCGACGGTCATCAGTTATTTTGCTCCCCAAATAGCAAACTTCCTTTACTACTTTAAGTGTCTCATTTCCTAATATAATTCCCTCAGGATCACCCGACTTAATTCGACTACATTCCATTATCCTCGTTTTGCTTTTTATTGATGTTCATCTTATATCCTCCTTTCAAGACACTAACCATTTCGTTCAACTCCTCTTCCAAGGCCTTTACTGTCTCTGACAGAATTACAATGTCATCGGCGAACCTCAAAGTTTTTATTTCTTCTCCATGGATTTTAGTACCTACTCCGAATTTTTCTTTTGTTTCCTTCACTGCTTGCTCAATATACAGATTGAATAACATTGGGAAGAGACTGAAACCCTGCCTCACTCCCTTACCAACCACTGCTTCCCTTTCGTGCCCGTCGACTCTTATAACTGCCATCTGGTTTCTGTACAAATTGTAAACAGCCTTTCGCTCCCTGTATTTCACCCCTGCCACCTTTAGAATTTGAAAGAGAGTATTCCGGTCAACATTGTCAAAAGCTTTCTCTAAATCCAGAAATGCTAGAAATGTAGGTCTTCCTTTTCTTAGTATTTTTTCTAAGTCATAAGGTCAGTATTGTCTCACGTGTTCCAACATTTCTACGGAATCCAAACTGATCTTCCCCGATGTCAGCTTCTACCAGTTTTTCCATTTGTCTCTAAAGAACTTCGCGTTAGTACTTTGCAGCAGTGACTTATTAAACTGATAGTTCTATAATTTTCACATCTATCAACACCTGATTTCTTTGGGATTGGAATTATTATATTCTTCTTGAAGTCTGAGGATATTTCGCCTGTTTCATACATCTTGCGCATCAGAGGGTAGAGTTTTGTCAGGATTGGCTCTCCCAAGGCCGTCAGTAGTTCTAATTGAATGTTGTTTACTCTGGTCTCCTTGTTTCAACTCAGGTCTTTCAGTGCTCTATCAAACTCTTTACGCAGTATCCTATCTCCGATTTCATTTTCATCTATGTCCTCTTCCATTTCCATAATATTGTCCTTAAGTGCATCGCCAATCTGCTTTCCCTTCTTTGCTTAAAACTGAGTTTCCATCTGAGCTCTTGACGTTCATGCAAGTGGTCCTCTTTTCTCCAAAGGTCTCTTTATTTTTCCTGTAGGCAGTATCTATTCTTACCCCTAGTGAGATAAGCCTCTACATCCTTACATTTGTCCTCTAGCCATCCCTGCCTAGCCATTTTGCACTTTCTGTCGATTTCATTTTTGAGACGTTTGTATACCTTTTTGCCTGCTTCATTTACTGCATTTTTATATTTTCTCCTTTCATCAATTAAATTCAATATTTCTTCTGTTACCTAAGGATTTCTACTAGCCCTCGTCTTTTTACCTATTTTATCCTCTGCTGCCTTCGCTACTTCATCCCTGAAAGCTACTTATTCTTCTTCTACTGTATTTCTTTCCCCTATTTCTGTCAAATGTTCCCTTATGTTCTCCCTGAAACTCTGTACAACCTCTGGTTCTTTCGGTTTATCCAGGTCCCATCTCCTTAAATTCCCACCATTTTACAGTTTCTTTAGTTTTAATCTACAGTTCATAACCAATAGATTGTGGTCAAAGTCCACATCTGCCCCTGGACATGTCTTACAGTTTAAAACCTGGTTCCTAAATCTCTGTCTTGCCATTATATAATATATCTGATACCTTTTAGTATCTTCAGGCTTCTTCCATGTATACAGCCTTCTTTTATGATTCTTGAACCAAGTGTTAGCTATGATTCAGTTGTACCCTGTGCAAAATTCTACCAGCCATCTTCCTCTTTCATTTCTTAGCCCTAATCCATATTCACCTTCTATGTTTCCTTCTCTTCCTTTTGCTACTACCGAATTCCAGTCACCCATGACTATTAAATTTTCGTCTCCCTTCACTGTCTGAATAATTTCTTTTATTTCATCATACATTTCTTCTTTTTCTTCATCTGCAGAGCTAGTTGGCATATAAACTTGTACTATTATAGTAGGCGTGGGTTTCATATCTATCTGTGCCACAATAATGTGATCAGTATGCTGTTTGTAGTAGCTTACCTGCATTCCAATTTTCCTATTCATTATTAAACCTACTCCTGCATTACCCCTGTTTGATTTTATGTTTATAACCCTATACTCACCTGACCAGAAGTCTTGTTCCACCTGCTACCGATCGTCATTAGTTCCCACTATATCTAACTTTAACCTATCCATTTCCCTTTTTAAATTTTCTTACTTACCTGCCCAATTAAGGGATCTGACATTCCAAGCTCCGATCCATAGAAGGCCAGTTTACTTTCTCCTGATAACGACACCCTCTTGAGTTGTCCCCGCCCGGAAATCCGAATGGGGGACTATTTTACCTACAGAATATTATTTCCCAAGAGGACGCCATCATCATTTAACCATAGAGTAAAGCTGCATGCCCTTGGGAAAAACTACAGCCGTAGTTTCCCCTTGCTTTCAGCCGTTCGCAGTACCAGCACGGCAAGGCCATTTTGGTTAGTGTTACAAGGCCAGATCAGTCAACCATCGAGGCTGTTGCCCCTGCAACAACTGAAGAGGCTGCAGCCCCTCTTCACGAGCCACACATTTGTCTGGCCTCTCAACAGATACCCCTCCATTGTGGTTGCACCAACGATATGGCTACCTGTATTGCTGAGGCACGCGAGCCTCCCCACCAACGACAAGGTCCATGGTTGATGGGGGTGGGGAGGGGGGGTAGAAATGATTAAATCTGGCAAATATCATAGCCTACAAAATGTTGAGAACATTAAGTTGGCTAAGTGTCCTGAACTATTACATGGAAGTGTCAATTATTGAACCGTGTTTAGTTATAAATATGCTATGTTAGTGATGGAAAACCTTTGGACAATGGTTGGTGGCTATTGCGAGATGTTGAAGACTGTAGTCGGTAGCTGCAATGAGTGCATTTTATTCTCTGTGTTTGATATCGTGTGACTTTCTCTTATGTCCTATGACAGGCGCTGCAGTGGACAACGGGGCGACGCTTGTAGCGTGTGTTTTGCTTTTCAGGTGGCAGGCAACAGTGCACAGCTAAGAGCGCAGCGCGTCAGTCTTTTGTTACCTCACGCTGCCGTAATGTTATTTTATTGTTTTCATGCCTGCCTGCCAACGACCTTCGACGCTCGGCGCGCTACGGTTTGGGATTGGAGGAAGTGGCTGACGTCACGAACAGATGTCTGGCTGCCGGTACTTGTCAACATAACGGGAACGTGTCGACGACGAACCGTACCGCGGAATGCGGCCATTCTTCGTAGGCGTAACAACAGCTCCTAGATCTTCCTGTCTCTGGCGGCATCGTAACTGCGTGTGACGACCAGCTCAACACATAGGACATTGATAAAAGCAGAGTAACAAGTGCTGTGTTACGTATAGTGTTTGTAAGTCCTCAGCGGTGACGATGCCACTCCCATTAGTGGAATTGTGTGTAGTTCTGCTCAGCTTATACACTCCTGGAAATTGAAATAAGAACACCGTGAATTCATTGTCCCAGGAAGGGGAAACTTTATTGACACATTCCTGGGGTCAGATACATCACATAATCACACTGACAGAACCACAGGCACATAGACTCAGGCAACAGAGCATGCACAATGTCGGCATTAGTACAGTGTATATCCACCTTTCGCAGCAATGCAGGCTGCTATTTTCCCATGGAGACGATCGTAGAGATGCTGGATGTAGTCCTGTGGAACGGCTTGCCATGCCATTTCCACCTGGCACCTCAGTTGGACCAGCGTTCGTGCTGGACGTGCAGACCACGTGAGACGACACTTCATCCAGTCCCAAACATGCTCAATGGGGGACAGATCCGGAGATCTTGCTGGCCAGGGTAGTTGACTTACACCTTCGAGAGCACGTTGGGTGGCACGGGATACATGCGGACGTGCATTGTCCTGTTGGAACAGCAAGTTCCCTTGCCGGTCTAGGAATGGTAGAACGATGGGTGCGATGACGGTTTGGATGTACCGTGCACTATTCAGTGTCCCCTCGACGATCACCAGAGGTGTACGGCCAGTGTAGGAGATCGCTCCCCACACCATGATGCCGGGTGTTGGCCCTGTGTGCCTCGGTCGTATGCAGTCCTGATTGTGGCGCTCACCTGCACGGCGCCAAACACCCATACGACCACCATTGGCACCAAGGCAGAAGCGATTCTCATCGCTGAAGACGACACGTCTCCATTCGTCCCTCCATTCACGCCTGTCGCGACACCACTGGTGGCGGGCTGCACGGTGTTGGGGCGTGAGCGGAAGACGGCCTAACGGTGTGCGGGACCGTAGCCCAGCTTCATGGAGACGGTTGCGAATGGTCCTCGCCGATACCCCAGGAGCAACAGTGTCCCTAATTTGCTGGGAAGTGGCGGTGCGGTCCCCTATAGCACTGCGTAGGATCCTACGGTCTTGGCGTGCATCCGTGCGTCGCTGCGGTCCGGTCGCAGGTCGACGGGCACGTGCACCTTCTGCCGACCACTGGCGACAACATCGATGTACTGTGGAGACCTCACGCCCCACGTGTTGAGCAATTCGGCAGTACGTCCATCCAGCCTCCCGCATGCCCACTATACGCCCTCGCTCAAAGTCCGTCAACTGCACATACGGTTCACGTCCACGCTGTCGCGGCATGCTACCAGTGTTAAAGACTGCGATGGAGCTCCGTATGCCACGGCAAACTGGCTGACACTGACGGCGGCGGTGCACAAATGCTGCGCAGCTAGCTCCATTCGACGGCCAACACCGCGGTTCCTGGTGTGTCCGCTGTGCCGTGAGTGTGATCATTGCTGGTACAGCCCTCTCGCAGTGTCCGGAGCAAGTATGGTGGGTCTGACAGACCGGTGTCAATGTGTTCATTTTTCCATTTCCAGGAGTGTAAATTAAATTTTACCAGTTCTTAATGCGTTTCCCTGCATCCATGAACGAAGTCTCGATGTACACGGTCAACTAATATAAGAGGAATGTAACATAATAATCATTATTAACCCATATAATCTCCTAAGAGGAAGGGAGCTTATAAGGTGTAAGCATGTCAGGCCTTTTTCGACGAATTTCAATGCTGCAAAAAGTTTTCCACAAATAGCTTGCTGTACGCGCCTGTTACAGACGTTCGCTGTTGTACTATATAGGTTGCTACGGTTCAGTTCATGTTATATGCAAAGATTATCGTCAGTTTCACCTTTACTTGTTTTTCCTCGGAGCAGAGAGTCGTATCTTGTCCATTCTGACCAGTGAGACTTCAGTTCTGCCAACAGAACATCGTACTCAGGTTCCACCTAGTGCAACAGTCATTTTGAGAAACTGTTCTCCTTCTGTTCGACAACGTTGAAGCAATTCTTCCGCGATTCTTTTGCGACCATCTCTCTGCTCCTCACTCAGACCATGCGGGAACCTACTCGGCAGCAACTTTTCTCATCTTCAGCTTTTTAGTTACATTTCTGTAAACTGACGTTAAAGGCATTCTGGCATTATACGCTATGTCCTGACTTATTTTTATGGATTGTCTCTCAAAATGCCATCAATAATCACCTGAGAGGTGTAGTACGTTGCAGCTGATGGCCTTAAACTTATTAGTATGTCATCAGTGCTTACCCGACTTTAACGGAAACAATAGTGTGCTACTGTGCTGCCATCCCCTACACTATTTCCACATACACACACACACACACACACACACACACACACGCACACGCACGCACACACACACACACACACACACACACACACACACACACACACACACACATCACACACGTTTCTCAGCCTTGCGAATTTGCGTTGGGCTCTTTCAATGTGGGGATTCGGTTTTGATGTAGGAATGCATGTCAGTATCCGTAACCCATCCCGATTCCTGTCAGCTTCCATTTTAAACTGAAGTCTCTCTCACAGCTGACATAGATTTCATATTGATCATGATGCCGGAACGATCGTTCATGCGCAGTGTGCATTACCTTCGAAATTACCCTCATATATGCCAATGGCCCCTCCTAAAAGTAGGGACCTGCATTTTCTCTCACATTTCGGCAGATTTTTGCATTTTCGTTTTATCAGCGTGTAGTTGGAGCAAGCCAAAACAAATAATGCTCATCACTTTTTTCAGACGCTCTTTGTCGACGGGAAGCTGCATGGCATTAGCGGACAGCGCCGGCCAGGGCGGTACAGGAATGCTGGCTATTCCTCTCATTTTGCTGTCCCTGTTTAACATCGATAAAAAGAACATCACGCAAAACTAAATTCGGACCGCTCTGCCAAATGGCCTCATAAAATTCCGGTATAAAAATCATTTTACTTGTAACGGGAAACAAACTAACGTTTCCCGTGTTCAGTGGGCGTCCATGAAAGACGTGTTGAGGAGTATTTGTTTGGAGTGACTCCAGTTACACATTGGAAAAATATCTGTTGAACATCAGAAAAAACGAGCCAAACTACTCTTAGGACACCTTGTACATATTCGTAACTAAATAACTCAGGCGCGGCAAATTTGATGGTTTATGGGTAATGGTTTCCACATTACGAGACAAAAGCAGTTCTAAGCAACACAACCCTTTCATCTCACGCTCCAAACAAGCACAGAATAGGGCACTTTCATGGCTACCTTGTTGAATTTATATTAACATACCTCTTTGAATGTGCGTCAACACTTACGTCTGAAAGTACAGTGCTTGTCGGTGTCGAGATAGTGAATCAGAATCGTATTTTCTCCTTTCTTCTCCATTCGCGAAAGCACGTGTTCCTTAAACTCTCAAATTTATCCACTTTGAAGGTTAAGATCATCAAGGAAATGCAAGTTGAAGCACGCATTACAGTCTCAACTCGTGCTGGAACGTAAGATCTTAAAGTCTTTTTCATAGCTTCTGGTAAATAAACGATAGCGCTTCCTACTGTGCTCCTAACTAAACAAAGTTGTCACGAATCATTTTCCTTACCACTTTTGCTAAAGCAAGTTTTAAGATCCCAGGCTGTTTAAAATACTGAAATGTTGGTTAAAAGGGGGTTATACAAGACACCCTCTCGAAGGGTGAAATACATTAGTCAGAAAGCGATGTTTCTTATGTACAGAGCTGGATCCAAGCCAAAACAGTACACAAATTTCTCCATTAGTAGACACGGGGGATGGCCATTTAAACTGAGGACAAAACTTAGGGATTACAGTTACGAATAACTTAAGTCAGAAGTATCACACAGATAATGTCATGATTAAAACGAAACAAACACTACGAGTTATTGGCAAAACACTTATAAAATGTAGCAGGTCTATTAAATGAACTGCGTACACTACAATTGTACGTCCTCTTCTGAAGTACTTTGTGCTGTGTGGGATCCACATCTGATGGTATCGACGGAGGACATCAAAAAGTTCAGTGAAAGGCAACGCATTTTCTAGTATCGAAAAATAGGGGAGAGGGCGCCACGCATACGATACGTGAAATGGGGTGGCAGTCTTTAAAGAAAAGGCGTTTTTTGCTGTGGTAGGATCTTCTCATGAAGCATTAATTACTCACTTGCTACTCGGAGTGTGAAAATAATTTTTTGGTGCCCACCTGCACTGGTAGGAATGACCAACGTAACAAAATAAGGGAAATCAGAGTTCACACAGAAAGATTTAAATGTTCGGTTTTACTGCGCACTGTTCGAGAGTGGAACGGTAGGGTAACAGATTGAAAGATTTTCGATGAACACTATGCCAGCACTTAACTGTAAACTGCAGAGCAATCATGTAGATGTAGTACACTCCTGGAAATTGAATTAAGAACACCGTGAATTCATTGTCCCAGGAAGGCGAAACTTTATTGACACATTCCTGGGGTCAGATACATCACATGATCACACTGACAGAACCACAGGCACACAGACACAGGCAACAGAGCATGCACAATGTCGGCACTAGTACAGTGTATATCCACCTTTCGCAGCAATGCAGGCTGCTATTCTCCCATGGAGACGATCGTAGAGATGCTGGATGTAGTCCTGTGGAACGGCTTGCCATGCCATTTCCACCTGGCGCCTCAGTTGGACCAGCGTTCGTGTTGGACGTGCAGACCGCGTGAGACGACGCTTCATCCAGTCCCAAACATCCTCAATGGGGGACAGATCCGGAGATCTTGCTGGCCAGGGTAGTTGACTTACACCTTCTAGAGCACGTTGGGTGGCACGGGATACATATGGACGTGCATTGTCCTGTTGGAACAGCAAGATCCCTTGCCGGTCTAGGAATGGTAGAACGATGGGTTTGATGACGGTTTGGATGTACCGTGCACTATTCAGTGTCCCCTCGACGATCAGCAGAGGTGTACGGCCAGTGTAGGAGATCGCTCCCCACACCATGATGCCGGGTGTTGGCCCTGTGTGCCTCGGTCGTATGCAGTCCTGATTGTGGCGCTCACCTGCACGGCGCCAAACACCCATACGACCATCATTGGCACCAAGGCAGAAGTGACTCTCGTCGCTGAAGACGACACGTCTCCATTCGTCCCTCCATTCACGCCTGTCGCGACACCACTGGAGGCGGGCTGCACGATGTTGGAGCGTGAGCGGAAGACGGCCTAACGGTGTGCGGGACCGTAGCCCAGCTTCATGGAGACGGTTGCGAATGGTCCTCGCCGATACCCCAGGAGCAACAGTGTCCCTAATTTGCTGGGAAGTGGCGGTGCGATCCCCTACCGCACTGCGTAGGATCCTACGGTCTTGGCGTGCATCCATGCGTCGCTGCGGTCCGGTCGCAGGTCGACGGGCACGTGCACCTTCCGCCGACCACTGGCGACAACATCGATGTACTGTGGAGACCTCACGCCCCACGTGTTGAGCAATTCGGCGGTACGTCCACCCGGCCTCCCGCATGCCCACTATACGCCCTCGCTCAAAGTCCGTCAACTGCACATAGGGTTCACGTCCACGCTGTCGCGGCTTGCTACCAGTGTTAAAGACTGCGATGGAGCGCCGTATGCCACGGCAAACTGGCTGACACTGACGGCGGCGGTGCACAAATGCTGCGCAGCTAGCGCCATTCGACGGCCAACACCGCGGTTCCTGGTGTGTCCGCTGTGCCGTGCGTGTGATCATTGCTTGTACAGCCCTCTCGCAGTGTCCGGAGCAAGTATGGTGGGTCTGACACACCGGTGTCAATGTGTTCTTTTTTCCATTTCCAGGAGTGTAGATGTAGAAACGTCAGTTTCGTCTATTTAGTGACAGTTGTCTCAAAACATGGCTCTACGCTACTTTTATAAGCATTTTTTTTAATTACTGGAACGCAAGATCGAAAATTGAAGCTTAAAGAAGTTCTTGTTCTTTAAAATACAAAAGTGATTGCCTTATAACAGAATTAAGCCTCTTTACTTGACTGTATTAAGTTGTCAAATATGGACTGAGATAGAAAAATTGGAGACAGGGAGCTTAATTGGTGTCCTACAGACTGTTTTGGTGGGAGAGAGGTTGCTTTGAGGCATCAGATTTCCGACAACAGTGACTAGCATGGAAACCCGGCCATAGGTATGGAGCAGAAATAGGAAGGATTAAATGTCAGAGCCAATTTCTTTGGCTGGGAAAGGTAAGGCTGTTAAACAAGCGTTGGGACAAGATATAGAGAGTGCTTAGGCGAAAGGTCAGTGTAATGTGTTAGTGATGTGATGTGACAACAGAGAGGAAAGAACGGGATTTGAGTCAATTTTGCGAGGAGTAGAGGAAACAGGGTGCATAAAAACATGCGTGAAAAACCTAAGGGATTTCTCCTTAGCTAACACATTACAAAAAGTTCATGGGTCCGAAAATCCGTCTTGAGGGATGTGCGAAATGAATTTCCTGTGGTAACTCATGGTTGCATAATTTACTTCCAATGCGCATTTTCGCCATTTTCTTGTATACAGTTTATCGCTGCAGCAGCGTTTTGCCTGGTGCACTGTTTTGGAGCTTGCTTCCATCACAACACATCACAATTATGTCTTCCGTTTCTGAAATGACGGGTATGCTGTACATGTACGGCCAACAGATAAGAATTCGGACGCAGCACATCAACTTTATGCTGAGCGTTATCCTAGGAGGCCTATAGGTTGTCCAAGAATGTTCATACTCCATCAATGCTTCCGGCAGGTTCATTTCGGAAGAGAGCTGGAGATGGTGGGAGACTGCGTGATGTGAGAAGGTCTGAGCTTGAAAAACGGGCCCTTTGTACTGTGGATTAAGCTCCATTAATTGTTACAATGAGGAATGCGAGAAGGGAAGTCGTTAATCGCATGACGATCTGAAACAATGGATGCAAGAATTAAATAAGACAGACTTTCAGTGAAGAATAATTTTCTGTCAATGCATGTTACGCCAGGGTGCTACGTCTCTGTAGTTCGTAGCGTGCATACTATTCAGGGAAAAGACAACCCCTTCAAATAAGGGGATCTTAAACTATCCTATTATTGCTGGACTTAAGAGAACGAGACAGACATCAACACGGTCACAATCGAGGTATCGTGTAGAATCATTCATGAGCATTCCATTGGCCACTACTTCTTTCAGCATCATATCTCTGGACAAACTTATCTGCAGTTTCTCAGGCATGAGTTACTTCGTTTATTTGATGATCTACCTCTAGACGTCGTCCAACAAATGTGGCTTATACTCGATGATGGTTCACCTCAATTTAGATGGTTAGTTTGCCAGTATCTTGGTAAACTGTTTCCGAACAGGTGGATTAGTTTAAGTGAATCCATTGCAGGGTATGTCGGATCGTCAGGTCTGAATCCAACATAGTTTTCCTTTACGATGCACACCAGGAGTTTTCCACAACGTACGATGAAGTATGGAGTGCAGGCCCAGGGGTGCATGAAACCAGGAGGTGGTCATTTCCAGCAATTTCTGTAAATTTAAATGTTGCAAGACGAGAAGCCCTCTGGCCTCTTCATATACACTCCTAGTAATGGAAAAAAGAACACATTGACACCGGTGTGTCAGACCCACCATACTTGCTCCGGACACTGCGAGAGGGCTGTACAAGCAATGATCACACGCACGGCACAGCGGACACACCAGGAACCGCGGTGTTGGCCGTCGAATGGCGCTAGCTGCGCAGCATTTGTGAACCGCCGCCGTCAGTGTCAACCAGTTTGCCGTGGCATACGGAGCTCCATCGCAGTCTTTAACGCTGGTAGCATGCCGCGACAGCGTGGACGTGAACCGTATGTGCAGTTGACGGACTTTGAGCGAGGGCGTATAGTGGGCATGCGGGAGGCCGCGTGGACGTACCGCCGAATTGCTCAACACGTGGGGCGTGAGGTCTCCACAGTACATCGATGTTGTCGCCAGTGGTCGGCGGAAGGTGCACGTGCCCGTCGACCTGGGACCGGACCGCAGCGACACACGGATGCACGCCAAGACTGTAGGATCCTACGCAGTGCCGTAGGGGACCGCACCGCCACTTCCCAGCAAATTAGGGACACTGTTGCTCCTGGGGTATCGGCGAGGACCATTCGCAACCGTCTCCATGAAGCTGGGCTACGGTCCCGCACACTGTTAGGCCGTCTTCCGCTCACGCCCCAACATCGTGCAGCCCGCCTCCAGTGGTGTCGCGACAGGCGTGAATGAAGGGACGAATGGAGACGTGTCGTCTTCAGCGATGAGAGTCGCTTCTGCCTTGGTGCCAATGATGGTCGTATGCGTGTTTGGCGCCGTGCAGGTGAGCGCCACAATCAGAACTGCATACGACCGAGGCACACAGGGCCTACACCCGGCATCATGGTGTGGGGAGCGATCTCCTACACTGGCCGTACACCTCTGGTGATCGTCGAGGGGACACTGAATAGTGCACGGTACATCCAAACCGTCATCAAACCCATCGTTCTACCATTCCTAGACCGGCAAGGGAACTTGCTGTTCCAACAGGACAATGCACGTCCGCATGTATCCCGTGCCACCCAACGTGCTCTAGAAGGTGTAAGTCAACTACCCTGGCCAGCAAGATCTCCGGATCTGTCCCCCATTGAGCATGTTTGTGACTGGATGCAGCGTCGTGTCACTCGGTCTGCACGTCCAGCACGAACGCTGGTCCAACTGAGGCGCCAGGTGGAAATGGGATGCCAAGCCGTTCCACAGGACTACATCCAGCATCTCTACGATCGTCTCCATGGGAGAATAGCAGGCTGCATTGCTGCGAAAGGTGGATATACACTGTACTAGTGCCGACATTGTGCATGCTCTGTTGCCTGTGTCTATGTGCCTGTGGTTCTGTCAGTGTGATCATGTGATGTATCTGACCCCAGGAATGTGTCAATAAAGTTTCCCCTTCCTGGGACAATGAATTCACGGTGTTCTTATTTCAATTTCCAGAAGTGTACTTACTAAAACCCTTCAAACCAGCCTCTCTTGCATTTCTAAACTGTGAATTTGCATGAGAGCAACGTAATGTCATTTCGCTACTGTGTTACACTGTCATGAAAAGTAGGTAATCGCATGCTATGTACCGGCATGTAATAGATCGGGACTTGGATGGAGGCATATTGTAGTTCTGCTCATTTCATGTTGGAGACGAGTGAGAACTTTTGGGCTACGAGGAGGCCAATTACAACAGCAGTGTACGGTTAGAAGTTGAGAGGAACATCCGGACACTGGTAATTGCAGACAGAGCCTCGACCCGTGCCTGGCGGCTTTTTCTTTTGATGAGGGCTCTCAGGGCCAGACAGACCGCCACTCGCTGTTTTTACAACGGCTGGGGGTCGGTTTCTTCCGAAAACCTTAAGTTTTCGGCAGAAACACGCCATCTTGGTGCCACATCTGTGCTAGTGTTTCGGACGTCTCGGAGAAATGATTGTCGAGCTCCACAGAAGAGCCGACTGAACGGCGCGCCATACGTAGCAACGTAATGATCACATTCCGTTGGAGCACGTCGCTAGAAATCTTCCCAGGCAAAGTTCTGGAGCAAGCTGTGATGGAGTGCTCGACTGTTATGTCTGCACACATTTACAAACACCGCCGGGGATTGGCGGGAAGGAATGAAATTGTCGCCTACCTAGGCTGACAGAGTATAGAAGCGGGAGTCTATACTAATTTGTTCTAAGGCCGCAGTGCTCGAAAGCTTTGTGTATCTGCGGCGATTGGCAGAGTTCTTCACAAGCAGAGCGGTAGGTCTCTGGGCGCGGGGAGAAAGAGAGAGTTTGTTTCTGACCGCCACAGGAGTCGGTCGCGTACTTTGCAGCTCGTGCTGCAGAGTAATTTCATCCGTCGTTTCACTTGTCCGGCCAGCCGGGCAAACACTTAATTGTTTACGTGCACGCGCTTCGATGTACCTCCGAGGCGGAACTCATCTCTATGCATCCCACCGACCACGAGTAGCAGCGTGCCCGCGTTCCCGGTTCGATTCCCGGCGGGGTCAGGGATTTTGTCTGCGTCGTAATGACTGGGTGTTGTATCATGTCCTTAGGTTAGTTAGGTTTAAGTAGTTCTAAGTTATAGGGGACTGATGACCATAGATGTTAAGTCCCATAGCGCTCAGAGCCATTTGAACCATTTTTTTTGAACGAGTAGCAGCCATCATCAGCTCACTGCCTTGCGCCGAACTGTCGGTAACACATCTGCACCCTTGCGGCTACTCGGCGAATCACTCTTATGTGCCTGGTAAAGAAGACAACGAATCACATTCACAATAATTCTCTGTTACTCCACTGTCGAACAGTGCCCGGAAAAAACGCACACGTATAACTTTCCGTGCGAGCTCCGATTTCCCTTATTTTATTACAATGGTCGTTTTTCCCTACGTAGGTCGTAGCCAAAAAATACTGGGTGTTCAAAAAGTCTGTATAAATTTGATAACTGAATAAATCACGGAATAATGCAGATAGAGAGGTACAAATTGACACACATGCTTGGAATTACATGGGGTTTTATTATAACAAAAAAAAGAAAGTTAAATAAATGTCCGACAGATGGCACTTCATCTGGTCAGAATAGCAATATTTACCATAACAAAGTAAGACAAAGCAAAGAAGATGTTCTTTACAGAAAATGCTAAAATGTCCACAATCATTCCTCAACAACGGCTGTAGTCGAGGAATAATGTTGTGAAGAGCACTGTTAACCGTGTCCGGAGTTACAGTGAGGAATGGCGTCGGATGTTATCTTTCAGCATCCCTAGAGATGTCGGTCAATCACGATACACTTGCGACTTCAGGTAACCCAAAGCCAATAATCGCACGGACTGAGGTCTGGGGACCTGGGAGGCCAAGCGTGACAAAATTGGCGGCTGAGCACACGATCATCACCAAATGACGCGCACAAGAGATCTTTCCAATCTAAGTTGTTCGTAACTGCAATTGCTAGGTATTTTGTTGGATTTACGGGATTTAGATATGACTGATTTACCGTTTAAACGAAGATTAACGGTTTCTTTTTGGCACTCATAGAGAGGCATTTTTCATTATTTAGGGTCAATTTGCACTTGTCGCCCCACACAGATACCTTATCTAAATAATTTTCTAATTATTTTCTGATGACTTTACTAAACTACAAATGTCAGTATCATCTGCAAAAAACATGAGACGGCTGCTCAGATTGTCTCCTAAATCGTTTGTATAGATGAGGAACAGCAAAGTGCCTATATTACTACTTTTCGGAACACCAGAAATTACTTCTGTTTTAATCGATGACTCTCCGTCAGTTACTACGAACTATGACCTCTCTGACGGGATATCAGGAAGCCAGTCGCATAGCTGAGACTGGTCTGGGTCCTAAAAGTAGGGTGTAAGATGAACTTCAAGAAAAGCAAAACAAGGGTAATGGAATGTAGTCAAATTCAATTAGATGATGCCGAAGGAATTGCATTAGGAAACAAGACACTTAAACTAGCTGACCAGTTTTGCTATTTTTGCAGAAACATAACTGATGATGGCCAGGATAGGGTGGATATTAAAAATACACTGGCAATGGCAAGAAAAGCATATCTGAAGAGGAAGAACTTGTTAACACCAAGTATAGATTTAAGTGGCACGAAGTCTTTTCTGGAAGTATTTCTATGGAGTGTAGCCATATACGGAATTTAAACATGGACGACATATAGTTCAGTTGAGAAGAGAATAGAAGCTTTTGAAACGTAGAGCTGCACAAGAATGCTGAACACAACTGTGAGGAAGTACTGAACAAAACTGGGGAACCAAGAAATTTGTGCAATAACATGGCTAGAAGAAGAAATCGGGTGGGTAGGGCAGATTCTGAGACATGAATAGATCATCAGTTGAGTACTAGAGGGAACTGTGGGGAGTAAAAACCATAGCGAAAGACCAAGAGATGAATACAGTACGCAGATTCAAAAGCATGCAATTTGATTACAAGCCAGCCGTGAGGTATGGTGTCTAAAACCTGGAAATCATTTGTTGATAACACTGACCACAACGTGTGAGTAAAGACCTAGTTGTGTTTGACAAGAACGATGCTTTCTAAATCCGTTTTGACTATGTGTCAACAGACCGTTCTTTTCGAGACAATTCATACTGTTCTAACATAATATATGTTCCGGGATCCTTCTGTGTAACGCTGTTCATGATATGAGCTGTAATTTAGTGGCTTACCTCCTTTCACCTACCTTCAATATCGATGTGACTTTTGTAACTTTCCAGTCATTGGGTTCGGATATTTCGTCGAGCGAACGGTTGTATATGACTGTTACGTATGGAGTTGTTGCAACAGCATACCCTGAAAGGAAACTAACTGATAAATGATTATTAAGTATTGAGCTATTGTATCAGCATACTCTGAAAGGAAAATAATTGGTACACAGTCTAGACCGGAAGACTTGCATCTATTAACAGATTAAACTTGCTTCGCTACTCCGAGGTTATCTACATCCAAACTACTCATGTTGGCAACTGTTCTTGATTCTAATTCTGAAATATTCATCTGCTTTGGCGAAGGACTTTCGGAAGGCGTGTTTAGTAAATTTGCTTTAGGAGCACTGTTATGAACAGTATATTCATTGCTATCGCGCTGAGAAGGCATTCACTTTGTCTTACCGCTAGCACACTTTTCATACGACAAGAATCTCTCTGGCCATTCTGGCAGGTTTCGAGGAAAACCTTCGATACGGAAACTGTTAGAAGCTTTTCACATTGAAATCCGCACTCAATTTCGATCTTCAGTAAAGAATCGCCAATCTTGGGGGTTTTGCATTGGTTTAAGTTTGGCATGCTTTTTCGTTGTTTCTACAGCAGTGTTCTGACATGTTTTGTGTATCATGGGGAATCAGTTCCATCATTTGATAGTTCATTTGCTGTAAATCCCTTAATTGCTCTCGATAATGTTTTTGTTGTGGTCTTCAGTCTGGAGACTGGTTTGATGCAGCTCTCCATGCTACTCTATCCTGCGCAAGCTGCTTTATCTCGCAGTACGTACTGCAGCAAACATCTTTCTGAACCTGCTTAGTGTATTCATCTCTAGGTCCCCCTCTACGATTTTGACCCTCCAATACTAAACTGGTGATCCCCTGATGCCTCAGAACATGTCCTACCAACCGATCCCTTCTTCTAGTAAAGCTGTGCCACAAAAACCTCTTGTCCCCAGTTTTATTCAATACCTCCTCATTAGTTATGTGATCGACCCATCTAATCTTCAGCATTCTTCAGCAACACCAGATTTCAAAAGCTTCTATTCACTTCTTGTCCAAACTTTTTTTCGTCCGTGTTTCACTTCCATACATGGCTACACTCCATACAAATACTTTCAGAAACGATTTCCAGACGCTTAAACCTATACTCGGCGTTAACAAATTCCTCTCCTTCGGAAACGCTTTCCTTGCCATTGCCAGTCTACATTTTATATCCGCTCTACCTCGACCATCATCAGTTATTTTGCTCCCCAAATAGCAAAACTCATTTACTACTTTAACCGTCTCGTTCCCTAATCTAATTCCCGCAGCATCACCCGATTTAATTCGACTCCACTCCATTATCCTCGTTTTGCTTTTGTTGATGTTTGTCTTATATCCTCCTTTCAAGACGCTGTCCATTCCGTTCAACTGCTCTTCCAAGTCCTTTGCTGTCTCAGACAGAATTACAAGGTCATCGGTGAACCTTGAAGTTTTTCTTTCTTCTCCATGGATTTTAATACTTTCTCCGAATTTTTCTTTTGTTTACTTTACTGCTTGCTCAATATACAGATTGAGTAACATTAGGGAGAGAGAACACCCATGTCTCGCTCACTTCCCAACCACTGCTTCTCTTTCATGTCCCTCGACTCTTATAACTGCCATCTGTTTTCTGTACAAATTGTAAACAACCTTTCGCTCCCTGTATTTTACCCCTGCCACCTTCAGAATTTGAAAGAGAGTATTCCAGTCAACATTGTCAAAAGCTTTCTCTTAGTCTACAAGAAACGTAGGTTTGCCTTTTCTTAATCTACCTTTTAAGATAAGCCGTAGGGTCAGTATTGCCTCACGTGATCCAACATTTCTACAGAGTCCAAACTGATCTTCCCCGAGGTCGGCTTCTACTAGTTTTTCCATTCGTCTGTAAAGAATTCGCGTTAGTATTTTGCAACCGTGGATTATTAAAAAGATCTGTCAACAACTGCTTTCTTTGGGATTGGAATCATTATATTGTTCTGAAGTCTGAGGGTATTTCGCCAGCTTCATACATCTTCCTCACGAAATGGAAAAGAGTTTTGTTAGGTCTTGCTCTCCCAAGGCTGTCAGTGGTTCTAATGGAATGTTGTCTACTCCCTGGATCTTGTTTCGACTTAGGTCTTTCATCGCTCTGTCAGAGTCTTTACGTAGTATCATATCTCTCATTTCATCTTCATCTACATCCTCTTCCATTTCGATAATATTGCCCTCAAGTACGTCACCCTTGTATAGACTCCCTATATACTCCTTCCACCTTTCTGCTTTCACTTCTTTGCTTAGAATTGGGTTTCCATCTGAGCCCCTGATAATCGTACAAGTGGTTCTCTTTTCTCCAAAGGTCTCTTTAATTTTCCTGTAGGTAGTCACTATCTTACCCCTAGTGATATGCGCCTCTACATCCTTACATTTGTCCTCTAGCCATTTCTGCTTAACATTTTTGCACTTGCTGTCGATCTCATTTTTGAAACGTTTGTATTCCTTTTTGCATACTTCGTTTACTGCATATTTATATTTTCTCCTTTCATCAATTAAATTCAATATTTCTTTTCTTACCCAAGGATTTCTACTAGCCCTCATCTTTTTACCTAATTGATTCTCTGCTGCCTTCACTACTTCATCCCTCAAAGCTACCCGTTCTTCTTCTACTGTATTTCGTTCCCCCATTCCTGTCAATTGTCCCCTTATGCTCTCCCTAAAAATCTGTACAGCCTCTGGTTCTTTCAGTTTATCCAGGTCCCATCTCCTTAGATTCCTACCTTTTTGCAGTTTCTTCAGTTGTAATCCGCTGTTCATAACTAATAGATTGTGGTCAGAGTCCACATCTGCCCCTGGAAATGTCTGATAATTTGAAACCTGGTTCCTAAATCTCTGTCTTACCATTGTATAATCTATCTGAAACCTGTCAGTATCTCCAGGTTTCTTCCATGTATACAGCCTTCTATTATTATTCTTGACCCAAGTGTTAGCTATGATTAAGTTATGCTCTGTTCAAAATTCTACCAGGTGGCTTCCTCTTTCATTTCTTACCCCCAGTCCATATTCACCTAGTACGTTTCCTTCTCTTCCTTTTCCTACTGTCGAATTCCAGTCACTCATGACAATTTTTCGGCTCCCTTCACTATCTGAATAATTTTTTCTATCTCATCACACATTTCTTCAATTTCTTCGCCATCTTCAGAGATAGTTCGCATATAAACTTGTACTACTGTAGTAGGCGTTGGCTTCGTGTCTATCTTGGCCACAATAAGGCGTTCACTATGCTATTTGTAGTAGCTTACCCCCACTACTATTTTCTTATTTATTATTAAACCTACTCCTGCATTACACCTATTTGATTTTGTATTTATAACCCTGTATTCACCTGACCAGAAGTCTTGATCTTCCTGCCACCGAACTTCGCTAATTCCCACTATTTCTTACTTTAAGCTATCCATTTTCCTTTTTAAATTTTCTAATCTATCTGCCCGATTAAGGGATCTGACATTCCATGCTCCGATCCGTAGAACGCCAGTTTTCTTTCTCCTGATAACGTGCGACTGCTACGGTCGCAGGTTCGAATCCTGCCTCGGGCATGGATGTGTGTGATGTCCTTAGGTTAGTTAGGTTTAAGTAGTTCTAAGTTCTAGGGGACTGATGACCACAGCAGTTGAGTCCCATAGTGCTCAGAGCCATTTGAACCGTTTTCTGATAAAGACGTCCTCTTGAGTAGAGCCCGCCCGGAAATGGGAATGGGGGACTATTTTACCTCCGGAAAATTTTACCCAAAGGTTGCCATCATCATTTAACCTCACAGTAAAGCTGCATGACTTTCGATAATAGTTCTTTGAATTCAAGCCACATCTGGTCTACACGTACATTGTTATTTTGGAAGGAGTGGCGACTGTCTATAAGGAAGTCTTCAAGCAAATTTTTAATCTGCTTTTTTTAACATATACTTTTCGTTTATTTTTGGTGGATTTGGAAATTACGATTTTCATTCTCGCTACGACAACTCTTTGTTCACTAATCGTTGTATCGGATTTGATGCTTGCTATCAGCTCGGATTATTATTTGCTAAGAGACCAAGTGTGTTTTCACAACCGTTTACTATTCGACTATGCTCATGAACTAATTACTAGAAATAATTTTCACGGAATGAGGACATAAATTCAGATGATGTTTCATGCATGTCACCAAATTTAAAAATGTATTTCTGCCACCATATCGAGGCGAGTGTAAACTGAAGACACCATCAACTATAATTGTATGAGTCGGGTAACGTGCTTGAAATTACAATCACGTTTTCTTTGAAACTTTGAGCAATAGTATCATCTGACGCGGGAGGTCGGTTAAAGGATCCAATTACTATTTTATTCCGGTTCCTAAGAATGACTTTTATCCATATTAGCTCACAGGAACTATATGCAACAAGTTTGCTACAACATAAACTACTTCTAACAGCAACAAAACATGCCACAGCGAGCTGTGTACAGCCTATCCTTCCTAAACACGGTTAGGTCCTTAGAGAAAATTTGAGCTGTACTTACCTCCGGATTTAGCCAGCTTTGAGTGCCTACAATGACGTGACATTCATTGCTTTCTATTAGGGCTTGGAGCTCTGCTACTTTCCCAGTTCCGACTTGTAGAGTTTCAGTTAATTTTTCACCCGCCCAAAATTCGAACTGAAGTTTCCCAGCTGCTGCAACTGTATAACGACTTTGCCTGCTTTGATGATATCTTGGTACTGTAATCGATTACCTACTTTTTTTATCGATATTATACATTTCATCACATGAAGAATGCCTACATGTTTGGCTTACGTTCATACACATGATGGTTCCTTGTACGAATTCATGATTAATTTTCTAGTCCATGTAAAGAAAATGAATGTAATTGTAATTTTTGGGGCGGTATTTGTCCGTTAAACAGTCACACTCACCAGAATTCTTTCCCGTCATAATTTCTGGAGGGAAACTTTGATCAGTTTAGTTAAGGAGTAAAATGTATGAGACATTAGTCCCCCTATATGGGATTTACATCAGGGCCATCAGAAGGCTGCTGTACACACCCCGCACACATTAAGTATAAACGCCCTTAGGTGTGATTTGCATAACATAGTGATTCAGTCCTGTAACTTCTACATCTGTTAAGAGTCCCATGATAGCAAACATTCGGCTAGATTCCGGTGTGTTTGGTAAATATGTAATTTGTTAACCATGAGCAACAAATCCATTCATACATGTAAATGTGTTTGGTAAATGTTGCATTTTTGTGTCATAAGCAATAAACCCTTTCGAACACCTCTAACCAAGGGTTTTTCGATCTGTGTCCATATGAACTATTTCTAATGATATGATGAGAGTAATATAGCCTTAAGCTTTGTGACACATTTTTGTACACCCTAAATAAGGGGCAATGTGAATGTGATATTATTATATTCCAGCAAGGTATAGTGTCAACAGCAATAACTTACATAAGATGGTGACTGATCTCATAATTTTATCTCACACGTAGCCCAACGCTAACCATTTCATTGATTTTCGTTACCTGTATACCTGATTGTCATAAGAGGGGTAACAATATATTTCCGCTTTCGTGGTCAGACGGATGATGTTGGCAGTTCGTGGATCCATCACGGGTTCGAGACAGTCTCTGATCGAACAATATGTAGAACAAATCGAATAACAGCCTTAGGTCAATCAGTTCCTCTTTATTTTTCTTTATGCTACCTGTTTACGCACTTCCCTGGTGCCGTCCTCATGTCCCTTATATTAGAACATCAACAAGTATACAGTGTTACGTCTGGTGTATAACAGTAGATTATAACACAGATACAAAGCAGGACCAGCAAAGATGGTAAATAACGCAAAACCTACAATAAAGGCTATTATCTTTACTAGTCTTGTTTTGAATCTGTATAGTTATCTTGTGTTATGTAGCAGAGACACACTACATTACGCTGAGGTGAAAAAAGTGATTGGCTAGCGATATGCACGGATACAGATGATGGTATTATCGTGAAAACAAGGAATAAAAGGGCAGTAAACTGGCGGAGCTGTCATTTATACTCAGGAATTCCATGTCAAAAATCTCTGACGTGATTGTAGCTACACGACGGTAATTAACAGACTTTGAATGCAGAGTAGTAGTTGGGGCTAGACGCTTGGGACATCCCATTTAGGAAATCATTACGGAATTCAATATTCAGGGATCGACAGTGTCGCGAATCTGCCGATAATATCAAATTTCAAGCATTAGCTCTCATTACGAGCAACGCAGTGGTTGGGGCCTTCACTTAACGACCGAGAGCAGCGGCATGTTCCTAGAGTCGTCAGTGATAACAGACAAGTAAGACTGCGAGAAATAACAGAAGCAATCAATGTGGGACGTATTACGAACGTGTCCGTTAGGACAGTGTGGAGAAATTCGGCAATAATTTGCTACGGCAGCATTGTACTAATACATCTATAAAAACACCCGAAAAATCGATTCTGAGAGTTCCAAAGATTAAGAAGATCAACGGACTGTGGTTATAACTCGCTCCTAGAGGTCCAAATGATTAAGTAGCCCACTTACCCAAAGATAAGTCAACGATTTGGTTCTTAAAAACAAAACTGAAAAAAAGCATTTTCGAGAGCTCCTGCAAACCGTCGAAGTATACAACATGCATCTCATGAATGAAAATGTTTCGTATATGGTGCTACAGTGTACAAATGCTACGGCGGAGATCGTTCGTCTCTGTGTACTGTTGTTGAGGATTCGTTCGCAGCAAGCAAGATTATGAAGATGACTGCTGCTAGGTACATTACCACTAATTTAAGTTGTGCTCTTAGATTCCTGTCTAACCACATACTCGGAAATTTTTACATATTCGGAAAAGATGGTGAATTATTTCTGTGAAGAAAAAATGTAAGGGTCACTGTCGGTTGTTTCGCTCACAGCAATTTCACCTGCAGCAGTTTCATATTTCGTTTTCTAAACACACAGAAATCACGAAATCACTACTGAAGAAGTGCGCTCTTACATGTAAATAATAACGGTAATAACGAATATTGCAGCAAAATCTTAACTTACACGAATAACAGTGTCTCATAACGTGTTGCATATATGAAGAGGGTGAGAAAAAATTGTACCCACCCTTGTCTTTTCGTATCACATTCCCGCGCGCTATACATTTTTTCTTTTTTTAGTTGATCTCATTTTGTTCTATGTTGTTCGTTGAACTTGGTCTGGGCGGTCGTCCGATGACACCCGTTCGGGTTCTTCGTTGATCCTTTCACTCAGCTTTTTATTACAGAGGGTAGCCAACTCTCTGACCAAACACGCTGAGCAACCGTGCCGGCTTAGAGAGAATATTGACCGAAAACCATTTATTGATGTAATCATTCACAGTAGAAACCTAACCTAACCATATTTCTAACTAAGGAAAATAGTCCATTATGCACTCACTTTCCAACCGGATGCGTCCTCTGGTGATTCTTTACTAACACAACCACTAAATCCATAGCTAAAAGCACTAAATATGTTTAAAATAGCAAGTTATAGGTGTACATAAAGCACAGCTCACCGTTCAGCAGGGCCACACAGAAATAAAAAAACCTCTCGGTACAGTTGTAAAATCGTTGGGAGGACCGTTCCGTAACAGGTCTCAGAAGCATACTGAATAGCATATTTGGATAAAAAATCGAAAATGACGTCACTACCGAGACTAACCTACTGCACCGATCGGTATGAACGATACAGAATATGGCCCCTGGGCACGTAACCGTGTCGGTAGGACCCTAGACCACTGGTAAACCGCGGCCAGTTCGCGTGTATCCCACCATCACCTGCTAAGAGCTGATGGTAGGTTTCGATCGTGACACATACCACACGAAGCCATGGACGTAAATTGTCAACAAGGCGCTGTGCAAGCTATGGTGGTTCCGTAATGGTGTGGGCTGTGTTTAAATGGAGCTGAATCGATCATTTTCTGAAAATAGTTATGTTCGGCCACTTGGAGACCATTTTCAGCTATTCGTGGACTTCATGTCCCCAAGCAACGACGGAAGTTTTGTGCGTGACAATGCGCCATTTCAACGGGCCACAATTCTTTATGATTGCTTTGAAGAACTCCTGGACAATGCGAGTGAATGATTTGGCCACCTGGATAGCCTGGCACGAAACCCATCGAGCATTTATGGGACGTAATTGAGGGGTCAGTTCGTGCAGTAAATCCAGTATAGGCAACACTTTCACAATTTTGGGCGGCTTTAGACGCAGCATGGCTCAGTATTTCTGCAGGGACTTACATGTTGAGCACATGCCACAGCACGTGGGCAAAAGGAGGCCAGACATAGTATTGGGAGGTATCTCATAACTTTTGTAAACTCAGTGCGCATATTTTTTAATGTTCTAATATACAGAGGCCGGAGGATGGCATGAGTGAAGTGTCGAAACTGGTAGCTGAAAGAAAAATAAACAAGAAATGGTTGAAATGCAGATGTCGTTTGACTTTTGTTCTACACACTGTTGTTATTGGGAGAGTTTTAAAATTATTTACAAAAGAAATATATTAATTTTACTCCAGATGATTCCATGCACTCACAGCGTTCTTGCAGCACTCCTTACTCGCCAATTACAGTGGACCAGGACCTGTACGAACGGGCAGATCGCCAGTGGTGCCAACGCAGAATGCACTGACCTCGCTGAAGTCGAACATTTCGAGCACGATGTGGCAGATCGCCAGTGGTGCCAGTGGTGCCAACGCAGAATGCACTGACCTCGCTGAAGTCGAACATTTCGAGCACGATGTGGCCGCTGGAGGGGCAGGTGTCGTTGACGGCGCCGGAGCAATCGATGTGCTGCACGCCCGCCCACTGGTTGATGAACATCGCCTCGTTGCCGAACCGGAACCACGACAGCCACGTGAACCAGTCCAGCGCCCGCGGGATGGACCTGCAGCGCCAACACAGCTCCTGCACCAGCTCTCGTCTTTTCCAGTCGGGAACTTACGTTAACCAGATTTCCATCACGTCATTGTTCCAGAAGACTCAAGCCATTGAAACAGTTTTAAAAAATTAAAAAGATTCTTCAAAATATGAATTATCTGTATTACTACAGAACACTAATCGGCCATGCAGGACAATTTGTGCTCCTACATAGTTCTCCGTATTAATATAATACCTACTGTAAGGCGCGTACGCCTTCTTCTATTTCTTCCGAAATTCTTAGCCTATATCAGTCCGAAAATTAGTATTAAATTGATCGATATATATATATATATATATATATACTTTAAACATTTACACGATGCACTAACATATATTATACAGATAGGTAACGCTGCAGGAGAAAGAAAACTGGCGTTCTACGGATCGGAGCGTGGAATGTCAGATCCCTTAATCGGGCAGGTAGGTTAGAAAATTTAAAAAGGGAAATGGATAGGTTAAAGTTAGATATAGTGGGAATTAGTGAAGTTCGGGGGCAGGAGGAACAAGACTTCTGGTCAGGTGATTACAGGGTTATAAACACAAAATCAAACAGGGGTAATGCAGGAGTAGGTTTAATAATGAATAGGAAAATAGGAATGCGGGTAAGCTACTACAAACAGCATAGTGAACGCATTATTGTGGCCAAGATAGATACTAAGCCCACACCTACTACAGTAGTACAAGATTATATGCCAACTAGCTCTGCAGATGACGAAGAAATTGAAGAAATGTGCGATGAAATAAAAGAAATTATTCAGATAGTGAAGGGAGACGAAAATTTAATAGTAATGGGTGACTGGAATTCGAGTGTAGGAAAAGGGAGAGAAGGAAACATAGTAGGTGAATATGGATTGGGGCTAAGAAATGAAAGAGGAAGCCGCCTAGTAGAATTTTGTACAGAGCACAACTTAGTCATAGGTAACACTTGGTTTAAGAATCATGAAAGAAGGTTGTATACGTGGAAGAACCCTGGAGATACTAAAAGGTATCAGATAGATTATATAATGGTAAGACAGAGATTTAGGAACCAGGTTTTAAGTTGTAAGACATTTCCAGGGGCAGATGTGGACTCTGACCACAATCTATTGGTTATGACCTGTAGATTAAAACTGAAGAAACTGCAAAAATGTGGGAAATTAAGGAGATGGGATCTGGATAAACTGAAAGAACCAGAGGTTGTACAGAGTTTCAGGGAGAGCATAAGGGAACAATTGACAGGAATAGGGGAAAGAAATACAGTAGAAGAAGAATGGGTAGCTCTGAGGGATGAAGTAGTGAAGGCAGCAGAGGATAAAGTAGGTAAAAAGACGAGGGCTGCTAGAAATCCTTGGGTAACAGAAGAAATATTGAATTTAATTGATGAAAGGAGAAAATATAAAAATGCAGTAAATGAAGCAGGCAAAAAGGAATACAAACGTCTCGAAAATGAGATCGAGAGGAAGTGCAAAATGGCTAAACAGGGATGGCTAGAGGATAAATGTAAGGATGTACAGGCTTATCTCACTAGGGGTAAGATAGATACTGCCTACAGGAAAATTAAAGACACCTTTGGAGAGAAGAGAACCACGTGTATGAATATCAAGAGCTCAGATGGCAACCCAGTTCTAAGCAAAGAAGGGAAGGCAGAAAGGTGGAAGGAGTATATAGAAGGTTTATACAAGGGTGATGTACTTGAGGACAATATTATGGAAATGGAAGAGGATGTAGATGAAGACGAAATGGGTGATACGATATTGCGTGAAGAGTTTGACAGAGCACTGAAAGACCTGAGTTGGAACAAGGCCCCCGGAGTAGACAACATTCCATTAGAACTACTGACGGCCTTGGGAGAGCCAGTCATGACAAAACTCTACCAGCTGGTGAGCAAGATGTATGAGACAGGCCAAATACCCTCAGACTTCAAGAAGAATGTAATAATTCCAATCCCAAAGAAAGCAGGTGCTGACAGATGTGAAAATTACCGAACTATCAGTTTAATAAGTCACAGCTGCAAAATACTAACGCGAATTCTTTTCAGACGAATGGAAAAACTGGTAGATGCGGACCTCGGGGAGGATCAGTTTGGATTCCGTCGAAATGTTGGAACACGTGAGGCAATACTGACCTTACGACTTATCTTAGAAGAAAGATTAAGAAAAGGCAAACCTACGTTTCTAGCATTTGTAGGCTTAGAGAAAGCTTTTGACAATGTTGACTGGAATACTCTTTTTCAAATTCTAAAGGTGGCAGGGGTAAAATACAGGGAGCGAAAGGCTATTTACAATTTGTACAGAAACCAGATGGCAGTCATAAGAGTCGAGGGGCATGAAAGAGAAGCAGTGGTTGGGAAAGGAGTGAGACAGGGTTGTAGCCTCTCCCCGATGTTATTCAATCTGTATATTGAGCAAGCAATAAAGGAAACAAAAGAAAAATTTGGAGTAGGTATTAAAATTCATGGAGACGAAGTAAAAACTTTGAGGTTCGCCGATGACATTGTAATTCTGTCAGAGACGGCAAAGGAATTGGAAGAGCAGTTGAACGGAATGGACAGTGTCTTGAAAGGAGGATATAAGATGAACATCAACAAAAGCGAAACGAGGATAATGGAATGTAGTCAAATTAAATCGGGTGATGCTGAGGGAATTAGATTAGGAAATGAGACACTTAAAGTAGTAAAGGAGTTTTGCTATTTAGGAAGTAAAATAACTGATGATGGTCGAAGTAGAGAGGATATAAAATGTAGACTGGCAATGGCAAGGAAAGCGTTTCTGAAGAAGAGAAATTTGTTAACATCGAATATAGATTTAAGTGTCAGGAAGTCATTTCTGAAAATATTTGTTTGGAGTGTAGCCATGTATGGAAGTGAAACATGGACGATAACTAGTTTGGACAAGAAGAGAATAGAAGCTTTCGAAATGTGGTGCTACAGAAGAATACTGAAGATAAGGTGGATAGATCACGTAACTAATGAGGAGGTATTGAATAGGATTGGGGAGAAGAGAAGTTTGTGGCACAACTTGACTAGAAGAAGGGATCGGTTGGTAGGACATGTTTTGAGGCATCAAGGGATCACAAATTTAGCATTGGAGGGCAGTGTGGAGGGTAAAAATCGTAGAGGGAGACCGAGAGATGAGTACACTAAGCAGATTCAGAAGGATGTAGGTTGTAGTAGGTACTGGGAGATGAAGAAGCTTGCACAGGATAGAGTAGCATGGAGAGCTGCATCAAACCAGTCTCAGGACTGAAGACCACAACAACAACAACGCTGTTAGGAAAAAGCTCGAACACTTAATGACTAACTCAATTCAAAATTTTACACGATACATTTATATACATTTTTAACACGTATGGTTGTTGTTGTGGTCTTCAGTCCTGAGACTGGTTTGATGCAGCTCTCCATGCTACTCTACCCTGTGCAAGCTTCTTCATCTCCCAGTACCTACTGCAACCTACATCCTTCTGAATCTGCTTGGTGTATTCATCTCTTGGTCTCCCTCTACGATTTTTACCCTCCACGCTGCCCTCCAATACTAAATTGGTGATCCCTTGATGCCTCAGAACATGTCCTACCAACCGATCCCTTCTTCTGGTCAAGTTGTGCCACAAAGTTCTCTTCTCCCCAATCCTATTCAATACGTACTCATTAGTTATGCGATCTCTCTACACGTACGGTTTGCAAACATATATATAATGTATACAGCGAAAACGTTGTTAGCAAAAATTTTGAACACTTCTAACCAATTTTCTTCACTTGTTTACTCGACACTCAGCTAAACATTTAGACGGACGGTTTTATATTGCATAATACGGAGGGGTATCAAAAATCTCACATTTTCACAAATTACTCTAGTAAACATTCAAAAGGGAATAGGCTATTTTCTTAAACAACAATGTATTGGTTTTTTCTGTTAAAAGAACAAGCACATAAAGCTGTAAGGACTATGGGACTTAACATCTGAGGTCATCAGTCCCCTAGACTTAGAAATACTTAAACCTAACTAACCTAAGGACATGACACACATCCATGCCCGAGGCCGGATTGGAATTTGCTACCATAGCAGCAGCGCGGTTCCGGACTGAAGTGAATAGAACCGCTCAGGCACAATGGCCGGGAGCAACACATATTCTTAAAATATGGACTGGTGGTTCCTCCCGCCGGAGGAGGAATCACTGTGTCAGCTGGCAGTGCTATATCCCAAGGCGCGTCAAGAATATTCCTCCCACTACAGCGGCGAGAAGGAAGAAGATCCCGGCCGTGTCGTATTCACCAACAGAAGGTTGTTGTGCCTCAACTCCAACCCGAACCATTCCTGGTCCCACAGACGAGTGATTCTTGACAGCGAAACTGAATTTACAGGAGCAGCACGTTCGGAAATTCTGTCTCCGAAGCAGGCATTTTTAGCTCTTTCATCTGCCGCTTCATCACCCTGAACCCTCTATTGCCCAGAGGCCCATCAGAATGACACCACTTTGCCCTTCCGCTATAAGTGGACTAGTGTATCATGGATCCTCCGAATACACTTTTCTGCTGGGTAGCCGTGAGAGACGGCCTCAGGGGCACTTACAGTGTCCGTGCAGCACAACGCAGTATTTGCTCCAGCACTCTCAAGATCGTCGTTCGTTGTGAATTCATTTCCTAATCCAGTATTGAGAATGTATTCTGGAAATAAAACAGCGCAGCCAATGGAACTCCCCTGCTTTGGTCTTCAGTGTAAACTACAAGACATTCGCCGGGCTTGGATAAAATTCTGTAAAACATAGATTTGAAAAGGTAGCCTAGTGTATAATCCGTTTTGTGCACCGATAAACCTAAAATACTTTTTCGTCTCCTTACTAACCTTGTTGGTGAACGACTCCAACCTCGATGAAGCACTGAAACACAGTCCGCGTCATGTGCCACTAAGTCCTTCGGCACGTGAATGCCGAACGGCATCAAGGCTCGCGGTCTATTTATGAGCAGTCTCTCTATTGGAGGGCGAACAACGGTATGGAATGTAGGAGAGTGGGTAAGATGGAGAGAGGAGGCTCACCAGCTTACGTACAGAGGCTGATTAGTCTTTAGATCTTCCCTTTCTATATTCTTCAAATGCGGTAATCATGTCAGCTGTTCATCAAACATGAGTGCAATACAGCTCAATGAACCTTTTAAAATTGAGAACGGTGTCGTTCATTTCAAGAGAGAGGAGGTTGAATAGAATAACGATTAAAATTAATACAAATGTACAGGCTGTATCGGAAATAATCATCCGATTAAAAAAAAATATCAAAACTGTTACGTTATTTGAGATATGTGCGTGAATAATGTACTGTCGGAAGGAGCTAACTCAAGATTTTTGCATCGTTCCCTCTATGCAGAAACAGTGTGCGGCCATTTCACTTCTAGTAAAAATTTTGTCGGGACAACAGAAAGAGTTTTGTGTTCTACGAGAACACTGTTACAGTAATCACATATCTCGATATGGTTCAAATGGCTCTGAGCACTATGGGACTCAACTGCTGTGGTCATCAGTCCCCTAGGACTTAGAACTACTTAAACCTAACTAACCTAAGGACATCACACACATCCATGCCCGAGGCAGGATTCGAACCTGCGACCGTAGCAGTCGCACGGTTCCGGACTGCGCGCCTAGAACCGCGAGACCACCGCTGCCGGCCATATCTCGATATGCTTGAGGACATTCTTTTCCCACAGTTGGGTGCTGATTGGAGCGACTTCATTTACCAATAGGATGATAAATGAAGGCGGGGGCACCGCCACACTGGCATCTGAAATTTAGGGTTTTTTAAATCAAAGGAATACTGAAAGAGGGATCGGTCGCACTGGGCCAAATGATTCAGCCATGCAGTATTGGCCTTCAAGGTCACCGAACCGGACTGTATGTGATTATTTCTTGTGGAGGTTTATAAAAGACTATGTTTATGTGCCTCCGTTACGAACAAAGAATGAAGTGAGACATCACATAACGGCAGCTGTGGACGCTGTAACTCAAGACACGCTCTTTGCGGTGTGGGAAAAATTTGAATACCGCATTGACATATGCCGTTCATCTCAAAGGGTGTATACTATGAAAAGATCTTTTTTTTTTTGAGATTCTCGTTCATCAAAAAAAAATCATTGTGTATGTCTATTAGTTTCAGAAATATAGACGTCCCACATCGGACGATTTCTTTTGGTACACCTTGTATTTCTCTGCAGAAAATTTCGAACCTCTGTTATCGTCGACTCCTCGGGACAGAAGCCGGCCGTTGTGGCCGAGCGGGTCTAGGCCCTTCAGCTCAGAACCGTGCTGCTGCTACGGTCGCAGGTTCGAATCCTGCCTCGGGCATGGATATGTGTGATGTCCTTAGGTTAGTCAGGTTTAAGTAGTTCTAAGTCTAGGGGACTGATGATCTCATATGTTAAGTCTCATAGTGCTTAGAGCCATTTGAACGATTTTAGAAATGATTTGGTATAGAAGGTCCAAAGATTAACAGGTCTCTCAACTCTAATTGTACCCATAGATAGTTTTATCTCTTAGTCACTCTTCAGTCATCTGTAATACCATGGAAGTTAATCCCTGATGTCGTAACAGATATCCTGTCATCCTGTTCCTTCTTCTTGTCAGGGTTTTCCATATATTCCTTTCTTTGTCGATTCTCTGGGGAACCTCGTCAGTCGTTACTTTATCAGTCCACTTAACATTCAAAATTATCTTGCAGCACCACATCTCAAGTTCTTCGATTCTCTTTTTTCCGGTTTTCCCACAGTCCTTGTTTCACTACCATACAACGCTATGCTCCCAAATTACATTCCAAGAAATTTCTTCCTCGAATTGAGGTTTATGTTTGATACTACTTGGACAAAAATGCCCTTTTTGTCAGTGCCAGTCTTTTTTTGTGTTCTACTTTCTCCGTCGGTCCTAGATTATTTTGTTGGCTATGAGGTAGAATAGCTTAACTACACTACTTCGTGATCACCAATCCTGACGTTAAATTTCTCGCTCTTCTCATTCCTGCTACAAATAATTACTTTGGCTCTCCATCGATTTACTCTCAATCCACATTCTGTACTCATTAAAGTGTTCTTTCCATTCAGCAGCTCCTGTAATTTATCGTCACTTTCACTGAGGATAGCAATGACATCAGCGAATCTTATCATTAGTATCCTTTCATCATGAATTTTAATTCCACTCAACTTTGTTTTGTTTCCTTTATTGCTTTTTCGATGAGAGCTTGAACGATAGGGGCGAAAGATTACATCCCTGTCTTACATCCTTTTAATCTAAGCACTTTTCTCTATGTGTTTCACCCTTATTGTCCCCTCTTGCCTCTAGTACATAAAGTATGTTACCCGTCATGCCCTGTAGCTTACCCCCATTGTTCAGAAAATTTCGAGCATATTGCGTAAGGATTTTCTGTTAACGTCTTAACTGTTGCTGCTGGCAGTGCGACGACTTCAGCGGTGGTCCGCGAGGACGATTTGTGAAGTTAATCCTGGTTCGTGGCGTGAAAATAATGATGGATACTTCTGTTTTATTAATATTCTAGTTACGTCTGTGGTCCACGTCTCCGTTGTAGTTGAATCAGCTGGCAGCACTGGCGTGATAATAGTAGTTCCAGTGTGTGCGTTGTCATCACGCACGCGACGTTTTATTATTAAAATGTTTATTAATCACGCGGTGCGGGTAGGTCGGAATTATGCAATGTCTTTAGTATTTACGATAAATAGCCGGTTAATGTCAATACTTCGCACAGTTCCTTCACCGTGTTGCCACAGGAAAACAGTCACCTGTGTTTATCACATCAGTTCAATTTACATCTTCGTCTTTAAGACAGTGTGGATGACATAATAAATGGATGACATAATAAATGTTTCTCGATCAAAGCACAGGATTGTTCCTTTCCTTAACATTTTGGTTTTTCCACTTTCACGCAATTCTAACAGTTATTGTCACAAGTTCACACAGTATGTAAAATCGTCACCGCAAACACTCGATACACTTTTCAGGTTTTACTATTCACTTAATAATGCACGATCTCCTATTAATTAGTTGTAATTATTTGTCCCTCAGCGTATCACCGTCTTTCACGCCGAACTTTGCAACGTTTTCTCCACCTGCGAACCGGTCACGATATCACAACAACTCGCACGCTCTCTATCGACAGCCGTTCGCTCTCTCTGACACAGCACTTCTCCTAGCCTAACCAAAGATTTACAAAGCATATAAACATAAAATATAAAACAGTAGAAAAATGAATGTAGAAACAATGTGACGTAAAAAACAAATAAAGAATCGTTGAAATAAATGATACATAAATGCACAAAAGAAAAAAAATTACTATCGACTTTCGGGGAAAGCAATGTCTTTACAATGTTTACACCTGGAGAAACAATTCGTAGAACACCATACCGTCGCTGTTCCACCATATGCGTAACACGAATTTTTTGGATGGTCACAGGTCTTTGTACGGGGACTTACTGCTTTGATTAGACTCCTGCGCTCTTTTTTTTTCCTTATGTCAGCACAAAGATGCCATTCCTCGCCTCCAGCAATGATACAGGATAGGAATGTTCGGTATTGTTCACTAGCCAATTGATGATGAACGAGCAGAGATGCACATATGGTCACCTGCTGTTGTTTGTAATTTTGGCTAGAGCTTCTGGTATCCATACACCCAAAATCTGAACAGTCCCCATGCATTCAAATGTCACGCAACATTGGAATGGTCACATATCATCAAATTTGCTCGTTCTCTGATACACTGACGTGGGTCATCTTGAATTAATGCGTTTAAAAGATCTTCATCAGCTTACGACAAAACCAACCTCCTTCAAAAGAGTAAACTACTACACTCCTGGAAATTGAAATAAGAACACCGTGAATTCATTGTCCCAAGAAGGGGAAACTTTATTGACACATTCCTGGGGTCAGATACTTCACATGATCACACTGACAGAACCACAGGCACATAGACACAGGCAACAGAGCACGCACAATGTCGGCACTAGTACAGTGTATATCCACCTTTCGCAGCAATGCAGGCTGCTATTCTCCCATGGAGACGATCGTAGAGATGCTGGATGTAGTCCTGTGGAACGGCTTGCCATGCCATTTCCACCTGGCGCCTCAGTTGGACCAGCGTTCGTACTGAACGTGCAGACCGCGTGAGACGACGCTTCATCCAGTCCCAAACATGCTCAATGGGGGACAGATCCGGAGATCTTGCTGGCCAGGGTAGTTGACTTACACCTTCTAGAGCACGTTGGGTGGCACGGGATACATGCGGACGTACATTGTCCTGTTGGAACAGCAAGTTCCCTTGCCGGTCTAGGAATGGTAGAACGATGGGTTCGATGACGGTTTGGATGTACCGTGCACTATTCAGTGTCCCCTCGACGATCACCAGAGGTGTACAGCCAGTGTAGGAGATCGCTCCCCACACCATAATGCCGGGTGTTGGCCCTGTGTGCCTCGGTCGTATGCAGTCCTGATTGTGGCGCTCACCTACACGGCGCCAAACACGCATACGACCATCATTGGCACCAAGGCAGAAGCGACTCTCATCGCTGAAGACGACACGTCTCCATTCGTCCCTCCATTCACGCCTGTCGCGACACCACTGGAGGCGGGCTGCACGATGTTGGGGCGTGAGCGGAAGACGGCCTAACAGTGTGCGGGACCGTAGCCCAGCTTCATGGAGACGGTTGCGAATGGTCCTCGCCGATACCCCATGAGCAACAGTGTCCCTAATTTGCTGGGAAGTGGCGGTGCGATCCCCTACCGCACTGCGTAGGATCCTACGGTCTTGGCGTGCATCCATGCGTCGCTGCGGTCCGGTCGCAGGTCGACGGGCACGTGCACCTTCCGCCGACCACTGGCGACAACATCGATGTACTGTGGAGACCTCACGCCCCACGTGTTGAGCAATTCGGCTTTACGTCCACCCGGCCTCCCGCATGCCCACTATACGCCCTCGCTCAAAGTCCGTCAACTGCACATAGGGTTCACGTCCACGCTGTCGCGGCATGCTACCAGTGTTAAAGACTGCGATGGAGCTCCGTATGCCACGGTAAACTTGCTGACACTGACGGCGGCGGTGCACAAATGCTGCGCAGCTAGCGCCATTCGACGGAGAACACCGCGGTTCCTGGTGTGTCCGCTGTGCCGTGCGTGTGATCATTGCTTGTACAGCCCTCTCGCAGTGTCCGGAGCAAGTATGGTGGGTCTGACACACCGGTGTCAATGTGTTCTTTTTTCCATTTCCAGGAGTGTATCTTGCCATGCTCTGTTCCGGCCGCAGCTGCACACACTATCTCAGAATGAGAATGCGTAAACTCAAAAAGCAAGAATGACCAACAAATCAAAAATGACAATCGATAAATAAGCAAACGAAAACGCAAAACAATAACGCTCCGTTTGATGCATGAAACAAATACAAAAGCCTGTGAGCTGCTGGCCGTGCTGGAAAGTTTAACAGTACAAAACTAGAGGTTCGGAAGTCCATAAGTGGTTTCTCCCAGAATTTGGCGCCAGTAATTACTTCTCGTTCATCTATGGCAATAATTAGACAATTAACGCTGCATTTAGATCATTTACCCATGTTGCTTGAGATTTTCGTCTTGGTCTTTTCTACTCTAGGAAACCAGGAAAGAAATTCCTTGGTGCAGCGACCAACAATTTGCTCATATCAAATTCACACCCGAGTCCCAATCCTATCGGTTTGATTTACAGATTGCCGAACATGAATCTCTCCAAATCAAGCAGGATAGACACTTTTTTTATTCGTTTTCGCATTAATTGTCCCATGTTAAGACCGATAATATGCAGTGATTCCATCAGCACAATCTTTCGGAAAACTCAGATTTGTTTACTACTAGCATAATGCCATTTTTAGACTGCTAGTCTGTTTTCAGTTGATGCCTTTTACTGTTCTGCGCACCTCATTTTTCTGTACCTCCATTATATATTATTATAAACTTATAGTAATAGATTTTTGGACTACCTTTAGAATTTGATCTAATACGTTCATTCACTAAGTGTTGAAATTCATCTGCACTTAAGGAACAGAACTCTACGTCAGTCCTGAAGCGAAGAAAGTTCAGATGTGTTTCACTAATGCCTAAGAATTCTAGTTCACAGTTTAGAAAACTTGACCTTTTCTCTGCGCTTAGTAATATAGAATAATCTTACGTTTTCAACTCTGAATTTTCTGTTTTCCTAATGCAATCGATTGCAACCTGTGATTTCAGAAGAATGCCTTCTTTCTCAGCGGTTGTTTGGTACTGATTTGGCTGCAGCTAAGCTCAAAATCTTCTGAAAGTCCAACCTCAACAATTGCTTCACAAGCATCTCGCATAACTTCATTTGCTTTCATTACTGTCAATTTCTGACTGATTTCGTAAATTCCTCACACATTTACAGAAATCTTCTAATGCTCATAGTATTCACTCTTTTGTTAGGCACTGTGTCATGTGCTGCTATAACTGATCAGATGTGATATTAGTTCATCGGGAGTTTAGTTTTGGTTTCGCCACACTAACACTGTATTTTCATTACTTTAGCTCCTAGTCTGTCAAAAATTCATCCGAATAATTTTGTGTAACGCCGAATATTCTATTGTTTTCTGTCATCATTTTCTTGAAATAATAGTCACAAACAAACAAATTTAGGGTTCAGCCCCTTCTACTCCATTGATGAATTTCTTAATAGAACCATGTGTTTAGCATACGTTATTAATAGTATCAAATAACGAAAGCAGTAGTACAACCTGACTTCTGTAAAAATTCAGTACAGCAATGCGATCATTGTAAACAAGTGTTGTAAAATTACTTTTTCTGTTTGATGTTGCAATAGCCTAAAAATTATCATATGTTACTCAATGTATTGAACATAAACATGTTTTGTGATAAGTTACTTCATCACTTTTAATGTGAGAATATTTTTAAGATTTGTTGAGATAGTCCACATCTACGAGGTACAATTCACTAGCGAATTATGGAAGATACATTAGGATATTTATTTTTTTGTAATAAATAAGTGGGCATTCTTATTTTTCTGACATGTTCTACACACTGGAATATCTTCTCACTATGGGTCAACTGGAACGTAAAGTACATGTAATCTAATTTAATCTTAACGTCCTGTCGATAAATAGGTTTTTAGTGTGAGGAGAAGTTCGGATTTTGGAACGTTGGGGAAGAAATTCGACTGCGTCAATTTCAAAGTCATTATCAAGGTGATCATCTACTGTTATTTAGAGAAGAAAAACATAGCCTCCATTTTAATTGTCTTCTCAGTGTGTTATATATTTTCCTTCATACTTTTCTCTACACCCCTAAATAACAATTTATATAAGTAGCTTTGACTGCCGGTTTCGTGCCAGTGTTTATAACTCTCATATTGTAAGACGATAAGCTTGTTACTTATTTTAGTTTAGTACTGATTGCTGGTTTGATAAATTCTCACAATAAAATACTACCCTGCTACATCACTAGTTCATTTCCATGTAAAACTGAATCTACACTGACGGAAAAGTCAAACACCAAAAAAGAGTTGTGCGACATGAGCGAAAACTAGTAGGCGTGTTTCTACATCCGAAAGATGCCGTTTAATCAAATTTCGCGGTATTCGCGTAACAGCTGCTCCAGTAGCACCACTGTGAGGATGTAAATCAGGTTTGCTTCAAATACAGTTGTGAGCGTTAGTTATCTTTGAGGTTGGACGTGCTGAGTTGATGTCAGTCGGGAATGCCTTCAAGGTGACAAACTTGCCATTATCGACAGCTCACTGGTTTTGAACGTGGTCGTGGGTCAAATGGCTCTGAGCACTATGCGACTCAACTTCTGAGGTCATCAGTAGCCTAGAACTCAGAACTAATTAAACCTAACTAACCTATGGACATCACACACATCTATGCCCGAGGCAGGATTCGAACCTGCGACCGTAGCGGTCGCTCGGTTCCAGAATGTAGCGCTTAGAACCGCACGGCCACTACTGCCGGCGAACGTGGTCGTGTATCTGCGGGAAGTTGGATGTTCTTTCAGAGATACTGCAGAAAGGCTTATCGGGAAGGTAGCCACTGTACATGATTGCTGACAGCGGTGGTCACGAGAATCTACGGTCACAAGAAGACTGAACTCTGGACGGCTACGCGGCACTACAGAGAGGGACGATCATCGTGTTCGGTGTATGGATGTGTTTCGCATAACGGCATCTGCAGCAGCTGTTTCAGCAGCAGTTGGTACCACAGTCACAAACCTAATGGTTAAAAGTCGATTACTCCAGCACAGCTCCTAGCCAGTCGCCGTGTAGCATTCCACTGGCCCAAAACCACCACCATGTGAGACTCCAGTGGTATCAATCGAGAAGTCATTGGAGGACAGGGTAGAGGTCTGTTGTGTTGTGATGAGCTGGTTCAACCTCGCTGCAAGTGATGGACGTGTGTCCGCTATTAGGAGGCCAGGTGATCGCCGAAAACCAAGGTGTCTGCCCTCGACCTACAGTTTTAGTTATCGCCTAGGGTGCTATATTATATGATGGCAACTTCAGTATCATATTTACCCCACGGATCCTATCTAAACATCCGTCTGGTGATTCGTCCTGTTGTGCTGCCGTCATTGAGTAGTATTACAGGCAGCTTTCTCGAACAGCGTAACGCTCGCCCATGTACCGCTGTTGTATCCCAAAATGCTATACAGAGGTTCAAGATTCCGTCCTGGCCGGCTCGAGCAGCGCGCTCCGTTACAGGATCCTCTAGTAATCGCGAAAGCGTTACGTAGATGATAGGTTAACTCCAGTGGAAGACTCTGCAAGAGAGACACTCAGTAGCTCGGTACGGGCTTTTGTTAAAGTTTCTAGAACATACCTTCACCGAGGAGTCAAGCAGTATATTGCTCCCTCCTAAGTATATCTCGCGAAGAGACCATGAGGATAAAATCAGAGAGATTAGACCCCATACAGAGGCATATCGGCCATCTTTCTTTCCACGAACAATACGAGACCGGAATGGAAGGGAGAACCGATAGAGGTACTCAAGGTACCCTCCGCCACACACCGTCAGGTGGTTTGCTGAGTATGGATGTAGATGTAGATCTAGATGTAGGTCACCAGATTAACCGTCCTTGTATTGACCGACCAATTGCAACGTCACGGAACTCCATTCCACATAGTAACATTTGGTATCTGTACAACACAACGCATTGTTGCATTCAACATTCTGGCGGTTACACCTGTTACTAATTATACCATCATTTTACTTTTTCAAAGGCCTATCTCGCGCTTACATTAAAATGTAAACTTACAACGTTAATCACTTAAATATGTTACCAAGACAAACAGATCACCGAAATTTCATTACTCTATATTTTTTTTTGGTATTGTACATTTTTTTGTACACTCCTCAATAACATTTTATGTAATTATCTTTCATAAATAATTGCCACTTTTGTGCATGTATGGTCCCGAGTTCGAGTCTCGGTCGGGCACATAGTTTTAATCTGCCAGGAAGTTTCATATCAGCGCACACTTCGATGCAGTGTGTAAATCTCATTCTGGATATGTCAACATTATTTAATAAAGGTAAATACTCATGCAACTGATATTAACTAAGTAATCAAGCTTATTATATGAACTATGACTCACTGTACCCAATTGCGAGCTTAACCGCTTTATAATCTGTTACTTATTTTATAACTTGTTTAATAAATTCTCACAATGTAAACTACTGAGCGACTGTGTCAGTAGTATATTTCTTTGTAATACTAAATATATTTCCTTTCAGCGTCGGTCTTGGAGAACTTGTAATTTTAAAGTGGTGCAGTATTTGTTAGAGACCACAATGTATATGGTCGAGGTTGTAGTTTACTGTGAACTTCCCTTCTGTCAGTCGTCTAAAGCTTCTACAAATAACAGAATTTTTAGTTTTTACTCAGCAACTTAAGAAAATATTTCCTAGTTTGACGCTAATTTGACTTTTGCGTAACAATCGTAACCATCATCTTCCGCTTCACCAGAACGTGAAATGCAAGGAACTTCCCAAATTGTCGCAGTATTTCTGTGAAACGATTGTTACAAATTAATTATCAGGGGTAGACAAGAGAAGTTTAACCAAAAACGGACATCGCCGGAAACCACTCGCAGACGTCTCGATCGTAAACACTGTCTCGCAGCCGCTGTACTTCGCCATTTGGCCTGAATCCAGCAGCAGGCAACGGCCGGACGCGGCTGGCGGAGATTGTTATGGGCAGCCTGTGGGAGTGTGACAACTTACCCGACGTTTATGAAGAAGCCGCCGTACAGCAGGAACGGAAAGATGGCTGGCGCGCCCATGGACATCGCTACTGCAGTGCTGGGGCTCAGGCAGGACAGCAGGTAGCCTGCGGAACAACGAAGATGCACGCTGTAGAACAGCACAGTGTAGGCAACGCCTCAGAGCATCCCCTGCTGTTCGCTGACAGCCACTCTTTTTGCCAACTTCGCTCCCACACCCCCATTCTGTCTCCTGAATAGGTGCAAAATCATGTCGAATGCAAAATGTTGTACTGAATAATTCAAAAATTCTTAGCAGGAGAGGAAAACTTAGTGACTGAGGGGGATAAAAGAAAAATCACAAAGTGTGTTCCACAAGGTTCAATTTTGGTTCCACTACTGTTCCTTATAAAGAAAAATGTTTAAATGTGTGTGAAATCCTAAGGGACCAAACTGCTGAGGTCATCAGTCCCTAGACTTACACACTACTTAAACGAACTTAACGCTAAGGACTACACTCTCACCCATGCCTGAGGGAGGACTGTAACCTCCGTCAGGAGGGGCTGTTCCTTATACAGAGGTTTCAAAACTCAATGACAAAACTTCAGGAATGGATTCCCCATATAACGAGAAGAAAAAATTCTGTGTAAGCATGAGTCTGGGAATGCAGAGCCACCGAGCTTTTCGAATATGTCACTGTTACACAGCCCATGCTGACAATTACTGTTTGCCAGAGACACCTGTACAAGTTACAAGCGTTGTACATGTAAACAAATTGCGAACCAATGTGATATGGATCTGAATATCCTTCAGCATGCGCAGATGAAGTACATTGATCCCCAGTTAAATACGCAGATGTTGCTGTATCTGTGGTTAGTGATTGTAGTCTGTAGTCTACTCTCAAGTTACACGTAAGTACTGGAAACCTTAAATATACCGTAGCCATTAGCAAACGTGTGTACAGGGTGATTTGTTATTCCCTGAGCTCCTGGTTTTCAGACTTGAAATATACACCAACCAAGAGCTCGCGAATGTATTTTTCAAGATGGTTTGGCGAATGGCAATGCATTGGAAGTACGTCGCTTGTGCCAGGAGCGCAACCAATTCCGCAGATTACCAGACTAAAAGACCTTTTTAGGAATTTTTCTGTGAGTATAAGATTCACACGTCCATCAGGTAGTGGTGGTCGGCCAAAACGCACATCATCATAGAATGAGAAACGTCTACTCAAAAATGTGGAGGAAAATTCTGGAATCAGCACAAGCTGGTTACACTTGCAGAGCAATGTGCCGCTCGTGACGATGTGAACAGTTTTTCGTGAAAACACCCTGTATCCACACCATTCGCTGCGTATACAGGTCTTGAGTCCTGAGGATTATTCTCCACGAGTAACGTTCTACCAGTGGTTCCTGCATCAATGTGTTACGATGCCCATCTTGGCAGTTGTTGTTCTGTTCGCAGAAGAAACGACAGTCACGAGAGACGGAATGGAGAATTTACATAATTAGCACTTGTGAGCGGACAAAATGCGCCATGCAACTGTCGAATCGTCTCACCAACAGAGGTTCTCCATTGACAACTGTGCAGCAGTTGTCGGCAGTTCTTCATTGTAACGCTACGTCCTTCCAGAGAGACGTACTGGGCAGAACTAGATGGACTTCTTGCTACTGCATGTCATTTGCATCCCGTCGACAACTGCAATTCATGCACGACGAAGCTCCCGCATATTTCAGTCTGTCTGACCAGTGACACACCAACGCAAATTTTCCCTAGTGATGGGATGGCTGTGGTGGACTGATTACTTGGCCACCCTGTTTACCTCTCTTAAATCTCCAGGACTTTCACTCGTTGGGACATTTAATGTCTCTCGTGCATTCGATTGCTGTTGCGGATGGATCTAGTCTTTACGTAGCCGTTGTGACAACCATTCAGGCGGTACCACTGCACCAGGCGTTCTGATCGCGAGGGAAATTGCGTGAGAAAATGGATGGAGGCCTCTGTTCAGGCAGGAGGAGGTCGCTTTGAACATTTCCTCTGGCACGTACCGATGAGCAGGTCGTAATATCTGGCGCTACAGACGTACAGTGCAGTTTGTAGGAACTAGAGGTCGAATAACACTATAATGATACAATCCGGTAGCCATGTTGACGTAGCCTCTTTTCTTCTTCTTGTTATATGAGGAATTCCTGAAGTTTTGCTGTCGAGTTCAGAAACAGTCTGTATATGTGAATGAAGTTTCACTCACCACTCAATAAAAAAGATTTGGTACTTTTTGCAGTCGACACTAGTGTTATAATGAATCCCATTAGAGTGAATGTAACAAAATGACCTGCTCATGTTAATTTTCGAAGATTTATTTGAGCATGTTCTAAAACTAGACTACCCATTTCTTTTGAGAAAACATATTTCATTCAGTTCTGTACAACAAATAAAGTCATACCAGCAACTGATGTAGCACATGAAAAGGAGACAATGAAAATTTTGGGACGTACATATTGATGAAAACCAAAAAATGGAAGAAAAATATTACTGACCTTATCAAACAGTTATGTTCTATTACTTTTGGTCTTAATAAAATTGTTAATGCAGGAAACAAACGAATCAGTCTTCATATACATTTTGAATATTTCTACTCACAAACATATTACGGAATAATTTCCTAGGATAATTCATCAATTAGACAAAGGATACTGATTTTAACAAAACCGAGCAGCAAGAATGATTTATTGTCTTCACCCATAGTAATGTTGATAACCAGTACTCTAGAAGAAAGACATGACCTTCATCATCCAACATTAAAACTGTCAGTAGCTCAGAAATGAGCTGAATATGATTCAACAAAAATTTTAGTGTTTTTCCCAATAACACAAAAGATCTAACAAGTAGCAAAGCAATACAAAATAAAACCTAAAAACGTTTCTACTGGATGTCTAATATTCCATAGAAGAATTTTCACTTAAAAACTCGTAGCCCAAAAAAACTAGTTTTAATTACAGATACATACTGTGAGTAGGGATGAAAAATAATGTATTAACTAATGTCAAAATTAATCAGTTATACAGTTTCTGTGTATGGCATCGTTCTACATCATTTCAATAATAATAAAATTCAAATGATGTGTCAACACATAGTAAATTCACTATCTAACTGCCGACAATGTATGACTTGATTCTGTTAACATATACTTAATAATATTTTTTTGAAAAAGGAAAAAAAGTCATACTACTGAGGAATTATTCGATTGGGATGTAAATCGGAAGATGTGGTGTACATGTACAGACAAAAAATGATTACAATCTCAGAACAATTGGATGATTTATCCAAGAGGAAGAGCTTCACAATCTGAGCTAGTCAGTAACGCATTGGTTCACCTCTGACCCTTATGCTAGCAATTATTCGGCTTTGCATAGAGTAACAGAGTTGTTGGATGCCCTCTGGAGGGATATCGTGAGAAATTCTGTGCAGATGGAGTGTTAGATCGATAATCGCGAGCTCGTAGGTGGTCTCTGTCCATAATGCTCCAAAACTTCTAAATTGGGAAGAGATACGGTGATCTTGCTGGCAAAAGTAAGATTTTCCAAGTACAGAGACAAGTGTTGGGGCGGGCCCAGGTTGGCTTGCCTAGTTAAGCGAACTGAGCCATAGAATATACTCGACGTACCACTGTACTTTTAAGGTTACCGTGGATGACAACCAAAGGAGTCCCGACCTGAAAAGAAGTGGCACCCCAGTCCATCACTCCTAGTTGTCAAGCCATATGGTGGGAGGCAATTAGATTGCTATCTCATTGTTGTATGGGCCGTCTCCAGAGAAGTTCGCTCTGGTCATCGGGACTCAGTTCGAAGCGGGACTCATTACTGACAAATATTCCACTCTGTTTCCTGATTTTCCGGACCGTCTATGGAGACGCCCCAGTCAGTGGTAGGATACCAACGTGACTGTCTCCCTTCATACAGCCTGACAACCAGGAGTGGTCTTACGTGCCATTTCCTTCCATAGCAAGAAACCTTTGGATGTCAGACGTGCTTTTATTTCTGGTTGCCACATCCTACCTTGGTTAGCAGGATCACCGGATATCCTCCCAATTGGGGGGAGGAAAATCTCAGGATTTTGAAGATCTGAAGTGTCAGTTGGACATAATTTCCACAACATTCCTCAGGAGGAATTCCAACAAGTGGGTTAACCAGTGCCAATCCGCATAATTACTTGCATTAGGTCTGGAGGTAGACCAACGCGTGACTTACCTGCTCAATTTTTGAAGCACTTTCTCTTGAATATATCATATATTTCTTCTGAAATTGTTATCAGCTGTTTGTCTGTACATGGTTCAAAATAGCTGTGAGCACTATGCGACTTAACTTCTGAGGTCATCAGTCACGTAGAACTTAGAACTAATTAAACCAAACTAACGTAAGGACATCACACACATCCATGCCCGAGGCAGGATTCGAACCTGCGACCGTAGCGGTCGTTCGGTTCCAGACTGTAGCGCCTAGAACCGCACGGCCACTCCGTCCGGCGTCTGTACATGCATGTGTCATTTACCGATTGGAGTTCCATTCGGAGAATTCCTTCGAGGTGCGTCATTTTTTATTGTTTTATTTATTTATTTTTATCTTAGAGCGCATTTCGAGTGGAACATTCTTCTCCCCAACTTCAATTAGCTAACTAGGTTAGAGGAAAGAGCTCTTAGAGCGGATCTCGAAGAGCCCATGGCACGAGAATATGAAAAATAAAAAAAATATATTATCGTCCATTCCTCTGACCAGACAAGGTTTTATTGTGGAGCCGAGTAATATGGAACATGAAACCCACAAAAGTACGGTAGCCGACAGTGACAGCAGTTCCGACCCCACCCTGGGGCAGGAAACTAACACAGGTCACCGTACATGTATCCAGAACGAACAAATACATCGATCTGCGTTTTATTCAGAATTGTTGTGAAAAATGTCCCCAATTTACTATCGTGAGCCAGAAAATAACTTTTATAATCATTTAATTACGAAAACGAACTTGAGTTTTAAGCAGAACTGTGTATTTTCTGTGTAGCATTGTAAAGAGGTTTACACACCAAGGTGAGAAAAGTAATAGGACAGTGATGCGCGCACACACATACACATACACACACACACACACACATACACACACACACACACACACACACACACACACATGGCAGTAGTATCACGTGTACATCGTGTAAAAGGGCATTGCTCTGGAAGAGACGCCACTTGGAACCAGTTGATTTATGTCAAAAGGTTCCCGACGTAATCATGGCCGCAATCCGGGAACTAACAATCTTTCAACGCCGAGTGGCAGTTGGACCTAAGCGCAAGCGTCGTTCCATTTCGGAAAAGCGTTAGGGGCTTTAATATTACGAGATCCAAAGTGTCAAGCGTGTGCGGAGGACACCAGATTATGGTCATTACCGCTCACCGTATACAACGCAGTGGCTAATAGCCTTCACTTAGCGACCTAGAGCAGCAGCGATTGCGTCACTGCTACCACAATAGCCTCTCTGCGTGAATAAACCGCAGAACTCAGTTATCATAATCCGGTGAAATTAGATCCGGGTACTTGGAGACCTTGGCAACGATTCGTGGACTTCATACCCCCAAACAACGATGGGATTTTTATGGATGACAGTGCTCTGTGTCACCGAGCCACGATTGTTCACGACTGGTTTGAAGAAGTTTCACGTTAATTCGAGAGAGTGATTTGGCCGCCCGGATACCCCGAAATGAACCAAATCGAACATTTATGGTACATAATCGAGAGATCAGGTTGTGCACAAAATCCTCCACCTTCAACACTCTCGCAGTTATGAACGGCTAGAGAGGTCTAGGGGTAGCGTCTTTGATTAATAATCAAAACGTATTCGGTCTCGGGTTTGAACATCACCAACACTTAAATTTTGAATAATAATCACCAGTAATTGCAGCCGAAGGCTGACGGCTTCAAAAGTCACCCTCATTCAGACAAAGGCATTGTCAAAAAGGGCAGAACAGCGGACTGAGGTGCAGGAAACTATCTTGCCTTTACGGTGGGGAGACCGCCACTAAAGACGGAAGAATAGGCAATGACTAACGGCATGAGGATGCAAAAGCCAATGTAACCCACTGCACTGAACATACAAATTATTTATCCACAGGACATATGACCTGTAATTGAAAAAGTGTCATGGCGATCTCTACTTTGGCGAAAGATTCCAAACTGTTTCCCCATTCGGATATGAATGAGGGCACCGCCAACGCGGAGGCGGCCATGAAAAAAAGATAGAGTAACCAACGAAAGGATAATGTTTTACGAGTAGGGTCGTGCACTCTGAAGTTTTAACGTCGTGGGGAATTTAGAAAATTTGAAAAGGGAAATGCAGAGGCTCAGTCTAGATGTAATGCGGGTGAGTGAAGTGAAATGGAAAGAGGACAAGGATTTCTGGTCAGATGAGTACAGAGGAATGTCAACAGCGGCAGAAAATCGAATAATGGGAGTAAGAGTTGTTATGAATAGGATTGGAGAGCAGAGAGTGAATTACTGTGAACAGTTGAGTGACAGGGTTGTTCTCAACAGAATCGACAGAAAACCGACAGGGATATCTGAGGTACTCAAGTCAGCGTGGCAAGCCGAAGATGAAAAAACAGATATGATATATGAAGATATTGAATATGTAATTCAGTAAGAAAAAGGAGACGAAACTGTAATATTCATGGGAAATAGCAATGCAGTTGTAGGGGAAGGAGTGGAAGAAACGGTTACAGGAGAATATGGGCTTTCTACTAGGAGTTAAAGAAAAGTAACACTAATTGAATTCTGCTATAAATTTAGGAAGTAATAGCGCATAATCTGTTCAAAAATCACAGGAGGAGGAAGTATACATGGAAAAAGGCCCGGAGATACGGAAATATTTCGGTTCATTAATAGAGCTCAGGCAGAGATTCCGAAATCATAAATCGGAATTGTCACGCCTAACCAGGAGTGCACATATTTATTTATTTATGGATAAATTTTACCTGGCAAGAATAGGACCTTCACGCCCTCTCCTTCACCTAACCAGGCAAACTCAGATTCAACAAATTTCAGTTTCTACAGAACATTAAAGACATATAACATGTTATACAGTATTAATGTTAAAGAAAGAAAAATAGAGATTATAAAAGTAGTACAATGATAATTATAACAATCAAGAATAATAATAATAATAGTAGTAATGACTATGCATATGAAAGTAAACATATTTTTCTTTTATGAATGTCAGTCCTATTGCTAGTTGGGAATTTTCTCGTTATATTCTTGCAGCTTGTGAGTTATTCTCATCAAGGAGAGACATAAGACGATAGAACGGGATGAAAGAGATATAGAAGAGGTAGATAGGTTAGAGGAAGAGAAATAGAATGGTAAAATTTGAAGCTATGATGGAGAGGATAAAGAAAGAGATGAGAGGGGAACTACAATGGTGGCTATACCATCCCTAATATGTAAGTCTTGAGTTCCTTCTTGAATGTTGAGTGGGTCTGGATAAGACGCAGATCACAGGGGAGCGCGTACCATAGTCGTATGTCTGAGATGGAGAATGACACGGAGAAAGATTTTGTGTTATGTAAAGGTACAGCCAAGGTGCTAGACGTATCCGATCTGGTATTGCGGTTGTGGAATGATGATAGGTGTTTAATGTGAGAAGATAAGTATTGGGGGCACCAGTGGGTAAGAAATCTACGAGGTAAGCACATCGTGTGGAGATCGCGTGCTTTATGTGGCCGTATCCCACCTAGCTGGGAATGAAGGACTGATATGATCATACAACTGTATATTGCATACGTATCTAACGCAAGCGTTCATCACTAGCACGAGGCATCTCGAATTTTCAGTATTTGTGCCACGTTGAACTACATCAAAGTAGTACAGATTAGGCAAGACTAGTGTTTGGACTAATTTTTGTTTAACATGGGTTGGAAATACACTCCTGGAAATGGAAAAAAGAACACATTGACACCGGTGTGTCAGACCCACCATACTTGCTCTGGACACTGCGAGAGGGCTGTACAAACAATGATCACACGCACGGCACAGCGGACACACCAGGAACTGCGGTGTTGGCCGTCGAATGGCGCTAGCTGCGCAGCATTTGTGCACCGCCGCCGTCAGTGTCAGCCAGTTTGCCGTGGCATACAGAGCTCCATCGCAGTCTTTAACACTGGTAGCATGCCGCGACAGCATGGACGTGAACCGTATGTGCAGTTGACGGACTTTGAGCGAGGGCGTATAGTGGGCATGCGGGAGGCCGGGTAGACGTACCGCCGAATTGCTCAACACGTGGGGCGTGAGGTCTCCACAGTACATCGATGTTGTCGCCAGTGGTCGGCGGAAGGTGCACGTGCCCGTCGACCTGGGACCGCACCGCAGCGACGCACGGATGCACGCCAAGACCGTGGGATCTTACGCAGTGCCGTAGGGGACCGCACCGCCACTTCCCAGCAAATTTGGGACACTGTTGCTCCTGGGGTATCGGCGAGGACCATTCGCAACCGTCTCCATGAAGCTGGGCTACGGTCCCGCACACCGTTAGGCCGTCTTCCGCTCACGCCCCAACATCGTGCAGCCCGCCTCCAGTGGTGTCGCGACAGGCGTGAATGGAGGGACGATTGGAGACGTGTCGTCTTCAGCGAGTAGAGTCGCTTCTGCCTTGGTGCCAATGATGGTCGTATGCGTGTTTGGCGCCGTGCAGGTGAGCGCCACAATCAGGACTGCATACAACCGAGGCACACAGGGCCAACACCCGGCATCATGGTGTGGGGAGCGATCTCCTACACTGGCCGTACACCTCTGGTGATCGTCGAGGGGACACTGAATAGTGCACGGTACATCCAAACCGTCATCGAACCCATCGTTCTACCATTCCTAGACCGGCAAGGGAACTTGCTGTTCCAACAGGACAATGCACGTCCGTATGTACCCCGTGCCGCCCAACCTGCTCTAGAAGGTGTAAGTCAACTACCCTGGCCAGCAAGATCTCCGGATCTGTCCCCCATTGAGCATGTTTGGGACTGGATGAAGCGTCGTCTCACGCGGTCTGCACGTCCAGCACGAACGCTGGTGCAACTGAGGCGCCAGGTGGAAATGGCATGGCAAGCCGTTCCACAGGACTACATCCAGCATCTCTACGATTGTCTCCATGGGAGAATAGCAGCCTGCATTGCTGCGAAAGGTGGATATACACTGTACTAGTGCCGACATTGTGCATGCTCTGTTACCTGTATCTATGTGCCTGTGGTTCTGTGAGTGTGATCATGTGATGTATCTGACCCCAGGAATTTGTCAATAAAGTTTCCCCGTCCTGGGACTATGAATTCACGGTGTTCTTATTTCAATTTCCAGGAGTGTATTTTTCAGAATTTTTGAATGGCATGTAGGGAGGAGAGCCATTTCCAGCAAGCTGTGACTGTTTGTTCTTCCCAGTTTAGGTGTTCATCGAAGATTATTCCAAGGTCTTTTACTGTTTTTTGGTATGGTAGTTGGGTACCATTGAAGAGAATTTGTGAGACTGTTTCACGAAAGTACCGGCTGATTAACTTTGGATGAGATAGAAGTATGACCTGGGATTTCTTGGGGTTTGGTTTCAGACCTAGGTTCTGTGCCCATCGAGAAACAGAGCAAAGATCTGCGTTCATACTCGCTACTGCGTCAGCAATGTTCTTGGGGCTTGCACTTATGTACAGTAGGATGTCGTCGGCATATAGATCGTAGCTGCAGGAGAGAATCACTGAAGAAATATCATTAATGTACAGTGAGAAGAGTAATGGACCAAGTACGAAGCCTTGGGGAACTCCAGAGCGCACGTTTTTCCATGATGACTTTTCCGACCCACAAATGACTTGTTGACTTCTGTTTTTGAGGTAGCTGTCGAACCAGTGTACTGCGCTGTTTGAGAAATTCAGCTGCTTCATTTTAATTAGTAATATATCAAAGTCAACTGTATCAAAAGCCTTGCTAAAGTCAAGTAGCGTTAGGATGGTAGCTTCACGTGTGTCCATAGCATGTTTAATGTCATCAGTTACTTTGATTAATGCAGTTGCTGTGCTATGGTGCTTTCGAAAGCCTGATTGATATTTGTTGTGGATGTTATGAGTTTTGAGGTAATCCGTCAGCTGTTCATGGACAATGTATTCTAGGGCTTTAGATATTGCAGGTAGTATGCAAGCTAGCGACTTAGGGTTATCAGTCTTGGGTATAGGTTGAATTAAACTGTGCTTCCACTCAGTAGGATATATGCTACTGACAATTGACAGGTTGAAGATGTTGTGATAACTGGAGTAATTGTGTCTACGACGTTCTTAATCATGCCAATGCTCATATAGGCTTAAATCACCACATAGTGGAATGAAAAACTAGAATGAAGTTTAAGAGAATACTCAGGATGAATAAATGCACAAAGAACTGAAATATGGACATAATAAGGGGTGAAGAGTTACGCTTGAAATTCTCTGAGGCTCTGGACACTGGTGTCTCTAGACACTGCGATAAGGAATAGCTCAGTTGGCAGTGCAGTTGAAAAGGAATGGACAATTCTAAAAAGGGCAATTACAGAAGTTGAAAACATGAACATAGCTACAAAGAAGGTAACTGTGAAAAAACCATGGATAGTAGAAGTGGTATTCCAGTTGATCGACCAAAGAAGGACGTTAATAATCATTCAGGGAACTTCAGGAACCAACAGTACAAGCCTCGCGGGACCAAAACAACTAGAATTGCAGGGAATCAAGGAGAAATGGCTTCATGAAAAATATGAACAGAAATGATTGTCGGATATACTGACTTAGCATATTTAAAAGTCAAAGTAACCTGCGATGAAGTTAAAAGCAAAGGCAGTAACATTAAGCCTGAAATTGGAATTCCACTCTTAAGTGCAGATGAGAGAGGGAGGAGCTGGAAAGAGTGTACTGACGTCCTCTACGAGGAGGAAGACCTGTCTGATGGCGTGATAGAAGAAGAAACAGGAGTCGATATAGAAGAGATATGAGATCCAGTATTAGAATCAGAATTTCAAAGAGTTTTGGAAGACTTACAATCGAATAAGACAGAAAGGACACATAATAGTAGATCAGAATATCTAAAATCATTGGGAGAAGCGACAGCAAAACGACTATGTACGTTGTTGTGCGGAATGTATCTGTCTGGCTAAATGCCATATGACTTTCAGATTTCTCTGCCTCGTTATGACTGGGTGTTGTGTGCTGTCCTTAGGTTAGTTAGGTTTAAGAAGTTCTAAGTTCTAGGGGACTGATGACCATAGACGTTACGTCCTATAGTGCTCAGAGCCATTTGAACCATTTTTGAACCATTTGAACCATTTGACTTTCAGAAAAACATCACCTACACAATTTCGAAGAATGCAAGAGCCGAAACGTAAGACTGTAATCAGACAATCAGCTTAAATTTTCATCCGTCCAAATTGCTGACAACAATAATACATAGGAGAAAGGAAAATAAAATTGAAAATGTATTAGATGAGATGGGTTTGGCTTCGATAAAGGTAAAGTCACCAGAGGGCACTTCTGACTTTTCAGTTGACAGTGGAATCAAGACTAAAGAAAAATCAAAACACATTAATAGGATTTGTAGACTTGTAGAAAGCATTGGACAATGTAAAATGTTGCAAGATGTTCCGATCTCTTAAAAGGATAAGGGTACGTTATCGGGAAAGGCGAGAAGTTTGCAATACAGGGTGTTTCACGAAAATATGCAAATATTTTAATATGCTATTCTACAAGTAAAACTAAAGAAAAATGTTCGTATAAACATACGTCCGCAAATGTTTAGTTACGGAGTTAGGGCTAATAAAAGAGTTTGCCTGAAATTAATTAACTTCGCTAACACGAAGCCATCGCAAAAATGTACGACGTTAAAGTAAAGCAAGACGTCCATTTTTCTGTTGTTATTGATCTGCTGAATCTAACAAAACATGTCCCAGACGTGTATCTGCAGCAGTTTTCCATAACTTTCAGAGAAGCAAAGAAGTAATTTCGTAAAATATTTAATTTATTAACTACTTGGTGTGATTTGGTTTTTAAATTGCAGACAATTGCACAAAGTTTTCAACAGAAGTTGTAGAGAATTTGTTGTGGAAAGATGATTGTAAAAGCTTTAACTGAAACTGTATGAATGTTTCCGACAGTCTGCTTTTACTAATGCTATAGAACACCTGAATTCATGTTAAACCGAAAAAAACTAACCTCTGTGATAAATAAATTGTACAGTGTACGTACAATTTCACAATACATTCACAATAAATGTTCAAAAATTTCTCCACCTAGTACAATGAATTTAGCTGCAAGGGCATGAACAGATTGTGTTGCTCGTTTCAGTGTCACAGTGTTGTTCTTAACTTCGTCTATTACATTCATAATGCGAGCAAGTAATGTCTCACACGCATTGAATTTGTCCTCATAAACTATGTCTTTACGTTTCTAGCATCTATAGACTTAGAGAAAGCTTTTGACAATGTTGACTGGAATACTCTCTTTCAAAATATAAAGGTGGCAGGGGTAAAATACAGGTAGCGAAAGGCTATTTACAATTTGTACAGAAACCAGATGGCAGTTATAAGAGTCGAGGGACATGCAAGGGAAGCAGTGGTTGGGAAGGGAGTAAGAAAGGGTTGTAGCCTCTCGCGATGTTATTCAATCTCTATATTGAGCAAGCAGTAAAGGAAACAAAAGAAAAATTCCGAGTAGGTATTAAAATCCACGGAGAAGAAATAAAAACTTTGAGGTTCGCCGATGACATTGTAATTCTGTCAGAGACAACAAAGGACCTGGAAGAGCAGCTGAACGGAATGGACAGTGTCTTCAAAGGAGGATATAATATGAACATCAACAAAATCAAAACGAGGATAATGGAATGTAATCGAATTAAGTCGGGTGATGCTCAGGGAATTGGATTAGGAAATGAGACACTTAAAGTAGTAAAAAAGTTTTGCTATTTAGGGAGCAAAATAATTGATGATGGTCGAAGTAGAGAGGATATAAAATGTAGGCTGGCAATGGGAAGAAAAGCCTTTCTGAAGAAGAGAAATTTGTTAACATCGAGTATAGATTTAAGTGTCTGGAAGTCATTTCTGAAAGTATTTGTATGGAAGTGAAACATGGACGATAAATAGTTGGGACAAGAAGAGAATAGAAGCTTTCGAAATGTGGTGCTAAAGAAGAATGTGAAGATTAGATGGATAGATCATATAACTAATTGAGGAAGTACTGAATAGGATTGGGGAGAAGAGAAGTTTGTGGCACAACTTGACCAGAAGAAGGGATCGATTGGTAGGACATGTTCTGAGGCATCAACGGATCACCAATTTAGTACTGGAGGGCAGCGTGGAGGGTAAAAATCGTAGAGGGAGACCAAGAGATGAATACACCCAGCAGATTCAGAAGGTAGTAGGTACTGGGAGATGAAGAAGCTTGCACAGGATAGAGTAGCATGGAGAGCTGCATCAAACCAGTCTCAGGACTGAAGACCACAACACAACAACAAACTATGTCTTTCATCCATCCCCATACACAAAAATCCATTGGTGTCAAATAGGCGATCTGGATGGCCACAGACGTGTAGCACCAAGACCAATCCATTTCTGGGGAAAATGTTCATTTAAATGTGTAGTAAGGGCGCTGATGAAATGTGTAGGCGCACCGTCATGTTGAAAATACATTTGCAATCGCGTAACAAGTGGAACATCATCGAGCACGCAGAGCATTTCTTCATGAAGGAATTGTAACTGCGTCACGCCAGTTAGACGTCCTGGGAAAATGAATGGTCCAATAAACTGTGTGTTGATTATACCACACCACACTTGTGTGCTAAATCGCTGCTGGAAATTGCGTTGCACTGTTGCATGTGGGTTTGCTTTAGACCATACGTGCTCGATATGTAAACTGTTTATACCATTTCGAGTAAACTGCCCTCATCAACAACTAAATGTGTTTGTGTAACTGCCGATTAGTATTTATGTAACTGACGCACTTTTTGTTGATGGTGAGGATAGAGGTTATTGTACTTCAGTGTACGCCATACCTTAGATTGTGAAATGCATAATTGTTGAGAGATACGCCGTGTACTGGTTTCCGGGCTACGCTGAAGAGCATCCTTAATATCCTCATCATCATATTATGTTTCGGATCCCCCGTGGTACACAAAACAGATCCGAACGCTGTTGCAGAGGCAACGGAAACAACATGCGAAGTTCAGAAGAACGCGAAATCCCGAAGATTGGCTAAAATTTATAGACGCGCGAAATTTGGCACGGACTTCAATGCGAGATGCCTTTAATAGGTTCCACAACGAAACATTGTATCGAAATTTGTTAGAAAATCCGAAGAAATTCTGGTCGTATGTAAAGTACACAAGCGGAAAGACGCAGTCAATACCTTCGCTGCGCAGTGCCGATGGTACTGTTACCGACGGCTGTGCCGCTAAAGCGGAGTTATTGAACGCTGTTTTCCGAAATTCCTTCACCAGGGAAAACGAATGGAATATTCCAGAATTTGAAACACGACCAGCTGCTAGCATGAGTTTCTTAGAAGTACATACCTTAGGCGTTGCGAAGCAACTCAAATCGCTTGATACGGGCAAGTCTTCAGGTCCAGATTGTATACCGATTAGGTTCCTTTCAGATTACGCTGATACAATAGCTCCATACTTAACACTCATATACAACCGCTCGCTCACCGATAGATCTGTACCTACAGATTGGAAAATTGCGCAGGTCGCACCAGTGTTTATGAAGGGTAGTAGGAGTAATCCATCTAACAACAGACCTATATCATTGACGTCGGTTTGCAGTAGGGTTTTGGAGCATATACTGTATTCAGACATTATGAATCACCTCGAAGGAAACGATCTATTGATACGTAATCAGCATGGTTTCAGAAAACATCGCTCTTGTGCAACGCAGCTAGCTCTTTATCGCACCGAGTAATGTCCGCTATCGACAGGGGATCTCAAGTTGATTCCGTGTTTCTAGATTTCCGGAAAGCTTTTTACACCGTTCCTCACAAGCGATTTCTAATCAAGCTGCGGGCCTATGTGGTATCGTCTCAGTTGTGCGACTGGATTCGTGATTTCCTGTAGGGAAGGTCGCAGTTCGTAGTAATAGACGGCAAATCATCGAGTAAAACTGAAGTGATATCAGGTGTTCCCCAGGGAATCGTCCTGGGACCTCTACTGTTCCTGATCTATATAAATGACGTGGGTGACAATCTAAGCAGTTCTCTTAGGTTGTTCGCAGATGATGCTGTAATTTACCGTCTAGTAAGGTCATCCGAAGATCAGTATCATTTGCAAAGCGATTTAGAAAAGATTGCTGTATAGTGTGGCAGGTGGCAGTTGGCGCTAAATAACGAAAACTGTGAGGTGATCCATATGAGTTCCAAAAGAAATCCGTTGGAATTCGATTACTCGATAAATAGTACAATTCTCAATGCTGTCAATTCAACTAAGTACCTAGGTGTTAAAATTACAAACAACTTCAGTTGGGAAGACCACATAGATAATATTGAGGGGAAGGCGAGCCAAAGGTTGCGTTTCATTGGCAGGACACTTAGAAGATGCAACAAGTCTACTAAAGAGACAGCTTACACTACACTCGTTCGTCCTCTGTTCGAATATTGCTGCGCGGTGTGGGATCCTTACCAGGTGGGATTGACGGAGGACATCGAAAGGGGGCAAAAAAGTGCAGTTCGTTTTGTATTATCACGTAATAGGGGAGAGAGTGTGGCAGAAATGATACGCGAGTTGGGATGGAAGTCATTAAAGCAAAGACGTTTTTCGAAATTTCAGTCACCAACTTTCTCTTCCGAATGCAAAAATATTTTGTTGAGCCCAACCTACATAGGTAGGAATGATCATCAAAATAAAATACGAGAAATCAGAGCTCGAACAGAAAGGTTTAGGTGTTCGTTTTTCCCGCGCGCTGTTAGGGAATGGAATGGTAGACAGATAGTATGAATGAGGTTCGATGAACCCTCTGCCAACCACTTAAATGTGAATTGCAGAGTAGTCATGTAGATGTAGATATTCACGTATGGAGCTCTCGTACTGATTATCAACGCTAGGTACAGAACCTCTCTCCCGTAACATTTGAAATACTTGACTAATGGTTCCTGCAATCGGAATCCTCTTACATGGATAACGTACGCGATATTTGTTAACAGAAGCCGTAGCACTAACATCACATTTGCCAAAATTAAACACCATATCGACGTATTCCTCTGTCTTAAATTTGAAAGGCATCCCTATTTCGTAATAATCTAGAGACTACAAGAGTTACTATGTGGGTTCACTTAAATACACTGTTGTTATTATGTTCTTTTACTGAACAATACAGAAAACTAACGCGTTTCAAGTTAGGAAACGACTGAAACAACTCAGTAACGGTTGCCAAAAATGATAAACGTTTCTGCATTCTTAATGGAAAGTAAACAAATGTACTTATATAATAATCTTTGCTTCTCTGGATGCTTTGTAAAACTACTACAGATACACGTCCGGGACATATTTTATTAGATTCACTAGACCACTAACAACTAAATAAAGGGAAATCGTGCTTTACTTTAACCTCGTACACTTTTGCAATGGATTCTTATTATCGAATTTGCTATATTTCCGGCAAAATCATTTATTAGCTGCAACTCCGTAACTAAACATTAGCGGATCTATGTTTATATGAAAATTTTGCTTCAGTTTTACTTGTAGGATTACATATTGAAATATTTGTATATCTTCGTGAATCACCCTGTACATACAAGAACAAAGAGGGGAAAATAAGAGTGGATGACCAAGAACGAAGTGCTCGCATTAAAAAGGATGTAAAACAGAGATGTAGTGTCTCGCCCCTACTATTCAACCTATACCCTGAAGAAGCAATAACTGAAATAGAAGGAAGGTTCAGGAGTGGAATTAAAATTCGCGGTGAAGAGATATCGATAATAAGATCCATTGATATCATTGCTATACCTACTGAAAGTGAAGAACACTTACAGGATGTGTTGAATGGTATGAGCATTAGATGAGTACAGAATATGGACTGAGAGTAAACTGAAGAAAGACGAAATTAATAATATGTAGCAGAAATGAGAACAGCGAGGTACGTAACATCAGGATTGGTGATCACGATGTAGATGAAGTTAAGGAATTCTACTACCTAGGCAGCAAAATAACCCATAACGGGCAGAGAAAAGAGGACCTAAAGAGCAGGCTAGCACTTGGCCAAGAGAAGTCTGCTAGTATGAAACATAGGCTTTAATTTGAGAAAGAAATTTCTAAGAGTGTAAGTTTTGAGCACAGCATTGTATGGTAGTAAAACATGAACTGTGGGAAAACCGGAGCAGAAGAGAATCGAAGCATTTGAGATGTGGTGCTACAGAAGAATTTTGAAAATTAGGTGTACTGATAAAGTTTCGGAGGTACTCGGGAGCGGCGAAGAAAGGAAAATACGGAAAAGTCTGACGACAAGAATGGGTAAAATGGAATGACATCTACGAGTATTAACACACCACGGAATAATTTCCATGGTACTGAAGGAAGCTTTAGAGGGTAGAAACTTCAGAGGAAGACAGAGATTGGAATACATCCAGCAATGGCTGAATATTTCAGAAAGTGACTTCCAAAGACTTGCTGAGTCCAAGCCACTTGTAGCTGCTGCATGATGCCCGACACAATGCTGGAAGGTATCCCATGACTTTTGTCTCCTTAGTGTAACGTCAAAACGTGGAAGGAAGTTAACGAGAACAAGATACCGCAAAGCACTGTCTCGACGTCAGCGGAGAACCCAGAAACGTCTACCCTTCTACACCATATCTAAGCAAACACATACCTCAGATACGTTATTGTGTCTACGTTTCCACCAATAGCCCCGAATACATCGGATGCTGTATTAAACGGGCCTGTGGTGCGATAGGTACAGTTTGCATTCAAAGTGCAATATGTATGTATGGTGTCACTTTATAGCGTGTATCAATAATCAGCGTAAATATTTTAAACACTTGCTATGACAGCTATAATAATGAGCAAGCGAACCATACGTGAGTTACATGTTTTCTTACGTTTAGTGCAGTGATGACAGACGTTCGTAGAGTTCCTTTCCTAAGCGTGGGGTAGCGTTTTCCGGTGGTCTTATCTTGTTGCTATTTCATCAGGTTACACACTCGTCCTATCACGGAGGTCCTCTTGAAAAGCTAATTCTCTTGCCAAAAGGTAAACCGCTTATTTTCCTTAAAAATCTCCGCTGTCGTAATGTGGCAGCTTTAAATATTACAAAATATTGCTTAAATCAGGATATTCTAAGCGAAAACTGCATGATTATGTGCGAATATGTCATCTTTGATGGTTTGGGAGACCTGATTTAACTGGCTCTCTCTGTATAATTACAATAAACGTCAACTTCATTCAAGTATACACGCAGTGCTTGTACTTCCTGGCCGCGAGGGATTAACCGAGCGGTCTGAAGGCGCTGCAGTCATGGACTGTGCGGCTGGTCCCGGCGGAGGTTCGAGTCCTCCCTCGGGCTTGGGAGTGTGCGTTTGTCCTTAGGATAATTTAGGTTAAGTAGTGTGTAAGCTCAGGGACTGATGACCTTAGCAGTTATGTCCCATAAGACTTCACACATATTTGGACTTTTTTTTGTATTTCCTGTTTTCGGCAACTGGTTGTTAAAAACATATTCGTGTGCAGAGTAGTTACCAACCAATTGGTTTGTGGTGAATTAAACATTCTGTAAAAAAATAAATAAATAAATAAATAAAAATAAAAAATGGCAGAAGCAAGGAATTTGCATCCTACTGCCAAGTAATAGATGACAAATTTCATAAATGTGTTAAAACATTTTCAACATAATTACTTAAGGGAGTAGACCTGTATTAGAGGTACACTGGTAATATAAACATGTTCCATAATGTCATTATTCCCTCCTTGCTTTTACTGAATGTAGAAGTGAATGTAAGGATTGTGCCCAGTATAACAGACTCGCTGATTTTCCCACTCCTCAATTTCACAGAATATAAACAATATTTTTCACATTAAAGCTAAAGGAGTGTGTGGAACCCAACAGTAGGCGACGTGTAGCAGCTCTGTGAACCGGCTCCTCACCTCATCTGGTGCCTACGATTTGATGATGACAGTATAGACCCATCACTGGAATTAAAAATAAATCATTTATTTAGGTCTGGGCCGCTCTTTATTGTTAAAGAAGGGTAGAAACTTTCATCTGACTATCTCGCTTGGCGCCAGCCGCGGTGGTCTCGCGGTTAAGGCGCTCATTCCGGAACCACGTGACTGCTACGGTCGCAGGTTCCAATCCTGCCTCGGGCATGGATGTGTGTGATGTCCTTAGGTTAGTTAGGTTTAATTAGTTCTAAGTTCTTGGGGACTGATGACCACAGATGTTAAGTCCCATAGTTCTCAGAGCCATGTATCTCGCTTGGCTCTGTAGTGTTACTGCAGAGCACCAAACCGGACGAATGAGTTGCGAGTGCATTGTTGTTCATAAGCGGAATGTACAGCACCCTGTCGGTTCGAATTTACTTTGTTAGCCATATAAGTATCTGAAAGTAGAGGAATATAATCCTTGAGATTCAATCGATGGAACTGAACGCTACTGAAAAGCTTTCAAATACAGGATATAACGGGTATAAATGCAGATGTTTCTATTAGTGACTGTGTACGGTGTATTTAACAACATTACATCAGTATATATGTGATTTGCAGACTGACACTTACAGCTATTAAAAATTCTATATTTTTGGTTTGGGTAGTACCACCAAGTACATGTGGTAAGAGCAAGCCATTAATGCTTATTTTCCCCTGCTTAGCAAGTCATGTGCAGAAGTGTGGATGCGGGGGCACAAAACGGGTAATCTACACTGATAGGCAAGGTCCACTTAGTGTTGCAATTACGACTCTACAGAAAACATTAAGTCGTAAATTTTGTTAAATCTTTGTGGAAAGGCTGTTCGACTCAGAGGAAAAACGAGCAACACACTGATGTGAGCGCATATAAAAGTGCCACGTATAAAAATTACATAAGATTCTAAGACCTGGACAAAGTGTTCGAAGGTGCTAATGGTGCGAGATGTTCGAAATTCTGAGGAAAATAGGAGTAAGCTATAGGGGGAGAGCGGTAATAAATATACAAGTGCCAACAGGGGATAATAAAGGTAGAAAACCGAGAACGGGGAGCTCAGATTGGAAAGGGCGTAAAACAGACCCCTACCGTTCAATCTGTAGATATATGAAGGAATGGCGGAAATAAAAGAAAACAATCAGGTAAGGAATTAAAATACATTCCGATTGGATATCAATGATACGATTCGTTTTTAACATTGCTATGTTCAGTAAAACTGAAGAAGAATTACATAATCGGCTCAATAAAATAGACAGTCTAATGAGTACAGAATATGGACTGAGATTCAATTACAAGAAAGACGACATTAATGATAAGTAGCAGAAATGAGAATAGCGAGAAACTTAACGTCAGAACTGATGGTCACGGAAAAGTTGAAGTTAAGGAATTTTACTACCTAGGCACCAAAATAACCAATAACTGACGGAGCAAGGTGGACAGGAAAAACAGATTTGCATTGGCAAAATGGACATTTCTAGCTAAGAGTAGTCTACTAGTATCAAATATAGGCCTTAATTTGAAGAAGAAACGTATGAGAATGTACATTTGGAGCACACCATTGTATAGTAGTGAAACGTGGACCACGGGAGAACCTGAATCTAAGCATTTCAGATATTTTATTACAGATGCATGTTGAAAATTAGGTGGATTGATAAGGTAAGGAATTATCAGGTTCTGCGCAGAATAGGAAAGCAGTATGTCGAAAACACTGAGAAGAAGAAGGAATAAGATGAGAGGATATCAGGGAATAACTTTCATGATACTAGCGGGAGCTGTAGAGAGTAAAACTTCAGAGGAAGACAGAGATCGAAACACATCTAGAAAATAATTGAGGACGTAAGTTGTTGCAAATGCTACTCTGCTATGAAGAGGTTGGCACACGAGAGGAAGAGTGAGGAATTGAAAAATAAATAAATAAATAAAAATATCTCCAATAAAACCCGTTATAACGTGTAAAGTTTAGATATTTTGTTCCGATAGCCTGATAGCCTTGTCACGGTCTCCAGTTGTTCTTCATGCAATGAACTGAAGCTGTGTTGGGCGTAATGTGACACAATATTTCTAAAAGAGGACGTATGCTATTAAAAGTAAATTAATTAAGAATACAACGTAACATATTGGTACTTACAGTATTAAGTGTTTAGAAGAAGTTAACTAAAACTCAGAAACACTTTAACTCAGTAACTCATCGCCTTAGTCAAAAGATCTACACTTCCTTCGCCGTACTTTCGATATATGTTCTACACTCCTGGAAATTGAAATAAGAACACCGTGAATTCATTGTCCCAGGAAGGGGAAACTTTATTGACACATTCCTGGGGTAAGATACATCACATGATCACACTGACAGAACCACAGGCACATAGACACAGGCAACAGAGCATGCACAATGTCGGCACTAGTACAGTGTATACCCACCTTTCGCAGCAATGCAGGCTGCTATTCTCCCATGGAGACGATCGTAGAGATGCTGGATGTAGTCCTGTGGAACGGCTTGCCATGCCGTTTCCACCTGGCGCCTCAGTTGGACCAGCGTTCGTGCTGGACGTGCAGACCGCGTGAGACGACGCTTCATCCAGTCCCAAACATGCTCAATGGGGGACAGATCCGGAGATCTTGCTGGCCAGGGTAGTTGACTTATACCTTCTAGAGCAGGTTGGGTGGCACGGGATACATGTGGACGTGCATTGTCCTGTTGGAACAGAAAGTTCCCTTGCCGGTCTAGGAATGGCAGAACGATGGGTTCGATGACGGTTTGGATGTACCGTGCACTGTTGAGTGTCCCCTCGACGATCACCAGAGGTGTACAGCCAGTGTAGGAGATCGCTCCCCACACCATGATGCCGGGTGTTGGCCCTGTGTGCCTCGGTCGTATGCAGTCCTGATTGTGGCTCTCACCTGCACGGCGCCAAACGCGCATACGACCATCATTGGCACCAAGGCTGAAGCGACTCTCATCGCTGAAGACTGAACGTCTCCATTCGTCCCTCCATTCATGCCTGTCGCGACACCACTGGAGGCGGGCTGCACGATGTTGGGGCGTGAGCGGAAGACGGCTTAACGGTGTGCGGGACCGTAGCCCAGCTTCATGGAGACGGTTGCGAATGGTCCTCGCCGATACCCCAGGAGCAATAGTGTCCCTAATTTGCTGGAAAGTGGCGGTGCGGTCCCCTACGGCACTGCGTAGGATCCTACGGTCTTGGCGTGCATCCGTGCGTCGCTGCGGTTCGGTCCCAGATCGACGGGCACGTGCACCTTCCGCCGACCACTGGCGGCAACATCGATGTACTGTGGAGACCTCACGCCCCACGTTTGAGCAATTCGGCGGTACGTCCACCCGGCCTCCCGCATGCCCACTATACGCCCTCGCTCAAAGTCCGTCAACTGCACATACGATTCACGTCCACGCTGTCGCGGCATGCTACAGTGTTAAAGACTGCGATGGAGCTCCGTATGCCACGGCAAACTGGCTGACACTGACGGCGGCGGTGCACAAATGCTGCGCAGCTAGCGCCATTCAACGGCCAGCACCGCGGTTCCTGGTGTGTCCGCTGTGCCGTGCGTGTGATCATTGCTTGTACAGCCCTCTCGCAGTGTCCGGAGCAAGTATGGTGGGTCTGACACACCGGTGTCAATGTGTTCTTTTTTCCATTTCCAGGAGTGTATTAATGTTCACAGCCGTTTGTTTAACACAACCATGCGAAATAAAATCATAATGATTTGCCAAACACGCCTCTGACGTCTCGGCCCATGCTACGGAGGCCAAAATCTGATGAAAAATGTACATCGAGACTAGATGTTTTGGAATTGTTGATTTGTGTGAGAGTAGTTGATACTAAAGAGTTCAAATAATATTGGTACACAAGTTCAGTCACCATTGCACTAATTATATGACAATAATTGAAACCCTCAGCTCCCGACAGGCGTTGTTGATATACCTCGATGGAGACAGTTTAAAATGTGTGTCCCGACTGGGGCTCGAACCCGGGGTCTCATGCTTACATGGCAGTCGCTCTATCCATCTTTTTTTTAAATTTCATATTGTTCGCTTTCGTTCGATGTGTCTGCTCGGGGCGGACATCCTAAGACACCTGTTTAAGTTCGTCGTTGATCGGTTAACTCAGTTTTGTTTTTATTATTACCGTGGGGAGCTAACTGTCTGACCGAACACGCTGAGCTATCGTGCGGGCAAATCCATCTCGGGCACCGAGGACACAGATGAATAACACGACTGCAGGGACTTATCCCTTGCACGCTTCCCGCGAAACCAACATTCCCAACTGCCCATAATAAACATACGTAAAGTACCTAATAGATATTTGCCCATCCACTCATTACTCACGCCCACTAAGGTGATGATTCCGGTAAGAGTTCGGGCAAGCTGTGCGCATTCGCGCAGACGAAGGTCAATGGCCGGGTAGCCTTTAACCATAAATGAAGATAGTAACTGTTCACGAAAGAACAGATACCACTGATGACCGTGCAGCTTCTCTAGAATAAATGATAATTAATTGGAACCCACAGCTGCCGACAGGTGTTGTTGATATACCTCGATCGGAACAGTTGAAAATGTGTGCCGCGACCGTGACTCGAACCCAAGATCCACTGCTTATATGGTAGATATCTATTAGGTAGATTGTGGACAGTCGGGAATGTGGGTCTCACGGGAAGCGTGCAAGGGATAAGTTCCTGGAGTGGCGCTATTGGTCTGTGCCCTCGGTGGCTCAGATGGATAGAGCGTCTGCCATGTAAGCAGAAGATCCCGGGTTCGAGTCCCCGTCGGAGCACACATTTTCAACTATCCCCACCGAGGTATACCAACAACACCTGTCGGCAGCTGCGGCTTTTAATTAATTATCATTTATTCTAGATAAGCTGCACGGTCACAATGGTATCCGTTCTTGGGAGAACAGTTACTATCCTCATATATAACAATAACTGTTTGTTCGCAATGAGTCAGTGACCTTAATAAGCAGTCGATTATGGACTACATGTTGCCTCTACGCCGCCGACAGGAAAATATCACCTTTATCACCCATTTCAGAAGCTGTCAGTACCAACAAATATTGTTGATAAATTATCCAACAACATTTACAGGTGGCAACGCAAATTTTAAATTCGACCTATGATCATTCTTTCTGGACAACTCCTTCAATTTCATGTTCAATTTTTATTTAAAAACTGGTGGTCGGCAAAAAAACAAAACAGAGAAGAAAAACAACGAGTCGTTCCACACAATTTCCAACACAGAGTTGTTGAAAAGATATATAGAAGTGTTAAATAATTAACTTGTACATTGCAGAGAGGGTAAACACTCACCAAAGGACGTTGTGACCCCGGTGACGAGGGCGGCGATCACCATGGCGACGGCGAAGCGGCTGGGTTCCGGGTTGAGGCCTACCATGTAGTAGAAGATGGTCGTGAAGAGGCACGGGATGGCGGCGAAGACGGGCAGCTCGGCCAGCGTCTTGCTGAGGAAGTACACGTCCACGCGGTACATGCCGTTGAGGTGCTCTCGCAGGAACACCGCCAGCTCGTCGGAGAACACCTGCCGCAGGCGTTCAGTGTCGTTGGCCACTCCTTGCGGGCTTAATTAAGTGATTGTTAAGGTTGTTCTCCAGTCTCAGTATCAAGACTGGTCGGCAGCAATGTTATTTCCTCCCTCCTAGACCCTTCACTTCTCCATACGAGACTGCTCCAGCATCGTATCTGGTTTGTCTTGGGTGGTGCAGTCATGGTCTTTCCGAATCATTCCTCCGATTACATTATCTACTGAACTACTGTGTCGGTAGTGAAATGGAAATGATCGTTTGGCATCATTGGACGGGAGGCACCTTACGGGGCGGGTCCGGCCGCCTTGGTGCAGGTCTTATTACACTGGGCGACCTGAGTGCCGGGTGGAGATGAAACGATGATGAAGACAACACAACACCTAGTCCCTGAGCGGAGAAAATCCCCGGCCTAGCCGGAAATCGAACCCGGGCGTCTTAGGACGGCAGTCCGTCACGCTGGCCATTCAGCTATCGAGGCGGGCTGTGTCGGCAGTGGTGGCTAATTACTTGCCCTATCGTTTTGCGTACTGTCAGTAAAAGAGAGCTTTTATCTTCTATTTTTCTAAGAATTTCCTTATTTGTGAGCTTTTGTGCTCAGGAGGTATTTTCCATACTCGTGTAGCAACACACTTCAAATGGTTCCGAACATTAATTGTCAGTCCACGTTTCCGAGAAACACAAGGCCAAACTCCAGACATATCTCTTAATAAACGTCTTTCTTATCTCCAAATTTAAGTCGGGTGGTGTAACTATAACTTTTCCTTATAATATGTGGCCTTTGCTTATGCAGTTCCACTTTATATGCCTAATATGTGTGGCAACAACTCACATTCTTTTGACCTTTAGCAAGTTTTGGAAACGATCAACTCTCATCGCTAGACACAACTGAGTCCCTTTCTTCCTAATCTGTAAAGATGTTATTTCTTATCGTTGCTTATTACCTTTTTAAATAAAACATTCTTCGGAGTTATATGCCTTAATCTTGATCTCCTGAGCCGTTTTACTGGACGTTAGGAAATTCAACAGCCAAATGCATTGTCGTCCCTGGTATCCATTTGAGTGAGGGAGCGAGATAGGCTCAATAGTTACTGACTGGACTTTGCGTGAATGTCCCATATTACATTTCCCGTTCATCTGTAATGTAGTCTGAAACGACTAATCAATCCCTTTCTTCCACACATCTGGAAAAAATGAATCTGAAAAGAAAGGAGAAATAATGCTTCTCTCCACGTAAACATTTAATCTGAAGATCCTACTTACATATCCTTAACCCCTCAACCTCCCTATCCTTTTCAATAATGCGTGTAGGGCATTAATATCGATAGCGGTACAAGGTAATCAGTCTTATCTGGAGTTGTATTCCTCCAAAACTTTTGTTCGGTCGTATCGGTGCAATATATAAACGACATACCTAGCAAATGATGGGGTTGCGTGTAGTATTCGTAACATTGGCAGAGAAAGAAACATAAATGAATGTGTGAGAGAGAAACTGGTAGGCGACCACTACTCTTTGTTTCTCACATAATTAGAACCGCACATCGTTCAGTGTAAGTCCATTGTGTATTCTGTATCTTTACAAAATTTAAATTGTATTTTATAAGTAATCAAAATTACTTGATGGAGTAAATTCTGTGCATTGAGTTTTCTAGCGTTCAGTATTTTATGCATCCTCAGAAACTGTAGCTTTCTGTATCTTAATACTCAGCAACCAGTTTATGATAAATCTGTATTGCGTTTATAGTTTTATCACAACATCCCTCTGTTTCTCGTTAAAAAGGACCAGCTTTCGATTAAAACATGAATTGAATACCGACAACATTAATTTTGTTGTAAAAACTATTTGCTTTAACAGACAGAAGGATAATTATATAGAACAAAAATATTCTGTAGGTTACACGACCCTTTACACATCCTCACTCAATTTCTAAACGGTTCAGCGCTTCCAGTTTCTTAGCGAATCTAGTAAGACACTGGCCACATACACAAAGAAACCGATCGAAATGAGGCAACGCCCGATAGGCATGCAACACACCTAACATACTCGTGAGGCGGTTGGGATCTCAACTGACCAAAGCCACTAGACAAACTACGGTAATTTACGATTACTCGCGATAGTCGACGGTAGCCTACGGTAGTTGTACAACTCCGTTCATACCCCTTACTCATCGCTGGTTCTCTGGGACATTCTGAGCTGACTGCACAGTAGGCACTGTCCCAATGTTCCGTTAAACAGTGTCCAAGCATTACTGGTCAAGTCGAGTCGCTCCAAAAAGTACATGAACATTTTAAAGAAGTTGATACAATTTGTTCCATAAAATTTCTGGATTGCAGTCGCATAAATTTCACTTCTTCTAATGTATTGGCAGTATTCCGTCCATCCAACTTCAGAGTGAGCAGCGGTGACTGACGCTCCAGCAATTGCTCCGTCCTTACCCTCTGACCGCGCCACTACGCATGTAGTCACACATACACAAGGCACTAGAGAGTCGATAGGTGGCAAAGAGATGCAATACATGCATAAAATTATCTATATGGCTGCATGTTCGATCCACACGGCGCTATCGATGTATCACCGCTAGCTACAACACTTCAACGTCTATGCGAGTTTATTGTAGAATGCACCGGATTCCATGATTTGTCCAAGCTGAATCCGCTATCACTATTGTTTAAGTTTATCGCCAACCGATTTTCAGTTGCTTCTTTCACTATCGTGTTCCAGAAAAATAAAGTCGACGCTAAAATTTCGAACGTTTCGTAGAGTCCCCAGTGCCAATAAAAATGTTCTGCCACCGCCGTTTTATGAGGTTGTAAAAGCCGGGTGTACTTGGGATGTGGTAGGCGTCTCTCATGGACGGTACGTGTCGTCTGTCCGATGTATGAACAGCCGCACTCACAGGGGATCTTGTAAACCCCAGCATTCCGGAGCACCAAATCATCTTTAACGGAACCCAGGAGTGCTGCTCTCTTTAGTGGAGGTCGAAAAATCACTTTGTGTTTTCCGAGGATCCTCTTTTTGACGATAGGCTTCCCACGTGTGGTAGAAAAGACATGGATTTAAAATTTCCGTGTCTTCTTCTGCATTCCTTGCGCCCACTGTTGGTTTCATTCGTAGTGCCTTACGTATCTGCTATGGAGAGTATCAGTGCACTTCAAAAACTCTTCCCAAGTGTACAATCTCGTCCTCCAGATTGCTCTCGTCAGCAATGGCGTGTGCTTTGTGTACCAGAGTTCTGAGAACGCTCATCGTCTGCGAAGGATGATGACAGCTATTTCTACGTAAATACAAATCCGTATGGGTCGGTTTCCGTTATACTCCAAGTCCCAGTTTGTCGTCACCTGTGCGACGTACCAAAATATCCAAAAATGGAAGGCACCCATCTTTTTCGATTTCCAAAATGGTTCAAATGGCTCTGAGTACTATGGGACTTAACATATGAGATCATCAGTACCCTAGAACTTAGAACTACTTAAACCTAACTAACCTAAGGACATCACACACATCCATGCCCGAGACAGGATTCGAACCTGCGACCGTAGCGGACGCGCGGTGCCAGACTGAAGTGCCTAGAACCGCTAGGCCACACCGGCCGGCCATTCGATTTCCATCGTGAACTGAATTTCTTTGTGCATGGAACTGAGATGATTGGAAAATTCTTTTAATTTATCTTCTCCAGGGGGCACGCTACAAAAGTGTCATATGCATACTTTTCAAATACTGTGGGCTTCAAGTTAGCAGATTCGAGAGTGTCTTCCTCGTAGTCGTCCATAAAAAGTGAGTGTTAAAATCTGACATCGACTGGCAGTGCAACACTGAGTCAATAATCACTTTGTTTCCAGAAGGTACGCGTAATTACATTCGAAAGCATTGGAAAAATCAGTATCGTCCTCAGTCAGTATCATCTGTTGGTGGACTTTTTAATGATCTAATCAGTTATTAATAATATAGCTAACTTCTGTAGATTGAAGTTCAATCTGAAAAAGTAATACAACAATGGCAAACTTCAATGAGAATGTGCAACTGAAGTTAACTACTAATATGAGCATGACTGGATCTGACAATTCTTGTGAAGTATAATGTTTCTAACAAACTTAGATGAACGAAGTAAATGGTATGAGCTGTTATCTTTTCCAAGCACCTTGCCACCTAAGCTGAAGAATGACGAAATTCATACTCGTGAAGCAAAGTCAAGGTTTTCTTTTTTGGCAATAGAATCAGGGTTCGTGTGAAGTGTGTTCGTTCTGTTAACCATTCCACATCCAAGTCCGATCACAGCAAATAAAACTGTTACATGAAATGATAATTAAATCGACACCCTAGCTGCAAACAGGAGTTGATATACATAATTGGGGACATGTCGAAAATGTGTGCCCCGACCGGGACTCAAACCCGGGATCTCCTGCTTAAATGGCAGACGCTCTATCCATTCAAGCCATCGAGGGCACAGAGGATAGTGCGCCTGCAGGGTATCTGTTAGGTGCACTACGAATGTAGTGGTGTGGTCATGGTGGGAATGTGGGTCTCACGGCGAGCGTGCAAGCTATAAGACCCTACAAGCGAACTATCCTCTGTGTCCACGTACGTCAGATGGATAGAGCGTCTGTCATGTAAGCAGGAGATCCCGCGTTCGAGTTCCGGTGGGGGTACACATTTTCAAATGTCCCCACTGATGTATATCAACGCCTGTTTGCCGTTAGGGTGTCGATTTAATTATCATTTTAAACTAGAGAAGCTGCAAGATCATCAATGGTATCTGTTCTTTCGGGAACAGATACTACCTTTTTATATAGTGTAAACTGTTAAGAAACACCTAACGTAGCGGAAGTAGTTGCAATCAGTAGAGATGCATAAATTTTATGTTCTTTTATTAACATTATTTCATACCAAATTGTGTGAACGCGATCACAGGAAATCCATCCATGTTCCGATTGTCCAATCCTCAGGTAAAATGCGGTTACTGGCACTCCTCGACCTTTAGCTGTACCCTTTCAGATATACGAAAAACAAACAAACTTTTTTTTTAAAAAATGTGAAAATTCTCTTATTGTGCTTACCGTTATTACAGCAAAGACATTCTGGAACGTCATGTTTGTCATAAATAAGATAATAGCTCCATTCATGTTCATTACTCCCGACTGATCCGTCTTCTGTCCAAAAAATACTGTTCCAATCATTAGAGAGAGCATCTGAAAGAAAGAAAGTACACGTTTGTTAAATTGTGTAATTAAGTGTTAAGATACAAGTGAGAAAATCATGCTGAAACTCAAGTAGTATGTCTAACAGTTTGTCGGTTATACCTCCTGATTATTGTCAGAGGGGAGGTGATTTCTATAAGAGTGCATATTTCCTTTAATCAATACAGGTACTTTGTCTGCTATTTTATCATGGCTGGTTTACTGGGAGAAGATGCCCAACTGGATGCTTCTGAGTGTACAGGAAGTACATAGGTTAAGTACTGCTCAGAAACACAGTAAGTTGGAGTAAATGAAGAATACTTCAATGAGTCAAGTAGTATTCGAAGCATTAGCAACTGGGACCTGTAATCAGCAAATAATACCTTGTTTTGAATGAAAGTGGTATAAGGTCCAAAACCCTAAAGTTTATGTTAAAATAACATTCTACATCCAAAAGACGATATGTATTAAAATTTCGCTTTAGAACGCCTCTAGTAGCGCCAATATAAGGATGGAGACCAGATTTGCTTCTAATATACGCTGTAGCGATCATTGCCTTTGAGACTGGATGTGGGAGTTGCCAAGTATGCCTTTAAGGCGACAAAGACTCCATTATCGACACCCTACTAAGTTTGAACGACGTCGTGTAATATGGCTACGACAAGCTGGATGTACTGCAGAAAGGCTTGGCAGGAATGTGGCCACTGTACTTAACTGCTGACAGTGATGGTCACAAGAACGTGCGGTTGCAAAAGGGCAGGGCCCGAGAAGATCACGAGACACTATCGAGAGCGAAGACCGTTGTGTTCGGCGTATGGCTGAGACTCATCATACTGCATGTACAACAACAATGTGAGCACCAGTTGGCACCAGAGTGACACATCGAATACGTACAACTTGGTTTTTCCGAGGCAGCTCCGAGCCAGACCCAGCGTAGCGTGCATTCCACTAGCCCCAAACGCCATGGATTTGCGACTGTCTGCGTGCTAGACACACGGCACTTATACATGGAATTTTGTCAGGGGCTCGCTGTCGTATGGCAGAAGGATCACTCTTGTGGTTATCCCACGCTCCGTGACTGTACAACTGTACGCCTGTCTGGTGATTTCGCGTATTGTGCTCCCATTCCGTATTTGGGGCGCGGTGTAGGGTTCCAACAGATCAACACTCGACCACATACCGCTTACTACTGTTGTAACCCAATATGCTCCATGTTATAAACAGTTCCAACGTGTGGCCTTGGCCTGTTCGATAACCAGATCTGTCTCCAGCTGAGCACGTATGGGACATGATCGGACAACTCCAGCATCATCCACATCCACGATTAACTTTCCCTGTATTGACCCCCAAACTGACATCCGGCACCTGTACAACACAATGCGCCCAACTTTGCATGCTTGCATTCAACATTCTGACGATTACATCGGTTATTAATGTATCAGCATATCACATTTCCAATTGCTTGTCCCTTGCTTACCGGCGATGTTGCAGTATTAATCACATGTTACCTACACAAATGTGTGCCCCAAATTTTGTTTTATTTTTTGGTGTTGCAATTTTTTCCATCATGGTATATATGCATACAACTATCTTTTTCCTGAATAGTGTATGTGAAACTGAAGCCGTCTGACACAGTACTCTCACAACCGTATATATATGAAGTCTAACAGTTTCTAAAAGCGTTGGCCACACACAGGTCTCACATGATATCTAAAGTTCAATTTGTTGCCTAATATACAGGGTGATCCACGAGTATATGCAAATATTTTAGTATTTTATTCTACAAGTAAAACTAAAGAAAAATGTCCATATAAACATAGGTCCGTAAATGTTTATTTACGGAGTTACGGCTAATAAAAGATTTTGCCTGAAAACAAATGGTTCAAATCGCTCCAAGCACTATGGGACTTAACATCTGAGGTCATCAGTCCGCTAGACTACTTTAACTAACCTAAGGACATCACACACATTCAAGCCCGAGGCAGGATTCGAACCTACGACCGCAGCAGCAGCGTGGTTCCAAAATGGAGCTTTTCCCTGAAATTCAGTAACTTCGCTAAAATGACGCCATCGCAAAACTGTACGAGGTTAAAGTAAAGCACTATTTCCATTTATTTTGTTGTTCTTGGCCTGGTGAATCTTATAAAACATGTCCCAGACGTGTATCCGCTGTAGTTTTCCAGGACATCCAGAGAAGTAAAGCTTATTATACAAGTAAATTTGTTTACTTTCCATTAATACGGAATGAGTTTTTCGATGAAAAAATCGATTTTTGGGTAAATACATTTTCGAAACAATTAGACTCTCCCGTTTAATATCATGTATAAAATATTTGGATGACGTGAATAGAACTATTTTAAATATTTTTTTAAAATAATTTCGACACACGATGATCCGCACCTTGTATATGAGACGCGAAATATGCCTGATATAGACAGCCTTGCCAGAGATATAATGGTGCACAAGAGAGTTAGCTCTTCTGTTGGCTACACTGCTAGAATGTTGACAATAGATTCTGCACCATTTGTATTGTTTCCCTTGTTAGTACGTCCATGTCATTGTTGTGAAAGTCGTATGTAGAGAAGTCATTGAGTTTTCTTTCCTTCAACATGCCAAGACCTAGTCTGAATGTATTTAGAAAGCGTGTACATTGCCGCAAGGAAGTGAAGTGTACTAAAAATTCGTCTGATGTCCCAGTAGCGACTAACCTCAACGCCGGTAGTGATACATTGAGTGATGCTGCTGCCAATACACTGGAAAGTGCTTCAGGAAGAAAACTAGCTGGAATTGAAGAAGAATACAAGAAACTAAATGCTGGGACTACAAAATATGAGGCAATTAACGTATCTTTATTATCAGACATTTTGGAGAACAATGTGTGCTGCAAACAATATGGAAAATGTGGTGTTTCATTGAAAGCAAACTTACATGTAGGACTTGCTTGTGAATTAGAGTTGATGTGCAGTTATTGCAAACACAGTGTTACTTTCTTCACGTCCTCACATGTTACTGCAGATACAGGTAAACTATACGATATAAACATTAGACTGGTTTATGGATTATGGTGTATAGGAAAGTGCAGGGCTGCAGGCGCCATGTTGTGTGATGTGATGAACCTCCCTCCTCCACCTTCAAAATTTAATAAACACATAATCGCAATATGCTCTGCTGTAGAAGATGTGGCACAGGAAAACATGAAATATGCTGTTGAGGAAGCAGTTGTTGCAAATAATAATAGCACGGATTTGTCCATAGCTTTTGATGGAAGCTGGCAGATGAGAGGCCACACATTTCTGAATGGAGTTGTAACAGCTACAAGTGTGAACTCTGGTAAGGTAGTTGATGTGGCAATACTTTCCAAGCATTGCAGATGCAAGGAGGAAATGAAAAATAAACATGAAGAGGAGTGCATGGCAAATTACTATGGGTCAAGTGGTTGTATGGAAGTTGCTGGTGTAAGAAGTATTTATCAACGCTCAGTAAAATGGTACAACGTTAGACACATAAATTATCTTGGAGATGGTGACTCAAAGGCTTTCATAGAAATTGAGGAACTGAGATCCTATGGTAACGATGTGAAAATTACCAACTGGAGTGTGTTGTCCATGTTCAGAAAAGGATGGGATCAAGACTTCGACAGCACAAGGCTAGCATGAAACGCAAGAAATTGAGCGATGGAAAAACTTTAGATGGAAAAAATAGATTGACAGATGCTACAATAGATCATATTCAGAAGTGCTATGTTCTAGCAATAAGACAGAATACAGCAGATGCAGAATTAATGAGAAGAGCAGTCTGGGCTCTGTTTTTTCATACAGCTTCAAACAATGAGAATCCCCAACATGGGCTATGTCCAAAAGGAGACGATAGTTGGTGCAAGTGCAACAGAGGTAAGGAAACTAAGAAACAATACAATCACCCTCATCACCTGCCACCTGCCATAATGGATGAAATAAAACCAATATTCCGAGACCTCGCAGATATTAGTCTACTAAAGAAATGTCTTCATGGCCGGACTCAAAATCCAAATGGGTGTGTGAACCATTTTATATGGAATAGACTACCTAAAACTGTGTTTGTGGGTATAAACACACTTCACTTTGGCGTTTATGATCCTGTTTCATCATTCAATCAGGGCAATATAACAAAGTGCAAAGTTCTGCAGAAGTTGGGTCTCTATGTAGGACTACTAACTACCACAGCTATGCTTTGTTTGGACAAGGAACGGCTCAGGTCCTCCGATAATGCCATAAACGTATATTCAAAGATGGCTAGACAGCATAGCAGAGCCATCAAGAGGAAGCTGTTGGACGATTCTGATGATACAAGCTATGGAGCAGGCTTGTACTGAAGTAAAAACTTTGAAGCTAACTTCCCGTAACTTTAGTTTTTTTGTGTATAAGGTACATTTTCTCAGGGCCTATTTATAGTAGAAAGATGAAATTTTCTGTAGTTGTTCCTTAAGACCTTCTAATATATCTGAATTAAAAGATATGTGGAATTATTTTGTATTAATAGATGTAAATTTTAAAATACTTGTTCAAATGTATAACTTTTTTTAACATTTACAAAAAAATAGGAGATGGTTCGATGAATTTTGCACAGCATACAAACCGTACTTAAAGGCGTATAAAACTCTAGAATTTTCCAAATCTATTAAAAACTGTGGTAAAAATTGAGGTAATTAACTACAAAATTTGTGTTTCTTCTAAACATTAAGTTTAAAATACATCATATCATTCGTTTTTACATAAATAAATTCTAGAGTTTCATACACCTGTAAGTATGGTATCTATGCTGTGCAAAATTCATTGCAGAATCTGTCTAATTTATGACGAAAAGTGTACCTATAGCAACAAATGCAGCCAATAGTAAGTGAAAAAATGATGAAATTTCACAAGTAAAAAAATTATTTTCTGATGTTTTCGAACTTCCACTGCAATGAGTGTGAATCCTGAATCCTTCCTGGTGATGCTGACAAAGTTTTATGAATTTATTTGTAAAAGTATAGACATTGGAAGTTAAATGTCCTGTGATGTCTCTCATGCTCCAAGTCGGCCCGTTTGACGTCCTACCCCCTGTAATGTGTCCATTTCACTGGCTGTTGAAGTTTGTGGTTGTGGATTCTGTTGTGTGTTGTTTACATACAGCAGAAACAGAAGAATACCGACCGTTGCATTCCAAGGATAGCCAACACACTCGGGAGTAAAGAAAAAAAATCCCTAACGTGCAATGTAGGTGATATAAGGATCTAAAATATATGCAGAAAAGTGAGTGATTGAAAAGTGTGCGTGGCACATAAACACACATGGTAGGAAAATGCTCTTTAAATGCTCGAAAAAACTTTTTGTCAGAAAAATCCTTTTCAGAGCACTTGAATAAAACCTTAATCTGTCGAAATATGATGAAAACCGGAAATCGATTTTTTTCGACCTTAACCACAGTGTGGTCCCCTTAAAAAATGCAGCAATACTCCAGATGTGGAGGTACAAGCTTAGTGTAGGAAGTCTGTTTAGATTTGTTCCACCTTCTGAGAGTTCTGATATACAGTAGAGCCTTGCATTCACCTTCGACAAAACGTTTACTCTGTGATGGTCCCAATTTAAGATGTTCATAATTGTAATCCCTAGATATTTTGTTGAATGGAGGATTTTTAAATTTATGTGATTAATCGTTCAACCGAAACGTATTTCAATACTCTTGGGGAATACATCAAACATTTTATTGTTCACGCTGAATTACTTAAACATACATTGTGTACATCCATTTTTCCATTCGCTTGACCTGGACGGTAAACAACAGCATCATCTGCTATCAATCTAAAAAGGTTGCTCCGTTTGTCTGCTAAATATTTGCTACTTGAATGATTATCAAGACTCGGTAGGACGCATAGCCTTGGTGCACAAATTATGAGTTTTCTAGTCAAATGAATAATTATATCATGAGCTAAGTCCAGATATAGTGAAAGTGGGTTTCTAAATATGAGTATAAAAGTAATATGTTTTGATTAAAAATACAGGCAGAGTAAATTGGATTCTTTGCCAGATAGGAACAGCAGTGGAGGATTTGTACCATATACCACAGTTTCTCCACAACACAGTAGTAGTGGAGTGTGGGCAGAGCGAGGCACGAGTCACCCAGTTCAGTGGTCGCCCTCCATCCCCTCCTCTAACTCTCCCCCCCCCCTCCCCCCGATCGTGTACTAAAACACGGGCCAATCCCGCGATAACTCATTAACGCTGTTTACAAAATCCAGCGCGCTGTTGCCGTTTGCTGTCAGGCGGGGCGCCCCTGCGCAACTCCCGCGATAGAGTTAGCTGTATGTGTGTGTGTGTGCGCGCGCACGCGGGGGTGACCACCGACAGCTAACTGCATTGCCGCCCTGTGACGGGTTTTGTTTGCGCCGCATAAAACGTACAAACGAATTCTCACGTCACGCAGTCACAAACACTGGCGCACGGCAGTCAGCAAACTCTGTGACTTACGCAGTCCGCAAGAGAGAGAGAGCGGACCAGAGAGAGGGAGAGGCAGGGAAAGAGAGAGAGAGAGAGAGAGAGAGAGAGAGAGAAGGCGCGCGCGCGTTTGTGTGTGTGTGTGTGTGTGTGTGAGAGAGAGAGAGAGAGAGAGAGAGAGAGAGAATGAGAGAGAAGGAAAGCTCGAAGAGAAGCTTCTAATGCTGAAAATGAAACTCTATTCAACACTGAAGACAGATCCGATTTAGAGGGGTGAAAAGTCGCAGTATTTCATTACCGAACGTTAAAAACACGTATTTTTCCCGCGGTTTGTCTCTGTAATCAGATCTACCGTGGAATCCTACAGTAAAAATACCTTCTGGGGAGACTGAAAGGTGCACCAGGTGTGTGAGCGATCTGGCAACGTCACATTGTTCTACCTGTGCACATCCGTGTGTTCATTCCTTCTGGATGCTCATTCAGAGTTTCAGCTCCATACAGCGATCATGTGATTTTCGTGAACGTCATCAGTGGAGTTTCCTTTTTGTTGTGTTTTGCAGAAATGGAACAGCAGACTTTATAGCAACGTTGTGTAGTCATATTTTGAGATCAATTTGTGGGGATCCGCGAGGGTGACTGTTCAAAAGTTGAAGCAGGCCTATGGAGAACAGTCGTTATCAAGAACTCCACATTTTCGCTGGCACAAATTGTTTCTTGGGAGCCAATAACAAGTTGGAGACTAATCTCGCTCAGGGAGATCTTCAATTTCAAATCAGACTAAAACGCCGAACGTTTGTGTCTTCGGTTAAGATCACACCTATGTTTAACAGTAATGACAATGGGTGAGCTGAGAGACTTAATCAGCAGGCTGCAGTGGCCGAGCGGTTCTAGGTGCTTCAGTCTGGAAACACGCGATCGCTACGGTCGCAGGTTCGAATCCTGCCTCGGGCACAAATGTGTGTGATGTCCTTAGGTTAGTTAGGTTTACGTAGTTCTAAGTCTAGGGGATTGATGACCTCAGATGTTAAGTCCCATAGTGCTTAGAGCCATTTGAACCGCCTGCTCACAGGTCACTAAATTCCTGCAGATTGGGGACGATGGTTTGTGGACAAGCAGGTGGCGCCTGATGTATGTTCCAATGGGAACAGATCCGAGGCATTTGCTGGATATGATATCAGTGTGAGTTCACCCAAACCACTGCAGCGCTATTCTGGCCTTGTTTCGCGGAGAGTTGTCCTGCTGAAAGATGTCATTGACACCAGAGAAGACTTCAACAATGAAGCGAAGCAGGTCGTCCGCAATAATGTTCATATAGTTCACTGCTGTGATGATGCCTCCGATTATTATCACAGATACCATAGAGGCCCAGCTTAGTGTACCCCGTAGCGCAGTTCTGCCCTCAACGGTCTGCATATGTGGAGCGGTGAATGTTTTGTGCAGCCATTTGCCTGTATCACCGTATATAAGGACCCAACAAAATGGCTCTGAGCACTATGCGACTTAACTTCTGAGGTTATCAGTCGCATAGAACTTAGAACTAATTATACCTAGCTAACCTAAGGACATCATACACATCCATGCCCGAGGCAGGATTCGAACCTGCGACCGTAGCGGTCGCTCGGTTCTAGACTGTAGCGCCTAGTACCGCACGGCCACTCAGGCCGGCTAGGACCCAACAACCATGAACCTGGTGTAACAAGGAACGCGATTCAAGTGTGAGGCGCTCGGACGAGCTTCAATGAAGTAAAGTGCAGCTGCTCCGTCAGTACAAGGCGGCTCTATCGACATCTGCCGGTCTTACGCGGAACTACTTACACCGAGAAATTCTAACGAGCACAAACTTCAGATGCAGAAGTTGTGGTTTATTCTCGTGATTAATATCTGTTGCATTCGTCGAGGCCACTCTTCTTTCTCACTTGCAAGTTCCACAGAGGACACAGGGTCACACTCTGTAACGGAAAACCGTAAGATCGAGCTACTGAATCTTAGACACTCATTATCATCCATAGGCACCGGCAAGAGAGGGGGCACTTGCCAGCTCCTGGAATCTTTGCGCAGAATGTTTATCCGTTACAGATTTCTCGATAATGTCTAGCAATGACTGTCTGTAACTCTGCTAAACAGTATACTGAACTCTGCTGAGTTCGATGTAAAATACGTCTGCGTTATCAGTTACCATACATCTTTTATTATTTTGGTTTTGAAGCTGTTCACGACGAAATTATACCGATTACTTGGTGTGGAGGCAACTTTTGGCTGTGTCCTACAGTCCAGGTGAATATTAACCTTTGGGGAACAGTGTCGGGAAAGCGCCATCAGTATTTCCTCCGGCATTCCCTCTTAACGCCATTATCTAGCTGAAAAATGGGAGGGATTGTGCAACCTGACTTGCTGAGTCCCAGATTACCGCCGCGACTTAAACATTGCAACCGTATTCATGCCCCTTATCCGTCCGAAATATTCTTACGGGGAAAAACAGATGGCAGGAAAACAATGAAATAAATCCTGTAACGTAGTTCATTGTGAAGTTTTGCAAGTGATCAAAGTGCTGTAGATGGAATAAACGCTGAACATATCTTTTTTGAAATTTATTCAGTCTTCACTTCGAGGGATGCCTTCTGTTGGTTATTTTTGTAGATATTTAACAGTATTTTCTCCTCGTGCTGCCTTGTTTTTCTGTCTAATATTTTTTATGTTCAGTTTCAACCTTACCTTAGTGGAATACGAAAAAATAATTTTTGTAACTATTCTCCTGCTTTATTTCTTGGCTGGTTGCACACTGTGGCTTCAGTCACATGAAGATTTAATTTCAAATTGTTGAATCGCAAACAAGGTGACATCCATATTCATACTGATAATATAAAAATATATGATGTCTATGTACTGTTGAAATACGGTTATTGTTTACGTATTAAAGTAACTTACTCTTGGTATATAATGTGTTGCGCACTTCGTTTCAGATTTAGTTACTGTGAGACCACAGGTCTGCAAAGTTACCGAATCAGGTATGTCAAAACTGGAAATCTTACAATCTTGGCCCCTCTTGGCAGCATTTCTATGGGCGATTGTGTGTTACTCTACAAATAGTACGCTTTAGGCCTGAAGCACTAACTGACAAAATCAAGTAACGGGTGAGTTTATTATTTAAATACTTAGCTTACAGCATCGCATCTGGGTAAGAAGGAGAGACAGAGCAGGAACTGAGTGATTTTCAGCATATCTGACGAACTTTACACCAACATTCGGAAATCAAGTTCAGAGAGAAAACCTTTTGTAATGTTGTGAATAATGACTCTACCAGCTTTCTTATCTGCTTGTGAGAATTGGGGACAGAAGATGAACAAAACATTTGTAGCCATGGAAATAAGAATTTTGTGACATAAAGCTAGAAGGAGTTTAACAGTTGTGATAAAATTCTAAATATTATCGAAACCATAAACAATAGCAGAGACGAGAAACCATAAATCGATAAATACTTTCATTCTACAATATTACTTTTATGGTGTTAATCGGTTTTAAGCCTACAAGGACATTTCCAGATATTTATTGGGCACTGCCAGCAAAGAAGCTACAATGCTTGTAAACAAGATTGGTAGAGTGGTAACACATCTAGACTGCAGCAGAAACATAGAGTAACTAACATCTTCGACAGTGTGGTGGTAATGCGGTGAAAAAGTAAAAAAATACACTACTGGAAATTGAAATAAGAACACCGTGAATTCATTGTCCCAGGCAGGGGAAACTTTATTGACACATTCCTGGGGTCCGGTATATCACATGATCACACTGACAGAACCACAGACACATAGACACAGGCAACAGAGCATGCACAATGTCGGCACTAGTACAGTGTATATCCACTTTCGCAGCAATGCAGGCTGCTATTCTCATATGGAGACGATCGTAGAGATGCTGGATGTAGTCCTGTGGAACGGCTTGCCATGCCATTTCCACCTGGCGCCTCAGTTGGACCAGCGTTCGTGCTGGACGTGCAGACCGCGTGAGACGACGCTTCATCCAGTCCCAAACATGCTCAATGGGGGACAGATCCGGAGATCTTGCTGATCAGGGTAGTTGACTTACACCTTCTAGAGCACGTCGGGTGGCACGGGATACATGCGGACGTGCATTGTCCTGTGGGAACAGCAAGTTCCCTTGCCGGTCTAGGAATGGTAGAACGATGGGTTCGATGACGGTTTGGATGTACCGTGCACTATTCAGTGTCCCCTCGATGATCACCAGAGGTGTACGGCCAGTGAAGGAGATCGCTCCCCACACCATGATGCCGGGTGTTGGCCCTGTGTGCCTCGGTCGTATGCAGTCCTGATTGTGGCGCTCACCTGCACGGCGCCAAACACACATACGACCATCATTGGCACCAAGGCAGAAGCGACTCTCATCGCTGAAGACGACACGTCTCCATTCGTCCCTTCATTCACGCCTGTCGTGACACCACTGGAGGCGGGCTGCACGATGTTGGGGCGTGAGCGGAAGACGGCCTAACGGTGTGCGGGACCGTAGCCCAGCTTCATGGAGACGTTTGCGAATGGTCCTCGCCGATACTCCAGGAGCAACAGTGTCCCTAATTTGCTGGGAAGTGGCGGTGCGGTCCCCTACGGCACTGCGTAGGATCCTACGGTCTTGGCGTGCATCCGTGCGTCGCTGCGGTCTGGTCCCAGGTCGACGGGCGCGTTCACCTTCCGCCGACCACTGGCGACAACATCGATGTACTGTGGAGACCTCACGCCCCACGTGTTGAGCAATTCGGCTGTAAGTCCACCCGGCCTCCCGCATGCCCACTATACGCCCTCGCTCAAAGTCTATCAATTGCACATACGGTTCAGGTCCACGCTGTCGCGGCATGCTACTAGTGTTAAAGACTGCGATGGAGCTCCGTATGCCACGGCAAACTGGCTGACACTCACGGCGGCGGTGCACAAATGCTGCGCAGCTAGCGCCATTCGACGGCCAACACCACGGTTCCTGGTGTGGCCGCTGTGCCGTACGTGTGATCATTGCTTGTAAAGCCCTCTCGCAGTGTCCGGAGCAAGTATGGTGGGTATGACACACCGGTGTCAATGTGTTCTTTTTTCCATTTCCAGGAGTGTATTTTGTTCATTTAGTTAATGTAAACTTTTACATGGACACTACTTTTGAATATAATGTTAATGTTAAAATGCAGTAACACCACACTCTCAAAGATTGCATTTACTGTATGTTCCCTCAAATGGCTTCATTTTCTTGCATTTATTTCTATTTATCTTATTGATATTGCTTAAGTTCCTTATGTAATCTGTAGTTAAACTGATAATTGTTTCCACTTTTAATTGGTATCTCTATCATTCTCCATGTTTCATACTTCCTGATGTAGCCTTGTCTAGTACTAATTTCATTTTATTAGTTTTGTTTATCAATAGAAACTGTTATGTAGGCATGCTGTTCCTATTTTGTGTTAAAGGTTTCCCTGTCCACTTCTTTGTTATTTATTTACTGTTCTACGTCAAATATGAAGAATATTCGATGAGACAACTACAAGAGGTGTTAAACATGGGCAGTAAAATAAGTACCAGTTAAAAGAAAGTATTAACTATCGAAACTACGGTCTATATGGAATGCAAAGACAACTTCGATTAAACAGTAGAACTTAATGAATAAAGGAAAATGGGAATATGTAGGAACAGACAGTGTGGGAAGTAATTAACAACAGAGACCATTATATGAAGTTTGGGGGAGAGGAAGTGTTGAGCTGGGTCTAGTCATTTAGGATTAGATCTGGACTGTGAGCAAGATAATTTCCAGGGCTTTCAGCAAGTTGAGTTTATGTCTTATCTTTACTAAGTCAAGTACATGGGACACTGTCTTTATCTGATTGACCGTAGTAAAATTTCTCTCAATCAGAAGGGGTGATTTTGTATGTTATAATTTTGTTATACCAATAACCGACGGAAGATTCTGTTAACACAATAAATACTTCATAGGGAAGATATAAGAATTACGACACGAACTGTGAAGACACAGACACAGACGTAGACTACGGTGACTCACTAAAAGAATGTGTGGCACAAATACGAGTCGACGCTACACGAAACACGCAAAAATAAAAAATTTAAAAAGAAGTGCGGTCGTGTGTGCGCTTTTGTCGGTATCAAAATTTTGCCAGGAAATGCAAAGGGCAAATGTAAAACTCAACCGATTTGTATGAAATGTCTCACACGTAGTCATATATTTACTAAATCAAATTACAACAGAAGTGACACAGTCAGAGATGAACCACATGCCTTAGCAATTTGCCGAGGATGATAAAATTAACGATGGCCTCAACAACATGAACGAATACACGGGAAAGTGGTGTTTTGGCACGGGAGATGTCAGTTATCATGTTTTATTATTCAATGAACAAAACAATTCATGTCAAGCTTAAGCAACTGCTATGACGCTATTTGGCCAAACTGAGCCATCTTCAGATTTAACCGTAAAAACAGGACTGTTGATACCGCAGTGTCTGTCGTTATGGATCGAGGTAGTAATACACGCTCTCACGAGCGGCGATAACTTAAGAATTCGCCGGAAAACTACGAGTATGAAACTTGTCGTGACGTTCCTCAGAACGACCCTTTGACACGGCTGATAAGCCGAGAAGACATCGTAATCGACATTCGCAGAAGAAACCTGCATTCTCGTGTGACATGGACCGTTTCGTTCATTTAAGTAAGCAGTTGAAGGCAAATGTTTACCAAAGTTCATGAGTACCAAAGAGAGAACAGAAGATGCTTGAGGTGACGAGGGGAAAGGGAGATTAACTTCAGAAACGGAGAGTAATTCTAAATTTTTCTACGTGCGCAGCAAATTGCGAGTGTAGACACGATATGTGAACTCTCAGTTACTGAAAAATGTGTAGTGAACTTGGAAGCAAATTAATCGTCTTTGACCATGCAAGCAGCAAATATCGAACGTGGAGTCAGCTGCGGCACCGAGAGAAGCGCTGTTTTTCTAACAAGTAAGTATTAACAGTAAACTGATCGAGGCGGTGCAGTGGTAAGCACACGGGACTCGCATTCGGGAGGACGACGGTTCAATCCCGCGTCCAGCCATCCTGATTTAGGTTTCCTATGATTTCCCTAAGTCGGTCAGGGCAAATGCCGAGATGGTTCATTTGAAAGGGCACGGCCGACTTCCTTCCTTTTCCTTCCCTAATCCGATGGGACAGATGACCTCGCTGTCTGGTCTGTTCCACTAAACAACCCACTACCAGTAAACGTTACGTGTAACTCTCTTTTGCCACAAGACAGCGGCCACGGATCCCACAACCCGAGATAAACAGCGCTGGTCAAGCAATGGCCGTCAATTCATCTCCTCCACGGACGCCAGCACGACCACTCTGTCGGTTGGATACTGATTATCGACGGCGGCTTAGTTTTTCTCCAGCATAACAACAAGGTGGGCAGCAGGCTTTGTAGTGTGTTTCCGTTGCGAACTCTGACAGCGGACTAGATACGAAGCCTGGGTGATATTGCAAGTGCAGTCGGTATTTGTTAAGTGACTATCACAGACACAATTGTGCAAGTGTAAATTACTCCTATAACAGTGTACTCTTCTGTATATAGAAGCATAACAGAGTTTAAATAATAATTCGGGCTTCCAATAAAAGTGTCTCGCGTTTATCTTCTTTATCGAGAAGACCATATTGTAACAATAAATCCTGAAACTGTTATATTTAAACCAATTCTGTTGCCGCATTACCGGTTTCTTGGCTTGTAGCCATATCATCAATTGCATATAAAATTATTGTGACCGTATCATAACTTCTGTTACTGCTAATAACTAGACAGCAGTGCCTATGAGCTGTAATTTGTACGCTAAAGCACTGAAGATGATCATTATGTGATCGAAAATCGATTTTACTGTTAATAAAACATCGAAATTACGACCAACGCTAAACTTCTTTCTTATTAAAACATGGTACACAACATGACGATTTTCCGTAGGTTGCATGGTTTTAACTGAGACGGGTGACCCTTCAACTTCAAAAATGGTTCAAATGCCTCTGAGCACTATGGGACTTAACATCTGAGGTCATCAGTCCCCTATAACGCAGAACTACTTACGCCTACCGAACCTAAGGACATCACACACATCCATGCCCGAGGCAGGATTCGAATCTGCGACCGTAGCGGTCGAGCGGTTCCAGACTGAGGCGCCTAGAACCGCTCGGCCACATCGGCCGGCCCTTCAACCTCCTTCACCATGTTGTGAACCATGTTTCAATGTCTATATCCATCTGAGAATGAGGCTATAATCAAAAACCGTTAGTGCGTCAAAAATTTTTTTATAAATACAGGTGTTTGCTGAGGTCCTGCTACGAAATATAGTACCACCTCTGCGGAAGCGCAGAACATGCCCATCTTTTATATGAAAAGACAAATATGTAGAGCAGTAAACCGCCACACAAGGCGACTAAAAGTGTTTCATGAACTGATAACCATGTCGCCCCTCAAAGAGCTGTACACTCTGGTCAGTCAGATCACAACCGATTTGACCCAGGAAGCCAACTGTACTACGGATGTACGGAGGCAAATCAATTGCGTATATTTCAGTAGCACCCAACTGAAGTCACATCTTAGAAACAGTCGCCTGGGGAGCTCAGTTCTATGCAGTGCGTATCACAAGTATTAGCGAACACTGACATCGGTGAACGTGTGCGAGGGAAAAGGGGCGAGTGGGTGGGGGCGGGAGGATGGTGCAGAAAAGACTTTTGACCATTCATACATTGACGGAAAAAAAACCGCAGCACCAAAAAATAATTTATGTGGAGCAATGAGATTTCGCTAATACATTTGCCCAGTTAACTTATTTAAGTGATTAACTTTGCAAGGCCACAGGTTAACGTAGTTCGAGGAAACTCGTTGCAAAAAGGAAACTCTGGGAGACTAACAATCGATGTAACCGCCGAAAGCTGAATGCAAGCGTGCAAACGTGCGCGAATTATTTTGTACAGGTGTCGGAAGTCAGTTTATGGGATGGAGCTCAATTTATGGTGCACTTGGTCGGTCAATACAGGGGTGGATAATGCTGAATGTGGCTGACGGTGGATTTGTCGTTGGATGATCTATGTGTGCTCGACTGGAGACAGACCAGGTGATAGGGCAGGTCAAGGCAACATGTCGTCACTCTGTAGAGCGTATTGACCTACAACGGTGAAATATGGGCGAACGTTATCATGTTGGAAAATACACCCTGAAATGCTGGTCATGAAAGGCAGCACAACAGGTCGAATATCCAGGCTGACGCACAAATTTAGAGCCCTGCTGCGAAGGATAACCATGAGAGTGCTCTGCTGTCGTACGAAATCGCACCTCGGACCGTAATTCCAGGTATAGGTTCCCTGTGTCTAGCACTAAGGCAGGAGGATTGCAGGCCCTCAGCTGACCTCCTTGTAACCAAGACATGGCTGTCACTGGCACCGAGGCAGAACCAGCTGTCGTCGGCAAACACAACAGATCTGCACCCTGCCCTTCTTTGAGTTCTCACTTGATAACATTGAAGTGGCAGGTGACGTTGGTTTAGCGTCTGTGAAATGGACGATACATATCGCCTGTCTGGGAACTGTCCTTGAAGTAACTGTTTTGTAACGGTTCATTGTGTCATTGTGATGCCAACTGCTGCTCAGAGTGCTACAGCACATGCCGTACAATGCGCCAGAGCCATACGCCGACCAAGATGGTCTTCCCTCTTGGTATTGCCACATGATCGTCCGGAGCCCGGTCTTCTTGCAAGCACCCGGTGTCGTGAACAGTGCTGCCAGCAGTCACGTACAGTGGCAAAAGATCCATCGCAGAAGGAGCATCCAGCTGCTCATAGTCCTATTACATGAACTTGTTCGAACCCAGTGAGCTGTTGAGAATGTCGTCTTTGTAGCTTTAAACACATACTGGACAACATCATCTCACCACGCTCAACCTCACAGGTAACTAGCGCTCACGACTATATAGTGTGTATTTGAAGCAAACCTGAAAATATATCCTCGCTTATGCGAATAGCGAGAAATTTGATTAATCTTCATCGTTCACATGTTCGAACAACCTGCCACAATTCCTTCTGTTTGTTGCTTTCATTGCACTGTGTATCTGTTGCAGCATCTGTAGATATATAAACATAATGGTATTAGCACATATAGTTTCTGGGAAGTTCGTGTAAGAATAAGCGACAGGAGTGCGCCACCAAAAGAATTCTTCGCTCATAGCGCCATATCACCCACATCAGGCAATAAATCTTTTGATTTCTAGTCTCAGCGATTTCATGACCATTAGTGAGTTATTTTATAGAGCTGGTCTCAAGGAGGCACCGGGGACTGTGTTCCTGGTTTTCGGAAGGGCCTTCGACCAACTCTTGAACAACGGTCTCATCCGGAAACTCAATAACGACCGTTTACCCGACGGACTCGTGTGTCTTATGGGCTCACATCTCACAAATGTAACTTTCAACACTGACGTGCAGGGCTAACAGTCGACACAACATTGTATACATTGATGAGGCCAAAACATTATGACATCCTCTTAACTAGCTTGTTCTCCATCTTTGGAACGAAACAGTTCACTGATTTTGGGTATCTGGGATCCGATAGTTTGTTGGTAGATTCTTTGAATTATGTGGCATCTGATGTCTACGCACAGGTCGTGTGATTTGCGTAAATAAACGGCAGTTGATTTGTATGCACATCCGTTAGTGACCCAAACTGTTTGCAGAGATTTTTTTTTTTTGTCATCAGCCTACTGACTGGTTTGATGCGGCCCGCCACGAATTCCTTTCCTGTGCTAACCTCTTCATCTCAGAGTAGCACTTGCAACCTACGTCCTCAATTATTTGCTTGACGTATTCCAACCTCTGTCTTCCTCTACAGTTTTTGCCCTCTACAGCTCCCTCTAGTACCATGGAAGTCATTCCCTCATGTCTTAGCAGATGTCATATCATCCTGTCCCTTCTCCTTACCTGTGTTTACCACATATTCCTTTCCTCTCCGATTCTGCGTAGAACCTCCTCATTCCTTACCTTATCAGTCCCCCTAATTTTCAACATACGTCTATACCACCACATCTCAAATGCTTCGATTCTCTTCTGTTCCGATTTTCCCACAGTCCATGTTTCACTACCATACAATGCTGTACTCCAGACGTACATCCTCAGAAATTTCTTCCTCAAATTAAGGCCGGTATTTGATATTAGTAGACTTCTCTTGGGCATCAATGCATTTTTTGCCATAGCGAGTCTGCTTTTGATGTCCTCCTTGCTCCGTCCGTCATTGGTTATTTTACTGCCTAGGTAGCAGAATTCCTTAACTTCACTGACTTCGTGACCATCAATTCTGATGTTAAGTTTCTCGCTGTTCTCATTTCTATTACTTCTCATTACCTTCGTCTTTCTCCGATTTACTCTTAAACCATACTGTGTACTCATTAGACTGTTGATTCCGTTCAGCAGATCATTTAATTCTTCTTCACTTTCACTCAGGATAGCAATGTCATCAGCGTATCGTATCATTGATATCCTTTCACCTTGTATTTTAATTCCACTCCTGAAACTTTCTTTTATTTCCATCATTGCTTCCTCGATGTACAGATTGAAGAGTAGGGGCGAAAGGCTATAGCCTTGTCTTACACCCTTCTTAATTCGAGCACTTCGTTCTTGATCGTCCACTCTCATTATTCCTCTTGGTTGTTGTACATATTATATATGACCCGTCTCTCCCTATAGCTTACCCCTACGTTTTTCAGAATCTTGAACAGCTTGCACCATTTTATATTGTCGAACGCTTTTTCCAGGTCGACAAATCCTATGAACATATCTTGATTTTTCTTTAGCCTTGCTTCCATTATTAGCCGTAACTTCAGAATTGCCTCTCTCGTGCCTTTACTTTTCCTAAAGCCAAACTGATCGTCACCTAGCGCATTCTCAATTTTCTTTTCCATTCTTCTGTATGTTATTCTTGTAAGCAGCTTCGATGCATGAGCTGTTAAGCTGATTGTGCGATAATTCTCGCACTTGTCAGCTCTTGCCGTCTTCGGAATTATGTGAATGTTGCTTTTCCGAAAGTCAGACGGTATGTCGCCAGACTCAAATATTCTACACACCAACGGGAATAGTCGTTTTGTTGCCACTTCCCCTAATGATTTTAGAAATTCTGATGGAATGTTATCTATCCCTTCTGCCTTATTTGACAGTAAGTCCCCCAAAGCTCTTTTAAATTCAGATTCCCCTATCTCTTCTAAATCGACTCCTGTTTCTTCTTCTATCACATCAGACAAATCTTCGCACTCATAGAGGCTTTCAATGTATTCTTTCCACCTATCTACTCTCTCCTCTGCATTTAACAGTGGAATCCCCGTTGCACTCTTAATGTTACAATCGTTGCATTTAATGTCACCAAAGGTTGTTTTGACTTTCCTGTATGCTGAGTCTGTCCTTCGGACAATCATATCTTTTTCGTTGTCTTTACATTTTTCCTGCAGCCATTTCGCCTTAGCTTCCCTGAACTTTCTATTTATTTCATTCCTCAACGACTGATTTTACCGTAACGTGTTTGTACTTCCTCCTTTCATCAATCAACTGAAGTATTTCTTCTGTTACCCATGGTTTCTTCGCAGCTACCTTCTTTGTACCTATGTTTTCCTTCCTAACTTCTGTGATGGCCTTTTTAGAGATGTTCACTCCTCTTCAACTGTGTTGCCTTCTGCGCTATTCCTTATTTCTGTATCTATAGCGTTAGAGAACTTTAAACGTATCTCGTCATTCCTTAGAACTTCCGTATTCCACTTCTTAGCGTACTGATTCTTCCTGACTAATGTCTTGAACTTCAGCCTACTCCTCATTACTACTATATTGTGATCTGAGTCTATGTCTGCTCCTGGGTACGCCTTACAATCCAGTATCTGATTTCGGAATCTCTGTCTGACCGTGATGTAATCTAATTGAAATCTTCCCGTATCTCCCGGCCTTTTCCAAGTATACCTCCTCCTCTTGTGATTCTTCAACACGGTATTCGCTATTACTAGCTGAAACTTGTTACAGAACTCAATTAGTCTTTCTCCTCTTTCATTCCTTGTCACAAGCCCATATTCTCCTGTAACCTTTTCTTCTACTCCTTCCCCTACAACTGCATTCCAGTCACCCATGACTATTACATTTTCGTCCCCCTTTACATATTGCATTACCCTTTCAATATCCTCATACACTTTCTCTATCTGTTCATCTTCAGCTTGCGACGTCGGCGTGTATACCTGAACTATCGTTGTCGGTGTTGGTCTGCTGTCGATTCTGATTAGAACAACCCGGTCACTGAACTGTTCACAATAACACACCCTCTGCCCTATCTTCCTATTCGTAACGAATCCTACACCTGTTATACCATTTTCTGCTGCTGTTGATATTACCCGATACTCATTTCACCAGAAATCCTTGTCTTCCTTCCACTTCACTTCACTGACCCCTACTATATCTAGATTGAGCCTTTGCCTTCCCCTTTTCAGATTTTCTAGTTTCCCTATCACGTTAAAGCTTCTGACATTCCACGCCCCGACTCGTAGAACATTATCCTTTCGTTGATTATTCAATCTTTTTCTCATTTTAACCTCCCCCTGGGCAGTCCCCTCCCGGAGATCCGAATGGGGGACTATTCCGGAAACTTTTGCCAATGGAGAGATCATCAGGACACTTCTGCAACTACAGGCCACATGTCCTGTGGATACACGTTACATGTCTTTAATGCAGTGGTTTCCATTGCCTTCTGCATCCTCATTTCGTTGATCATTGTTGATTCTTCCGCCTTTAGGGGCAATTTCCCACCCTAGGACAAGAAAGTTCCCTGAACCTCTATCCGCTCCTCCGCCTCTTTGACAAGGCCGTTGGCAGAATTTACATTCATTGAATTTGGTGGTGAACGTGTTTACTATAATGCTCCTCAAGCCACTGTAGCATGGTTCTGGCTCCGAGACAAGGGCAGTTATACTGCTGAAGGACGATATTGCCATCGGGGAAGACATCAGGAAGGAAGGAAAGCTGATGGTTCAAAGCTGTTTGCGTGTCTTCGATTACTACCACAGGTCACATGTAAGCGCAGGAAAACTATTCCTACACTTCTCCCACCAAACTGAGTCCGTGGGTCGCTACACGTTTCGAGCGACCGTTTATCTCGACGACGGCGATTGTGGAGACGACCATCGACCTAGTGAAGCGAAAATTTCATTCAAGCGAAGAGCCGACACATTTCCATTCATCGACCATCGAATCCCGATGGCCCCGTGCCCAGTGCAATCTAAACTGACGATATCGTTGACTCAGCATGTAAACACGTAGGGGTGGTCTGCTTCCGAGCCCGATGTTCAACAACGTGCGATAAGTGGTCTGCTCCAAAACACTTGTTCGTGCACCAGCATTGTTTTCTTTCGGCAGAGATGCCTCAGATCACCATCTATCCTACATTAGAGAGCAGACAAGCCTCTAACCTTACGTTATGTGGGGAGTCGTTGACATCTAACCAGTCAGCGCCTAAAAGTAGTTACAACTGTCCTTTTATCTCTTTCCGAAGATTCTCACGACAGTAGCACGTTAACATTCGACCACCTTCGCCGTTTTCGAGGTACTCGTTCACAGACTCGGCGTGATAATATCTTCCCTAGAGTGATACCTCGTCCGTGTCTGCTCCGTTTACATACTTTTGTTACCGCGTCACGCCAGCCGCTGTGGTCGATTGGTTCTAAGCGCCTCAGTCCGGAACCGCGCAGCTACTGCGGTCGCAGGTACGACTCCTGCCTCGGGCGTGGAAGTGTGTGATGTCCTTAGGTTAGTTAGATTTAAACAGTTCTATGTCTATGGAACTGATGACCTCAGACGTTAAGTCCCTTAGCGCTTGGAGCCATTTGAACCGCGCCACGTGCCCACAACGTCACCAGGCGGCTTTCTATTTCACCGTTGGCAGTGGTCATAATGTTTAATCTTATCAGTGTATATTGTGTCATTGTAGCACCTCGGGGCCACTATTGCCTGACCTCTACGTTAACTACATCCCACTGACACATAACGCGATACAGCCATCAACGCAGATGATACTGCCAACATAATGGAACTTTGGAAAGCACCAAACATTAACTCACAATTAAAGACAGCGTAAAAACTATCGACCGATTGCTGAAGAAATGACTGTTAGGCGCTTCTATTGCCACGTAAATAGAAACAACCGCAGATGTCCAAACACATCAAATTACACTACACGCACGCCCAATACATTTCCGTGAGAAAGTTACGTACCTCGGAGTCTGGAGAGGAAACCAAAAAGCGTACGTTTGTCTCTCATAACAGTATCCAATCTTTAACAGGCAAAGTACACTAAAAGGAGCGTGTCGATCTCGTTATTAGACTAATGATGATGACTCACGTTGCACCTCTCTGGGGATACACAGCTCTAACACATCTCCGCCGTCTGCAGGTCATACAGAACAAAGATATACCAATCATAAACAAGGCTCCAAGATGAACACGCACTGAGGACATACACAATGAATTCGACTTCGAGCCGAGCCGAACACTAAAAAACGCAGACGAGATACAGATGCATTCATAGATTTTCAATGACATTAGCCGCATTTGGGAATTGAAATGAATCAGTGGCAAGAGATGGAAGTTTGTGCAGCACCGTGACTCGAATGCGGATGTCCAGATTTACACGAGCGGTCGCCTCAGTTGCTTCGGCCATCCGAAGACGTTTCGCATCCCATACAAATTCCCAGCCTGTTTCTCACTACAAGTGTAAGGTCACCTACACCTGAATCTCCCACTCACAGTTTGGGATTCCCGCAAGACATGGGCCTTGGTGCGCATCCACACTGAAAGAAAAGACATTTGGCCGTCGCCCCTTATTAATATATATCTGTATGGTGCCTGTTCTTTCTGATATATCTAGAGCATACAGTATGAAAATTATTTGAACCGACAAGCTCTAAAACGTTGCACAGGACACAAAAACAAATCTTTATCTCAGATTTCATATTTTTTTTGGAGATTTTTAAATCGGTAAAGAAAGTTATCTCTGCATGAAAATTAAGCTAAAAAACTCTGGTAGTTGCATGGGATACCGAGAATACTTTTGTGATGACAGAAGGTAACACAAAGAAGCCTTTATTACCAAGAGACAACAATATTAACAGAACACAATTACATCACTTAAGTTAGAGGTTCAAGAAGGCCACCATTGATTTGTAAACAGAGGTTACACCCGTGTAATATGTTTTAACACACATCAAGGGATCGATTAGCTTATGGTGCAGGACCACCATTGCCGGTCCACCTTTCTGAAAACACTTCGAGAATTGACTCACAGAACGACTAGTATGTGCCAGCATCCCGTCATTTGAGAACCACGTACTCTGTCTTCTAGCGTGCGGCACGTATTCCCGGAACTATGGCAATGCTCTGACGACGAAACTGTAACAAAGTCGTTATTTAATGGGCCTAGGTAGGAGGTAAGGCGCAATTAATCAGGCAGTAACAACACTTGCCCACGCATTCACGTAGAACCGCACTTTCTGAGCGCAAGTGAAGGTGCCAAATGAACTAACCTCACCCAGAACATGCGAATTTTGGATTCTGAAGTCCACATGTGGTCCGAATGTTGCTCCAACTACGAACAGCTCAGAGGGCAGAAGTTAGGACGGATTCAGTACTGTTCCAGGTACCACTACGGATACTGTGCTCTGAGTGCATAATTACCTGGTTCCAGTTTCTGCAGACGCTGTAAGCCAAATAGCTTAACAATGACTCACGAAAGATGTTTTTGGTATTCGTCTGATTCGTAGCCATGTTATGCGCAATAGCAAGGGTACCAGGAGCGATTATCCCTATTTTTTTTCTTTTATCAGTCTCAATTATTTTCCGGATTCATTCCAATCTCTGCCTTCCTCTACAGTTTCTACAGCTCCGTCTAGTACCATGGAAGATATTCCGTGATATCTTAACACATGTCCTATCATCTTGTCCCTTCCTCTTTTCAGTGTTTTCCACATATTCCTTTTCTCTCCGACTCTACGGAGAACTTGTTCTTTCCTTACCTTATCAGTCCGCCTAATTTTGAACATTCATCTGTAGCATCATAGCTTTGATGTTTCGATTTTTTTCTGTTCCGGTTTTCCCGCAGTCCATGTTTCATTACCATACAATGCTGTGCTTCAAACGTACACTCCTGAAATTTCTTCATCAAATTTAGGCCTATGTTTGATACTAGTAGGCGTCTCTCGGTCAGATCCTTGCTGCTTCCGCTATTGGTTAGTTTGCTACCTAGTTAGCAGAATTCCTTAACTTAATTTACTTCGTGACCATGAAACAAGATGTTAAGTTTCTCATTTTTCTCATTTCTGGTACCTCTCATTACTTCTGTCTTCTTTCGATATACTCTCAGTTCATATTCTGTATTCATTAGATTGTTCATTCCAGTCAGCAGATCATGTTATTCTTCTTCACTCTCAGTGAGGATAGCAATATCATCAGCAAATCATATACTGATGTCCTTTCAACTTCAATTTTAATTCCACTCCTAAACCTTTCTTTTGTATCCATCACTGCTTCTTCGTTGTACAGAAGGAACAGTAGGGGCGAAAGACTTCATCCATGTCTTACACCCTTTTCAATACGAGCACCTCGTTCTTGGTCTTCCACTTTTATTATACTGTCTTAGCTCTTGTGCATGATAAATTTTACCTTACTCTCCGTATAACTTCCTCTTCTTTCCTCAGAATTTCGAACATCTTCCTCCATTTGACGCCGTCGAACCCTTTTCCAGGTCGACAAAACCTATGAATTCCCCTTATAGAATAAAACATATCACAGGTAATTATGACACTAGAGAAAAATGTTTGTCTTGATGTCCTGTCGAACCCCCTAGAATTTGTCGGTTTAAATACCTTTCACACTGTATAGAAAGCTGCATGTCTTCCCACAGTGGGTGGCCGATTTTATTGTCAAACTGACCTCTCTGTTGACGATTGTCGCATATATATACACTCCTGTAAATTGAAATAAGAACACCGTGAATTCATTGTCCCAGGAAGGGAAAACTTTATTGACACATTCCTGGGGTCAGATACATCACATGATCACACTGACAGAACCACAGGCACATAGACACAGGCAACAGAGCACGCAAAATGTCGGCACTAGTACACTGTATATCCACCTTTCGCAGCAATGCAGGCTGCTGTTCTCCCATGGAGACGATCGTAGAGATGCTGGATGTAGTCCTGTGGAACGGCTTGCCATGCCATTTCCACCTGGCGCCTCAGTTGGACCAGCATTCGTGCTGGACGTGCAGACCGCGTGAGACGACGCTTCATCCAGTCCCAAACATGCTCAATGGGGGACAGATCCGGAGATCTTGCTGGCCAGGGTAGTCGACTTACACCTTCTAGAGCACGTTGGGTGGCACGGGGTACATGTGGACGTGCATTGTCCTGTTGGAACAGCAAGTTCCCTTGCCGGTCTAGGAATGGTAGAACGATGGGTTCGATGACGGTTTGGATGTACCGTGCACTATTCAGTGTCCCCTAGACGATCACCAGAGGTTTACGGCCAGTGTAGGAGATCGCTCCCCACACCATGATGCCGGGTGTTGGCCCTGTGTGCCTCGGTCGTATGCAGTCCTGATTGTGGAGCTCACCTGCACGGCGCCAAACACGCATACGACCATCATTGGCACCAAGGCAGAAGCGACTCTCATCGCTGAAGACGACACGTCTCCATTCGTCCCTCCATTCACGCCTGTCGCGACACCACTGGAAGCGGGTTGCACGATGTTGGGGTGTGAGCGGAAGACGGCCTAACGGTGTGCGGGACCGTAGCCCAGCTTCATGGAGACGGTTGCGAATGGTCCTCGCCGATACCCCAGGAGCAACAGTGTCCCTAATTTGTTGGGAAGTGGCGGTGCGGTCCCCTACGGCACTGCGTAGGATCCTACGGTCTTGGCGTACATCCGTGCGTCGCTGCGGTCCTGTCCCAGGTCGACGGGCACGTGCACCTTCCGCCGACCACTGGCGACAACATCGATGTACTGTGGAGACCTCACGCCCCACGTGTTGAGCAATTCGGCGGTACGTCCACCCGGCCTCCCGCATGCCCACTATACGCCCTCGCTCAAAGTCCGTCAACTGCACATACGGTTCACGTCCACGCTGTCGCGGCATGCTACCAGTGTTAAAGACTGCGATGGAGCTCCGTATGCCACGGTAAACTGGCTGACACTGACGGCGGCGATGCACAAATGCTGCGCAGCTAGCGCTATTTGACGGCCAACACCGCGGTTCCTGGTGTGTACGCTGTGCCGTGCGTGTGATCATTGCTTGTACAGCCCTCTCGCAGTGTCCGGAGAAAGTATGGTGGGTCTGACACACCGGTGTCAATGTGTTCTTTTTCCATTTCCAGGAGTGTATATATTGACGCTGCAGGTGGCGAAGAACACAACGCCGTTACTCAGCAACAACGGTAATTTATTCTCTACTAAAATTTCCTCACACACATTCCTGAACTTTGGCAGCATAAATCAGATGGTAGCAGTACTACCCTTGCAGTCTGTCTCAACGGTGTTTTTCCAAGGCGCTTGCCGCGACACGTTTTTGCCTCTGATCTAAAACTCACTACTGTTCAAATGTTTTTTTTTTCCTACTGTCGTATAAATGGAACGGTAGTAATGTGCGATCGCTGTCAGACGTACGGACAGCATTACAGTCGTGTACCTTGAAACTCCATAGTAAAAATCCTAACGCTTATTGGAGATGACAGTAGTACTTTTTCTGTACTGCAAGTACTGGCGTGGAATGGCTCTACTTCTTTTCCTTCTTACAAAATGTTGGTCTGGAAATGACACTTATAATGTTTATTTCGTAAGATGCTAGGTACATGTGACGTCATTTCCACTTTTCTGGGCTGTTGTAACGTCTTAGCAGCAATGGAAAATAAATTTTGAGAATGAAAGCAGGTATGAAAGATTGAGTCGCACTACATGTAATCATTGCATGGGAGTAGGAAACTCACGACGGTCTGCAGCATGCGCATCTTGATGAGGACGGGCTCCTTGATGACGCTGAGCCACGACCGCCACAGGACGACACGCAGCTGCGTGAACCACGAGGCTTTGTAAGGCGACGGCGACGGCTGCGCGACGAACGGCTCGCACTGTTCCTCAGTGGCGGACGTCGACTCCTGAGCACAACGCAGACCGTCTGCTTAAAATAAGAACACCGCAGCGCAAACGGCAACAGATTCTCACAGTACAATTCGCTCTCTCTGTAAAGGACTTAAGCTATTTGGTACACTGAGTCGCCATTATGCCAACCAACATTATATAAACCGTAAGAGTCGTTGGAGAAGAGGGAAAAAATGGTACAAATGGCTCTGTACACTATGGGACTTAACATCTGAGGTCACCAGTCCCCTAGAACTAAGAGCTACTTAAACCTAACTAACCTAAAGACATCACACACATCCATGTCCGAGGCAGGATTCGAACATGCGAGCGTAGCGGTCGCACGGTTCCAGTCTGAAGCGCCTAGAACCGCTCGGCCACACCGGCCGGCGGAGAAGAACCAGTGTTCAGTGACTGATAACAGTAGATTTTTAGCACAGCGATTCCCACTTGCAAACGGCAAATGATGATCGAAGGAATCAATGCGTAAAAAATTTACAGATACCAGCCACCGAATTCTGTCTCCTCCTGTGACTACACCAGATGTTGGAATCTTCCTACACGCCGGTCAGACGACCTGAAGATGGCGTTATGTAGCTCCGAAACTGGCTGCTCGAAAAAAAAAAAAAAATGGAAATTTTAGCTGGCTGAAAGTTGTGCTGATTCGACATTTTGTACCGCAAATATCTGTATAAAGATGGACTTACAGACAAGTGATTATTGTTTATTTTCCACTATAGGCCAATGCCAGCTATGACTTCACTGTCAGGTGGTACGCTAGAAACTGACCATAGTTGACAAAAGATTACGAAAGGTTGCCGTTTATCAGTACACTAGGCAAGTAAAAACAAGACATTTATAAGGTAAACCCCGTCCTGTTGTACAGTCACCAGTATATGGCGGAGAAAGCTAAGACTTAAGATAGTCAATCATGTTTCCTTTTGTTTGTTAAGATATGGAAGGGGAAGGGGGAAGGCTGGTAGCGTTGCAATATCCTGTTCTTAAGCCAAAAGTTTTAAAAATGTAATTTAGTAATATACTATACATAGTATTATGCTACAACATATAGTAACTACATTAATATACTAAATATAGCATACCATACAGAGGACCGTCTCCAGTGTCTTACCCTCGAGGAAACCACATACACGTTGCTTTTCCTCAGCACTATTCGCCCCAATTCTCTGCCAGTTTTATTTTCTAACGACTTATCCTCTTCATGGGGTTGGATTCGGTGACTAAGAACGCTAGGAGCGTCTCAGTGTGATAATCCAAGTGGAATAACGCAGCAAAACCGGTTGTGGACAAATCATCACTTAACAGCTGTTTGTGATTTTATGCAAGTTTAATTTACAGTAAATAAACACATTACAAACGAGATGAGAGAATGCAAATTTAAAAATAGTTTAAAGTCTGAGAGGAAATGAATGTTTGGTGTTATTTACATAAATTTAGAATATTGTTTTTTTTATTTTTTCATAAATTCAGGTAAAAATTTGAAAGGTAGAGATAAAAAGAAAAAAAAACATTTACAGCAAGTTGAAAATGCTGTCAACAGTTACTGAAAAAGAAGCACTGCAATTTCACGAAAACTTGACTAACCTGCGCTTAGGAAAAACCGTTTGGGGTAGGAAAATTGTATTCGTGAAGGGATGTGGTGCAAATACAATGTTGCATGGGCACCAACTATGAAGGTGAAGATGGGTGTTGCGTTGGACAGTGGGAAGACAGAAGGGGAGCAGAAGTCTGGTGAACGGGCGCGGCCGCTTCGTCTTCGTCCGTGTCAGTAGTAGACAGTAGTGGAAAATAAACAATAGTACCACAGTCTATGTCGGAAATGATGTTTCAGAAATTTTGAACGACTGTGTTAATAGCCCGAAGCAAAACAATTACTGAGGAAATTTGATTATTTTTTATTTTCGCCGTCTCAGTTCTATGAATATACGAGGGTTATATAGTTAAATAGTGGCAACTATTTATTCAAAACCAATACAAAAGAGCTGCATCTTTGCACCTGTTGCTGTCCTTCAAAGTAGTCACCAGCGTTGTGTAGAACCCGTTGCCAGCGATGGGGGATGCGTAGTGTACCGTTACTAGAGCCTGTTCTGTTGATGGTGCGAATGGAGCGGTCTGCTGCCTGTCGAATCTCTGGAACAGTTCTGAAGCTAATGCCACGAAGTGGTTCCTTCATCTTCGGAGTCAAATCAAGCATGACGATGGTTTCCGCATGACTTGACGGAAATACAGAAATGGATGCGTTACGACGCTGCTCAGACGCACTTGGGACGCTATGAGCGCGAAGGAAAGGCTTTCGTACGCCGTATCGTAACACTGGATCAGACATAGGCCACATCGTACGAGCCACAACTGAAACGCAAATCCAACGAATGTCGTCATTATGGGTCGCCGTGAAAGTCGAAAGCGTATCACTATCAGAGCCCCAGTATGGCGAAAGTTATGGTGATTCTCGTGTACGACGGTGATAGTGTTACCCAAACGCATTATGTTCCTCCATGCAGACCGTCTATGCACAGTATTACTGTTCGTGGTTGGAGCATCACTTGCGAAAGAAGCGGCTGCACTTTCTGAGCAACCCACCCATCATTTTGCACGACAATGCTCGGGCGCATACAGCGCAAGCTGCGGCTGCTGTGTTCGGTCGATGGGACTGGGACGTACTGTACCATCCACCATACTCTGCGGTCTTAATTCCTTGTAACTTTGATTTGATTCCGAAGATTAAGAAACCACTTCGTGGCATTAGCTTCACATCTGTTCCAGAGATTCGACAGGCAGCATACCGCTCCGTTCGCACCATCAATAGAACAGGCTGTGGTAACGGTACACTACGCCTCCCACATCGCTGGCAACGGGTTCTACACAACGCTGGTGATTATTCTGAAAGGGAGTAACAGGTGCAAACATGTCACTCTTATGTATCGGTTGAGAATAAATAGTAGTATGTAAGCTTAGGGACTGGTGACCTTAGCAGTTAAGTCTCATAAGATTTCACAAACACAAACACGCAGTTTGCCAAGTGGTCTGGGTATCCATTTTCTCCCAGATCTATGAAAACAAATATGTTGGTAATTCTCTTCTTTCCTGTATTATTTGTCGCATAGTAAAAAGTATATTATCGCTGCATTACTTTCCCCTTATGAAGTCGCTTCTGCTCCTCGCTTCCGTAATGATCTTACTCTCTTATTTGATTCATGTGAATATATTTTGTGGATTGTGTGTAACACACTGATGGCCTGATACCCACATAAATTTAAGCTTTGCTATAGATTGTTTTACTAGGCGATGACAATGCTTTCTGCTGTAAGCTTGTGTTCTGGAATTTTAGTGTTTACCTAGGAGATGTTTATCACATGTACGATTCTGCACATAAGCAATCATGCACCATACATTATTGCCGCAAGTACTGGAGTTTGTGCGTTTTCTTTTTAGCTAATTACATTTCAAACATGGTGACATTCAAAAATGGTTCAAATGGCTCTGAGCACTATGGGACTTACTTGTGAGGTCATCAGTCCCCTAGAACTTAGAACTACTTCAACTTAATTAACATAAGGACATCACACACATCCATTCCCGAGGCAATATTCGAACCTGCGACCGTAGTGATCGCGCGGTTCCAGACTGTAGAGCCTAGAACCGCTCGGCCACTCTGGCCGGCCATGGTAAGGTAATGAGTTCTCTGTTAACATGATCAGTTAGACACTTCAAAACTTAAAAAGAGACGAATCACGAAGGAATTGTCCGAATGGGACGGGAATCGGTAGGTGTGATGCACGTGTACAGACAAACGGATGATTACAATTTCACAAACACCGGATAATTCATTCCAAAGAAAGAGCTTCACAAATTGGGGAACGCTTTAGTCTGACTCCCTCCGCAAGCAATTATTTGCCACGGCGTTGACTAGTATAGTTGTTGGATGTCCATCTGATGGAATTCGTGCCAAATTCTATCCATAAATCGTCAAAATCCGAAGATGATGTGAAGGCACTGCCCACAATGCCTCAAACGTTCGCAAATGGGGAGAGGTCAGGCGACTTTGCCGGCCGAAGTAAGGATTTTGAAGCTCGAAGACAAGCAGTAGAAACTCTCGCCGTGTGCGGGCGGGCATTGTCTTGCTGAAATGTAGGCCCAAGACGGCTTCCCATGAAGAGCAACAAAATGCAACAATCTGGGGTGCACAGTATCGTCGACGAAACTCTTTGTTTTGACGGTGCCTAGGATGACAGCAAAAGAGATCCTGCTATGAAAATAAATGGCTATCCAAACCATCAGACCTGGTTGTCGTGCAGTAGAGCGGGGGCCAGTCATGTTGCTCTCTGATAGCTGCCAGGGGGAGGGGAGGGGGATGGGAGGGAGGGAGAGGGGCAGAGGTAGCGTCTCCAGACACGTATTTTCTGATCATCGGGGTTCACTTTGATCCGGGCACTCACAACTGAAGACAATTCTACTCCGCTGAGCTACCCTCGTCACACCTCCCCCTTCTTTCAGTTACCCGGTGATTCTTACCCAAGAGAAGACATCTAACTTTAGTCTGCAGGCCATGTTGTAATGATCAGCAATACCACAGTGCCTCTAACCGCTCGTTAATTGACACACCTTGTCTTTTCCCTTTCCTTCACTGCCGTTTGGAGCTACAGTCGTTCTTACCTCATGCCATTTGACGTCCTGCTCCTGTGCGCGACAGGCAGTTCTCTTTCTACATTCTGTCACACATTCATTTCCTTTCGATGAGTAGTTAATACGTTATGTTAATTTATCTGTCTCGTCCACAAGTTTTGCAAACCAATGTACGTCATGAGCTATCTACTAGAATGAATCTTTACCCTGTGGCGGACAGTGCGCTCATAGGAGACTTCCTGGCAGATTAAAACTCTGTGCCTGACCGAGACTCGAACTCGGGCCCTTTGCCATTCGCGGGCAAATGCTCTAGCAACTGAGGTAGTCAAGCACGACTCATTACCCATCCTTACAGCTTTACTTCCGACGCAGAGTGAAAATTCATTCTGGAAACACCCCCACAGCCTGTGGCTAATCCATGTTTCCGCGATATCCTTTCTTTCAAGACCAGCAGTCCTGCAAGTTTCGCAGGACAACTTCTCGTCAGTTTGGAAGGTAGGAGGCGTGGTACTAGCGGAAGTAATGCTGACAGGAAAGGTAGTGAGTCGTATTTGGTTACTTCAGTCAGTGGAGCACTTGCCTGCGAAAAGCAAAGATCCCAAGTTCGAGTCTCGGTCCGACACACAGTTTTAATCTGACACAAAGCTTCACGATCCATCATGTTCTTCCTAATGGGAACAGTCTTTTGCTCAAGGGATATACGGCATGTTACAGTTAAATTCTGTATGGAGCGTTACAATGACGTCACCTGGCTCTAAAGCTTTGATTGCAGAGATTTAAACCGTTTCTCAACCACGCTGTCACTAATATCTACATCACTGATCTTTGCCGTTGATGCGGAAATTGAAATGGGATTGAATTGATGGGTTTTCTGTATGATATGTAAGATGGTTCTGGAATCAAATTGATATGTAAGGTGGTTCTCGAATCAAATTTGCGATCAATGTTGTAGGAGACTGACCTCAGCGCAGGCGACTGACCCGTTGGCGCCGCCGGTGGCTCCCGCGCCTTCCCCGGCGAGCGCCCTGCCGGCTGGTGAGTTGTGGAAGGCGTCGCACAGCATCTCCACCTGCTGGCGGCTCTGGTCCTCGTCCTCGGGCACCACGGCCACCAGCTGCATGAAGAAGTCCGCCGGGTTGAAGCCGTCCGGGCACGGCGCTCCCAAGCTGCACCGCCACCACACACCTCACTCTATCTTCACTCACAAAACACTTATTAGAGGTGTGTAAGCTACCTCTAACGAATGGTCAGGGACTTTTGTATACTTGCATCTCAGTATATCTACTCTCTTACAAGTCTTAAGATTTACAAGTTTACGAACAGTAACAACAATACGCAGAAAAATTTCTTACGATTTGACATCCTTAATGGGAACTTATTGGTAGATTAAAACTGTGTTCCGGACCGGAACTCATCCCCGTCCCAAATAATGCTCTCATAGACTCTTTTCTCTCTAGTATGATACTTTATTGCCTCTACTCTCTTCCAGAAACACGTGGGGTTTCCTACAGTGGGGTTTCCTACAAGGGTGCAGCGGGTAGCGAAGGTGTCCCGAGCAACCGGTTCCCTAACGAGGTATTTGCGAACTGAGCCTCCCCGACTGCTTCTTATTCTCTTATTTTCATGTCAGTCAGAAAGTTTACGAGCGTCACCACGGGTGGGGGGGGGGGGGTCTAGAGATTCGAAAATTTGGATGATAAAAAATGTACCGAGATGTTCTGTGTGAAAAATTCTGAGATTTGCTGTGTACCTTAAAAATATTGTTGTTTCAAAACGATATGTGCAAATACAGCACACATTTTACCGGAATCAATAATTTCGAAAAGTTAACTTGCCGATTCTGGAGTTTCGTCATATATGTCATACGAAACTAATTATTTGTAATTGGCGGATCTCATTCACAAAAGTACGCTTTTAACGGTATTTCTAAAGTTCTAATACACAATCTGCTATTTATTGAATTTTTAGCTCAACAAAACTGAAATTTTACTTGGTAAATTTCTTACATAACATGGTCACTCGCCCTATGAAACTTCCAGAATTTTTGGTGAGGAAGGCGGAATGAGGACTCAGACAGCTGGTTGCCCACTTTTCTGTCAGAGTCTTTTAAACACGATCATATTTGTCTTTATTGTGCTTCAACAAGAGTATTTTTCAACAGATTATTATGTAGTTCATTTTCTAAAGATGAAATTCCAACTAGATGAACTTTGGTGGAGTCATCTATATTAAGCAGCGAATTTTATCGTTGGTAGAACAACACTCTAGTTATCGAGACTTCAGACTCCGCGTCTAAACATAGGAAAATATTCTGTAATTTCTTTCAGATGAACACGCCCATTGTCGCGTAAATCTTTATCTAATTACCGATAGCAAACCCTGCGTTGCCCAGATATTTATTCATCCCAGTTTTATATAAGCTCATCCCCTCTTCCCTCATCTCTCTTTACCATTTAGTCCTCTCTCATCTCTCTATCCACCTCCTCCTTCCGCCCATCTGTCTCTCATTCCATCTCCTCCATCTGCCCCTCTCTCTCACAACACTTCCTCCTCCTCTCCATCCTCCTCTCCCGCTCCATGCTTCTTCCGGTCTCTGTCCACCTCCTTTTTCTAATAGCACATCAAATTAACAATAACACAACTTTTTGATGTATTTATTACAGTGTTCCATTAGTCATTTACCACCTTCCCCCTTTCTCAGTTCCTTTAATCTTATTCTCTCACTTCCCTGGATGCACCTCCTCCCCCCTCCCCGCCCCCATCACGTTTTCCCCTCTCCGAATATTTCCTTCTCTGCCTCCGTTATGGAATCTCCTCTTTCCCCATCTATGAAAAAATACGTATATCTACCAACTTTCATGCTCATTGACTAAACGATGTTGAATTTATTTAAAGGTAGGACAACCCTCCACCATCCAGCATACGTTGGCTTGTATAAATGCCTTCGCCACGAAAACATATATACATAAGCCAACTCCCAAGCTGATCAGTCGAACGGTGTGTAAGTCTGTTGTAAGGTATCCTCCGCCATACGCCTTATGAAATTTCACGTAGATGGTGAGGTTCCCCTTGTTTTGTAGATCAAATGTACAAATTATCATCACGATCGGTGCAGCACTGTTGCTTTTGTTGAAATCCGTAAGTGAAGTACCTTCCACCATGCACTGAACGAAGTTTTATGTAAACTGTGACCTTCCTCTTAGTTTGGGAAATAGGGATTCATTTTCATACACCCTGCTCGCTCTACACCGACTTAGTTGCGAAACATAAATAATAGATTCGAACAACAGAAATCGTGTAATGATTTCTGTCGTATAAGGGGCAAATAGCTATTAAATAATAGCAACGAGATTACGAGAGCAGTCACTTTCAGTGTTACGTAAAATAACGACACAAAATGAAGATAATAAGCAATGTGGGACTTCCGTTTGCATTTGAAACTCTCGGAGAACTCCTGAGTGGTGAGAAGGGTGGGAGGGCGCAACAAGGGGAGACTCAATTTGTTTTGCCGGCCCGGGCCGCTGACAGGTTTAGTGCGCCACGGCTAGTAGGAAACCCCACGGCAGCAAACTCCACGACACCCTGTGGTATCGTCCAAAGACCTCCGCGCCACACCAAAGTCGGCAACGCACATCGATACTATCGACATTAGGGATATTTCGCTGTAGTCTGCAACAGAGAATGGGAGAGTCTGAAGACGACATGCCCTCTCTCTGAGCATATCAACACTCTCGCACAGATGTCAATATAGATCCGGGTATGGAAGCTCTGTGTACAGTTCGTGATCTCAGCTGAAGCTGTCATTATCATCACCAAGTCGACCTAGAGAGTTATTCAAGTCTCAGATGGAAGTGTGCTTTTATAAATGTTGAAAACTGTACTACAAGAGAGCAGACTATTAATTAGAACAAGAGATTCTAAAATAATCAATGACAGTTGTAACATGTCAAACACTTCCGTAGAAAAGAATAGCATCAAGTCAAATAAATCTTTGTGATTCGTGTAATAAAGTGACCTAATATTTCATATGATGTAGATACGCTGAGCCACCTATCAAAGAATGGTCTGCCGGACGATGGTGACTTCTTCTGGTCATAAACCATCCTGTCCCTCTCTATAAATGATTTCTACAGCTAAATTCTCATGCTATATTCCTTACAGTTTTGTTAGAGAGTGGAACGTAGTACTCCTCCTCAACGTGCTGCAACAACCATGATTCCTCTTCCAGGAAAAAAAACCGTTTTCGAAACACGAACATGATAACACTTCCAAAAAAGCACAAAACTCCTTTTAAAAAACGAATAAAACTCTTCTTACAAAGCAAGAACGACTCCTCATTTACACTCCTGGAAATGGAAGAAAGAACACATTGACACCGGTGTGTCAGACCCACCATACTTGCTCCGGACACTGCGAGAGGGCTGTACAAGCAATGATCACACGCACGGCACAGCGGACACACCAGGAACCGCGGTGTTGGCCGTCGAATGGCGCTAGCTGCGCAGCATTTGTGCACCGCCGCCGTCAGTGTCGGCCAGTTTGCCGTGGCATACGGAGCTCCATCGCAGTCTTTAACACTGGTAGCATGCCGCGACAGCGTGGACGTGAACCGTATGTGCAGTTGACGGACTTTCAGCGAGGGCGTATAGTGGGCATGCGGGAGGCCGGGTGGACGTACCGCCGAATTACTCAACACGTGGGCGTGAGGTCTCCACAGTACATCGATGTTGTCGCCAGTGGTCGGCGGAATGTGTACGTGCCCGTCGACCTGGGACCGGACCGCAGCGACGCACGGATGCACGCCAAGACCGTAGGATCCTACGCAGTGCCGTAGGGGACCGCACCGCCACTTCCCAGCAAGTTAGGGACACTGTTGCTCCTGGGGTATCGGCGAGGACCATTCGCAACCGTCTCCATGAAGCTGGGCTACGGTCCCGCACACCGTTAGGCCGTCTTCCGCTCACGCCCCAACATCGTGCAGCCCGCCTCCAATGGTGTCGCGACAGGCGTGAATGGAGGGACGAATGGAGACGTGTCGTCTTCAGCGATGAGAGTCGCTTCTGCCTTGGTGCCAATGATGGTCGTATGCGTGTTTGGCGCCGTGCAGGTGAGCGCCACAATCAGGACTGCATACGACCGAGGCACACAGGGCCAACACCCGGCATCATGGTGTTGGGAACGATCTCCTACACTGGCCGTACACCTCTGGTGATCGTCGAGGGGACACTGAATAGTGCACGGTACATCCAAACCGTCATCGAACCCATCGTTCTACCATTCCTAGACCGGCAAGAGAACTTGCTGTTCCAACAAGACAATGCACGTCCGCATGTATCCCGTGCCACCCAACGTACTCTAGAAGGTGTAAGTCAACTACCCTGGCCAGCAAGATCTCCGGATCTGTCCCCCATTGAGCATGTTTGGGACTGGATGAAGCGTCGTCTCACGCGGTCTGCACGTCCAGCACGAACGCTGGTCCAACTGAGGCGCCAGGTGGAAATGGCATTGCAAGCCGTTCCACAGGACTATATCCAGCATCTCTACGATCGTCTCCATGGGAGAATAGCAGCCTGCATTGCTGCGAAAGGTGGATATACACTGTACTAGTGCCGAAATTGTGCATGCTCTGTTGCCTGTGCCTATGTGCCTGTGGTTCTGTCAGTGTGATCATGTGATGTATCTGACCCCAGGAATGTGTCAATAAAGTTTCCCCTTCCTGAGACAATGAATTCACGGTGTTCTTATTTCAATTTCCAGGAGTGTATAATGAACAAATCTCCTCTTTTGAAACAAACGAAACTGCTTTCCTACAAACAAACAGAATCCCCACGTCTGGAATGAACATTTCTACTCTTCTAACACAAACAAAGCTACTCTTCTACAGCAAACCGCGCTTCTCTCCTTCGTCTAAAGAAAACGACTCTCCCCCTTTTAGATCAGAGCTCTTTCCTCAGACTATCGAAACTCCTCTTCTAACACAAACAATTCCTCCCTTAATGAAAAACAAAGAATCAGTTAAAAGCATTAAGATCCTCTTTTAAAACAAACAGATCTCTTCTTCAAGAAAAACAAATTAACAAACTCCTCATCGCAAGTAACAATTTCTGCATCATTTTGTCGATTATTTCAGTCGGTGTATTAAGCCTCGAATGTGTAAAGAGATTCGTCAGTACTGGCTGGAAGTGGCCTCTGGTCAGCGACGGCGAGTCCTACTGTGCACTAAACGAGAGAACATTTGAGGCATTGTGACTGTCCGGAAAGAAAGTCCCGGGTTTAAGTCTCGTCAAAGGACGTGGTCAAGTTGAAACGCTCGGTACAATTGAGTTACGAACGTGTTCCTGTTATAAGAGCTACGGGACGTTGAGAAAGTCGTCGACCAAAAGACTCTTCAAAAAAGGAGCTTCAGGGAACTAGTGCGACATTTTGCACAACTTTTAATCCGCGGACAATCTGAAGTATAGCGACCTGATTGTATCTCGCTGGGCATTGATAGAGGTACTTTATTGACGTTGAGGCCAGACAGAAGTGGCATTAAAATTTTGGCAAAGTAAGCAGTAAAAGGAGTGGATGAATGTAATTAATCATTTGTTTGTCCTTGGTAGAATACGATGAAAATTGTAGGAGAATGTAAAAAGCTGTGAAAGTTTATATATATATTTTATCGCTCTGTAGAAACTGTCAAAGAGCAAATGATGTGTGATTTTAATGAAAGCTATTTTATTTAACCAGTTTCCCTCCAATTATGATTTGCAAGTTTAAAATTTTTTATATTAATTTTTATTGCAGTTTCTGAAAGTTTCAAATTTTGAGTACTGAAGGTGGTAACTGACATTATGAGTAAACATTACTGCCTTTAATTAATAGTAAAAGGTTTCCGATCTGTTTCTGCTGGAAATTTTGAAGGCCCTGAGCCTAATTTATGTTTCGGTGATCAAAGAAGTGATATATTACATACACACAACTCGACAGTGTACGTGTTATCGACATTATAGGTAAAATTAGTTACACGTTTGTGGCACATTTTCTGCCTGTCTGTCCTATGCAAAATCATAAAGCAGAAATCATGGCAGCTACGTTCCAAATATTAAACAAATATCCGAAGGGAAACACCGAATGAAATTTTAATTTAAATGATCGTTGTCAGTTACCCCGCTAGAGCTCGGTTAGAATGTTCATATAATTTGTGTGTGTGTGTGTGTGCGTGTTGGGCTATTGAGCGTCATTGGAGAGTGGAAATTTATTTTGACTTTAAATGTACCACTAGTTCCCTCCACTCCCCCAAAAATCTGTGTCACGACCTCTTCACTTTCTTCTTGTTCTAAAACAACCAACGACATCTCTTGTAAAGTACGGCTGGCTCTTCTTATAACACCAATGAGCCAAATGTTCTAAATCAGACAAGGAATTTCTTCTAAATCAGACAAGGCTTCCTTTCTTAAACACGCTACAGTTTTATTTGAATGCTGCGAAGTTCCTATTTTAAAAGAAACAGGGCCACTCTTCTAAATTTTAGCTAGGAAACAATGTTGGAAATAAACGATATGTTCGGAATGTTGTTGTTGTAGTCTTCAGTCCTGAGACTGGTATGATGTAGCTCTCCATGCTACTCTATCCTGTGCAAGTTTCTTCATCTCACAGTACCATCTGAATAGTGTATTCATCTCTAAGTCTCCCTCTACGCATCTGTAGGAGACGGATACTGGCAGAAGTAAAGCTGTGAGTACCGGGCGTGAGTGGTGCTTCGGTAGCTCAGTTGGTAGAGCACTTGCCCGCGAAAGGCAAAGGACCCGAGTTCGAGTCTCGGTCGGGCACACAGTTTTAATCTGCCAGGAAGTTTCAATAGATTGTGGTCAGAGTCTACAGCAGGCCCTGGAAATGTCTTGATTATAATTTATGATCAGAGGCTATCAGTGATTATCAGTGATTAGATTCACTGACGAGACTACTATCCCAAGTGAAAGTGTGAAAGACTTACAGTGGTTAGTGAATGAACTGAAAAGTCTAATAAAATCAAAGCCAACTGACAGGTTTATTAAGTTGTACTATAATCCTATATTGGCGTCAGCGCCATTTTATAGTACAACATGCAATTGATACCTACATTATGGGCATCGGCGACTTGGTGGTATTATAGGTTATGGGTTCCATTTTTTTGCAAACACACTGTTGAAACATGTCTGTGAAAAAAGAGAAGCTGATTTTTGCCAACAAGCCAAACCCATAACCTTTAATTTACTGGCAAACGCGAAAAGAAAGACAAAGGCTGCAGATACGAAAGATGAATACTTGTGTAAGTAGGCTGTTTAGGTTTTTTATACTGGTAACGCCACATAGCGCTCTGTATGAAAATCACTGGCTGTGCTGTGTGCAGTCAGTGGCTGGTTGGCATTGTTGTAATACTCGCCATTGTAGTGTTGGGCAGCTGGTTGTTAACAGCGCGTAGCGTTGCGCAGTTGGAGGTGAGCCGCCAGCAGTGGTGGATGTGGGGAGAGAAATGGCGGAGTTTTGAAATTTGTAAGACTGGAACTGCTATGTATATTATTACTTTGAACACTATTGAGGTAAATACATTGTCTGTTCTCCATTAAAATCTTTCATTTCCTAACTATGCCTATCATTAGTTAGTGCCTTACAAAGTACTGAAGGTGGTAACTGACATTATGAGTAAACATTACTGCCTTTAATTAATAGTAAAAGGTTTCCGATCTGTTTCTGCTGGAAATTTTGAAGGCCCTGAGCCTAATTTATGTTTCGGTGATCAAAGAAGTGATATATTACATACACACAACTCGACAGTGTACGTGTTATCGACATTATAGGTAAACTTACAAAAAGTAGTTTGAATCTTTTATTTAGCTTGCAGTAGTGGCGCTCGCTGTATTGCAGTAGTTCGAGTAACGAAGATTTTTGTGAGGTAAGTGATTTGTGAAAGGTGTAGGTTAATGTTAGACGGGGCCATCCTTTTGTAGGAATTTTTGAAAGTCAGATTACGTTGCGCTAAAAATATTGTGTGTCAGTTTAAGCACAGTCATGTATAATTGTTCTAAGGGGACGTTTCACTTGGTGGTACGTTTAGTAAAAAATGTATCGCAATTTTACTTAGGTCTGGGTTCCATTGCCACACTTACATTTGCACCTTAGTGTGGTCATTGTGTGCTGTCTTCATCCATTGCAAACTGTTATTTATTAAAAGTAATTTTGACAGTTGCTTTGAAGTGTGACAACAGTTTGACGTACTGCAAAGACTCTGTGTGTTCACATTTATTTACAGTTATCATAGATGATGTTTAGGTTGTCGTCTATAGCCGTTATGTTTATAATTGTTGAGTGTTGCCTTTATATGGTTTTGCTGAAAACATTCACAGTTTTTTGTGAAATATTTGAAATTTGGCTTCTATATTTTCGGCTTTATGATTTTACATAGAAATTTCGTCTCAGCTATAGAGAACACATAAGAAATTCAAATAGCAACCGATCTCCCTTCTTCTTACATTTAAAAATGGAAACTCATGAAGCAGAAAAATCGATGCTACGCTCTAAATATTGCACACAATTTCGAAAGGGATCTTCGTGAACACTTTAGATGAAACTGAAATTTATGTACACATGCAGAATCAACCGAAATGTTTTAAACGTGCAAAGACACCTAAAACAGAAACACTGCCTAGAACAATTTGTTGATATTCTAAAACGATAAGTCTTACGACATCAAAATGCAAAGATTACACACATAAATAATACACACGACAACCTATACAACATCTTCGTAAAATACACTCCTGGAAATTGAAATAAGAACACCGTGAATTCATTGTCCCAGGAAGGGGAAACTTTATTGACACATTCCTGGGGTCAGATACATCACATGATCACACTGACAGAACCACAGGCACATAGACACAGGCAACAGAGCATGCACTATGTCGGCACTAGTACAGTGCATATCCACCTTTCGCAGCAATGCAGGCTGCTATTCTCCCATGGAGACGATCGTAGAGATGCTGGATGTAATCCTGTGGAACGGCTTGCCATGCCATTTCCACCTGGCGTCTCAGTTGGACCAGCGTTCGTGCTGGACGTGCAGACCGCGTGAGACGACGCTTCATCCAGCCCCAAACATGCTCAATGGGGGACAGATCCGGAGATCTTGCTGGCCAGGGTAGTTGACTTACACCTTCTAGAGCACGTTGGGTGGCACGGGATACATGCGGACGTGCATTGTCCTGTTGGAACAGAAAGTTCCCTTGCCGGTCTAGGAATGGTAGAACGATGGGTTCGATGACGGTTTGGATGTACCGTGCACTGTTGAGTGTCCCCTCGACGATCACCAGAGGTGTACAGCCAGTGTAGGAGATCGCTCCCCACACCATGATGCCGGGTGTTGGCCCTGTGTGCCTCGGTCATATGCAGTCCTGATTGTGGCGCTCACCTGCACGGCGCCAAACACGCATACGACCATCATTGGCACCAAGGCAGAAGCGACTCTCATCGCTGAAGACGACACGTCTCCATTCGTCCCTCCATTCACGACTGTCGCGAGACCACTGGTGGCGGGCTGCACGATGTTGGGGCGTGAGCGGAAGACGGCCTAACGGTGTGCGGGACCGTAGCCCAGCTTCATGGAGACGGTTGCGAATGGTCCTCGCCGATACCCCAGGAGCAACAGTGTCCCTAACTTGCTGGGAAGTGGCGGTGCGGTCCTCTACGGCACTGCGTAGGATCCTGCGGTCTTGGCGTGCATCCGTGCGTCGCTGCGGTCCGGTCCCAGGTCGACGGGCACGTACACTTTCCGCCGACCACTGGCGACAACATCGATGTACTGTGGAGGCCTCACGCCCACGTGTTGAGTAATTCGGCGGTACGTCCATCCGGCCTCCCGCATGCTCACTATACGCCCTCGCTGAAAGTCCGTCAACTGCACATACGGTTCACGTCCACGCTGTCGCGGCATGCTACCAGTGTTAAAGACTGCGATGGAGCTCCGTATGCCACGGCAAACTGGCTGACACTGACGGCGGCGGTGCACAAATGCTGCGCAGCTAGCGCCATTCGACGGCCAACACCGCGGTTCCTGGTGTGTCCGCTGTGCCGTGCGTGTGATAATTGCTTGTACAGCCCTCTCGCAGTGTCCGGAGCAAGTATGGTGGGTCTGACACACCGGTGTTAATGTGTTCTTTCTTCCATTTCCAGGAGTGTATAAATAAATGTAAACATACTTCATTTTTGAAGTAAGTCAAATAGCTGTCAAACTTCAAACCCACTGTCAAAGTTACGTTAAATAAAAGACAATGAACAACGATAACAAATAATTGCATCATGTGCGTACGTCAAGATGATCTAGACATAAGTAAAACTGTCAAACAACTTTTACTTAAACTGTCACTATGCAAATGATATCCACAATGTTCGTATTATTTTGAAGCTGCACTAGATAACGGCACCAACGCCGAAATGGGCCTATAGTACACAGTTAATACATCTTTCAACATCTAACTGGAACTATTTTCTTATACAAAATGGCGTAATGTGATATATTATGCTTCTGGCCTTACGATGCGTGTGAAACTAAGAAGTAAAGTCGTATGGCATCGTTGGTAGGGTGACCACAAGGGGAATTTCCTTCCCGTCTCTTTGGGGATGTGTGAGAATTGTGTCTTATCTGTATTTCTGAACTGAACGCTTGCGTGATGGATGCGTATATAGAGTGGTGTTATGTTCGTCCTGTATGGTGATGGGAGAAGGGAGAAAGTGAAACGCTGAGTTGGAAGACAACCTGCACGTCTCGAATATAACCAAGTATGTCACTGAGCTGAACGTCACCACTAACTGAACGTATCATATAAGACAATGCAGAGTTGTCTGAAATTTAATTCAGGACATCGGCGCGTAGAGCGGTGATCAGGAACCTTAAGCCATCACCTGCCCTCCCTTGCCTGCCATGCCCGCAGCTCGTGGTCCAGAGGCTAGCATTGCTGCCTCTGCATCACGGGATCACGGGTCAGATCCCAGCCGGGTTGGGGATGTTCTCTGCCCGGGAACTGGGTGTTTGTGTTGTTCTCATCATTTCATATCATCCTCTTCATTACCATTCGAGCAGTTACTAGGTTGGACTGTGTACAAAAGTGGACTGTGTAAGCATTAGGGCTTCGTATGGGCGCCGATGACCTCGCAGTTGAGCGCTCCACAAACCCAACATCACCATCCTTGCCAGCCAAATACTGGAATCGAAAATTTCACACACAACCAGGGTGCAAACCTGATTATCTCTGAGTTGAGCGCCACCGTAGAGGCGTGCGTTGGTGACCTATTTATTTTTATTTCTGATTTATTTTTGTAGGAATGGACTGCAGGGTCTCAGGATGGTCTGGAGCGGCATGGGAGTAGGAAAGTGACAGAGATGGGAATCAACGGAAGTTAAAGGCGTTTTATTTATTTCAGTTATTTAAAAAATTACTATTATTATGAACGTATGAGAAATAGATGACAGCTACATATAAAAAACGAAGAAACAGAAGACTAGGTAAAAAAATTGGTGCATTTACGGCGCGCTCTCCCACCCGCGGAGGCCGAGAGTGGAATCAATCATAGTCGACTGAAATTCAGAGACCACAGTAAGGGGGAGTAGGTACGTTAGCTCCGGGCATTCTCCATCTAAGTGGGGGTCTAAAAAAGGTCCCTCAAATGTAGTTAGTAAATAAAAGTCATCAATGTGGCATCTCTTCGAGCGCTGCATGGACTGTTTGTAAACAAGTCCACGCCGGACTTTGCTCCCGCACGGAATAAGTAACAGACCGTCCACGTCTTGACCTACGAAATGTAATGATATTTGACGGCGGGAAGATATGTATCCTCGGAGCATAAAAACATTCGAGGTTCGATCGCTTCCAGTGGCGCTTCGTTATAGCAGGCAGTCCCTTGCTGCAGGAATCCCCAGACGTCGTGCCAAGAAGTGTAGGTCAGACAGTGGTCAGCAAATGAGACAAAGAAGCCAGTCTGATAAATGAAATGCTACCCATGGTCCAGGGGTTAGTGTCTTTGATTAGTAATCAAAAGGTCCTCGACTCCGAATTCGTGCCCAGCCATTGCCTAGAATTTGAATAAAAATCTTCAACAAGACCTCTGTAATAAGACGTCACCACAATTCAGCCAACGGCCTTGTCAAAGATGGCCGAGGAATGGACAGAGGTTCACGGCACACTCTTGCACTTGTTTTGTAAAACTACTCCTAAGGGAAGAAGAACCAGCAATGGTCAATGCCATGAGGAAGCAGAAGGCAATGAAAACCACTGCATTAATGTGCATTCACAGGACACATGGCCTTTAACTGAAATGTGAAAACGGTCGCTCCATTCGCAAAATATTCCGGACTATTCTCTTATCTGTATCTCTGGGAAGCACTGCCCATGGGGAGTAGACCACGAGAAAAAGACTGAATAACCAACGAAAAGTCAACGTTCTACACGTCGAGGCGTAAAATGTCACAAGTGGACGTGGTAGGGAACCTGGAATATCTGAAAAGGGAAATGCATAATCTCAATCTAGATATGAGGGGTCAGTGAAATGAAATTGAAATAAGACGACGATTGCTGGTCACATGAGTATAGGGTAATATCAACAGCAGCAGAAAATGGTATAACAGGAGTAGGATTTGTTATGAAAAGGAAAAGTAACGGTAGAGATTGAGTTACTGCCAACAATTCAGTGATAGGGTTGTTCTCATCAAAATCTGTAGCAAACCAACACTGAAAACGATAGTTCGGGTACATATGCCGACGTCACAAGCCGAAGATGTACAGGTAGAGAAAGTATCTGAGGATACTGAACGAAGCGGCAGATGTTAATCTAATGGCCATGACGAATTGGAATGCCGTTGTAGGGGAGAAACAGAAGAAAAGATTACAGGAGAATATGGGTTGGGTACTAGGATTGTGGGAGGAGGAAGACTGTGTTCTGCAACAAATATCAGTTAATAATAGCGAATATTCTGTGAGATAATTACAGTCCGCAGCTCGTGGTGGTGCGGTAGCGTTCTCGCTTGCAGCGCCCGGGTTCCCGGGTTCGATTCCCGGCGTGGTCAGGGATTTTCTGTGACTCGTGATGACTAGGTGTTGTGTGATGTCCTTAGGTTAGTTGGGTTTAAGTAGTTCTGAGTTCTAGGGGACTGATGACCATAGCTGCTAAGTCCCATAGTGCTCAGAGACATTTGAACCATTTTTTTCGAGATTTACAAGAGGATGAGGTATACATGGAAAATGTCGGGAGACAAGGGAAGATTACGGTTAGATTACATCATGGTCAGGCAGATATTCCGAAATCAGATACTGGATTTCAAGGCGTACCCAGCAACACATATACACTCAGATTAGAATTCAATAGTGTTGAAAAGTCGGCTGAAGCTTAACAGGCTAGTCAGGAACAATCATAGCGCAAAAAAGTAGGATATGGAAGTACTAACGAATGAAGAATTACACTTGAAGTTCTCTAAGGCTATAAATATTGCGATAAGGAATAGCTCGGTAGGCAGTTGAGTTGAAGAGGAATGTACACCTCTAAAAAAGGTAATCACAAAGGTCGAAAAGAAAAACATAGTTACAAAGAAGGTAACAGAGAAGAAACCGCGGGTAGAAGAACAAATACTTCAGGTGATCGAAGAAAAAAAGAAGTACAAAAATGTTCAGCGAATTCAGAAATACAAAAATAAAAGTCACTCTTAAATGATATAAACAGGAAGAGCAGGGAAGCTAAGTCTAAATGCCTACTTTAAAATATGAAGAAATTGGAAAAGAAATACTGTCGGAAGGACTGACTCAGCATACAGGAAAGTCAAAACAACCTTCGGCGAAGTTAAAAGCAAAGGTGGTAACACTAAGAGTGCAACGGGAATTCCACTGTTAAGTGTAGAGGATAGAGCAGATAGGTAGAAAGTGTTCATTGAACTCCTCTAGGAGGGGAAAGTCTGACGACGTGATGGAAGAAAAAGAAGGAGTCGATACATCGAAGAAAAATCTGTGATCAGAGTTGCTGATCACATTGCCATCTTGAGCGACATTGAAGAAGAATTACTAGATTTGTTGAATGGAATGAGCCGTCCATTAAGTAGAGAATATAGATCGAGAATAAATGGAAGAAAGAGGAAAGGAAAGAAATGAAAAGAGAACAGTGAGAAACGTAACATCAATATTGGTGATCACAAACTAGGTGAATGTAACGAATTCTGTTACCTAGGCAGCAAAATAACCAATGACGAGCGGTCTAAGGCGCTGCAGTCATGGACTGTGTGGCTGGTCCCGGCGGAGGTTCGGGTCCTCCCTCGGGCATGGGTGTGTGTGTTTGTCCTTAGGAAAATTTTGATTAAGTAGTGTGTAAGCTTAGCACCCGTGGTCTAGGGGTAGCGTCTTTGATTCATAATCAGTACTGGCGGCCGAAAGACTTCCGGCATAAGCAGTCAGCCTCATTCTGCCAACGGCCTTGTCAAAGAGGGCGGAGGAGCGGATAGAGGTTCAGGGCAGTCTCTTGTCCTAGGGGTGGGAAATTGCCCCTAAAGGCGGAAGAATCAGCAATGATCAACGACATGAAAATGTAGACGGCAATGGAAACCACTGCATTACAGACACGTAACGTTTATTCACAGGACATGTGGCCTGTAGTTGAAGAAGTGTCATGATCATCTCTCCATTCTGATCTCTGGGAGGGGACTGCCAAGGGGGAGGTTACCATGAGAAAAAGATTGAATAATCAACGAAAGGATAATGTTCGACGAGTCGGGGCGTGGAATGTCAGAAGCTTGAACGTGGTAGGGAAACTAGAAAATCTGTAAAGGGAAATGCAAAGGCTCAATCTAGATATAGTAGGGGTCAGTGAAGTGAAGTGGAAGGAAGACAAGGATTTCTGGTCAGATAAGTATCGGGTAATATCAACAGCAGCAGAAAATGGTATAACAGGTGTAGGATTCGTTACGAATAGGAAGATAGGGCAGAGGGTGTGTTATTGTGAACAGTTCAGTGACCGTGTTGTTCTAATCAGAATCGACAGCAGACCAACACCGACAACGATAGTTCAGGTATACATGCTGACGTCGCAAGCTGAAGATGAACAGATAGAGAAAGTGTATGAGGATATTGAAAGGGTAATGCAATATGTAAAGGGGGACGAAAATCTAATAGTCATGGGCGACAGGAATGCAGTTGTAGGGGAAGAAGTAGAAGAAAAGGTTACAGGAGAATATGGGATTGGGACGAGGAATGGAAGAGGAGAAAGACCAATTGAGTTCTGTACCAAGTTTCAGCTAGTAATAGCGAATACCCTGTTCAAGAATCACAAGAGGAGGAGGTATACTTGGAATAGGCCGGGAGATACGGAGATATTTCAATTAGATTACATCATGGGCAGACAGAGATTCCGATATCAGATACTGTATTGTAAGGCGTACCCAGGAGCAGACATAGACTCAGATCACAATATAGCAGTGATGAGGAGTAGGCTGAAGTTCAAGACATTAGTCAGGAAGAATCAATACGCAAAGAAGTGGGATACGGGAGTTCTAAGGAATGACGAGATACGTTTGAAGTTCTCTAGCGCTATAGATACAGCAATAAGGAATAGTGCAGTAGGCAACACAGTTGAAGAGGTATGGACATCTCTAAAAAGGGCCATTACAGAAGTTTGGAAGGAAAACACAGGTACTAAGAAGGTAGCTGCGAAGAAACCATGGGTAACAGATGAAATACTTCAGTCGATTGATGAAAGCAGGAAGTACAAACATGTTCCGGGAAAATCAGGAATACAGAAATACAAGTCGCTGAGGAATGAAATAAATAGGAAGTGGAGGGAAGCTAAGACGAAATGGCTGCAGGAAAAATGTGAAGACATCGAAAAAGATATGATTGTCGGAAGGACAGACTCAGCATACAGGAAAGTCAAAACAACCTTTGATGACATTAAAAGCAACGGTGGTAACATTAAGAGTGCCACGGGAATTCCACTGGTAAATGCAGATAGGTGGAAAGAATACACTGAAAGCCTCTATGAGGGTGAAGATTTGTCTGATGTGATAGAAGAAGAAACAGGAGTCGATTTAGAAGAGATAGGGGATCCAGTATTAGAATCTGAATTTAAAAGAGCTTTTGAGGACTTACGGTCAAATAAGGTAGAAGGGATAGATAACATACCATCAAAATTTCTAAAATCATTAGGGGAAGTGGCAACAAAACGACTATTCGTGTAGGTGTGTAGAATATATGAGTCTGTCGACATACCATCTGACTTTCGGTAAAGCATCATCCACACAATTCCGAAGACGGCAAGAGCTGACAAGTGCGAGAATTATCGCACAATCAGCTTAACAGCTCATGCATCGAAGCTGCTTACAAGAATAACATACAGAAGAATGGAAAAGAAAATTGAGAATGCGCTAGGTGACGATCAGTTTGGCTTTAGGAAAAGTAAAAGCACGAGAGAGGTAATTCTGACGTTACGGCTAATAATGGAAGCAAGGCTAAAGAAAAATCAAGACACGTTCATAGGATTTGTGGACCTGGAAAAAGCGTTCGACAATATAAAATGGTGCAAGCTGTTCAAGATTTTGAGAAAAGTAAGGGTAAGCTACAGGGAGAGACGGGTCTTATACAATATGTACAACAACCAAGAAGGAATAATAAGAGTGGACGATCAAGAACGAAGTGCTCGTATTAAGAAGGGTGTAAGACAAGGCTGTAGCCTTTCGCCCCTACTCTTCAATCTGTACGTCGAGGAAGCAATGATGGAAATAAAAGAACAGTTCAAGAGTGGAATTAAAATACAAGGTGAAAGGATATCAATGATACGATTAGCTGAAGACATTGCTGTCCTGAGTGAAAGTGAAGAAGAATTAAATGATCTGCTGAACGGAATGAACAGTCTAATGAGTACACAGTATGGTTTGAGAGTAAATCAGAGAAAGACGACGGTAATGAGAAGTAGTAGAAATGAGAACAGCGAGAAACTTAACATCAGGATTGATGGTCACGAAGTCAATGAAGTTAAGGAATTCTGCTACCTAGGCAGTAAAATAACCAATGACGGACGGAGCAAGGAGGACATCAAAAGCAGACTCGCAATGGCAGAAAAGGCATTTCTGGCCAAGAGAAGTCTTCTAATATCAAATACCAGCCTTAATTTGAGGAAGAAATTTCTGAGGATGTACGTCTGGAGTACAGCATTGTATGGTAGTGAAACATGGACTGTGGGAAAACCGGAACAGAAGAGAATCGAAGCACTGGGATGTGATGCTATAGACGAATGTTGAAAATTTGGTGGACTGACAAGGTAAGGAATGAGGAGGTTCTACGCAGAATCGTAGAGGAAAGGAATATGTGGAAAACACTGATAAGGAGAAGGGACTGGATGGTAGGACATCTGCTAAGACATGAGGGAATGACTTCCATAGTACTAGAGGGAGCTGTAGAGGGCAAAAACTGTAGAGGAAGACAGAGATTGGAATACGTCAAGCAAATAATTGAGGACGTAGGTTGCAAGTGCTACTCTGAGATGAAGAGGTTAGCACAGGAAAGGAATTCGTGGCGGGCCGCATCAAACCAGTCAGTAGACCGATGACTAAAAAAAAAGCTTAGGGACTGATGACCTTAGCAGTTAAGTCCCATAAGATTTCACACACATTTGAACAACCAATGACAGAGGGAGCAAGGAGGACATAAAAATTAGATTCACTGACAAAAAGGGTATTCCTCGCAGTCCACTAGTACGAAACTCAAGCACTAAACTGCGGGAGAATCTTCTTAGAATGTGCGTTTGGAGAACAGAATTGTAAGGTAGTGAAACACGGACTGCGGGAAAACGGGAATAGGAGACAATCGATGCATTTCAGATGTGGTGCTACAGAGGAATACTGAAAATTAGGTGGACTGATAAGGTAAGGAATGAAAAGGTCTTGTAGAGAATCGGTGGATGAAGAAATACATGGAAAACACTGACGAGAAGCGACAGAATGGTAGGATCTCGGTCAAGATGTCGTGGAATAACTTCCATGCTACTTCATGGGGCTGTAAAGGGTATTTGATGATACAAGATAAACTGGTGATAACACATTTCCCGATGGTCTGTAGAGAGGAAAGACTGGAGGATGGTACTCCACACTACAGGCTACCAAATGGGGGGCTATTTGATCTACAGCATATTATGAGGATCACGGCACAACAGTAAGCTGTAAAACTTTTTGTTCCAGCTTGTGTCTGGGAAGATGGTATGTGTGTAACTGTAGTCGACGAGGAAGGCCATCAATTGAGACAAGTGAAACCTGGTGGTGAGGTAGACGTAGGCATGGGGGCATCAAGCAAGCTGCATTCAAGGATGTTCCCCATTCAGTCGCTTGTTTCCTCATAGTACTCATATGCACGGCTACAGCTTGCTTCCGGATGTTGGAGAGTCACCATACCGTGGAAGCAAGGTAAGAGCAAGTTGTCAGGAGATTGATGACACCAAAAAACCGACCTTGCATTAAATAATAAGTGGATGTTTATACTGATATAACAGTGCACCGACTTTCCTATCAGCCTTATGATTGACAACGTGAACTGTTTACAACTTTCCCAATGATTCGAATACATTCTTAAATATTGTAAAATAAATAGTATGCAGCACCCTGAGACGTACATTTTCAATAAGTTTTCACAGGAGATACACTGCCGGGCTTTCCCAAGACATACAGTGCAGAGCTTTTACAAAACATGTAGTGGAGGCTTTTTTCAGTACGCGTCGCCAGTTAACGTGGGAACACAAAGGGTTAGTTAATTCCATATGGTGATTGTAACTGCTTTGAATAACGGTTATGCATAAATACAACAGCTACTTTAAGCGTCTACGGTAGTTTTAGCTCATTTAAATCTATTACAGTTTTGGAATATGTGTATATAGACACTATAAAATTGTATTACATGGCTAGACAGGCAGCGACGGTAATAATAAAGTCTCTCCCTGTGCGGGAAAGCAGAATGGGCACCACCCAATGCAACTCTTAAAAATTACCGAGAAAATACACGTTGAAGTACTCCGAGCACCTTTATTTCTGGAAAAATAGGACGATTTTTAACGGGCCACGTGGATTTGTCAGTTGCGGTTGAGAGTGGTAATCGCAGGTCCGTTGATTCGTCTCGATTTGGTCATTACCTTAGGTTTTGCATTCAAATCATAAAAATGAACAATTACCCACCTATCAAAGTGGTGGCCTCTGCGAGTGGAAAAGCCGTGCAACTCACGACTCGTGAATACTCACGTATCAGGTGTCCGGCGTTTGAGAACGAGGGCATGCAGACACATACAACAACAAAATTTACATATAATGTCAAACCTTAACGAAAATTTTTCTTGCTGATGACGGAGACAAAATCATGAAAGGAAAACAATTTGTCGCTGAGCTGTGGCGAGCTTGCACCAGTGTTATTTTGTTCATGTATCGTTGAGATCGATTGTCGTTGAACTAATCTATCTTTCCTTTTCGCGTGTCTTATATTCCTGGTTGGTGGGCGAAGGGACTGGGTTGTTAGCCTTCGCTCTCGTCACATTCGCTGGGAGACGAGTGTCAACGGCTGCCGAATGAGCGCGATGACCGCTATATGTCATGGAGTGAAATTGGTCGGACGTTTTGGCGACATGGGCAGCTTGGAGATACAATTTATGTGACTTCGGTGGGAATAACATCTGGAGTGAAGTGGTGAAGCTGTGGAACCCGCTCCTTCGTATTGTGTGCGTGATTTGAAGTAAGTGGTCGTAATTGTGTTTTGTTGACCGACTCACTCAGGGACATTTACATTTTATTGTTATCGTGAGACTTTCATAGTCGAACTTTAAGACAGTGTGGAAGAGATCAGTTGACCAAGTCAAATGGTGGCCGTTATTTGAAAGTTTTCTCGGAAGTTTTACTAGTGGTCTGAGATTCTTATAATAAATGATTTTATGTTAACGTTTTCAAAGCCGGCACTCTATCAATTGTGAGGTAACGGGTGAATTGTGGCGCCCTAAAAATATTTTAAGTTCGGAGTTGGCTGTGTCGCACGGGCCGCTAGGCCAGCAGCAAACACGTGGTGCCGAACGTTAGCGGGACGAAAGTTGTAGCCCAAGTGCATGGTCCAACCGCATGCCTGGGAATTCCATTGTGACGCTGTGTCGATGAAGGAGAGACGCTGGGAGTGCCAAAGATGGCCGACTTGGTGAAACCTTAATGGCAGACATTTCACAGTTCGTATAGAAATTAATAGTAGCTAGATGAATCATGATATCTCAGAAAGAAACATGTACATTACCATTATTTGCACCACGATTCTGACGACGTAATCTGAATTTCAATCTATTTATTAGTTTAAAGTTTAGTATCTGATGATTCCCGTTTTCAAGAAAGGACGTCGAACAGATGTGCAGAACTATAGACCAATATCTCTAACGTCGATCAGTTGTAGAATTTTGGAACACGTATTGTTTTCGAGTATAATGACTTTTCTGGAGACTAGAAATGTACTCTGTAGGAATCAGCACTGGTTTCGAAAAAGACGGTCGTTTGAAACCCAGCTCGCGCTATTCGTCCACGAGACTCAGAGAGCCAAAGACACGGGTTCACAGGTAGATGCCGTGTTTCTTGACTTCCGCAAGGCGTTTGATCCAATTCCTCACAGTAAGAGCATATGGACTATCAGACCAATTGTGTGATTGGATTGAAGAGTTTCTAGATAACAGAAAGCAGCATGTCATTCTCAATGGAGAGAAGTCTTCCCAAGTAAGAGTGATTTCAGGTTTCTGCAGGGGAGTGTCATAGGACCGGTGCTATTCACAATATACAGAAATGACCTTGTGGATGACATCGAAAGTTCACTGACGCCTTTTGCAGATGATGCTGTGGTGTATCGAGAGGTTGCAACAATGGATAATTGTACTGAAATGCAGGAGTATCTGCGGTGAATTGACGCATGGTGCAGGGAAGGGCAATTGAATCTCAATGTAGACAAGTCTAATGTGCTGCGAATACATAGAAAGATAGATCTTTTATAATTTAGCTACAGAATAGCCGGTCAGCAACTGGAAGCAGTTAATTCCATAAATTACCTGTGAGTACGCATTACGAGTGATTTAAAATGGAATGATCATATAAAGTTGATTGTCGGTAAAGCAGATGCCAGACTGAGATTCATTGGAAGAATCCTAAGGAAATGCAATCCGAAAACAAAGGAAGTATGTTACAGTACACTTGTTCGCCCACTGCTTGAATACTGCTCAGCAATATGGGATCCGTACCAGATAGGGTTGATAGAAGAGATAGAGAAGATCCAACGGAGAGCAGCGCCCCTTGTTTCAGGATCATTTAGTAATCGCGAAAGCGTTACGGAGATGATAGATAAACTCCGGTGGAAGACTCTGCAAGAGAGACACTCAGTAGCTCGGTACGGCTTTTGTTGAAGTTTCGAGAACATACCATCACCGAAGAGTCAAGCAGTATATTGCTCCCTCCTACGTATGTCTCGCGAAGAGACCATGAGGATAAAATCAGAGAGATTAGAGCCCACACAGAAGCATTCCACGTACAATACGAGACTGGAATAGAAGGGAGAACCGATAGAGGTACTCAGGGTACCCTCAGCACACCGTCAGGTGGCTTGCGGAGTATGGATGTAGATGTAGATAAAATATACAAGTAACACTCAGCTACGAATTTCCAGACTCTAAACGGTTCATCCGCTTTCGTCGATCTACGTGTCTTTAGAAAGCTATTATTGTGAATCTAAATTGGTATGAATTACAGACATGTAACGTAAATACTACATGAGTTACTGGACGTCAAAGTGGCCGATTACTAGCGATCGCGTAAGGCCACAAGTACTCCACAGTAACACGAAAAAACGGTAACAGCATGCTTATAAACATATTTATTCATCTTTGCCTTTGTTTATATCCGATATCTACTATTCATGAAGAATTTGGTTAAATATTTACCTTGTTTTAGAAAGCACAGATACATTAAGCTACTGTCCTACCTTTTGTTGCTGTTCCTTTGATATGTGTTTATTTAATTTGTTTACGTATTTAATTTGTTTACGTATTTAATAATGTGTGTTAGAGCCTGTTTATGGTTCACGTTATTTTAATGTCAATCCAGTATTTCGTACGTTTTTCAATACGTTTGTGAGTGCACGTTGACTTGGAGACATGAAGGGAACGCTCTAGCCAATCACAGCGCTCGTTACTAAGAGAGATGTATGGAGGTTGCGGAGGAGCATAGTTTCCGGGGAGGACACGTGGTAGTTCTGAGCAGGGCGGCAGTTCTGGACGGTACGGCACAGGACACGGGAAGTATTGGACGCGACGGTGCGACGGCGCGGAGTCGGTAGAAAGACTTGGACAGTGGAGCAGTTTGCGCGTGATCGTGGAGGATGGAAATATTTCGGAGTGCCGACCTGTGCTCTTGTGTGATTTCCGTGGCTCCTGCAGTGAAAACGTAGTATGCCTTCAGAAGTGAATATCTCGCGGATCATGTTGTTCATAACTAATTGCGTGAAGTAACCATCTATTGTTTCCCCGTTATTCAACTTGTATTTTATTTGATTGCTGGACCATCGACACCAATAAGTGTTTTGCAGAAATATACGGCATTGTCAAAAGTACTTCTCTATTGTACCCATCATTTAAAGTCGTTAAGATAGTACTTGCAGGTTTTATTTAATTGCAATTTTTCATTTATAAATCTCTGTCTTACATTTATAATTCGTAATTGCCGAGTGATAGAAACTTTCGACTACTCGATTCGTGTGTGTATTCTTGTCGTACAGTGTAGACTCAGCAGTATTTGGCCTGTAATGCGCCAACTACGTATCCCAGCCCCTGGACAACGAAACCAGCCAAAACTTTTAATATTTCAACTCTGAGTCTGAGGGTACGTAGCTGAGGGCCACCTCATTTAATCACTTACTTGAAAGCCTGCAAAATTCAGTTTCCATGTGTAAAATGCTTATAGTCAAAGTTGCCAATCTGTCAGTAGTGTAACGTGTTCCTTTACACGTTTACCCATATACCGAGTCAAAGGTTCTGCTGAGTGTTTTAATGTTTCAGAGTAATTAAAATGTCTTTGTGATTCGAGCAAAAACCTTTGATTGTGCCAGCGTCTTGGCGGGGAGTGAAATGTCATCCGAGGTCTAGGCTGCTCAGTGCTTAAGAATGTGGCGACTACCGGGAGTTGTTTAGATATCACAGTACAAAGTCATCCGAGGTCTAGGCTGCTCAGTGCTTAAGAATGTGGCGACTACCGGGAGTTGTTTAGATATCACAGTACAAAGTTTAGTATTTATCTCCCTTCCTTAAATATTAGCGACTGGTAACTGGCTAAACTTTAAATTGCATAGCATCTGCTTAATTCCTTGCACCGCTCTCTCTAGTGGTCTTTTATTAACACGTCTGACCATGTGAACATTCATTTTTAAAGATAAGTGCTCCTCCTGTAATTTCTTATGTAAGTGGTTCTGTTATGTTATGTAATTGGATCTTAGCTTGACACTAGTGTTGAAGTGTCATTAAGTCACGCATTATATGTAACTGTTTTCATTGTATGTATTTTGAGGGAAATCCTATATAGGAATTCGAATTTCTGAAATTTGTCTGTAATTCTATTTTCTTAATAAGGGACATAAAGTAGGGGTATTTAGTGCCTGGCAACGTTAAGTTTGTAATTGACCTTTTGACAAGTGTTTCTTTAACGGATTGAAATAGTAAATTTATAAGGGTATATTAGTGAAGAATGAAATGTTAAGCGAGACCATCTTAATGTAATAACTGGTTCTAAGGAGTTTGATGAAGTGGCTATGTGAAGTAATTGCTAATTGCTATGCTTAAGGTTTCTATAAATGCCTAGCAGAGTAAGTTTTTTATAACGTTCTCTTAATGGATTGTTTATTTGAATAATGAGTACTTTGGGTTTCTAACAGTAATTGCAAAGCTTTATCTAGTGGCTCATCCACAGTTTGAAATTTTCAAATTCCTTAAAAGGCGTAATGTTAATGAAGTGTCTTAATGATAAATTGTGACTACCAACAATGATTCCATCCCGCTTCCTTTTTTATGGTATCTAGGATATGGTCGGTAAGTGTGGTACAAAAAACGACCCACTTACCAGTCGCTTACTACGTTTTCGTTGTTTATGCAGTAATACTGTCGCGTGATGCATGACTTTTTAATTCGTTACTTCTTTTCTACTAATTGCTTTCGTGACACATTTAGCAGCCCGTATTTTCATACATCACTGAATGTGCCAGAAACATTACGTCATCGTAAGGCACTTAATTCAGGAGGCACGTCATCAACACTGATTGCGTGGAAAATTACTGTATCATGCAAGACGGTGATGTTTTTTATTTCTTTGCTAGTAACTCTATTCGCAACGCATTCCGCAGACAGTATACACGTATGCCGCAGAATGCACCACAAACGTATATCATTTACGACACACGGTACAGGAGATGTGACATTATATACGGATTTGCGTGAAAAATTGCCACGACATGCATAAGTTTTAATGCATTACTTCTTTCCTACTAACTCTATGCAAAACACATATAGGAGACAGCAGGCACATATACCTCTTGATTTACCTCCAAAAATCATTTTACGCCACTTAATTCAGGAAATATGACGTCATAAATATTAAGCTACACGAAAATGAAGCTGCAGGGCGAAATTCGCTGTGTGTACAAATAGGCGTCAGTATATCAAATTTGTGTGGAATATTTTTGACACATGTTTGAAACCTCATCCTAAACCGCTGGAAAGGTTTCAGTCAAATTTGACGCACATATCTGGACACAAATACTGTGGGGCAAGAAACATCACCTCGTTTTGGGGTGATGTGATATTATGTAAAGAGATGGGAAGAAGAGGAGATGGACAGAGAGCGAGAGAGAAGGAAGAGATAGGTACTGTTAGGGAGAGGAGCTGATCGACAGAGATGGGGGTGGGGAAAATCGACAGAGGGGGGGAGAGGAGAAGATGGATAGAGAAAGGAAAATGGCGGAGATGGACAGAGACAGTGGGAAGAAGAGATGTGCAGAGAGGTGGGGGAGAAGCAGATGAATTGACTGAGGGGAGGAGGAAGTGAACAGGATAGGGAAGAGGAGGGGATGGACAGAGAGAAGATAGAGGAGGAGATGAACAGGGAGAGGGACAGGAGGAGGTGGATAGAGAGAGTGAGAGGAGAGAATGGACATAGTAGGGGGTGGGGGTGGTAGTGATGTACAGGAGTAGGGGAAATGGATAGAGAGAGGAGGGATAGGTAGAGAGGGAGGGTGAGGAGAAGGTGGATACAGAGGTGAGCATCTTGGTCAGACAGAGGATGGAGGTGATTGACTGGAATAAATAACTACCCGGGCAAAGCAGCGTTTCTTCGCTAGTTTAAATGTAAGGTTCATAAAATATACGATACTGAACAGGTCGTATAAGTATTTTTTACAAAAATCGCATGGGCGTTCAGTGCAAGTTTCAAGCTAGAGAGCACCTCTATACAGAGACAAGTAACGGTACTTGTTACCTGCAAGTGTTAACAAACTTGGCTGCATTTGCATTAATGTTAATTGACAACTTTGACGACAGTTGTCGAAATAGATATCCTATGCTGCTGGCCTGGCGATAACATTAGTAGAGAGGCTCATGGAGAGGGCCACAGCTTCTAGGGCTCAAAAGATTACTGCCAGTTTCGTAACTGTTGGGAAAGATACGATGTCTTTTATTGAGGCTGCAGTATCATCTGAGCTTTCGTTTTCAAAGCAGAGGACAGAGTTTCGGGGCGTTGGGGCGTTGTGAGTAAAAATCTAATATGATGAGAGAAAAGAAGACTGTGATATCCATCTAGGGCAACGGCAATTCGCCTGGTGCTTCAACGGCAGAAAAAAAATGGTGTTAATGACTCCTCATGCAGAGAAGTATCAAGATTAAACATGAGAAATGTTCTATGTTTATATTACGAGTAAATCCTTACAGTAAAAATCTCGTCGAACCAACACCATCGACGTAATTGCTGAAGAAGCAGTGTTACTAGCAAATACCTGTACCATTCTTTTATCATCAGTCTTCTGACTGGTTTGATGCAGTCAGCCACGAATTCCTCTCCTGTGCTAACCTCTTCATCTCAGAGTAGCACTTGCGACCTACGTCCAGGATGTATTCCAGTCTCTGTCTTCATCTACAGTTTTTGCCCTCTACAGCTCCCTCTAGTACCATGGAAGTCATTCCCTCATGTCTTAAGAGATGTCCTATCATCCTGTCCCTTCTCCTTATCAATGTTTTCCACATATTACTTTCCTCTCCGATTCAGCGCAGAACCTCCTCATTCCTTACCTTGTCAGTTCACCTAATTTTCAACATCTGTCTTTAGCACCACATATAAAATGCCTTGAGTCTCTTCTGTTCCGGTTTTCCCACAGTCCATGTTTCAGTACCATACAGTGCTGTACTCCAAACGTACATCCTCAGTAATTTCATCTGCAAATTAAGGCCTATATACGATATCAGTAGACTTCTCTTGCTCAGGAATGCCCTTTTTGCCATTACTACTCTGCTTTTGATGTCCTCCTTCCTCTGTGCGTCATTGGTTACTTTACTGCCTAGGTATCAGAATTCCTTAACTTCGTCTGCTTCGTGACTATCAATCCTGATGTTAAGTTTCTCACTGTACTCATTTCTACTACTTCTCTTCACCTTCCTCTTTCTTCGATTTACTCTTTATCCATACTGTGAACTCATTAGAATGTTCATTCCGTTCAGTCATGGAACTCTTCTTCACTTTCGCTCAGGATACCAATGTCATCAGCAAATCGTATCATTGATATTCATTCACCTTGAATTTTAATTCCACTCCTAAACCTTTCTTTTATTTCCATCAGTCCTTCCTCGATGTACAGATTGAACAGCAGTGGCGAAATGCTAAATCCTTGCTTTACACCCATTTTAATACGACCACTTCGTTCTTGGTCGTCTACTCTTATTATTCCCTGTTGGCTGTTGTGCATTTTGTATATGACCCGTCTCTACCCAATAGGGTACCCCTACTTTTTTCAGAAATTCGAACATCGTGCACCATTTTTACATTGTCTAACGCCTTTTTCAGATCGACAGATCCTACAAACATGTCTTGAATTTTTTTTTGTCTTGCTTCCATTATTAACCGCAACGTCAGAATTGGCTCTCTCGTGCCTAAACCTTTCCTAAAGCCAAACTGATCGTCACCTAGCGCATCCTCAATTTTCTTTAAGTTATTCTTGTAATCAGCTTGGATACGTGAGCTGCTAAGCTGATTGCGCGATTATTGTCGCACTTGTCAGCTCTTGCCGTCTTCCGAATTGTGTGGATGATGCTTTTCCGGTAGTCAGATGGTATGTCACCAGACTCATACATTCTACACACCATGAATAGTAGTTTTGTCGTCACATCCCCCAATGATTTTAGAAATTGTAATAGAATGCTGTCTATCCCTTTTGCCTTATTTGATCTTGAGGTCTGCGAAGGTGTTTTAAATTCTGATTGTAATACTAAATCGAATCCAGTTTCTTCTTATATCACATCAGACAAATCTCCCCCTCATAGAGGCTTTCAATATATCCTTTCCACCTATCAGATCTATCCTCTGCGTTTAACAATGGAATTCCCGTTGCACTCTTAATGTTATCACGCTTGCTTTTAATGTCACCGAAGGTTGTTTTGACTCTCCTGTATCCTGAGTCTGTCCTTCCGTCAATCATTTCTCTTTCGATGTCTTGAGATTTGTCCTGCAGCCATTTCGTCTTAGCTTCACTGCACCTCCTATTTATTTCATTCCTCAGCGACTTGTATTTCTATATTCCTCAGTTTTGCGGAACATTTTGGTACTTCCTCCTTTCATCGATCAATTGAAGTATTACCGAGCGAGGTGTCGCAGTGCCTAGCACACTGGACTCGCATTCTGATTTAGGTTTTCCGTGATTTCCCTACATCGCTCCAGGCAAATGCCGGGATAGTTCCTTTCAAAGGGCACGGCCGACTGCCTTCCCGTCCATCCCTAATCCAATGAGACCGATGACCTGGCTGTCTGGTATCCTCCCCCAAACACACCCAACCCCAACCCAATTGGAGTATTTCTTCTGTTACCCATGGTTTCTTCGCAGTTACCGTATTAGTACTTATGTTTTCCTTCCCAACTTCTGTGATGGCCCTTTTTACAGATGTCCATTCCTCTTCAACTGTATAGTCTACTGAGATATTCCTTACTGCTGTATTTATGGTCTTAGAGTTCAACCGTGTCTCGTCGTTCCTTCGTACTTTCGTATCCCACTTCTTTATGTATTGATTCTTCCTAACTGATGCCTGTAACTTCAGCCTACTCTCCATCACTACTATATTGTGATCTGAGTCTATGTCTGCTCCTGGGTTCGCCTTGCAATCCAGTATCTGATTTCTGAATCTGTGTCTGAACATTATATAATCCAACGGAAATGTTCCCGTATCAACGGGCCTTTTCCAAGTATACCTCCTCCTCTTGAGATTCTTGAACGGAGTGTTCGCTATTACTAACTGAAACTTGTTACAGAACTCAATTAGTCTTTCTTCTCTCTCATTCCTTGACCCAACCCCGTATTCATCTGTAACCTTTTCTTCTACTGCGTCCCCTACAACTGCATTCCAGTCTCCCATGACTATTAGATTTTCTTGCCTCGTTACATATTGTATTACCCCTTCAGTATCCTCATACACTTTCTCTGCCTCTTCATCTTCAGCTTACGACGTCTGCATGTATACTTCCACTATCGTTGTCGGTATTGATTTGCTGTAGATTCTGATAAGAACAACTTTTCACAGGAACACACTCTCTATCCGACCATCCTACTCATAACAAATCCTACTCTATTTATAACATTTTCTGCTGCTATTGATGTTACTCTATAGTCATCTGGCCAGAAATCCTTGTCTTCTTTCCACTTCTACTATATCTACATTTACCCTTTGAATTTCCCTATTCAGATTATCTAGTTTGCCTATCAAGTTCAAGCTTCTGACGTTCCAAGCCCCGACTCATGGAATGTTAGCCTGTCGTTGATGATTTAATCTTTTTCTCATGGTAACGTCCCCCTTGGCATTCGCCTTCCGGAGATTCGAATAGGGGACTATTCCGGAATCTTTTTCCATTTACGAAATCATTATTACATTTCTTCAAATACAGGCCACATGTCATGTGGATACACATTACGGGTATTTAATGCTGATTCTTCCGCATTTAGGGACAATTTCCCACCCGTAGGACAAGAGAGTGCCCTGAACCTCTATCGGCTCCTCCACCATCTTTGACAAGGCCGTTGGAAAAATGAGGGTGACTTCTTATGGCGGAATCCTGCGGCAGCCAATGCTGATTATTAATCAAAATTTAATCAGCGGTGGGATTCGAAGCTATTACGGAAGACGTTTTGACCATGAATCACAGACGCTACCTCTAGACCACTTATTCCGTTACGCACTGCAGTTTCAGTAGCAAAAAAGTTTGCAACAAATGGAGAGTTAGATATGTTTTCATAAAAATGATAGATATGTGTTAAATATCACACACACATATATATATATATATATTTCCGACGGGCTGCATATATATATATATATATATATATATATATATATATATATATATATATATATATATATATATGCAGCCCGTCGGAAACTAATGTCACTCGAAGTGCGAAGTCCATTTTCTAGAGAATTTTTGAGAGCTGTATCAAAGTTATTTCAGCGATTGATATTCTTTTATGAATTTCTTTACATCTAATTATTAACAAAAAATATGATACAAATTAAACTTAAAAAGATACACGTAACACTTTTGTCCGCAATGACAACATTCACATGTCTAAAACGAATCCTTAGTAATTGTGACTATAATGGATCCTCAAAATCGAGTGTTTGCGGTTGCAAGACCATCATGTGGAGTTCAAATGAAGCATTATGAGAGCGAGCTAAGAGTTGTTTCTCAAGAAACGCTGCGTATCGTACTATCTCCCTCTTAATGACTACGCCTGTTACCATTATTTTGTCCTTTTATTGACGTAGATTGTCTGATAATTATGGTATATTTCCTAAGGATGACAACGCAAATCACTCTATGACAAATGATGTGGATGTTTCATTCTTCCAACGCAAAAAGAGTGCAATGATCTTCAAGTGAGTAGCTCTCAACCCGGAGGCACCTGGTTCGAATCGTGGTGGTGCAACTATTCGTCGTCAGATATTCACGGAAAGAGATGGACCAGAACGAATCGTTCGCGTTTAACAGACCCGACGCTCATGACTTGCATTTGTACATTGTCTTAGAGAGTTTATGATCATCATAGAGAAGCACGGCCCCCTCGCTCACCTTTCTGCTATTGTATAGTAGACGTTATAATCAGCCACAATAACGATAGACTGCTGAAGCCGTGTAAGTCACATCAACAAGGAGCAAATAGCGGCTGCAAACGCACTTAGAATGGATCTACATTTTACTGCTTTGTAGATGTTTTTATATGTTTCGTTTAGCAGTATGATAAAGGACATGGGACACGTCACCACCAAAACTATTTTCTACGTGAACAAAACAGTTGTAATATTGGCAAGCGAATTCGATAGCTAAAAATAAACAAGGTACGAGCTAAAGTTAAAAGCTGGCTTTCTAGGCACGTATACATTTCGCCCAGAGCACGTCACGCGATTACAATAATTCAAAAAAGCGGTCGGAGCAACGTGGGCGACGGTTCGTTATGTCGGTCACAGGAGAGTGCCGTAATGACAGCTGCCATAAATCTTTGCGGCCAGCGAGTGTTAGTAACAGGCTGACCGGCCGCGCCACATCCCGCCACCCCCACGCCAGTACATTTGATTGGCTGATGGGAGGGGTGGGTGGGATGATGGGGTGAGGGGGGGGGGGAAGGAAAGCGACGCCACGTTTAAAATAACACGCGCATATCCCAAAACAAAACATCTTGCTACCACGCGAATGTTCTGATCAGATGCACTAACATACACAGTAACCGAGATGCGTCGTTGGCAATAACACAGCTTGCGTTATTACATCACATTTTCTACACTAGTTCGTTTTCATTTACCCTTTAGTATTAGTTTGCCTTGATAGATGCTTTTCCTCCCTTTATACAATGAATGAGCCACTGACTGCGTATTTGTTACTTTACGATACATCAATTGGCTGTCGAGCCGTCGTATAAATTCTCGCAGAGTTACTACCACTAAAGGTCAATGACATTTGAAATTATACATTGGGATGTTAGCAGAATGCTGATCTTAAATGCATTTTTATGTCTTTACTCAATTATTTATCAATAACATTTGCAGCTAACAAAACCTTTGATTCCCTTTATCATCTATCAAAGTATGTTGTCTTTGGTTTACTATATAATACCAAACTGGCACTTCAGTTTGGAACCGCGCTGCTGCTACGGTCGCAGGTAGCAGTCAGCTGACATAACGATACCAAGAATTTTTAAACATATTAGCGCAATTTTTTTCAAGATCAGATACATAAATAAGAACCGCTATCGGAACTCTACCATAAACAGATTAATGGCTTTTTAAGGAAGAACATCAAAAATGTGTTCACGAGCAAATCATACGTCAAATGAACTAGAATATCTGCTGGAGGAATGTACACAGCCTATCATCCAATGGTAAGGACAGATAGTACATTGAAACTTCCTGGCAGATTAAAACTGTGTGCCGGACCGAGGCTCGAACTCGGGACCTTTGCATGTCGCGGGCAAGCGCTCTACAGACTGAGCTATCCAAGCACGACTCACGGCCCGTCCTCACAGCTTTAATTCCGCCAGTACCTCGTCTCCTACCTTCCAGATTTTATATAGAATCTCTCCGCTGTAGAGTGAAAATTTCATTCTACAAACATCCCCCAGGCTGTGGCTAAGCCATGTCTCCGAAATATCCTTTCTTTCAAGAGTGCTAGTTCTGCATGGTCCGCAGGAGAGCTTCTGTAAAGTTTGGAAGGTAGGAGATGAAGTACTGGCGGAATTAAAGCTGCGAGGACGGGGCCTGAGTCGTGCTTCGGTAGCTCAGTCGGTAGAGCGCTTGCCCGCGAAAGGCAAAGGCTCCGATTTTGAGTCTCGGTCCGGCACACAGTTTTAATCTGCCAGGAAGTATTCATATGAGTGCACACTTTGTTGTAGACTGCAAATTTTGTTCTAGGTAGTACATTACCGCTAACAAAAACATAGTAACATGCAACAATATCGAGCTCAGTATAGCTTTTCCATATGAAATAGGTGGACTTATTGATACACGGTATCTACAGAATCGCTTCCTGTAAGGATTCTGTTTTGGATCCTTTTCATTTTTCTCCTTTTATTATCCCTTATTATATCTTTATGAGCTATCCAGATAGATATCCCTATACTTTTTATTGTTATTAGCGGTGTAATACTTCTACATTTACTGTGAAAAGGGCGGACTTAACATTGCTCTTTGTTGCGTTCAGACACAGCCACATGACTTCGGCACTTGTGCCTGTTATCTTGAAAGTCTTCGTGTGTTTCAAAAATTAACAGCACTCAACACGCAAGCATTATGTGCCACTGGATAAAGAATTTTAAATGAAATCTTCAGGGCTTGAGTAAGTTAGTGAAACTGAGTGATGAATTTCAGAGTCATACCAAATTTGTGTAAAGTTTGTAACTGTTTAGGTTCTGGTGAGTGCTTCCCTTAATTTTAGCGCCTATTGTATAATCGTGTCAGCCTTCGTTACGAGCAATCGCCACCTTTGATGAAAGTTACGATTTCATTGTCGTAGACAGCACCAATGAACAAGACAAAGTATTCTGCGCAGAACGAATCCATGTTTGTGTGGCAGGGACCCAGTTCAAATGAAGTTATTGAATTTAGCGACTGTTTTTGGGAAAGCTTTGTGTCGAATTCTATCCCATTGTAATTCGTCTTCTTTCCCCTCCTCCCCCAAAAATCCCTGTTTCTTTCTTCACGGTGCAGCTTCATGGTTTTGGAATAAGGTGCTAAGGTTCTTCGTACCACTATATTGCAGTTGATTATGAGTAGAGAAGACACATAATTATCCTCTCTTCTATCAAATTTCCTAATTTCCTCGTTCACATCTTCACAAGTCATGTATGCCAGCGATCTTACTGAATCGTGGCAGAGTGTAATTATTACGTATCTTAAGGGGCCCATTTCACTTTCAATATTGATTCAATAATGCTAGACGTGCTTTCTCTGATTGCTGCCAACTATTTTAATTATATTGCAAGTTTTCGAGTTCGCGACACATTTTCACATCCTACAAAATCTCTCGAATAAGTAATAGCTCAAATTTTTCAAGAGATAAAGTAATAATTATCAGATATTTCTCACCATGAGTAAAACAGATTACTTGATGTGTTTTTCTCCTCTGTTTGTGGGTGCAGTATAAATAACACCAGTACACTGAGTAGTCTAAATTCAGGATTTATGGGCAGGTTTTCATTCAAAATGGTGGAATATTCGACTTTTTATTGCATTTTGTGAAAGGTATATCTGTCTAGAATGTTGGGATGAAATGGTTTTTCATTCCGTACGTTAGAAAATTTCTAGAAACCATTGTCCGAAACATGTTACGGCTTCCGTGTGACGCTCTCAGCCGGACACACGCGGCTCAGGTAAGAGACTTGTCGTGCCGTGACGCACGTCCACAAAATGATTTATATTGCAGTATGAGTGCAAATAAATTCGCCGACTAAGTTGAAGAACAACGAATGCAGGCTGCCGAACGCAGCAAATCCAGCTCAGCCAGGTCAGCCTCTCTCCACCAGAGGAACGAGGGAATTGGTCTGAAGGAACAATTAAAATTACAGGAAGGGTTGATATACGGTCCTCGAATTGCTGGTTCATATGGTTCAAATGGCTCTGAGCACTATGGGACTTAACATCTGAGGTCATCAGTCACCTATACTTAGAACTACTTAAACGTAACTAACCTAAGGACATCACACACATCCATTCCCGAGGCAAGATTCGAACCTGCGAGCGTAGAAGCCGCGTGGTTCCGGACTGAAGCGCCTAGAACCGCTCGGCCACAGCGGCGGGTTAGAATTGCTGACTAAACTAACGAAAATACTTTTTTGTCATATTTTATTGAAATTCGTCAAAAAATAATGTTTATCGGCCATATTGGTTTTAGCCATTTTCAGTTTCGGAAACCGAACTTCAGATTGGTCTTAAGCGACATCAGAAATGTATAATAACATGTAGTTTTTATGCAAATTGCACATATAGTACATAAAAAGTTTTCCATAAATCTTAAAGAGGTTTTTCTCTAGAAACTATTTGTCAAAACTGGGTGCAATATAAAATAAAAAATTTTCATCCTCTTCTACCTTTGACACACAAAAGATAAAAACTTCCCTTGGGAGCATTTATGCATTATATATGACATTTGTTAATATTAAAAAATTTTGTAAAGCCATAAAGAGAGAAACAGACCATCAAAAATCGAACTAAAAGTTCGAGTTAGCTCCATATCGTTAAATGTAAGGTTACTGCATTGTGATTAGTTATAAGCTACCATTAATGTAATGTAATATGTTACCCATTTTTGATCTCAGGTAACTCCTGAGGAATTACACTCCACGCCGTGTGCGTACTTTAAACTTGCATTTCCTTTATCAATTCCCTAATTACGGTAAGGTCTTTTTTTCCCTTCGAAAATCTAAGTAATGTTCTGAGTATGATCTCCAAACAGATCCTTTACATGTCTCTCCATTGTATCAAAAAAAAAAAAGAAAGAAATGCAAACATGGCCCATTTTTGGCTCATTTCAATGAGAACCTGGCCTTAGTGAAGAACGTACACTACCTTGAAAGGATAGCAATACTCGCACGTTAGACGATTGATACAGAGGGAAAGAAGAATGTTCCAGGTGGTTTGTTCTAGGTTACTTGGTAGAAAATGGCTCTGCAAAGTCAGAGGGAAGTTAGTTGATTATGAATGGTAGACTATATAATTGATAAGCGGGGGGGGGGGGGCAATTTTTACTTACCAACAACTCCCAGGATTACTTGAAATACGAACTGGTAGACTGTTTTTAATATGAGTACTTATTCGTAGAATTAGAACATCAAGCGGTAAAATTCCACAGGAAGTACACAAAATGATGTGACCATATGCTGAACATAGTGATGACGCTATCACAATCACGAAAAACACGCGGAGTAGTGCGAGCAGGACTCGGCCTTTGACATTCCCCACAAATTTCATTATGTATGCAGAAATTTCACCTACTGGTTCTGATGAGTGAGTTTGCGACTGTCAAAATGTATCATAAATGTCAGTATCTTTTGATTTAGAAGACTAAGAAACTTAATTTTTGTACACCACCGAGGACCGTAAACCTTACTATTTGACATAAATTTCAGCTTCAAACCCCTATATGATGCAGAGGAGAAGGGATCTTAGAGGACTGCCATATATTTTGATTGCAGTGACTTTGCCTCATTGGATGCTCTCCGAAGACCAATGTGCTCGAGTTCACTCACGATTTGGAAATCATATAGAAAGAGTCATTCGACAGTTTAATAACAAACAAACCAAAGAAACTCGTTCGAAACGTTCATCAAATATGGTCACAGTGACTAACAGTGTCTAACAGCGTCTAACAAAATCAAAAATTGATCTTTTGAAATTCATTAGGTATTGTCAATTCTTGTAATGTCTCCGATTCTGCTGACCTATAAGCTTCTTTGATGGATATTTTTTGTACCTTTTTATGCTGCGACAGCTACTGATATTGTTTATATAAGGATATACAGCCTGCAGTTGCAGGTTAACTTTATCGTTTACCTAGGTTTCAACGTTAGTAATAACTTCTTCTTCAGAACATAAAGTATTATTGAAATGTTAGCGTAAAACAAGCCATCTCCTAAGTCAATTTTATAAACTTCATGCATAACCATAAGGTTTTGTCACTTCTGTTACACAAGCTGTAGCAAATTCACTTTAAGCCCGTTGTATGGGCCTCGTCGTGTGACTAACGTAGGTAAACGATAAAGTAAACCTGCAGCTGTAGGCTGTATATTCTTTGATGGAATTATCCAGAGGTGTCACATAAACTCTAGCATGATTCTTTATATACACAACTCCCTGCTCCTTTTAACATAGTCACGTAATTATATTAGATGCAAAACAAAGTCATAGCGTCAGATTGTACTGTGACTAAATAGTCGAAATATTGGTTAACAGTTATTGAGTGGTGTCTCTATAGATGTAATCAGAACACGTTTGTACTGTTGTGCTGTTGAAAGGTGTGCATTTCCGCCAGTTTAGTGCTATTTCTGCTTATGTAAATTGACAGCGATCGCCTGGTGACTGTATCAGTTAACTCAGCAGCACGAAATCGAATTTCCGACATGATCTCTGGCGCCGAAAGGTGGAAGTTCTTTGCGCATCGAGAGAAAGAACCTGGAAATGTATGCAGACATACTTTGGCGGGATCCCAGATTGGATTTGGGAGACAATGTGAGGGTCGTTCTCTTTTCTATCTGAGGTACTGGATGGATTAAACAAAAGGTTTCGAATGCTTGGGATATTTTTTGATTTAACTAAGGCATTTGATTGTGTTGATCAGAAAGTATTGCGCCAGAAGTTGGACCATTACGGAATACGGGGAGTAGCTCATAATTGGTTCACCTCTTACTTTAGCATCAGGCAGCAAAAGGTTATTCACAATGTTGATAACGGCTGTGATGTGGGGTACTGTCAAGTGGAGGGTGCCCCAGGGATCAGTGTTGGGGCCACACCTGTTCCTTATTTACATTAATGATATGCCCTCCAGTATTACGGGTAACTCTAAAGTATTTCTGTTTGCTGATGACACTAGCTTGGTAGTAAAGGATGTTGTGTGCAACAATGACTAGGCTTCAAATAGTGCAGTACATGACCTCAGTTCATGGCTTGTAGAAAACAAACTAACGCAAAATTACAGTAAGACTCAGTTTTTATAGTTTCTAACACACAATTCAACAAAAACTGACATTTAAATTCACAGAACAGGCATATGATTAGTGAAACTGAACAGTTCAAATTTCTAGGTGTTCAGATGGATAGTAAGCTGTCGTGGAAAGCCCACGTTCAGGATCTTGTTCAAAGAATTAATAGTGCCATTTTTGCTATTCGAACGGTATCAGAAGTGAGTGATTGTTCGACACGAAAATTAGTCTACTTTACTTATTTTCATTCGCTATTGTCATATGATATTATATTTTGGGGTAACTCTTCCCATTCTAAAAGAAAATTTTTGGCTCAGAAACGGACGGTTCTGGCAATAAGTGGTGATAATTCACGAACCTATTGTCGACCTCTGTTCTTGAGGTATGGGTATTTTGACATTGGCTTCTCAATACGTATATTCCTTATTGTCGTTTCTTGTTACCAATATTAGTTTACTCCAAAGAATAAGTAACTTTCACTAGGTTAATACTCGGCAGAAATCAAACCTGCATTTGGATCGGACTTCCTTAACTCTTGTGCAAAAAGGTGTGCAGTATACTGCTGCATCTATTTTCAATAAGCTGCCACTCGAATTCTAAAATCTTAGCAAAGATCCACGCGCTTTCAAATCGATATTGAAGAGTTTCCTCCTGGGTCACTCCTTTTATTCTGTCGAGGAGTTCTTTGAAAAATTAAACTGATTTTTATTGCACTGCTGAGAGCTTTTACTTAAACTGATGAACTGACTTTTTTAAGGTTCATGAACATTTATTTTTATCTGTTATTACGTTTATGTTGTATTTCATGTACTGACACGTTCCATAATCTTGGAGATTTGCTCCTCAATTTGGTCCGACGGAACTTGATGAGTAAATAAGGAAATAAATAAATCATTTGACAACGCATTTTATTATACGGACATGCCACATACTTGGTGAAGTAGGACATGGCTATTCAATTTCTTATCTGAGAACTTATTCTCTTGTAATATACACTGCCTGACAAAAGAAGTGAACCTTCTAGAAGGGAAAGAGGGGGCGACATGAACTTTCACATGTCGGAAGGGTATGTGATGCTATTTTATTGATTACAAAATCGCGTGGCATTTACAAAGAACGTAGCAATACGAGCCTACTTATCAATGTGACTTTGCACCATCTTTGCCCTACATGAATGTACTTTGTTGGTGGGGGAGGGTCTCATACAGCCATTGTATGAATTCGACATAGCCCACAACTGTTATAACTGGTTCTTGATATCTTGGATCTTGGCTTTGTGATGGAGCTGACGTCCGAGCTGGACCCAAACATTTTCTATCTGGGCCAAACACGGGAAACTTGTCGACTACAGGAACATCTCAGCATCAAGAAGAAAGGTCATAGATCTATGTTCCATGTGTGGAGAATCATTGTTCTGTTGAAAAATTGCATCACAATACTGCCCCATTGTTCAGAACACGTGATCACACAAGATGTCCGTGCCGTCAGAACTCCCTCAATCACTACCAGCTGTAATTTTTTTGTGGGACATATCCAATTGTTCTGCAAAAGGTTCATGTTAATCAAATCCGACACAGTTGTACTACGCTTTTATTAACCGAAGTCTTACACAATCGAAACTGTGGACTATTGTAATCCATCACGACATCTGTCATGTAAGACCTTGGTCAATAAAAGTATTTTACAGCAGTGGCGGATTCCTTTACCATGATCTACCAGCTGTGTCCTGAGGCAATACCTGGTGTTTCTCCACACCACGACGTCAAGAGTAGTACCAGTGTGCTTCTCTAGCACACTGGAACGGTGGTGCTTCTCTCCAGGTGGCTACCGATGATGCTCATCTGGGATAACGCAGAAACACGATTTAGTGTTGAATACAACGGGTCGCCATTCATCATCAGTATGAGCTTACCGCTCATGGTATCACTCCAAACCCAACTCTGTGGTGTTAACACCACCCTCTGCATGGAAAGCTAATTCCCTTCTCCAGCTGCTGGTATTATCCGACCAACGGTACAGCATGACACAAAATGTGGCAGGGCGTTCAGTACTTATTTTCATATAACAGGTGGAGATAACAATGTTCTTGGTGTACGAAGTGGCGATTCACACTTGTGATGTTCGTATTTGGTAGACTGGATCCTCAGTGGTTTGTATGACTGTCCTCAGTTTCCCATGCAACCCAACAAGAGGCCATTTCACATACGAATGCACAACAAGTCTGTATACTGCCTGAGTCAACGAACTGGCGAGATGGAGACCCCAAAAAATTCCAGTTTTCAAACTTTGTCGGTTGTTGATATAAAAGTCATCCTAGTGTGTGGCATCCAGCGTGTTTCCGGGATCTCCTGCAACTTGGCCAACCCCCAACGTAGCACCACTATGCGTGTCATCGCTCCAGTTCTGCAGGCGCACCGGTCAAGGTCAGCTGGACTTAGCCTGACCTGCAGAATGCAGGCATGTTCAGAAGGCCCGCGCAAGAGCGTAGAGGCCGACACATCAACGGACCTTTTGCTGCATCCGCCATGTCATTTTCCTCAGCCCGTCTAATCCTCAGAAGACATCAAGCAAACAAGATTCAAATGGCTCTAAGCGTATGGGACTTAACATCTGAGGTCATCAGTCCCCTAGAACTTAGAACTACTTAAACCTAACTAACCTAAGGACATCACACACATCCATGCCCGAGGCAGGATTCGAACCTGCTACCGTAGCAGCAGCGCGGTTCTAGACTGAAGTGCCTAGAACCACTCAGCCACAGTGGCTGGTAGACTTCAAAGAACACATATGTAACGTTTCGTATTCGTAGCATTGTTTTCGGCTGAGTAACAAAGAAAAAGAAATGCGGTGCATTGCTTTTTGGGAAACCCTCGTATATGAGGGCAATTCGGAAAGTAATACTCCTATCAGTCGTGAAATGGAAACCACAATGAAAATCAGAACAGTTTTATTTTCAATAGTAAGCTACACGTTACAGCTAATTCTCTACGTAGATGCAGCTGCGACTTAGGTATCTGTCGTAACGTTGTACCAACTTTCCTCTTCTTTCCGCCAATTCTGTAGGCTCGTCTACAGCTCGCTATGTGTGCAAAAATGTCTTCGAAGCCAGCGGTTCATGCGAGCAGATGTGAAACTTAGGACGAGCCAATTACGGGCTGTGTTGTGAGTGATCAAACACTTGCCATCAGAAAAGGCTGCAGGAGCACCTTCATTGTCCCTGCAGAGTGCGTCTGACAAGTTTCATGGAGAACGAAATGCAGGACAGTTAAGTTATGTCGGTTCTACGACACCAGGCTAAATCTCTCACGAGGCCAAGTCCTCATACTTGGCGGAAGATACTATTTTCTATGCATTTTTGTGTGTTCACTGTGCGATGAGAATTGAAAAGAGACACGTGCCGCAGTCGATGAGCATACCACAGTCACAGTTCAATATACCTGTGCATAACTTCATCGGATCTTCACAGTGGTTTCCATTTCGTGACCAATCGTAACTTATTTTCCTAGTAAGCCACGTGAATCTGATTCACGAAATTACACTACTGGCCATTAAAAATGCTACACCACGAAGATGACGTGCGACAGACCCGAAATTTAACCAACAGGAAGAAGATGCTGTGATAATCACAGAGCATTCACACAAGGTTGGCACCGGTGGCGACACGTACAACGAGTTGACATGAGGAAAGTTTCCAACCGATTTCTCATACACAAACAGCAGTTGACCGGCGTTGCCCGCCTAAACGTTGTTGTGATGCCTCGTGTAAGGAGGAGAAATGCGTACCATCACGTTTCCGACTATGATGAAGGTCGGATTGTAGCCTATCGCGATTGCGGTTTATCGTATCGCGGCATTGCAGCTCGTGTTGGTCGAGATCCAACGATTGTTAGCTGGATATGGAATCGGTGGATTCAGGAGGGTAATACGGAACGCCGTGCTGGATCCCAACGGCATCGTATCACTAGCAGTCGAGATGACAGGCATTCTATCCGCATGGCTGTAACGGATCCTGCAGCCACGCTACGATCCCTGAGTCAACACATGGGGAAGTTTGCAAGACAACAACAATCTGCAAAAACAGTTCGATGACGTTTGCAGCATCATGGACTATCAACTCGGAGACCATGGTTGCGGTTACTCTTGACGCTGCATCACAGACAGGAGCGCATGCGATGGTGTACTCAACGACGAACCTGGGTGCACGAATGGCGAAACATCATTTTTTCGGAAGAATCCCAGTTCCGTTTACGGCACCGTGATGGTCGCATCCCTGTTTGGTGACATCGCGGTGAACGCATATTGGAAGTGTGTATTCGTCATCGCCATAGTGGCGTATCACCCGGCGTGATGGTATGGGGTGGCATTGGTTACATGTCTCAGTCACCTCTTATTCACGTTGACGGCACTTTGAACAGTTTCAGATGTGTTACGACCCGTGGCTCTACCCTTCGTTCGATCCCAGCGAAACCCTACATTTCATCAGGATAATGCACAACCGCATGTTGCAGGTTCTGTACGGACCTTTCTGGATACAGAAAATGTTCGACTGCTGCCCTGGCTAGCACATTCTCTAGATCTCTCACCAATTGAAAACTTCTGGTCAATGGTGGCCGAGCAACTGGCTATCCACAATACGCCAGTCACTACTCTTGATGAACTGTGGTATCGTGTTGAAGCTGCATGGGCAGCTGTATGTGTACACGCCATCCAAGCTCTGACACAATTCCCAGGCGTATCAAGGCCGTTATTACGGCCAGGGGTTGTTGTTTTGGGCACTGATTTCTCAGGATCTATGCATCCAAACTGCTTGAAAATGCAATCACGCGACAGTTCTGGTGTATTATATTTGTCCAATGAATAGCCGTTTATCATCTGCATTTCTTCTTGGTGTAGCGATTTTAATGGCCAGTAGTGTATTTTTGTAGACGACAAGCATTGTCTGTAGCCAGTCAAGGCATGAGAACAATATTCACCAAAGTAAATGATAGAGTCAGGCAGTTTATTTGAACAGAACAGAAAAGATATATGTTTCATGATTACCTGGCGAAGAAAGCGAGCGCCTCGGCAGGAGTGCCCTGGAAAGCGACGCGGCCCTCGGCGAGCAGCAGCAGCCGGTCAAAGAGGGCGTACATCTCGGAGGAGGGCTGGTGCACGGTGGCTACCACGGTCTTGCCCTTAGCCGCCATCTGCTTCAGCGTTGACAGCACAGTCAGCGCCATGAACGAGTCCAGACCGGACGTCGGCTCGTCGCAGAACATCAGCGGTGGGTCGGTCAGTACCTGTGACAATCGTCAGTACCTGTGGTGAGTAGCCTTCTCTATCACTCTCCAGTCTTGCCGCATATTAATGAGCTGTAGCTGGTAAAAGGTCGCTAGCAAAGATGATGTTCTTTACAGGAAATGCTCAATATGTCCACCATCATTCCTTAACATTAGCTGTAGCCGAGGAATAATGTTGTGAACAGCAGTGCGAAGCATGTCCGGAGTTATGGTGAGGCATTGGCGTCGGATGTTGTCTTTTAGCATCTCTAGAGATGTCGGCCGATCACGATACACTTGTGACTTCTGGTAACCCCAAAGCCTATAACAGTTCGGACTGAGGTCTGGGGACCTTGGAGGCTAAGCATGACGACAGTGGCGGCTGAGCACACGATCATCACCAAACGACGCGCGCAAGAGATCTTCCACGCATCTAGCAATACTTTTTTTTGTTCTAATAAAACCACATGCCATTCCAAGCTTACGTGTCAATTTTTACCTCTCTATCTACATTATTCCGTGGTTTATTAAGTTTTCAAATTTATACTGACTTTTTGATCACCCGGTATTTCAAAATTTGTCGTGTATGGCGCCCGAATGATGTGGCTAGATGCGGCATGTGGCGCCAGTGTAGACATGATACTTGTACAGTCTGTTGCAGACAGGTGTGTAGCGAATATGACAGCACGTCACAACAAACTTCGAACATGTGATGATAATCGATGTAAAACTGACGACTCGTAGCATGTCGGAAGTAACATATGAATTCGGGTTTGTTAGGATAACAGTGTCTACGATGGATCGGTCTGGGACAGAGTGTGTTTGTACACGCGTAAGTCGGCGTCTAGAATGACTCAACGGCGTTCAAATGGCTCTAAACCCTATGGGACTTAGCATCTGAGGTCACGAGTCCCCTAGACTTAGAAGTACCTAAACCTAACTAACCTAAGGACATCACACACATCCATGCCCGAGGCAGGATTCGAACCAGCGACCGTAGCAGCAGCGCGGATCGGGACTGAAGCGCCTAGAACCCCTAGGACACAATGGCCGGCCCAACGCCTTGATCATCGTCTTTGAAGTCACAGATCCACCTATTTGGATGAGGCACCTCAGGAACCCATTCCTACGAGGACTGTGCGAAAAAATATACGTCCCAAAGCAGCCGATACCAAATACCACATCCAGTGCTGTCTCATGATTTTTGGACCCTCATATCACTTCCTATGGAGAAAAGAAGCACTGCAATTGATGAATAAAGACAGAGTAAAATGCTGTCAATATAATGTGTATGTATGCCACCAAATATTGAAACTGGAGATTACTATATATACTATAGAGATATACTGCTATGCATGCTACCAAAATTTCTCCTCCGCGTAGACTGTGAAATACTTTGGGACTTCATACGTTTGTTTGTGACATACTGACTGAGAAAAAAATTAGGATGTAACGGCAATCCCTCAGTTCAGATCGTGGCTTTTTTGGGGCTAGGCCTTGTTTATAGTTTTCATTTTGGGACCGGAAATTATTTTCGAATACTGTTACTTGATAACCCCTCAGACTCTCACGCAATTAGATGCCATCTGCCTCAGACAACCAACCTCGTCCATTAGGGTGTGAAAGTAAACGTTCAAAAACCAGTGGACTCCAATTAGCTATTTAACACTGCCCACGTAACCGTGGAGTTTGATTTATCATACTTTTTAACTCACAGATATTTAAACAAGTAACAGGTTGAATTCATTGACAACTTGAAATGTGTGATGTAAAACAGAGACGCACACCAAAACAAGCACAATACTTCGCTGTAACGAGGTGGTGGCCTGTGATATGTCGATCCTGCATGCTATACATGGAAATTATCGAGACGCATGACAAATACGCCGAGCTGAGAGTCTAGAGACTGTTTCGGATTAGGCATAAACGACCGTAACCCGTGGTCTAGGGGTTGGCCAAAAGTGTGGAAAACGATACACCACAACTTTCTGTCCTCCACGTTGCGTTCGAAGTGGTATCAAATCGCCAACAAAAAATATGCCACACTACAGCGACTTCACACTATTGGAATGGCAGACTCTCCTAATTGCCCAGATTGTCACCTTTTGGATACTGATGAACATCGTTTTACTTGCGCATCGTCGTCCGGAGTTTGGCGACTAACACAGAAGATATTGGCTTGTTACCTCCGGGTCACACCTGATATGATTAATCCTCAGACCCTACTCTGTCCCGATGGAACTTACTTTCCGGCTGCAAAATATCATGCGCTTACATGGTTAAAAGGACTTACCGTCGCCTACATCTTTCGCGACGGAGAGAAAGAGCAGCTTGATTACTGGTGGTTCCTGCAAAATGCTCACAATGCCCTCGAACGCACACCGAAATACCGTACGCTCTTCGCAAATTATTTACGCAGTGTTTTCGTTAACCCCCCACTCAGCTGGGGAGTGCCGAGCTGCGGTTAATGTTCTGTACCGCATCACACAAACGGCTGAACGTTCTGCCTTGTCAGCCATGAGCGAAGGAAGAGACAAGCTGCTGCAAGGAAGCTGTTTTCCTTGAGGCACTAGCGAAGCTGAATGCCTCCGTTGCAGATGCCCTTCAAAGGCGCAATTGGAGATATCAGATGACGATGACGAGGCTCCAAGTGGAACCAGTTACATTATTGAAGAACCTTTTTGTTGGAATTACATCAGTGATTTATGTTTTTTTTAATTTCTGGATTACTCTTTATGCCACTTTGTTGTTGTAACAGTTACTTGTAACACTTAGTTACTAGAACTCTCATTTGTACACGTTCCCTAAATGTAATCATGTAACAAAAAAAGTGGCCTAAATGTAATAACGTAACAAAAAAAAGTGGCAAAGGATAGCCCTAACCTTGATTTCCCATATTTCCCCTGATATATAGGCAGCTCTCTGGGGTGGGTTTACTCAGGAGCCAACGCCTGAAGTGGATCAGATTTTTTGTTATAGGATGAAAAGTGGCGGTGGAACTTAGGAGTTTTTTTAGTTCCATTTTCCTAAGGGGCTTTTTAAGGGAAATTACTAAAAAAGGGGGTAGCGTCAAAAAACAAAAAAAATAAAGAAAAAAAGGGGTAGCGTCTTAAAAAAAGGATAAAAAAAGGGGGTAGCGTATTTGATTCATAATCAAAACGTCTCTGGTCCCCGGTTCGATCCCCGCCACTGCCTAAATTTCGATAAATAACCAGCGTTGGCTGCCGAAGCCTTCGGGCATAAGAAGTCAGCCTCATTCTGCCAACGGACTTGTCAAAGAGGGCGGAGGAGAGCATAGAGGTTCAGGGCACTCTCTTGTCCTAGGGGTGGGAAATTGCCCCTAAAGGCGGAAGAATCAGCAATGATCAACGACATGAAAATGTAGAAGGCAATGGAAACCACTGCATTAAAGACACGTAACGTGTATCCACAGGACATGTGGCCAGTAGTTGAAGAAGTGTCATGATGATCTCTCCATTGGCAAAAGAAAGGTAGGGCAGAGGGTCTGTTACTGTGAACAGTTCAGTGACCGGGTTGTTCTAATCAGAATCGACAGCAGACCAACACCGACAACGATAGTTCAGGTATACATGCAGACGTCGCAAGCTGAAGATGAAGAGATAGAGAAAGTGTACAAGGATATTGAAAGGGTAATGCAGTATGTAAAGGGGAACGAAAATCTAATAGTCATGGGCGACTGGAACGCAGTTGTAGGGGAAGGGGTAGAAGAAAAGGTTACAGGAGAATATGGGCTTGGGACAAGGAATGAAAGAGGAGAAAGACTAATTGAGTTCTGTAACAAGTTTCAGCTAGTAATGGCGAATACCCTGTTCAAGAATCACAAGAGGAGGAGGTATACTTGGAAAAGGTCGGGAGATACGGGAAGATTTCAATTACATTACATCATGGTCAGACAGAGATTCCGAAATTATATACTGTATTGGAAGGCGTAACCAGGAGCAGATATAGACTCAGATCACAATATAGTAGTGATGAAGAGTAGGCTGAAGTTCAAGGCATTAGTCAGGAAGGGGATACGGAAGTTCTAAGGAATGACGAGATACGTTTGAAGTTCTCTAACGCTATAGATACAGCAATAAGAAATAGCGCAGTAGGCAACACAGTTGAAGAGGAATGGACGTCTCTAAAAAGAGTCATCACAGAAGTTGGGAAGGAAAACATAGCTACAAAGCAGGTAGCTGCGAAGAAACCATGGGTAACAGAAGAAATACTTGTTGACTGATGAAAGGAGGAAGTACAAAAATGTTCCGGGAAAATACGGAATACAGAAATACAAGTCGCTGAGGAATTAAATAAATAGGAAGTGCAGGGAAGCTAAGACGAAATGGCTGCAGTAAAAATGTGAAGACATCGAAAAAGATATGATTGTCGGAAGGACAGACTCAGCATACCGGAAAGTCAAAACAACCTTTGGTGACATTAAAAGCAACGGTGGTAACATTAAGAGTGCACGGGAATTCCACTGGTAAATGCAGATAGGTGGAAAGAATACATTGAAAGCCTCTATGAGGGTGAAGATTTGTCTGATGTGATAGAAGAAGAAACCGGAGTCGATTTAGAAAAAATGGGGAGCCAGTATTAGAATCGGAATTTAAAAGAGATTTGGAGGACTTACGGTCAAATAAGGCAGAAGGAATAGATAACATTCCATCAGAATTTCTAAAATCATTAGGGGAAGTGGCAACAAAACGACTATTCACGTTGGTGTGTAGAATATATGAGTCTGGCGACATACCATCTGACTTTCGGGAAAGCATCATCCACACAATTCCGAAGACGGCAAGAGCTGACAAGTGCAAGAATTATCGCACAATCAGCTTAACAACTCATGTATCGAAGCTGCTTACAAGAATAATATACAGAAGAATGGAAAAGAAAATTGAGAATGCGCTAGGTGACGATCAGTTTGGCTTTAGGAAAATTAAAGGCACGAGAGAGGCAGTTCTGACGTTACGGCTAATAAAGGAAGCAAGGCTACAGAAAAATGAAGACACGTTCATATGATTTGTCGACCTGGAAAAAGCGTTCGACAATATAAAATGGTGCAAGCTGTTCAAAATTCTGAAAAATGTTGGGGTAAGCTATAGGGAGAGACGGGACATATACAATATGTATAACAACCAAGAGGGAATAATAAGAGTGGACGATCAAGAACGAAGTGCTCGTATTAAGAAGGGAGTAAGACAAGGCTGTAGCCTTTCGTCCCTACTCTTCAATCCGTACATCGAGGAAGAAATGATGGAAATAAAAGAAATGTTCAGGAGTGGAATTAAAATACAAGGTGAAAGGATATCAATGATACGATACGCTGATGACATTGCTATCCTGAGTGAAAGTGAAGAAGAATTAAATGATCTGCTGAACGAAACGAACAGTCTAATGAGTACACAGTATGGGTTGAGAGTAAATCTGAGAAAGACGAAGATAATGAGAACTAGTAGAAATGAGAACAGCGAGAAACTTAACATCAGGATTGATGGCCACGAAGTCAATGAAGTTAAGGAATTCTGCTCCCTAGGCAGTAACCAAACACGGACAGAGCAAGGAGGATATCAAAAGCAGCCTCGCTATGGCAAAAAAGGCATTTCTGGCCAAGAGAAGTCTACTAATATCAAATACCGGCCTTAATTTGAGGAAGAAATTTCTAAGAATGTACGTCTGGAGTACGGCATTGTATGGTAGTGAAACATGGACTGTGGGAAAACCGGAACAGAAGAGAATCGAAGCATTTGAGATGTGGTGCTATAGACGAGTGTTGAAAATTAGGTGGACTGATAAGGTAAGGAATGAGGACGTTCTGCGTAGAATCGGAGAGGAAAGGAATATGTGGTAAACACAGATAAGGAGAAGGGACAGGATGATAGGACATCTGCTAAGACATGAGGGAATGACTTCCATGGTACTAGAGGGAGCTGTAGAGGGCAAAAACTGTAGAGGAAGACAGAGATTGGAATACGTCAAGCAAATAATTGAGGACGTAAGTTGCTAGTGCTACTCTGAGATGAAGAGGTAAGCACAGGAAAGGAATTCGTGGCGGGCCGCATCAAACCGGTCAGTAGACTGATGACCAAAAAAAATAAATAAATAAATAAATAAATGACCTATGGACTCTGGCAGAAATATATGATAAATAGATCTCTATGTAGAACTTCAGCAAACATTGTATTGATTTCAAGCTACATGAAACACTCACAACAAATAACTCTTGTGTGGTCGTTTCTGTGGACAGTAATGAGTTTCCTATGTTGTGCACCTTGAATGGAGCAGCTGACAGAAACTGGACTGGAGTGGAACAGTTTCGGAGGAATGTAGGAACACGCGAGGTTTTGGAGTAGCGTAAGGTCACGCGAGCGAATGTCACGCGAAGGAATATTGATATTACGACGTATACTGATAGATTGCAGAAAGGGGAACCTACATTTACAGCAGCAGTAGATTTGGAGAACGCTTTTAACAAGGTTAAAACGAACTCAAGGTTTTGAATTCGGAACTTATCAGAAATAAAACACAGAGAATGGAACGTTATTTTCAGCTTGTACAGAAACCACACTGCAGTTATGAAAGTGGAAGGACATGAAATGGAGATAACAAATGAGAAGGGAATGAGGCAGTGTTATAGTCTATACGCGATATTAGTCTGCATACTGATGAAGTAGTGCAGGAAGCCCATAAGAAACCGGGGAGGGGAATTTGAGTTCAGATGGTACTAAAAGTCAGGCAGAGACGGTAAAGGACCTAGAAGACCAGTTGAACTAGCTAGACACTGCCTTGAAAAGAGATTTTGAGATGAACTTGAACAACAGTAAAACAACAGTGGTCGAGTGCAGTTGAATTAAATCAGGCGATTTTAAAGGGATTACAATGTAAAATAAGAAAATAAAATTGCCTGATGAGTTTTGTCATTTGGCCAGCAAAACGATTTATGGAGGATGTAAAATACAAATAGGCAATACCAAGAAATGCATTCATGAAGATGAAATATTTTAAGACTGAATATAAAATTAAGTGTCAGGAGGTATTTTCTGTAGTTTTTTGCCTGTAATGTGGGGTTGTACAACCAGGTCAGCCAAGAAGAGAACAGATAATTTGGAAATGTGTTCCTGCCGAAGAAATGTTGATATTTAAATGTATAGATCTAATGAGAGATTACTGGATCGAACTGGGAAAAACGAAATTAGTGCTACACCTTGACTGAGGGAAGTGATCAGATGACAGCATATATCCTGAACATCATTCAGTGGCCACATTGGTAAAAGAAAGAAGTTTGAGGGAGGGTAAAAAGTCCAGAAGGAGATCATGACTTGAATATAGTAAGCAGATTCAAATTGGTGTACGTTTCAGTGGTTATGCAGAAAGAAAGAGCCATGAAAAGCATAGACTATCATCTGAAAAGCTGTATCAAACAAGTCATCGGACTACAGAAACAACATAGCCTTACACGAAAGTAAACAGAGAGCCCTCTGCGGTAAGCCTGAACCGTCCTCCGCCAGGTAGGTGCCAGATAAGCGGTTCTGGCCGTTAGACGAAGTCGGTGTGATGCAACAGAACACAACTAAGGGACCTCTCCGAAGCAGTGCATAGGGGCACAGTCAGGTGTACAACGTAAAGCATTGTTCTTTGTGCAGTCGGCCGTTTTCTTTGAAACCTGGAGTTTTAAATAACCTCCACAGCAAGAGCTCTGCGTCAGAGGAACCCCAGTTCTGCTGCTGTGAAGAAGCATTTTCACGGCTGCTACACTCTTCAGATCACGTGGTCCTACCGATCAAGCGCCATCTTGAGATCAGTACCAGAAAGAGCACTATGATACTGCAGATTAGTCGGAGAACCAATTAATGATCTAGTTGCTTGCAAATTGCGATGGTCGAATCTTCCGGCGTTACGATGGCGAATAGTAGTTACGACTCCGTCTCGTCCACGAACGCCTCCATGCTGCAGCCGAGGTAATCTGGCACATTCTGCTGCCGTAGGTCACCACTGATACCGCTCTCGCTCATCCTCAATTGATTGTTATTTTCGTCCTTTTGAGTCCGGTAATTACTTTTGTGTATGGATTTCTTAACTGATCAAGATTGCCTACTGGTCCAGTAATAGAGTTCTAATACCAAGGAGCTTCTCCCATAAATGTCAGTGTCTTTTTTTTTAGTCTCTTACGTATATTAATATACTCTAAGAGCAAAAAACGACGTATCATGCAGGAGTTATACTAATCGGGCACAAACAGATATTCATACGGGTATCGTTCCCTCCATGTCTCCAACATATTGAAACGTAGACGAAATACTGGATTTGCGTTTAAATAACTTGAAATTAAATAATTCTTCCCACGGCTGGACCATAAACACGCTCTAACACATTATTAAATACATAAACAAATTAAATAGACATATATCAAAGGAATAGAAATCAAAAGTAAACCAGTAGCCCAACGTCTCTGTGCTTTCTAAAACACAGTAAATAATTGACCAGTTTCTTTATGAATGCCATATATCGGATATAAACAAAGACATAGATGACTAAATATAATAAGCATGGTGCTACCATTTTTTCGTACTGTGGAGTACATATGGCCTGACGCGATAAACAGTAGTCAGCCAATTTTAACTGCAATAACCCGTGAACTATTTAAGTTACATGCCTGTCATTCATACCAATTTAGGTTTACACTAATAGCTTTCTATAGACACGTCGATCGATGAAATCGGATGAAGCGTTTAGATTTTGGAAATTCGTTGCTGGGTGTTACTTGTATAATTAACCATCACCTACTAAACTTTAAACTCATGAAGATATTGAGAATCTGATTACACCATCAGAATCGTCGTGTAAATAATGGTAATGTGTATGTTTCTTTTTGCGGTATCATCTTTCACCTGGCACAACTTAACTAGAAGAAGGGGCCGATTGGTAGGGCATATTCTGAGGCATCAAGGGATCACCAGTTTAGTATTGGAGGGCAGCGCGGAGGGTAAAAATCGTAGAGGGAGATTAAGAGAGGAATACACTGAACAGATTCAGAAGGATGTAGGTTGCAGTAGGTACTGGGAGATGAAGAATCTTGCACAGGATAGAGTAGCATGGATAGCTGTATCAAACTAGTCTCTGGACTGAAGTCCACAACAATTGCTATTAATTGCTATATGAATAGTGAAATGTCTGCCTCGATGGTTTCACGAAGTCCGCCATCTTTGGCACTCCTGGCAGAGACATCTCCTTCATCGACACAGAGCACTGTCCTCGTCGCAGCAGCAACATGGAATTCCCAGCCAGGAGATCGGGCTGGACCCCTCTTGCTTCGGCCAACGTCAGGCATCACTTTGTCGGCCTGCCGAGCCGCCTGTAAGGCCAGGCAAACTCTGATTGTAGAATATTTTCAGGGCAACGGACATCCTGATTTAGGTTTTTCGTCATCTCCGTAAATCGATTCAGGCGAATCCCGGGGTGGTTCTTTTGAAAGGGCATGGTCGACTTCCCTCCACATCCTTCCCAAATCCGATGGGACCGATGACCTCGCTGTCTGGTACTCTCCCTCAGATCAATCAACGAACCAGCCAACCTCAGGGAAGCAATTCGTAGTTCTCGACGGCGAGAGGTCATTAGATTCTCTGCCTCGTGATGACTGGGTGTTGTGTGATGTCCTTAGGTTTAAGTAGTTCTAAGTTATAGGGGACTGATAACCATAGATGTTAAGTCCACATAGTACTCAGAGCCATTTGAAACATTTTTTAGTTCATTAGAAACAGGGCTATCGTTAGGGAAGTGTAGTAGGTCCACTATTATTCAAAATACACGTAAATGACTTGGCGGACAGCGTGGGCAGAAATCTGCGGTTGTTTGCTGATGATACCGTGGTGTCGCAGTTGAGTCACTAGAAGGATACAAAATAACTTGAACAAACTTTCTAGTTGGAGTGATGAATAGCAGCTTGTTGTAACTGTAGAAAAATATATGTTAATGCGGATGAGAGCAAAAATAAAATCTTCATGTTCGGATATACCATTAGTAATGGCCTGCTTGACATAGTAACTTCATTTGAATATCCGGCCGTAACTTTCCACAACGATGTGAAACGGAACGAGCATTTGAGGATTGTGCCGGAGAAGGCGAATGGTCCATTTCGGGAGAATTCTAGGAAAGTGTGGTTCATGTGTAAAATAGAGAGCATATAGGATGCTAGTGCCACCTGTTCTCGAATATTGCTCGAATATTTCGTATTTCGAAGCATTTCGGATGTGAGCTGTTAGATTTGGTAGGTTTGAACAACACGCAAATGTTACGGACCTGCTTTGGGGTCTAAAATGGGAGTGCCTGGAGTGTATGTGACCATTTCTTCGAGGGATACTATCGAGAAAATGGTTCAAATGGCTCTGAGGACTATGGGACTTAACTTCTAAGGTCATCGGTCCCCTAGAACTTAGAACTACTTAAACCTAACTAACCTAAGGACATCACACACATCCATGCCCGAGGCAGGATTCGAACCTGCGACCGTAGCGGTGGCGTGGTTCCAGGCTGTAGCGCCACTCCAGCCGGCGAAAATTTAGGGAAACGGCATCTGATGCTGATTGCAGAACGCCTCTACAGCCTCCAACGTACATTACGCGTAAGGACCACGAAGATAAGATAAGAGAAATTAGGTCTCCCATTATTCGAGCCGTAAGACTTCTGACTGGTATGATGCGGCCTGCCACCATTTCCTCTCCTGTGCTAACCTCTTCATCTCAGAGTAGCTACTTGCAACCAACGTCCTCGATTATTTGCTGGATGTATTCCAGTCTCCTTCTTCACCTACAGTTCTTACCCTCTGCAGCCCCCTCTAGTACCATGGAAGTTGTTCCCTGATATCTTAACAGATGTCCTATCATCCTCTACCTTCTTCTTGTGAGTGGTTCCGATATATTCATTTCGTCTCCAGCTCTGCGCAGCAGCCGGCCTGTATGACCGTGCGGTTCTAGGCGCTACAGTATGGAGCCGAGCGACCGCTCCGGTCGCAGGTTCGAAGCCTGCCTCGGGCATGGATGTGTGTGCTGTCCTTAGGTTAGTTATGTTTAATTAGTTCTAAGTTCTAGGCGACTGATGACCTCAGAAGTTAAGTCGCATAGTGCTCAGAGCCATTTGAACCATTTGAATGTGTGCATGACTTTCTCATTTCTTACCTTATCCCTTTACTTGACTGTCAACTTTCGCCTGTAGCACCATATCTTAGATGCACAGTTGTGAAGGTATTTTCACAGAAACAAGGGTGATAGCGGTAAGAAACCAATTCAATCAGTAATACGTTATTATCGTGTAACGAGCCACAGACGACCATGAGTAATACCAAAATACTTAGAAGATCCCTAAACAGTTTCTGAAACTACGGGCAACCTTTTATAAGACTCTGCTACGATCCAAACAGCACTTAAACACTTGGCATGAGATGTTTCGAGACTTAAATTTTCACTGCGTATGTGTGTTACCGTACATCAGCCGTGGTAGCTCGATTACCGATCACTTTATCAACTGAGCGTATCCTTACAGTGAGATTATATGTTCGCACTGTCTGCATATTCACTGAAACCGAAAGTAACACATAGCGGGACTAAATCTGTTTACTGTAGGTCATAGCATTTACTTCAATACTTGTTGCGCTCGTATTGATGTATTGTTTAATGCCAGACTCAGACGAGGTAAAAATTAGTAATATTTTTACAAATCAGAGGTAGTACTAATTATTAACAACAGTAAATAATAATTTCATACCTTGAGTAACAATAATAGCAAATGCATATGATTCTCAGACTTTGATTTGAACTTAGATACGTTGTAGGTGGTAATCGTCGTCTATTTTTAGGAAACACACAACTAAATAGCGCCTCACTAGGATAGCTGACCTAAGAAAAATCGCCAGTCACCATTACAAGATATATATTTCTTAAATTCCATCCGTTACGGTAAGTTACGATGACAACTGTCTCAGTTAAATATTACGCAGCTACAGTAGTGTGCAAATTAGTTCGGACTAGACGATTCAACCTTAACTGTGCGCATCTATTACAGAGTGTGTAATACGATTAGTAATTTACTGAAAATTAAGAGCCAAAGTTTCCCTTTTCTTTAATATGCTTCTGAACACGTTGTGGCATAGATTCCAAAAGGTTAGAGCACATGTTTCGTAGTCATCATGAAACCACACTTTTACCACATTTACTAACATACATTCTTTTATTGACACTCCTTTTTACTGGACCTCTTTTCACAATATTCCAGAAATTCTCGTTGGGAGTTGAGTCAGCTGAATTACCAGGCAACTGAAGTATATTAACATTGTTTTCTTTTAAGAACATCTTGACTGTTTTAGAATTGTGACACAGGGGGGCAGTTCGTTGTGAAATGTGTCTCCGTCTTCTACAAAGTTTCTTAAGAATGGCTTAACATTGCGTCTAAGGATTTCCATCTTTTTGGTTGAATGCATCATGCTATCAACTGGAAGAAGTGCACCAGGACAGTGTAGAAACCTCAAGATACTTTTTGGCAGGTTATTTCACAGTCCATTCGAGATGTTCAGCTTCCTCTGCCTTGTGGGTGCTTGTGGGTACGCTTTCTCTGTACCCTTGAAAAATAAAATGCGACTTATCACTGAAAAATACAGGTTTCCAGTCATTAGAGGTCCTATATTATATGTTGGCCCATGCCTACCGTTTTTTCTTCATGACAGGTATTAACAATTGCTTCGTCAATACTTTCAGCTCCCATTCAAGAAGCTTATGCTGTAACGTTGAAAAGTCAACTTCAACATAAGTAGACAATGAAGCCATATGCGTTTATGACCTAATATGTCTTGAAACACTAGATTTCACCACACGAACAACAGGGGCAATGTATCATATTGAGAGATGTGTGTTCATGGAGAAAAACTCTTTTTACTAGCTTCTAAGGTGAAATGTCTATTTTAACTCTAAGGTTTCCTGTAGAGAACACAGAAGTAACACACGCTATCGCTGTACAAACAAGTACTCAGTTCAACTGGAGAGGACTTAACTATTGTTGTTCACAGCCAAGACAAACAATATTTCGTCAAGAGTCTAACAACTGGAGCGTTGAAACTAGTTACAGCTAACCAAGTTCAATCCATTCTGAAATATGAGGTTGTTCCAGTTAATTTGCAGACTACTGTACTAAACCGAACAACGGAAAAGCCTATCTTGAAGTGCATCACTTACTATCGATTCGAAGTAGAGAGAAAGCAGTATACACAGTACTGCTTAGTTTCCAGTACAGCAAAGAAGACTGTGCTCCTCGGATGCACATAGCTCCTCTGTATAGTGTGCCCTTAGAATATGTCAGCTTGTCCTTTCATGCAAGTACAAGTTGTGAAGAACAAATAGTAGTAGAGATTTGAAGTGCTGTGATGACTACGTAATAATATACCTTTTTTTAAAGTATGGTCTTATATGTGGTTTGAAAATCAGCACAAACAACCTTTTTATACTAAATCTATCCTCTTGCACGAAAACTGGTTTTTCCAAAACATAACAGCGCTTAACTTGAATAATTCAAGGTATGGCACGCAAAACATCTTATGTGGATGACAGATGTTGACGGTGAGTACTATTTTGATGGTAAAGGTGACATTCAGCTCCTTTAGCTGTTCATTAAGCTGTGCCATTTGAACTGCAAGTCGAATGATACTGTCGAGTTTCCTTTACGTTTGACCATTATATGGGCCTCTTACACGTAATTTACAACCCAACAGTTTATTAATTCCTTTTCTTCTGTTAAACTAACATATAAACCACTGTATCATCATTCAATCTGCAATTTCTGAAAGCAAACAAATAAACACATATTGTGGATTGTAATATTATATTTTGTCTTTATTCCTCCAGTATCTTAATAATCTGTGCTTTGGAATTACAATAGCCAGCCATCTGCATTATTGATACTCAAAAAACAAAGTAAATATAATACAAGAACATGTGCAAAGGAATAGATTCTTCTTACAGTTACTACATGAAAACAAATGTTCAGCTAGAGATATGTAAAGAGATTGTAAATGATTATGTAGCTGCACAAAAAGAGAACCGAATGTGCTACCGTTACCTTGTACTAATTAGTTACCTCCTGCCTTATGTAATAAATTAGTCTAACATTTCTTAGTCGGTTCTCTAGTACTTGGTTGTAACAACTTGCTAATGTTCCGCACTAGTTTAATAATTTAATCGTGGCTCACAAGGAATCCAGTCAGGACTTACTTTTGAAGAGCAAAAGATCGAAGTGAGAGCATGCTAGCAAGCAGAGTGTCGCGATTGTTAAGACTCTAAACTCATGTACAGATATAGCCATCGTGGTTTTCCTCCTTTGCCATAAGCCACCTTCAGTAAATACTGAGATGGATCCATAGAAAACCACATTTTCACTTCTACTTCTTCAGTTCTTGCCCGATCAGTGTTACTGCCGGAATTATGATACCCTGATGTCCACCAGCCATTAAACTGTATTCTTTCTCTCTTTCTTTTATCTACCCACTTATTTACTTTTTTGCTCTGAGGCTATTACTTTTAAGATATACATATATAAACCGTGAGTAACGGAGTAGTTCACAATAATCGAAATACGTTACGTCATTGTGGTAGACTAGGTTCATCTGGAAGGCACCAACAAACCTCAGAGGCGAAAGCGAGTCTCTTCCTCTCTCCGCCGCTGATTCCTTTGATTCGGCCTGGGATTCCTATAACCACGTCCTGGCAGGCGCTCAGAGAAAACTGTGAACAAAAATTAGATATATTGAACAAATTTCTAACTAGAAGTGGACTGTCACAATGGCATAAAACACACACACACACACACACACACATACACACTGAAACACTTACCAATCCGCCTTCATAAATCTCAAGGAACAAATATAATGTAATTGAGGTACCAAAAACGGTGCTGAGTCTGATTGGTTTATACTACTTATTACTTGTTATCTGACATAATTTTCAGATTGTCTTTCTTTACTGTAGAGCAATATCTGTGTTACAGCTAATTTGGAAGATGTAACAACGATACTGTATGGTTATTTTATTTTATTTTCTTGTAGCATACAGACTTAAAAGTATTGATACACACAGACATATCAAGGTAACATTCGTTATTCTTCATTCATATGTCTTCAGTTCCAGATTTTTGTTCTTATTTACAAAGACGCAATTGACAATAAATCGTTCTGTTGATAATTAACTTCTTTAGTTAAGTTCAATAGTCACAATTCCATTTAAATTCTTAAGTCTTCTTTAGCTATAAATCTGGATATAGCATCGTAGACCCTGGTTATGTCTCCGAGAACTGGGATCGTACAAAGTGAATGTTAGTGACCAAGTCTTAAGGGCTCCTATAAAAAATTGACTCTGCCTTTCTCATAGGGTCTGCACTGAAGTAAGATGTGATTTATATTACAAATTGTTTCTTCTTCACGCTGACAGTAGGATGTCTCCATATGCCGATTCTATGTAAAGCGGCAGGGAAGGTTCCATGACTGAGACGCATTCTCACAATGGATGTTACAATTTTTGTTGAATGTTTGGACTTCGTAAATCATGGCTTCTTGGTATGAATGACTGTATACGTGCATAGCTTTTACCACTTGTATGTTGAGAGTCATTCCATTCTGTTTGCCACGAGAGAAGCATTTGTTCTGTTAATGTTAGGACTCATTCTGTGTATGGGAGTTTAATGTCCATAGGTTTTCCCCTGCTAATCACATCTCTCGCTAGTTGATCGACTTTATCATTGTATAGAATACCAGAATGTAATTTGACCCATACAGATTCTACAGTTTGACCACTCTTCTTAGCTTGGTTATAACGATCCACAATGTCGAAAGTGTATTTACTAGTTCTTTAGTGCCGCTGCCTGTAAATCACAGCTTCGCCAATGCCCTGTCTTTTTATACATTGTGTACGCGATACTAATGTCATCTGAATAAGTACAGATCGCTGTCCCATGACTTTTGTCTCCTCATTGTATGTGGATACTGTCTGCAAAATGTGTTGCGAACAGGGTTGTTGTAAAGAAGTAATAAATTAAAACATAATGCCTGATGTTGCAGTTTTACTGTATAATCATGGACAATGTAGTAAATGATAAACTTATTTTCTTTCATCATTCAGAATGCTTTGAGAATCGGTGATTATTACTGTGTAGCGTATTTTAAGAGATCTTGAGAATTTGTTTGCATCTATAACAGCGAAAGTTTCAGCTACAAACATGAAAGCGTCAGCTGGTAGTTGAAACTTCCTTTCTTCTCAGATTCTGGACAGAAGAAAGCTCATCCACTATCATTTTCCGTCGCCATTTTTGAGTCATCTGTATAGAGTTAAAAATATCTTTGCCATTTTTCTGCAAAGTATGACGTAGGTGAAAACTGCTCATATCCTTTCTCTTTACTGGAGCAGTTGACTTATATTAGAGGAATATTGTGACAAGAGCTGTTTTAGTCATATAGAAACCTTGGAAGAATTTCACTTGGGCGTGTGTTATTTCGTAGATATTTCAAGTGTTCCTACGGACTGGAGGTATAAAACTGCTGTTTCCTCACATTTCTATTATTTCCGATTTCAGTGAGCGTTTCGCACTCAATTATCGGTGAATGTTTAGTGTCTGCATTCGCTGTAAGATATAACGATCACACAGCAATATATTGCGAATATTTAAAGACATTCCTGATGATTCCAGGTAATATGGAATAGTGGGACAAGAATGCGTAGCTCCAAAGCAGATGCATACGCTTCTGTATTGGAGTTTTTCCAGCAACACTAGATACTTCTAGCAGAATTGCTGCATCCCTTGCCCCGTACTTATATGGGAACATATCAGCGTGCGGTATTGATTTAGTAGAAGGTTAGAGTGAGCCCCCACCACACTCTTGTCACCGATCCTGTAAGCTTCAACGCTTTTTCGCTCTTAGTAGCAATAGTTTGAATATGAGGAACGCTACTCATACTGGAATCGAAGAGCACACCAAGAAACCTAGGTTGAGATTTTGGTGGCATTTTAAGATCTGTTCAAGTACCTCGGTCTAGTTTGGTTTTTGAAAGTTACAAGTACCGATTTTTCTGGCGAAATCGGTAACCCACAGTTATGTAAAGTTTGATCCATGACACCGATCACCTTGGATAGATCACACACAGCCTGAACTATCCAATTGGTCGATACATACAAATGTTATCTGCATACTGGAGTATTTTAACTGGAGAAGTGATAATTCTGTCCAGCTCATTAGTATGTAGTACAAAGAGTATGGAACTAAGGATAGCTCCTGGTGGAAGGCCTGTTGTAAGATGACATGGTCCAGTTAATTTATTTCGGAACCTTACCAACATGTGTATGTCAGCGAAGAAGGTGCTGATCGCACAAGTCATTTGTGCTTTAATTCCATTGGTTTCCGACTTCCGTAGCAACACAGTTATATGAACATATCATATGCTCCAGCTTTATCCAGGAAGATAGCTGTTACGCTCTCTACTCTTGTTGTTGCGTCATAAATATCTGAGGTTAAGATACTTATATTGACTGCTGCTTTCTTGCCTTTTATAAACCCATAATGATTCGATGACAGTATCTGATTTGATTCCAACCACCATTCCAAACGATTTTTTACCAGGTGCTCTAAGGATTTGCCGATACAGGAAGATAGAACAATACGTGTGCGTGACTTTGCCTGGTCTTCATCTTTAAGTAGTTTCAGTATAGATACCACTATTTGAGCTGTCCAGCTTTTTATTACTGTGAACTTCACCCTTGATTGGTTAAATATCTGTAACATTTTTCTGAGTGCTACCTCTGAGAGATTTCTTATCATCTGCTAATGTATACTGTCCTTACCAGGTGTGTATATATCACCCTCTTTTTTAATGCCCTTCATCAGTTATTAGTAAGAAATAGGAACCACAAGCAGGTGACTGTGATTCCATTGCTCTGGGGGGCAAAAGTCTCCAAGCCATGCGTCATTTAATAGCCAACGCGTAGTGGAGTTCTTGCTTTTGAAAAATCTTAATTTCCTACAAGTGTCAATGGCAATAACATCTTTATTTACAGATTCACAGACATTTTGACAGCTACTCTTTTTACAGTCTTTCAAACGCCTTCAATCTGACGCTGCTATTTTCCGATATGCAATGGAGCTTTCTACATTCTGTTGCTTACAGAATTTACTGTACGTAAATTTGCACCGTGCTACGGCTCTAGAGCACTCTGGTGTCCACCAAACTGGGGGACGTTGCGTAAGAGCTATGACGTTCCTTGGCTTCGAATTAAAGCTGTTGTAGGGTCTTCAGTACTTGAAATTAAGTGTTGTTAGGCGTCTTTTGGAGCTAAGAAATTAGTGAAAGATTGAAACTTCGCCTGGATGTAGCAGTGTACTTCGGTCAGTCATCTTACTTGATTTTCCACCTGCTCTTTGCGTAGGTAACCTTCTTCTGGACTTACAGGTGAATCTATGGTGATTTCCAGAGGGAGATGTGCCCAGTCAAGAGGGTCTCGTTCGACTGTACACTCCGTTACACGGTTGAAGTCAGCAGAACTCAATATCAAATTGACGGCCGACGGTCATCCGTTTAGGTTATGTAACATAGTAGGAGCGGCAACGTTTAGAGGAACGAAGTTGAGATTTTCGAGAAGTGTGACCAATTCTGTGACATTGGCGTCGTCTACTTCACCACCCAATAGCGAGTGGTGAGCGTTGAAACCTGCTCACATAAAAGAAACAGCGTTTGAAGCTGGAAAACAATCTGATTCAGTAAAATATTTCCTGTTTTACGAGAAGGTGGTTTGTAAACAGTGATAATGGTCAATGCGCCGTTAGGAGAATAATTTACGACAGCCACTGCTTGGAAGTCTGTTGATCTAATGTTAATGTCCATTTTTTAAAATTTAATTGTCTCTGTAATTAAAATATCTACTCCTTCTCATTTCCCACATCTACCTCTTTTATAACTACTATACACCATTTGAATTGTATTCGCTGGGTTTGTTGAAACCAATTTTCGCAAATATAAGCTACCGATATGTGGTTGCTGCTAAGCTCAAGATAAAGACTTCCTGTTTTCAACATTGCTGACTGTGTATTCTACTGGAGTACTTTAAAAGCCATTGTCAGATTTGGTGAAGTGTTGAACGCATTACGTATAACAACCTGTGTCGTTACCATGCCTGTTTCGTTTTTAAGAGACAGAAATATCTGCATAATTAAAGCAGAAAGGTTGTTAATGGCAGTTTCTCGATCTGTATGAGATGATGCAAGAGGAGGAGGAGTATATGGTTTATTCATATTGAAATCTGTGACCCTAAAATTCATGCAACATACCAGAAGAAATAACATTTATTATGCCCGTAAATGGTGTACAGTTTCAAGACCTGGCAGCTGGAACCAACATAACTACATGTTTAGTTACCGGCTGTAACCTTTTGTCCGCCAGGTTCAAACCTGCTATTTTCTCATATACTTCAGGCTAGTCGGTTGGAGAGAGCTCTTGTGTTGTAGAAACATCGCCTGTAAACTGCGCAAATGATGGTCACAGTGACGAGGCGACGGTTGCGTAAAAAGCGCCTTTGGCTCAGTTGGGCATTGCTTCCATGTGTTGCTCGTAAAGTGAGAAACACCCATTAGTGGTGACGTGGTTTCCGTTGCAATGAAATCACTTGCGACCTCCAGGAAGTGAGCACGGCGAGGTTTCATCAGCTCCCGCCCATTTGGCACAGAGAGCGGTACTACGACACTGCGAAGTAAAATAGGAACATCTAAGGCAATTGTGACATTGCAAAATAGACGACGAACTGTTCAACTGGGCATCGAATACTTTACAAATATACACACTGAAGAAGTTGCTCAGATTTAAATGTTACAACACACTTCTGCGTAGGAGTATTCTCACTCTCCATTATTTATTACTTTTTTCGTCAACATTCATACGTCAGTTACAAAAATTCCTACTTTATTTCTGCAACGACGTCCTCGTAGGATAACGCAATAACATTACGGCTAGCTCCGCACCTCTTTGATAGGAAGCTATTTTTCTCTCAAAAAACATCAAGAAATTGTAAATGTTTTGCGGACTGCCTAGTTTTGGTTGCAATTTTATATCGGTTTCTCTCACTAACTAAGATACAAACAGTTTCATGTCTTAAGTTACTTTCTGTAATCAACTTCCTACCGAGGGCCTTCGGATGTAATTTTCCTACATCACCATTTCCTCCCTCTACAAAGACGCCATAGGGACCCATGTCTGTTGGTTTATATGTATTATCTTTACTAGCTTATTTTCTGTTGCTAATAGGCTACCCATTACCATTCCTAACTCCTGTATTTAACTTCACGTTACTCTCCACGTTTACAGCTTCCACAGTGTATGCGACATTATCAATATCTACCGTATCTACATCCCCTTCAACATTTCTACTGATCTTTTCACTTGCCTTTGCCTTCTTCGATGCAGTTGCTTCCGGAGGTGTTACCTGTTGGGTTGACGGTGATCGGTGCCTTACCTTTTGTCTCTGGACATTGTTTCTCAGACACTCAGCCGACTCACCGGAACATGATTAATACTAGTCAACCTCCATTTGATAGTTCTGAGGACAGTGATCTTGAGAGCACATTTCTATGGTATCCATTTGACGGCGCTGTGGCCGAGCGGTTCTAGGCACTTCAGTCTTGAACCGCGCGACCGCTACGGTAGAAGGTTCGAATTCTGCCTCGGGTATGGATGTGTGTGATGTCCTTAGGTTAGTTAGGTTTAAGTAGTTCTAAGTTCTAGGGGACTGATGACATCAGATGTTACATCCCATAGTGCTCAGAGCCATTTGAACCATTTGGTACCCAATTTATGCTATTCTGTAATTACCACTGTTGAAGAAAGGTGCATTAAGACTGTTTCGTTGTCGTGACACGTATGCAAAGCTATAGCCGACCCTTGGTCTGTGTCGTCTGGGATCTCATTTTTATTCGTCTTTACTTTCCATTTTAAAAGATAGCTGCTGAGAGAAATCTCCCAGCGACGATATTTTAACACTTATTGCTAACGATTGGTAAGCAAAATATACAAAAGATTCACCAAGAACGCTCGGTAACAGTTCCACGAAACATTTGTTGGAAACGGTGCCAGCCACCGCCCGGAGCACATGCCTCAACTGCCAGCAACTAATCTTTCGTTATCTGTCGTTACCTGAATTGTCGAGAACTTTTTTTTCACTGCAGGCACGCAGTTAAAAGTCTGAATGTTAATAATGAATCAGTCTGTCTCAATATTGTCGTCAGTAATTCGTTGTTAGCCAAAGATTTACAACTAGTTTTGTAAATCACGCTGTAATTTTGGTAATCTCTTTTACTGTTGTCGTTGGTGGTCCTATGTATTCTCTGGCTGTTTCGCAATATTTTGTGTCTCTGCCTGTTTTCTTGATTGACTATTTCAATACTTTTTTATGTATTTTTTGTATTCTAGGTCGATTTGCCCATTAAGTATTTCTAACGGGTAGTTCTGTGTAGGTAAACAGATTTGATGAGCAATTTGATCTCAAAAACAAAAAAAAACTTTATTGAATCATATCAATCAGAAAAGAGGATAGAGACACAAAATATTATGAAGCAACCAGAGATCACACAGGACTACCAATGGTACCAATAACAAAAATCACCGAAGTGACAGCATGCTAAACCATACTAACTGTAACTACACAATATCGCTGGTACATCGGTCAAATAAGCTGTCACATAATTATTAGTCTACAGAAAAGGAAGACAATTTGAAAATCATATCAGATAAAAAGTCATATTTAGTGTAAGTAATTGTTTTTACTCACAGAATCAAGATAACCTGCAGATATCAAACCTAACTTCGTATTAATGTTTTCTATTTGATATTTACCTATAATTTAGAAATATACACAATTTTCTTCCAGATAAGCCGACGCTGGCTATTTATGGAATAGGCCTATGTAACGAACAAAACGATCTGATTTTTCAGGGGTTTTGGAATCGTAATTACATAAAAACGTGAAAATAGATGCAGTCTATCCAAAAGACTATAGATTAAGGAACAGAATCGCATACAGTATGATTTGTGTAATTAACTTAAAATCAGCGGGAAATTTCACTAAAACCAATGGCCTGTTTCAGGGCTACCACGTAAACAACGTTTTGTACAGTAAATGTGCTATGTTGGTGCCACGATGTAAATAAGCGCCGCTGAACTACATTGCACTAGAAGTACCGTTTTACCCACCTTCACGCAAAGTATGAAGTATAATTGTTAAATGCATGGATCAGTATTTGTAACAAAAGCGCAATAACCGTCCGTAAAGTAAATTATTTTTTCTACTTCAGTAGTACATACAAAAACGAGATACTTTAATTATGTTGGTAGCCGAAAATAAATAATTGCTTTAAAAACCACATAATATTTCTACTTTATCTTGAAAGAATTACGTGTGATTTCCTTTTCATGATTACTTTGTCGAGAATACTTTGTAGAGAGTGCACTCAACCCCCGTTACTAAGGGAATTGCTTGCTGCGCTGTCTTGTTCCATTTCTATCCTTTGTTTTGTGCAAAATTGTAAAGCGTGGCACTGAAACAGCAGGAAACCAAAGAGTACATTTGACGTCATAACTGAAGTTAGGTTGAAACCTGATGGTGTTACTAAACTGTGTAACAGTGATTTTTTGTGGGAAGTGTATGTAAATTTCCTGAAAGTACTGAAGTACTGGCGACTGTTTCTCAGACTGCCACAAATTAAGTAGTGAGTTTCTCGTGAGTAAAGTCATGATGATCTCCCACTCTCCTGTAGTTTTATGGTGCTGTACCTATGGAATTACTGTTCAAAGACAGAATTTATGATCCTATTTTTACTTATTTTCTTCATCAAAGTAAATGATGTCCTGTTTTTCAAATCTTAAGAGCGAGGCAATAGCATACAGTCCGAAACTTATTCTAAACTCGTAGAAACGATGGATGCAGTCGTAAAATAATCCATTTCGATTAGTACGATCATGGGCGGACAGTCGAAAGCGGTACCTTTGCCTTTCGCAGGCCAGTACTCTACCATCTGCGTTACCCAAGCTCTCCTGCGAACCCAGCAGAACTATCATTCCTTTCTTCCAGGAGTGCTAGTTCTGTGAGGTTCACAGATGAGCTTCTGTGATGTTTGGAAAGTAGGATATGAGGTACTGGCAGAATTGAAGCTGTAGGTACTGGTCGTGAGTCGTGCTTGGGTAGCTCAGATGGTAGAGCACTTGCCCGCGAAAGACAAAGGTCCCGAGTTCTAGTCTCGGTCCGACACACAGTTTTAATTTGCCAAGAACTTTCATTACAGCGCACACTCTGCTACAGAGTGAAAATCTCATTCCGGCTACTATCTAATTTTCCAAGTATAGTATGAACGAAAATAATAGTCCACACGTAAGGGGAAATTTTGTGTAAAAGGATCGCTTATGATATACGTGTGTATTACACTCGCAAGCATTTACAATGTGCATTGGTACCTTCAGCGCCCATTATTTAGAGAATCGATCTCCCACGTATAAAGCATCATGTTTCGTATACTGATACAAAATAGCAGGTATATTCACTGGTATACACGGAACACACTAAAGTCATTGGATATCACCTACTATCGTGTAGAACCTTCATTTGCCCAGCGTAGTGCAGCAACTCGACGTGGCGTGGACTCAACGAGTCGTTGAGAGTCCGCTGCTGAAGTATCGAGCCATGCTGCCTCTATAGCAGCCCGTAATTGTGAAAATATTGGCGGTGTAGGATTTTGTGCACGAAATGGTCTCTCGATTATGTCCGACAGATGTTCGATGAGATTAACTTCGGGTGATCGGGTGGTCAAATTATTCGCTCGAATTGTCTGGAATGTTCTTCAAGCTAACGCGAAGTATTGTGGCCCATGGTCGCCAAGTAGCCGGACATCACCATTCCCAGTCTATGATAAGTTCATTTGGGCCAGGGGACCCAGTCTCTTTGATAAACACAGCCAATTCCATTATGGAGCCACCACCAGCTTGCACAGTGCCTGCTTGACAACTTGGGTCCATGTCATCATCGGGTCTGTGTCCTACCATCAGCTCTTACCAACTGAAATCGGAGCTTACGTGACAAGGCGATGATTTTCCAGTAGTCGAAGCTCCAACCGATATGTCCACGAGCCCAGGAAAGGCGCCGCAGGCGATATCATGCTGTTATCAAAGGCAGTGGTACCGGTCGACTGCTGCCATAGCCTATAAACGCCAATTTTTGCCACACGGTCCTAATGGATGCGTTCTTAGTATGTCCCCCATTGATTTCTGAGATTACTTCACGCAGTGTTGCTGCTCTGTTAGCACTGACAACTATACGCAAACGCCGCTAATTTCGGCCGTTAAGCGAATGCCGCCGGACACTGCGTTGTCCGTGGTGAGAGGTAATGCCTGAAATTTGATATTCTTGGCACACTCTTGACATATGGACTTCGGAATTTTGAATTTACTAACGATTTTCTAAATGGAATGTCCCAGCCGTCTAACTCCAACCATCATTCCGCGTTCAGTGTCTGTTAGTTCCCGTCGTGAGGCCATAATCACGTAGGAAACCTTTTCCCATGAGCCAACTGAGTACAAATGACAGCTTCGCCAATGCACTGGCTTTGTATACTTTGTGTGCGCATACTTATGCCATGTGAATAAGTGCATATCGCTGTCCCATGACTTTTGTCTCCTCAGTGTATGTGGATACCGTATGCAAAATGTGTTGCGAATAGAGTTGTTAGTAAAGAAGTAATAATTTAAAACATAATACCTGATGCTACAGTTTTGCTGCATAATTAGGGAAAATGAAGTAAATGACAAACTTATTTTCTTTCATCATCTTGTTGGGTATATCACAGAGAAAAAGATTCATCAACGTTTGAAATTATGTGTAAAGTTTGTTGGAAGTCGCTAAGTTCTCTCTTTCTCGAATATTGGATGAGTACAGACTGTAGTGCTTCACTTATTTGATAGTGAACAGTTGGTTATTGCTCTTTATGCTGATTACGACTTCAGTTTTTAAATTCTATTAATAACGGTACGAAACATTGAAAACCAAATTTTTGTTGCCGTTGGAAGTCTTTAGACACTCTACCTGCAACTAAGGCTCCGCCACGGTTTAGTCATTTACTAATATGATTCAGTGAAGTCAAGTCGTTGGTGGTCTCGCTACCGGTGAATTCAATGAAACAAGGTTGTAGTAATACACCGTTGCTCCCGTAAATGGTTCTTATTCTCATATATAGCTTCAGGAATTTCGATATGCTGCAAATTAGTGTTGGAATATGACTGCTGTCGTCGATGCATACACATCCCGAAAGGTAGTCCATGTATTATATACCAATGTTTACCTTTACACTTCATTTTCTTGAGGACTAGTATCATATAACTTAACAGTACTTATTAAAACTGAAATCGGACGATTTCGGAGGTCTAAGAAGACATGTGAATACATCTACATGCTTTTACAAAAATTCGAGCCGTATTACTTACACTATTTTCATTATTTAAGACGCACTTTCCCATTAGGAGTCTTGCCTACCCCACTGAACACTGACACGTAAAACGATTTTATGCATACTGCACAACTTCACTTATAGGCACCTCGTGGTTGTAGTGGAGCCTTAGCAAACAAAATTTTGATAAGAAAACAATGTCTGAAAATGTATCATTTGGATTTAAAATGTATTTTAATATCAGTAGTCTCACAGCAGAGACCAAGGCAACTGACCTCTGTCTCCAAGGCATGGGCCATGTTTCGGGTAATCCTCTTGAGGTTCTACGTGACGAAGGACACCCTGTTCAGAGTCAAGAAAGCGAACTCATGCGTGGAGCACCCTCCAGTAGACCCTCCTAGTTGCGAACGTTCCAGTTTTTTGCAGGATTTGTTGTAATCAGAGGAAAATGGTGGGTCATGTCTCAATTACAAGAGGGACTGACGATGGTGCCCTCTTCCGGGTTACTTATCTACCGTGAAGTGATGGAATTGGAAGTGACCCTGACATTAAGCTTATTTGGGAGAACTTTTTTCTTCAAAATCACTCCCCTGTTTATTAGACAGACACACAAACTTGGCTGATAGTGATTAACGGAAAACATCAACCCTGACTGGTCCTGAAAGTAAGCAGCTCAAAGAAGACGTAAATCGGACGCAACATATTTACTGAGATTTTATATCTGTTGAGCCGTGACGCGTATATCACCATTACCGTTCTGGGAGGAGTGATACTGCAGCGTCAATCTGGTCGGTGTCACTGGTCGCCGGGCAGAGGATTTACAACACAGACAACAAGTCAGTATTTCCGTTTGCTCAAAAACCAAAAACAGAAAATCTACTCAAGTATTCGTTAGTAAATAAGCACTTCAGCATGCCTCAGTCCTCACGTAGGGTCAAAGAATAGTCACACTGTTTACAGAGAAACGACGTGCTCCTAGGGGCGAAATCGACACTTTGCAAATTCTGCAAATTCTGACGCTCTTGTTAGACAAGTCTCGAATTTCCCCTCCGGGCGATGCTCCTCATTCGATACCTGCAGGAATGTCGCTTTGCACGCTGTGTACCGATTTCCAGCAAGACATGTGGCGTCTGTGTATGTGCTCCCTGCAACGAACACCCGTGCCCTTCGTAAAAGCGGTGCCTCCTACGACATAAATCATGAAGCTGCCAGCCAATCGCCTGCAGTTCATACTCCATATAGAACACTGGTATTCACCGTTCTACAGGGTGATGTTTTCCACCGTGTACAATCATTAACAATTGATCGATGAGAGGACCGAAGTTACGTCCAGAAAGGCATGGTTTCCATCCTAGAGACCATTTATTCAATCATACATTGTTGCAGAGACTGCGGTCTAATAATCGCTGCACCATGCAGCCACAGTTGCAGTTACAGTTGAAAATGGTTTCCATGTGCCTCGAGGCATGCGCGCGCAGCATATTCTACCTCACACATTCATATCGGCCAGGTTGCATCCGAACGAAGGTAGCATGAATACGCTGCTCCAATGTCTCCACGTCTGGAATGGGCTCTGCATACACGATATTTTGACATAGCCCCATAACCAAAAATCGCATGGGTTGAGATCCAGTGGACGTACAGGCTATGCTCCTGGACTCCCTCGTCCGATCCTTCGACCAGTGAACACACGACTGAGGTTCGTCCGGGACATTAATGGCAAAGTGGACTGGAGCACCATCATGTAGCAGGCACATAACCCTTCCAATCATCAATGACACTTGTTCCACCAGGGCAGGCAAAGTCGCCCGGAAGAACCCCGATATTTCCGGCCTGTTAGGCGACGTGGAAGGAAGACTGGTCCCAAAATACTGTTGCCAAATATCACGGCCTACACAAGCCGCTTGCACCGATGCTGATGATTCGCTGTCACCATACTATGCGGGTTCTGCCTATTATCTCACAGATGACTGTTACGAAACTGGAAGATACCACTCCGTGTTAGGGTGGCGTCATCTGTGAATATGATGGATGACACAAATTCCTGAATCGTGGTTGCCTTGTGAGGAAACCAGTGACAAAACTGCTCCCGATGTGTAAATTCTGTCTCCAGTAACCCCTGAACTCGCAGTAATTGATAAGGGTAGTAACAAGTGTAATGGAGAATGATCCACATCCTCTTCTGGATCACCGTATACTCGCGGACCAAATGCGTGGTACTGACACAGCGGTCACTTTACACAGTTTTAATCACATTTTCCGCCAAGTTTTGGATCCAAACATTTCGGGTACGCCTTTCGTGATTTCCTGCTTCCTGGAACGAGACTGTCTCAGATAAACGGCGAAACACTGTTGCAAACAGTGAATCCTGTGATTGTTTTCGGTAGGGATAGGTCTCCTGAGACAACCTTTCTGCCCGCCGCCCGTTGTCATTTCCCCATATTTCCTATCCCGCAAGTAAGCAGCATGCGGGCAAGCTCTCGGTTCTAATATGGAACCATTGTGTGCAACACTGTATCACATCCACTACAAGGTGATTCAGCAATACATTAAACAATAGATTTCGAATTGCTATGGCAGGTGACGGCGCTGGGGCGTGACGTATCAGGAAAAGTATCACCCCATTGGAGGAAACCATTCACACTGTAAATTGGTCTACATGGTACAAACTATATTAGACCGCTTTCTCATTATCAAAATATGATTAAATTAACGATCCCTAGCATGGAAATTACACTACTGGCCATTAAAATTCCCACACCACGAAGATGACGCGCTACAGACGCGAAATTTAACGAACATGAAGAAAATGCTGTGATATGCAGATGATTAGCTTTTCAGAGAATTTACACAAGGTTGGCACCGGTGGCAACACCTTCAACGTGCTGACATGAGGAAAGTTTCCTACCGATTTCTCATACACAAACAGCAGTTGACCAGCGTTGCCTGGTGAAACGTTGTTGTGATGCCTCGTGTAAGAAGGAGAAATGCGTACCACCACGTTTCAGACTTTGATAAAGATCGGATTGTAGCCTATCTAGATTGAGGTTTATCGTATCGCGACATTGCAGCTCGCGTTGGTCGAGATACAATGACTGTTAGCAGAATATGGAATCGGGGGGTTTAGGAGGGTAATACTGATCACCGTGCTGGATCCCAGAGGTCTCGTGTCACTAGCAGTCGAGATGACAGGCATCTTATCCACATGGCTGTAACGGATCGTGTAGCTACGTCTCGATCCCTGAGTCAACACATGGGGACGTTTGCAAGACAACAACCATCTGCGCGAACAGTTCAACGACGTTTGCAGCAGCATGGATCATGAGCTCGGAGACCATGGCTGCGGTTACTCTTGACGCTGCATGACAGAAAGGAGCGCCTGCGATGGTGTACTTAACGACGAACCTGGGTGCACGAATGACAAAACGTCATTTTTTCGGATGAATCCAGGATCTGTTTACAGCATCATGATGGTCGCTTCCGTGTTTGGTGACATCGCGGTTAACGCACATTGGAAGCGTGTATTCGTCATCGCTATACTGGCGTATTACCCGACGTGATGGTATGGGGTGCCATTGGTTACACGTCTCGGTCGCCTTTTGTTCACACTGACGGCACTTCGAACAGTGGACGTTACATTCCAGGTGTGTTACGACCCGTGGGCTCCATCGTTCATTCCATCCCTCCGAAACCCTACATTTCAGCAGGATAATGCACGACCGCATGTTGCAGGCCTGTACGGGCCTTTCTGGGTACAGAAAATGTTCGATTGCTGCCCTGGCCAACACATTCTTCAGATCTCTCACCAATTGAAAACGTCTGGTGAATGGTGGCCGAGCAACTGGCTCGTCAAAATACGCCAGTCACTACTCTTGATGAACTGTGGTTTCGTGTTGAAGCTGCATGGGCTACTGTACCTGTACACGCCATGCAAGCTCTGTTTGACTCAATGGCCAGACGTATCAGATGGTTCAGATGGCTCTGAGCACTATGGGACTTAACTGCTTAGGTCATCAGTCCCCTAGAACTTAGAACTACTTAAACCTAACTTATCTAAGAACATCACACACATCCATGCCCGAGGCAGGATTCGAACCTGTGACCGTAGCGGTCGCGCGTTTCCAGACGTATCAAGACCGTTATTAGGGCCAGAGGTGGTTGTTCTGGGTACTGATTTCTCAGGATTATGCACCCAAATTGCATGAAAATGTAATCACATGTCAGTTCTAGTATAATATATTTTTTCAATGAATACTCGATTATCATTTGCATTTTTTTTGGTGTAGTTATTTTAATGGCCAGTAGTGTATGCATTTACCGACATAAGTTCACTAGACCTTTTTTTGTGTATCTTTTCATCGACCAATCCGCAGAGTTTGTGGAGGGTCGAAAATATTACCCTGTACAACTCCTCCTCTGACTAAGGACTGCGGAAATCAGATTCACTTCTCTGATTTGTCCGGAGAGGACTTCTGTAAACCCCAGTGCTTTCCTTCGTACTAAAAGGATCTTGGTTCTCCTGCGCTATGTTATCGCTCTGCTTCCCCGACTTCCAGCACCTGGCTGTTTCTGTGAAATTTCCAGTGGCAGGAGTGCGACTCCCATCGATGATGATGATAATGACGTTTGGTTTGCTGGGCGCTCAACTACGCGGTCATCAGCGTCCGTACAAACTCCCAAGTTCTACACAGTTCAGCTTTTTATACAATCCAATCTAGACACTGTCACGAATGATGACGATGAAATGATGAGGACAACACAAACACCCAGTCCCCAGGCAGAGAAATTTCCGAACCTGAGACCCTGTGATACAGAGGCAGCAATGCTAGCCACTACACGACGAGCTGTGGACGACTCTCACCGACTCATCGGTTTCGTCACCAGGGAGACCGCTGACAGGGCTGTAACTCTGCTGCCTCCCCTCTGCTCTCTTCAAAACAGTAACACATCTCTTCCAATCGAAAACGACACCGCTTCTTTTCTAATCTCCCTTCTTCTAATCGCCGTTTTCACATATACGCGTAACGGTCATTGCGCCCTGGTGTTAGCATCCAGCTCAAATTAATTCCCAGGCATTCAACACTATAGAAAGATGTTAGTATGCAGTGCTAAACGGTATCAACCGGAGAAATTACCAGTTATGAGAATCACCTGTACTAAACCACAATCTTGCATCGAATAAAATACGCAAATGAACTGGTATAAAATTACATGTATGCACGCAGAATATTGCCGCAGTAAAACCAAAACGATATATCTCCAAGTTCCTTTATCTACTAAATCCCCTTACAACCCTAGAATCTTGTAATAGAAATTGTGAAACACACTGTATACGTCAGCATTTTCTTAATATTTTCGAGTGTCTTCATACACTTCTAGAAAAAAATGCTACACTATCACGAATAAGGTCATTTTACTGACACGTTAGCTGACAGTTACTTCATGTAAAGGAGTATATGATAGCAAATTCAGAACAATTGAAACACACATGACACAGTAAAGGATGCCCACCAATACAGGTTGTAGCCCCGCCAGCAGCTACGCAGGTATTTATTCCCTCATGCTAACGAGTGTAAAGGTAGCGAATGGCATCCTGGGATAGATTGTTCCTAGCATCTAGCACGTGTTGTTGCATTTTTTCCTGTGTAGTATAATATTTATAAGTCAACAAATCTCAGGGTATGTAACAGTGTAAATGCAATTACCTGGGGAAATATTAGCAGTTTTAGAATAATTTACGCGGCCGCATTCTCTCGAGATTTTTGAACATTTTACACTCCCTGAATGAACACTACATAGACTTTGCATTAAAGATGAGAAAGTTACCTGCAGAAAAGTGATACTTTTAGCGATGCCTTCATATTACTGGGCGTTAATTGCAGGTGTTTATTTTTAATAGGTATAGCTCTTCGACATGAAGCACAGAATAAAACCAACAGACAGAGCGTCGTCTTTTAACAGTCCTCTTACTGTTCATACATACCTCTGATATTACTTCAGTTACTCTGCGCATGCGCTGCTCATACGGTATTTCTTCGTCCATTCGCAGCATGGCCTGAAACGGAAGAGAGGGGAAGCTATTAAAGTAGAAATTGAAATATGTGGAGAGGGATGACAATTGAGAAAACACGCTACAATTAGGTTTGCCTTATCGGAAGCCGTTTTTGTGTCAAAATGAATACGATTTCCCGTAATTCACATGCTACGAAGAAGAATTCATTTTAACTTCTTTTCTGTTGGTTACTGTATGGCTTTGTACTCAGACTTTATAAGAATCTCAGGTAAATCTCGAACATTAGGATTTAACTTGCAGAGAAATTAGCGTACCGTAGAAACCTACTCCGATACGCCAATGATAGGAAGGAAATTTGCATATCCACGAGGTGCATCCCACGATTCATATCAAGACATTAGGCAAACTGTTTTAAAACTAAGATGGTCCAGTGTCCCCGAATGAGATTCCAGTATCTTAACTAATGGTAGTAAACGGTATAGAAAAAATAAGACAAACGAAACCAACAAAGAATCTTGACAGATTTCATTAGGCTTGAAAGCACGTTTAGTAGCGGAAGAGCTTACACACATCTTTCATTAAAAAGAGCCTACGTCTCAAATACAATGAACATTAACACAAGTAATCCCGAAGGGAGGTCTTGCGAATAGGTAACTATTCCCCAGTAACTAGAAACCGCGTCAGAGGCATTAGCATGAAGGTTCATCAAACACAAAAAATTGAATTACAAATATAAGTTTAAAAACATATAATCCTTATTGCAAACGGCAACACCGTCTCTTTTTCCGTGTAGGGTACTGTACTATCGGGAGGGATAGTGTATTATTGCGCTACAATTTCCGGTGCACACTAGCTGTAACCCCCTACTGCCCTCAATCGTTTGTTACATGTACACTGACAGCAAAAAATCGCAAGACCGACGAGTTGTGCAACATCAACCACAGTCGGCATTCAAGTTTCTACATCGCAAGGATGATGTCTATCCAGATTTTGCGCCAGTGGCGGGAGAGTGGATTTAGTAGAGCCAGACGCCTTGTAGCATGCTATCCACTGAACCCAAACCACCGCCTCTTGCGATTACACTGGTGTGAAGCGAGACCTCCCTGTAGCGCAGGGTGGAGAGCTATGGAGTTTTATGATGAAAACTAGTTTTGCTCGGTGCCAGTGACGGCCGTGTATTGATTACGAGGCCAGCTGAGGGCTTGCAACTAACCCGTCTGCGTGCCAGAAACCCTGGACCTACACGTGGAGTTATGGTTTGAAGCACTAGTTAGTTATCCCAAGCACTCTGACTGAAAATTTGTTCCTCGATCGGGTGGTTCGACCTGTTGTGCTGTCGCACATGAACAGCATTCCGGGGGGGGGGGGGGGGGGGATGTTTACCATGACAGCGGTCACCCAAATACCGCTGCTGTAACCCAACATGCTCTAAACTTGTTGTTATGTTGCCTTGACCTGCTTGATCACCAGATGTGTCTCCAATCGAACATATGCAGGGCATCATCGGACTACTACAATTCCAGCGTCATCTAGAACCAGCATTAGCCTTTCCTGTATCGACCGACCAAGTGCGACAGGCATGGAACTCCATCCCACAAACAGACATCGAACACCTGTACAATGCAATGTATGCACGTTTGCGAGGTTGTGTACAATATTCTGATTCGTACACTTGTTATTAATGTACCAGCATTTCCCATTTGCACTGGCTTATCACGCGCTTTATTTAACCTGTCATATTACAATGTTAAATCACTTAAAGGTGTTGCCTAGACAAATCTATTCCCGAATTTTCGTTACCATATATTAATTATTCTTGGGTCTTGCATTTTTTCCGTCAGTTTGTTCCGGGTGTTATCCCCCTAAAATTTGTGCTGTTTACTCCTCACTCCAGTACCTTTGATGTCTTTGCATACGTCCATTCAGTCCAAAATCTCCATTTTTTTCTATGTATTCGTTTCCTAGCTGATCCTGCTCAGATTATTATTTCTTATATTTCCACTACAATTAATTTTCTTAGTACTCCAGCAAAATACCTCTGACTCTTTGATTCCTTCACTGTTTGTTTCTCACTGTCCATGAATCGCATCCGTATAATACTGTAATGCAGTTGTGTATTCTGAGAATGTTAAGTCCTGTATCACATACTAGCTGTCATATTTTGGTTAGCAACGTTTTTACTTCGTGTGTTAGTCTGTTTCTTATATCCTCCTAGCTTTGTCTGTCATACAAGATTTTGTTTCCGTTGTAACGGAATTCATCAGCTTCGTTTTCTTCATGGATCCCTGTTTTGATGCTACGCATGTCACTTATATAATTTTTGCAGAGCGTTGATACTTCGTCCCTCTTTGATTTACTCTCAGTCCTTTAGTCCTTTATTCTGTGCTCAATATACTATTCCATCCATCACGTGTTGCATTGTTCTTTCACAAACAGCCATGTCAACAGTGAATCACATAACTGATGTCCTCCCCCCCCCCCCCCCCACCCCAAATAATATTGTTTTTAATTCGTTCATTGCTTCTTGGACTACTTGCTGTAAATTTGTTGTCATTTTCAAGAGATACCAAGCAGTCATCGAAAGTATACATGGTATAAAGTACAAGTCTGCGGAATGACGGAAAAATAAATTGATGAGATAGATTTCTCCATTCTATTGTAATCCCTCGTGATTCCTAAAATAAACCAACGGTTGTTGCTACAGGATGTGCTGCACCACAGGTTGGACTGCTGCCACTTGAAGGTTCTTGTCGCTGACCTACAGTTTTTTTTTTAATATGAATTCCTCGCCAAAACGTTATATTGTCGACACTGCACCCATCAAAAAAGATAAGAATTAATAATTGGTTCTCGTACGTTGAATTGAGATAGATATCTTAAACTGCATTTTTTCATAACACGTAATATTACGCAAAGGGTAATTACACTATATTTATATGAGAAAAAGTACCACCACATCTTGCGAATGTCTTTATTCTGTCACACGACTAGTTTCGACAGCACATTGTCGCTATCCTCAGGCCTCACCACGGCCGAAACACTAATTGATTTGCTTGGCACATTTAATGTGGGCTAGTAACAAGGATGAGGCAGAGTGTCAATGACGAACGAGTTCGCATTATGTATACAGCAACATTCCTACATGAACACAAAAGGATCGTCCATAGTTACTATTGCTGCGTAATTTGGAAATATGCGTAATTCTTTTAATGGGAGTAGACGGCTGTATAGATTGTTGAAGAATAATTTCGTGAACAATTTAGCCGAGACGACTATTTTTAAGTGCACATTTTTATTCTTTTTAATAATATGTTTTAAAAATATTCTCCATAAGTACACCGTAATATATCTGTTTCCCTTAGAGACAGAGAAAGATGTATCACATTTTTAACCATCTCTATTTCCAGAGGAAGCCAGTGAGAATAATTTCTCTGGATTAAATTTACGCAGATGACGAATGAATATATCTACGATAACTAAATAGATTGTATCGAAATGAAAATAATTATCATAATAATAAAATGACAATCAATAGATTTCTGCCGCGGAGGGGGAGGTGTATGAGATATTAAAGACTCTGTAATTCCAGCAGTAATCAGCTGATGGAGTGACACAGCACTATATTTTCGCCGACCTGTGGTGTACAGAGCGAAGCTGCTGCTAGCTTTTACGAGTGCGCTGCGGAGAGCGACCCAACGCTGTCGCATCAACGATTCATGGCAAGCAGGCCTCCGAAGAGCTGTTAACTTTTGAAATACGGCAGGGCCTCACCTGCGGGATTTCCAAAAGGGAACGCTGCTTTCCAAACAACATTATCGCGACATAGTACGTGATGTACCCTGTTGGCCATTAAAACTAAAACGTTGCGGAGGAGGCATGCAACAAACGGTAAAGTGGTGTGAAGTGTACTACGTGTTAGGGTGTGCAAAGTAGGTAGTAACGTTTCAGTGCCACGGCACAAAGTAGATAGGAGACACTTATAGTTTCTATGTAAGGAAAGACCACGCAGCGTGATTCTCATTCAGAAAACGATTGTGAATGTTGTAATTTTTTGTGAAGAGATTTTTGTATACTTCATATACTTCGTATAACTTGTGGGAATTCGACAGGAGCCTGTGCCACATCGACACTGCGACTTAGCGTTCCATGTTACTCGATATCTTATGACTGTCATGCGAACACAAATCGTTGGGTTCAAAAGAGCCACACTTAACGTCGTGCAGAATCTCAAATGCCCCATGCGACTAACTCCAGTGAGGACTGACGTACTTAAAGCTGATATTCGAAGATAACCAATGATACATTGATAGGAAAAAAATCCTATCACCCACAAGGATCAGTGTGAAATAAACAAAAGTTGGTAGGCGTGTTTCTGCATCTGAAAGGTGACATCTATTCAGATTTTGCGCCAGTTGGATGTCAGTGGCAACAGTAGCGGCACTACGAGGGTTCAAATAAGGTTTGCTTCATATGCACGCTGTAATAGTCGTGAGCGCTGGTTATAGTTGACCACGTCATTGCTGCAGTGGATACACCGGTTCCTGTCAGATCACCGAAGTTAATCGCTGTCGGTCATGGCCAGCACTTGGATGGGTGACCATCCTGGCTACCATGGGCTGTTGCCCTTTTTCGGGGCGCACTCAGCCTCGGGATGCAAATTGAAGAGCTACTCGACCTAACTGTAGCGGCTCCAGTCAAAGAAAACCATCACTACCGGGACAGCAGTGTGTTGACTACACGACCCTCCTATCTGCATCCCCATCCGAGGATGACACGGCGGTCGTATGATCCCGATGGGCCACTTGTGGCCTGAAGACGGAGTGTTGGATGCCTTTGAGATTGGACGTGGTGAGTTGATGTTAGCCAACAACATCTTTAAGAAGACAAAGACGTCATTACCAGTGCCCCACTGAGTTTGAACGAAGTCACGTAATAAGGCTACCAGAAGCTGCATGTTCCTTCTGCGATATTGCAGAAAGACTTGACAGGACTGTAGCCACTGTACATGATAGCTGGCAGCGGTGGTCAAGAGAGTTAACGGTCGCAAGAAGACCGAACACCGGACGCCCACGTGGCACCAACGAGACGGAAGACCGTCGTGTTGGACATCTGCTTCTTACGCTTCGTACTATATCCGCAGTAGCAATTTGGGCAGCAGCTGGCACTATAGTGACATAACGAAATATTACAAATCGTAACTTGAAGGACATCTCCGAGCCAGGTGACCTATAGCTTGCATTCCACTGGCCCCAGACCACGGCCATTTGCGACTACAGCAATGTCAAGCGAAAGCTCATTGGAAGGCATCGTGGATGCCTGTTGCGTATTCAGATGACAGCTACTTCTGCCTCACTGCCAGTGATGACCTTTTGTTAGTTAGAAGGAGGCTAGTTCAAATTGTTCAAATGACTGAGCATTATGGGACTTAACTTCTGATGTCATCAGTCCCCTAGAACTTAGAACTACTTAAACATAACTAACCTGAGGACATCACACACATCCATGTCCGAGGTAGGATTCGAATCTGCGGCCGTAGCAATCGCGCGGTTCCAGACTGAAGCGCTTAGAGCAGGCCAGTGTGGCCAAGCGGTTCTAGGCGCTTCAGTCTGGAACTTGACGATGCCGTAAAGGCGGTGCAAAATGGAATGAGCCTGAATAAAGCCTCAAAGGAGTTTCACGTTCCATGGTCAACGCTGAAGAGACGATTAGCAAACGGGTGCTTTACGAAACAAAAAAAACTTTTTGTGGGCCGCCAGCACTAAGACAAGAATGTGAGAAAAGGTTGGTAAAGCGTATCATAACATTACAAAACTTCGGATTTGCAAAGACGAGGACAGAAGTACGTACAATGGCATGAAAACTAGCTGAGAAATATAAGAAACATCAGAAATTTAACCGAGAACAGGAAATTGCTGAAATGGACTGGCTACATTTCTTCTTAAAAAGAAATCCGGAACTCTCAATCCGCAAATCGGAAGGAGTTTGACAAACACGATCAAGAGGTTTAATTACGAATAACGTTTCAGACTATTTTTCATTGCTGCAGAACATCTTAGTAAAGCATAACCTCCTTGATAAGCCGGGAAATTTATTCAATGTCGATGAGTCTGGACTTCAGCTGAATAACAGACCAGGTTACGTGTTAGCAGCAAAGGGGTCTAAGAGCGTTCCAGCTATAACATCCGGTGAAACGGCTGAAAGCTAATCTGTAATTTCTTGCTGCAATGGAGAGGGCATGTTTTTACCCCCAACTTGTGTTTTGAAGGGAAAAAATAAAAGGCTGGGTACAAGGACGGTATGCCGTCAGGTCCCACGATTTTTGTATCGCAAAAGTTGTCGTACGTAACAACTGATGTTTTCTTCTGTTGCTAAGGAACCATTTTGCACCGAAGAAGCCTGATGGACATAGCTCTCATTGCAGCAGTGTGGATACATTACAGTTTGCAGAAGAAAAAAACATAATTTTGCTCTGTCTACCCAGCCATACCGTACACTATCTGCGGCCGCTAGACAGAGCATTTTTTAAAGCTCTGAAATCCTATTATTACAATGCTTGCAATTCATACATTAGCCGGCAGCGGTGGCCGAGCGGTTCTAGGCACTGTAATCTGGAACCGTGCGACTGCTACTGTCGCAGGTTCGAATCCTGCTTACGGCATGGATATGTGTGATGTCCTTAGCTTAGTTAGGTTTAAGTAGTTCTAAGCTCTAGGGGACTGATGACCTCATAAGTTAAGTCCCATAGTGCTCAGAGGTATCTGAACCATTTTTGAACCAATTCGTACAATAAAATGAATCCAAAAAAAAAATCCAGACTAGTGTTCGGAGGACGGGTGGAAAATCCACAGGAAAAGATGCAGTCTTCATCAGAAGCAACAGATATGACCTCGACTGTGGCAACAGAAGAATCCCAAATAACGCCTGGCAAAAGTCTTGGACCATATTTCGCCGATACCTACCCTATATAAAGTTGCATCTGCAAGGAAGAAGTCCAGAGCTTTAGCTGAGGTTTCGACTACATCAGAAAACATCGACAATCTGCGAAACAGAAAACGATAAGAAGTGTAGAGCAAATGCTAAAAAGAGGATTAAAGGAGAAACCGTAACGAAAGGAAAAACCATAACCAAAGGTAAAACCGTAACCAAAGAGACTACCAAAGCAATTATCAAAAAGAAGGAGCCTAAGAAACGAAAACCGTCTACCATTGACAGCGAATGCGACTCGTCGCTGGATATCCAATTGCAAGACGATGATGACAATGGGGATGATGAAGAGTGTTGTTGTGTAGGGTGTGGTGAACTGTACAGTTGCACTAAGAAGGATGTGGATTGGATCAAATGTATTAGCTGCCAACGTTGGCTGCATGAAGACTGTTCAAAATATGAATCAAACTGTGACGTATGTGACAAAAAGCAGGGGAAATAAGTTCACCATTTCACCCAAAGGGCATTCGCCATTTCACCCATGTAGATGGGTCTGAAGGTATTTCGCCTATCTCGTACATCTTGCTCACCAGATGGTAGATGTTGTCAGGACTGGCTCTTCCAAGGCAGTCAGTAGTTCTAATGGAATGTTGTCTACTCCTGGGGCCTTGTTTCGACTCAGCGTTTTCAGTGCTCTGTCAAACTCTTCACACAGTAACGTATCTCCAGTTTCATCTTTGTCTACATCCTCTTCCATTTCCATAATATTGTCCTCAAGTATATCGCCCTCTATATACTACTTCCACCTTTCTGCTTTCCCTTCTTTGCTTAGAACTGGGTTTCCATCTGAGCTCTTGAAATTCATGCAAGTGGTTCTCTTTTCTCCAAAGGACTCTTTAATTTTCCTGTAAGCAGTATCTATACTACCTCTAGTGAGATAACTCTCTACATCCATACATTTGTCCTCTAGCCATCCCTGCTTAGCCATTTTTGCACTTCGTGTCGATCTCATTTTTGAGACGTTTTTATTCCATTTTACCTGCTTCTTTTACTGAATTTTTGTATTTTCTCCTTTCATCAATTAAATTCAATATTTCTTCTGTTACCCAAGGATTTCTACTAGCCCTCGTCATTTTACCTACTTGATCCTCTGCTGCCTTCACTACTTCCTTCCTCAGAGCTACTCATTCTTCTTCTACTGTATTTCTTTCCCCCATTCCTGTCAATTGTTCCCTTATGCCCTCCCTGAAACTCAGTACAGCCTCTGATTGTTTCAGTTTATACAGGTCTCATATCCTTAAATTTCCACCTTCTTGCAGTTTATTCAGTTTTAATCTACAGTTCATAACCAATAGATTGTGGTCAGTGTCCACATTTGCCCCTGGAAATGTCTTGCAAATTAAAATCTGTTTCCCGAATCTCTGTTTTACCGTTATATAATCTATCTGATACCTTCTAGTATCTCCAGGATTCTTCCAGTGTACATCCTTCATTTGTTGTGTTGTTGTCGTCTTCAGTCCTGAGACTGGTTTGATACAGCTCTCCATGCTACTCTACCCTGTGCAAGCTTCTTCATCTCCCAGTAACTACTGCAACTTACATCCTTCTGAATCTGCTTAGTGTATTCATCTCTTGGTCTCCCTCTACGATTTTTACCCTCCACGCTGCCATCAAATACTAAACTGGTGATCCCTTGATGCCTTAGAACATGTCCTACCAACCGATCCCTTCTTCTGGTCACGTTTGCCACAAACTTCTCTTCTCCCCAATCCTATTCAATACTTCCTCATTGGTTATGTGATCTACCCATCTAATCTTCAGCATTCTCCTGTAGCACCACATTTCGAAAGCTTCTCTTCTCTTCTTGTCCAAACTATTTATCGTCCATGTTTCACTTCCATACATGGCTACACTCCATACAAATACTTTCAGAAACGACTTCCTGACACTTAAATCTATACTTGATGTTAACAGATTTCTCTTCTTCAGAAACGCTTTCCTTACCATTGCCAGTCTACATTTTATATCCTGTCTACTCCTTCATTTATGATTCTTGAAGCAAGTGTTAGCAGTCATTAATTTATGCTCTGTGCAAAATTGTACGAGACAGCTTCCTTTTTCATTTCTTACCCCCAATCTATATTCATCTACTATGTTTTCTTCTCCCCCTTTTCCTACCCTCTAATTCCAGTCACCCATGACTATTGAATTTTCGTCTCCCTTTACTACCTGAATTATTTCTTTTTATTTCATCATACATTTCATCGGTTTCTTCATCATCTGCAGAGCTAGTTGGCAAATAATCTTGTAGTACTGTAGTAGGCATGGGCCCCGTGTCTGTCTTGGCCACAATAATGCGTTCATTACGCTGTTTATAGTAGCTTACCCGGACTCCTATTTTTAATTGATTATTAAACTTACTCCTGCATTACCCCCATTTGATTTTGTATTTATAACCCTGTATTTACCTGACCCAAAGTCTTGTTCCTCCTGCCACCGAACTTCACTAATTCCCACGATATCTAACTTTAACCTATCCATTTCCCTTTTTAAATTTTCTAACCTACCTGCCCGATTAAGGGATCTGACTATCCACGCTCCAATCCGTAGAACGCCAGTTTTCTTTCTCCTGATAACGGCGTCCTCTTGAGTAGTCCCCGCTCGGAGATCCGAATGGGGGACTATTTTACCTCCGGAATATTTTATCCAAGAGGACGTCGTCATCATTTAACCATACAGTGAAGCTGCATGCCCTTGGGAAACATTTCGGCTGCAGTTTCCCCCTTGCTTTCAAACGTTCGCAGTACCAGCACAGCAAGGCCGTTTTGGTGGTTAGTGTTACAAGGCCAGATCAGTCAATCATCCAGACTGTTGCCCTTGCAACTACTGAAAAGGCTGCTGCCCCTCTTCAGGAATCACACGTCTGTCTGTCCTCTCAACAGATACCCCTCCGTTGTGGTTGCACCTGCTCCCCAAATAACAAGTTCTCAACCTGCTCTAGAACATCATCTTCTATTTCCTTAACTGAGTCAGCAAGTACTTCTATATCATCTGCAAAACGGATACAGTGTATTCGTTCCCCGTTAAATTTATTTCCTTTAGTTATTCTTTTCAATTTTTCAATGGTTCTTTCAACAAAAAAGTTGAACAAATATGGTGATAATGGGCGTCCTAGCCTTACTCCCTTCCTTATTTTTGCTTTCTTCTTCGCACCATTAACTTCTATCTCTGCCTCCTGCCTTTTTTCAGGTTCCAGATTAATCTTCTGTCCCTCCAATAAAGAGTTATTTCCTTCATTGTTCGTAATAACAATTTCCATCCAACCATGTCAAATGCTTATTTAAGTCTATAAAGGTCAACTAGTTTTTCCTATTAACTCCAATTGGTCTTTCTAATACCATCCTCAGAGCTAGTATTGTCTCTCTAGTTCCTTTTCCGGATAGGAAACCAAATTGGTCTTCTCATAGGTTTGCATCAAGTTTCTTTTATTATTCGATTTTTTATTATGTTTAACAGTGTTTTGGAAGCGTGGGATAGTAAGCAGATAGTTCTATACTTCTCACAGTCCAGAGCATTTCCTTTTTTGAGATTATTACCGTTTTGCTGTTAAGCAAATCTGTAGATGGTTATTTTCCATCTTCATAGTGCTCTTTAATAGGTTTCTATAAGTATTCTTTTGTTGAATCTCCGATTTCCTTCAGTATTTCTTCTGGGATATTATCTGTGCCTGTCGCTTTGCCATTACTTAGATCATTCAAGGCGCTGTTGAATTCCTCTTTAGGTATAGGTGGCCTTATCATGTCGATATCCACACTGCTCTCTTCTTCCAGAATTTCCCTCTGATTAGCAATATCTTCTCTATTACAAATTACCAGGCTAAAGTATTTTTCACGAACATTATAAGTGTCGTTGCATACATACTACCAAGACAAGAAAAACGAGAGCGCTTGGTGGGTTCCATATTAATTGGAACATGAGATTTTTGCTGCTATTCATAAATGGGCAAATTTATCGTGTATGAGAAACATGTGCAAATCATTTGATAAGTATACGTTTATAGTATAAGATTTGTGATATCTCTTACCTCTATCACAGTTTACACGTTTATCTTATATCTTCTGAAGATGTATAAAGATACAGTAGTATTTCTAGCTCTAAATTCCTTTGGGTTTCGACATATTTCTTATTGCAAATTTGTTGCAACCTAATTAATTGTGTAATTGTAATACTTCACACTTTTTTGCTGGTCTGATGACTCATATTGTAACTCTGAATGGCTGTATTGATAGTTTTAATAAGCAGCTATTGAACGATACCGTAATTAGAAAAATGCGATCAGTAATTTTTGTGTTATCAGTTTCATAAGCGGCAGAGCATTTATCTGTCTTTCACTGCATGTATCTTATAAACGTCGGATCAAGCTGCCGTTACTATCTACATATCTCCCATAAAATTCATTTTTTAGGCATTGCTCTTTGCTTCTAAATAATTTTTGTTCCAAGTGATCTATGTACATGTCAGATATGGTACCAGGTATACATAATCCCATTGCTACGTCAGGTGGTCTCTTAAAAATGTTGCTATCGAAAGAAAGTAGTTGTAACGTAGGGTTAGGTGGAGGGATTGTATAAATTCAACAATATCTGTATATGCAGGTTTCATATTTTTCCTAAGAGTGTCAAGTGGTTCCAAGACTGCAATGAAGTACACAATAATGTTTGGTATGGCACACGAGCATTTCGAGAATTACTCTGTCTATTGTGGTTTCAATCTTCACTGCCCGATGCGTCGTTCATGACGTCCTTCACAAGACTGACAATGTTTTAGAAAGAGCCTTTGTATAACTGGTATAGAAGACACCCAATAACATTTAATCGAGATCTGATGATGGTAACCATTCTTACCGAAACCGGTAAGTGACAATAAAGGTTTTCTACAAGCGACCTTGGCTAAGAAGTTCACGTTCTCTCAAGTAATTATTACAGATCTCCGCTTGTCACTCAGTACGAGCAAACTAAACAATGTTCTCTTTGTTTTCTGAATTACAACTGAGAAAATTTATCTCCATTGAAAGCGTATAGCGTAATTATACGCTCCGGTGTATAAATAGTTTCTCTGACTCGTGCACCTGAAGTTCCATAATTAATGAAAAAAGGCATCGAATCCGAATATCAACGCTGACTGATGGAAGAGAGATAATTCAGACTTGTTCCTTATCGCACGAGTGTTTATCGTGTGCAGCAACGATCGAAATGTAAAAACTGCTAACAAGTTAAAGTTCAACAGTAGGTAGCCGTAATATTGTGTAGTAACATTCTCTTAATTAGCTTATATTGCAACTTAAAAATGGTCACCAACTTTAAAACGAGCAACAATTACATTTAATAAATGACTGTAATGACTTTCAAATCACGCACATACTGAGCAAGAACGATAATGCAGTAGCTGGACAAAATGCACTCGAGCGAGCTTATATGTAGAAAATACCTCAACTTGAACGCTAAGGACGTTAATCTGCAGTGCAATGATATTAATTAAAATTACTACCACGAACAACGTGCTTGGACTGGCTACACTTCATGGATTCTCTGCTATATTACGTAACTAATAAAAACGCTGTCTGTTTGATGTTTGCACAGTCGTGACCAAATTTAATTACTGTCCTATGCTGATTGCTTTTCAAATTATGTCGTAATAACTTCCGCTCATGGCAATAAATGTTTGTCAATAACATTGATACGTAGGCATATGCACATAATATCATTTACGGAACACAACATGTTGTTGTTGTTGTTGTGGTCTTCAGTCCTGAGACTGGTTTGATGCAGCTCTCCATGCTACTCTATCCTGTGCAAGCTTCTTCATCTCCCAGTACCTACTGCAACCTACATCCTTCTGAATCTGCTTAGTGTACTCATCTCTCGGTCTCCCTCTACGATTTTTACCCTCCACACTGCCCTCCAATGCTAAATTGGTGATCCCTTGATGCCTCAAAACATGTCCTACCAACCGATCCCTTCTTCTAGTCAAGTTGTGCCACAAACTTCTCTTCTCCCCAATCCTATTCAATACCTCCTCATTAGTTACGTGATCTATCCACCTTATCTTCAGTATTCTTCTGTAGCACCACATTTCGAAAGCTTCTATTCTCTTCTTGTCCAAACTAGCTATCGTCCATGTTTCACTTCCATACATGGCTACACTCCAAACAAATATTTTCAGAAATGACTTCCTGACACTTAAATCTATATTCGATGTTAACAAATTTCTCTTCTTCAGAAACGCTTTCCTTGCCATTGCCAGTCTACATTTTATATCCTCTCTACTTCGACCATCATCAGTTATTTTACTTCCTAAATAGCAAAACTCCTTTACTACTTTAAGTGTCTCATTTCCTAATCTAATTCCCTCAGCATCACCCGATTTAATTTGACTACATTCCATTATCCTCGTTTTGCTTTTGTTGATGTTCATCTTATATCCTCCTTTCAAGACACTGTCCATTCCGTTCAACTGCTCTTCCAAGTCCTTTGCCGTCTCTGACAGAATTACAATGTCAAATACCAACATACACAACATACACAACATAAAGTCATAAAATTATTTTGACGGCAAGAGAGCCAGAATACATTTTTCATAGAAATATGAATTGTATTCAAAACACTTTCAGTTGGTATTTGGTGTCTGCAGTAATAGTGAAACACTACATGAACAACTATAGTGAGTGCTACTTTTTACTACAACATATACTTGACTGAAAAGCTACTCCAAAATTAACTGAACTGGTTTTCTTTGGACTATTTCTTTCATTCATAAATATCTCAAAAGCTAGGATGAGAACCTGCTGATGGCTAACGACTTGGTCAGTAAAGTGTCACTGGCAAAGTTTATGCCTCGACTAAACACATTCTGATATTCCAAGAAAGTTCCTATTACGCTGCCATGACTATTAGACAACTACAAAAATACTAGCTGGATGTTACTTCGAGATAAGTTGCTTATAGTGTTATTTAAGGGTTCCTATGAAATTCATGAGTGCTAGCAGACTGTTATGTGGGCTACATACTATTATTCTTCAAATCCAAAATCTTCTTGCGATCATGAACTGTGCCCATACACATGTTCGCTCACTTATATTTTGTATTGCCACATATCATGACACAATTTCTATTTGTCTTTTGAGTGTCAACACACATGCCTGTACCACACCACACATGCTTCACAACTCCTCTATGTCCTCATTTCTTACGTGCTCTCGGACCAGGGATGCTACTGCTACATGAAAGATTCTCTTTCTAATACATAAAATATAAATTTCCCTGACACTGTCAGCGTGTTTACTAGAATGATTTGACATAATTATTTTTCACTTATTCCTTTAGCACACATTTCATTTTCATAAGCAGTAATTACTGACAAAATTCATAAGTACATATACTGACAAAAAATGGATATAAACTTATGAAAAAAAAAGTTGCTGAAATACATGTGAGTGCTGTGTTCTAGTGTTACAAACACCGCAAGAGCATTTAGTCTTTTCGAATTCCTAGAGCTTTATAGAAAACTTTCTATTATTTTCAGTGATAGGAAGTAGCTCTCTCTCTCTCTCTCTCTCTCTCTCTCTCTCTCTCTCTCTCTCTCTCTCTCTCACTCTCTCCCTGATGTAGTTACAGGAGCTTTCAGGAAGATTTTTATGAGTTTCGTAATTTCCCTAAGAAAGCTGTCTAGAGTTTGTTACAAGATAAATTTCACCAGCTCTTTTAATTTGCCATATTCGCCATTATCAGGCCTACAGTATAATTTGTTGCACGCTCCTTTTTGTCAGTCACAAAATATAATTCAGTGGTCAGTACTGTCTCTTGTAGGACGTTCATTCGCAAATCCAACGAAGCAATTCTTATTGGACAATTTAGTGGCTGTGGAAGAGTGTCTTTCCATTATACCAACACATACTCGAGTGCCGTCACAGATATCCTTAGCTTCTATCTTCAGCATCTTTCGAGGTTTCTCTCAGTACTTTGAGTTTCTTAATTCTAAAATAGCATTTTTGAACATGGCTACGCTTTATTAGCTTTAAACACGCAGTTTCATCGAGACTGTACTTGGCTGTAAATCATTTATAAACGAGCCATAATCTTATGAAAGTGCTCTAACAAAATTTGAAATAATCATCACTCAGATATTTCCTTGCGAAACATGCAAAGAGTAACCTGAGGTGGACGTCCTTATGTGACGGAATGGTCAGTTTTTTACATTTCTACAGAAATAGCAGAAGGGTTGGGAATACAGACAAGAACCTCAGCACAGATTCTACCGTGGATTGATTATATGATGAACAAATACAACGTTGTTTACGTGATAATCTTTCTTTGTCGACTGTTAGCAAATTTAATAAAATAGCAACCACGCATTTTGTTTACTGAGCTTCCACACAGAATGCTGTATCTGTTTTTTGCCTTACGGAAGAAATATTTGCAGTTTGGGTAGTACTTGTTAAGTAAATCTTCAATCATAGAAAACTTTGCATGGAATACTCTGCGACTACTTCACCGACCCTACGATGCACAGATATTTCAGAATTTTCTGAATGATATTTCACACTAGATTATGCGTATTATAAATCATAATCTAGAGGAAAGGTGTCATAGATATCAGGGTCTGATCATTACGAACTAATAACGAATTATCGGCTGATGAATGATAAGAAAATTTTCAGTGCCAGAGCATCGTTCAAGGAGCGATATACCTTCTAAGAAGAAAAAAAGGCATTGTCTGAATGGGACGGAAAAGTAGACATGATGTACGTGTACCGACAGACAAATGATTACAGTTTCCGAAGACTAGGATGATGTATTCATGTCAGTAAAGTGTTGGTTCACCTGTGGCCCTTACTCATTCGTCTTCCCAATGACTGGCAGAGTTTTTGGATATCTTCTTGAGCGATATTGTGCCACATACTGTCCAACTGGCGCATTAAAGAGGCAAAATCCCCAGTCGGTAGGAAGGCGCTGCCCATATTCCTCCATACGTTCTCAATTGAGGAGAGATTCGGCGACGGTTGGCAAGCACGAAGACCACCAGTAGAAACTCTCGCAGAGTGTGGGCAAGCATTATCTTGCTGAGATGTAAGCCCATGGCGGTTTGCCATGAAGGGCACAAAACTGAGTGTAGAATATCGCCGACTTACCTGTGTGCTATAGCGGTTACACGGATAAAATCCCAAGGTGTCGTTCTATGAAATGAAATGGCATCTCACAGCACCACCCCTGGTTCTTGCCAAGAAAAGATCTCAAATAGTCGTATTTTTTGAGAAGTTATTTTATGCTATCTGCAGCTCCTACTCACTCCATGTACAGACAATCAGATATATCGATAACTGGAGCCATCAGTATTTAGTTTCCATGAGTTCGTTTTTGGAATGTTTGCTTCGAAGTCTTTGCAACAATCATTCAGAGTGAACGCTCCAATAACGAATTCACGGAATCCAGATATTTACGACCCAGCGAGTACCGATGTATCTGATAGTCTATACATGGATTATGTAGGGGTCTGAAGATGACATTATTGAAATGTCGAAACTCGTTGTCTAAATAAAGTAACTCCTCTAAATATACTGCTGTTTGGTGATTTTGATTGGTAAATATTTTACTGGCTATTTCCCGTCTCCATAATGGATAAAAGGAGATCAGGTCTGGTTGTCGGGCCGTATAGCGGGTGACAGGTTGATATTCGGTCCCTGTCCATAGCGTATCCAGACACGTTTTTGCTGGTCATCAGGGCTCCGTTCGAAGCGGGACTCATCAGTAAACGCAATCTACTGCAGGCAATGATATCTCAGGCCGAATGGGACCGATATCACTGCGCACCGGCTTATTGGTTTACGGAAACGAATGGTAGTCACCGCGAGGGGCGCTAAGAGCTCAGCCCCGTTTCTGTGGGCCGCGATTCAGTGGTCCTTGTGGTCACTGAAACATCATTTGCATACTTGTTTAGAAGAAAATGGTGAATAAGGGGCTATGAGTGACTCTGACGACTGCTCGATCTTCGCTTTCTCTCCTCTCTATAGGTTGACCCATCACACCGTGTTATATGTTTTACCCATTGCTGCCAACATCAACGAATAGTGGCATCGATCCTCTTCAAATGTCGAGCGATTATCAGACTACTCTACACGTCCTCTCTCAAATGCTGACATCTGCGTATATCGTTCAAGCGCTTGTCTGCCTATCCACCTGAGTACACGGGAAAAAAAATGGTTCAGATGGCTCTGACCACTATGGGACTAAACTACTGTGGTCATTAGTCCCTTAGAACTTAGAACTACTTAAACCTAACTAACCTACGGACACCACACACATCCATGCCCGAGGCAGGATTCGAACCTGCGACCGTAGCGGTCACGCGGTACGATTTATCATGCAGAAGAAACTAAGTAAACTCACCCAAAGTGGATCTACTGTGCTATGTTCCCCGAATATGTAGTTTGGTTATTAACTCTAGAAACAAAACGATTACTATCAAGTAGGAAATTTTGAGCAAATCACTGAACGATATTAGGATTGCTGAATTCATTACGTTTGAAATATTATGTACCAATATTTGTCATATGGACCACTGTTAATATTTATTTTCATTCTTACAGTATGATAACATAAAAAATATGAAAGTAAAGATGCTAGAGATACATTTGTTCTTAATCTGTAGTCAACCTCCATTCTCCACCCGCAAACATATAGACAATTATTTTCGTCTCTCTATATTTTTCGAAGAGACAAGTTATGGATTGAAAATGTCACGTACTGTAATTTTTTTAATCATATCTCCATTGGATCCCCGTTTGTACATTTCTTTGTTTAAAAAATTCTAATTGCAAATAGTTTTAATTTTCCGCTTTGTAACACTAGAACTAGGCCCAGATTCTCCGTATAAATTGAACGTTTGTCGATTTCGTATTGAGTTTTGTTGTGCTAAAATTCATAAATAATGGCTCTCAAATGCCGGTCATAGAATAGTAATGCAGGAGCAGGCGAAAATACCAGTGCAGGAAAGATCGATGACTTTTACTTTGTAGCTGCACAAGATGTTAGGGAGTTGGACGTAAGTGTAAATGGATAAAAGAGCACAGCATAAAAAATTAAGGTGTTTCACCGTTCAGTTTCGCAGCCTGTTCGTTGTCCTCTGCTCGTAGGAACTTGCGCTGACAACTTGTTAATATTTTACTCTCTTTCCCAGAGTATTTCGATACTGGCTGTTTCATTCATCTGGCCGTTTCTCGCCGGTCATTGTCACAGTTTAGACACGGAAAAAAATTGGCAAACGTTTTGTGCCCTGGTACAATTGTACAGCTGATGGTACAAACATGCTTCCTTCTGATAATGAGGAATTTGGTTCCTTTCTATGCTACCTATTTGAAAACTGCAAGCAGTTGATAGTTTGGGTGGTATAAATGTAGGTTATCTTTGGGGTTCTGGAATGGTAAATGATCTGGAATTCTTATTTGGATACTACATGTTAATCCCAGTAAATTTCCAAAACTGGAGGTAAGAATAGTAGGACCCTAACAGATAACTTTCTCTTTACAATTAAACCACTACGCTTAGCTACAAACAGGGGTCGATATACATCAACGGGGACAGGTGAAAATATGTGCTCCGACCGGGACTCGAACCAGGGATCTCCTGTTTACATAGCAGACGCTGTATCCATCCGAGTCACCGAGGATACAGAAGATACTGCGGCTGCAGGGTATTATCTCTGGCGCGCCTCCGGTGAGATCCACATTCCCAACTTATCGTCCCGCACTCTGTTCATAGTCCCCCTGTCCATTATACTCGTTACTCGCGGAGTTTTGCCGACTCCCGTAAGAGCTCGGGCATTGTTTGTGGATCCGAACAGAACAAGACGGTCAAATCAGTTTTTTCGGACATGTCCGAAAGAACAAATACCATCTTCATATATATATAATTTTCTCTTTCATGAAACTCACGTAGTAACTGTATACCCAAAAACAGATTATCCCTCTCATACTCAGTTGAAATTAGTTAGAATAAATAATGACTCCAGAAAAAAAGGTGTTTGTAGTAGTTTATGAGAGATGATCTGCGATGAAATTTATAATGAACCAAATGCTGACATAAAGTTTAATTGATTAAATGATAAATTCATATCATTATCCGAAGTAAAAAACAATGGATCACTAGAGAAATTACAGTATCTTGTGAAAGGAAGAGGGAAATATATCTGTTGGCAAGAACAAGCAGAACTCATGCCGTGGTTGAAAATTACAAAAACTACTCAAAATTACTAAGCAAAGTTATTAAAAATTAAAGGACATGGACACTGTGTCAAAAACAAGTAATTCTCCCAACATACGTAAGACATTATAGAGTGTAATGAACTAGAGACAGGATAGCTGGTCACAGAACAAGAACACGTAGCTATTGAACTAAATGAAATGGGTACAAATGACGAGTCAAAGGTAACGAAAACGTTCAATCATCATTTCTTAAACACAGTAGAAAACATAGGGACAGAGAGATCACAGCAGTGCCTTGAAAAAGCAACTGTCATAAAATTAAATCATACGAATCTATCTCCAACTTCTCCTTCTAAAATTGTAAAAATTAAATATCCTCTGTTATCTAGATATCGTGTTTCCAACAAAATGCTAAGTATAAAAAAAAGGTTCAAATGGCTCTGAGCACTATGGGACTTAACTTCTGAGGTCATCAGTCCCCTAGAACTTGAACTACTTAAACCTAACTAACCTAAGGACGACACACACATCCATGCCCGAGGCAGCATTCGAACCTGCGACCGTAGCGGTCGCACGGTACCAGACTATAGCGCCTAGAACCGCTCGGCCACTCCAGCCGGCAAAGTGCTAAGTATTCGCTGAAATATAATACGCCGTATCTTATCACAAATATGCAGTGCATCAGAAGCACAACGCATTTCTCCAGAGAGATTGAAATATCTGTTGTTAAACTCCTCTGTAAGCTAGGTTATAAGACAACTGCCGATAACTACCGACCTCTTTCAATACTGACATCATTTTCCAAAATTTTTGACATGGTCATGCGTTCAAGAATAGTATCTCGTCTCAGCAACAATAATACCGCAAGTGAATTCTGTTTCAATATCGGAAAAGTTACAATAATGATAATACCATTTACACGCTCACTGAACACATTTTGCACTCATTAAAGAACAAAATAACGTAGGTTAGTATTTTCTGCTACCTATCTAAGGCACTTCAATGTGTGAATCACAATATTCACCTACGTAAGCTCAGGTGTTATGGTACTGATGTTAGAGTCAACCCATGGGCTATGTCATATGTAAACAAAAGAATGCAATAGCTTGAGCTTGGTAATTCAACCAATGTAATGAGGGGGGTTATTTTAGACTAGAGAGAAATCATGTACGGAATTCTCCAAGGCTGGACCTTCGGTTCACTATTATTCCTCATATTCGTAAAAGATCCTCCATCTAATTTACAACAAGCAGTACTGGTAATTTTTAAGACGACAGTAGTATTTTAATTACTTCAAGCATATATACACCAACAGAGGAAATGGTAAAAAGTGTTCTTCAAACTATCATTGACTGGTCTTTTACGAATGGTCTGACTCCCAGCCCTCCAAAACGCAACACGCTCAGTTCTCGACATCTAGAGGTTCTACACCAGCTGTAAGTGCTGCACAAGGTGAGGAATAATAAATAGATTGGAAGCTTCCTAATTCTTAGCTCTCTCTACTAAAAAGAATTTAAACTTGATAAGAGCAGATTTTTAAAATAGTAAAACAATTAAGTTCACCCACATTTTCACCTACAATTATTTCAGATCTAGTAGAGAGATAAATCAGTGTGCTGACGTATCTGGCATGTTTTCAGCATGTGTTGTCATTTGGAACAATGTTTCATGGTAATTCATCACGTTAACAGCATCTTTAGCAAACAAAAGTAGTGCACATTGCTACAACCAAAATTGGTGATCATTTACCCAGTAATATTGGATATATGAAACACAGCAACGAAATTTCAAAACGACCTCAAAAGTTTCTCCTTGACAACCCTTATTCCTTAGAAGAATTTCTGTTATTGTAATGTCAAAAGGACATAGGTAGGAATTAATGGCTCATAGCTGTTAGTTAAAAAAAATAATAATCATGTAAATGATCAGCATGTAGCTATATTTATAAAATAGTTTATGATCTCAACATAAAATGACTCATTTCACATCATTACGATTTATCAAAATGGCTCTGAGCGCTATAGGACTTAACATCTGAGGTCATCAGTCCCCTAGAACTTAGAACTACTTAAACCTAACTAACCTAAGGACACCACACACATCCATGCCCGAGGCAGGATTCGAACCTGCGACCGTAGCGGTCGCGCGGTACGATTTATCATGCAGAAGAAACTAAGTGAACTCACCCAAAGTGGATCAACTGTGCTAAGTTCCCTGAATATGTAGTTTGGTTATTAACTCTAGAAACAAAACGATTACTATCAAGTAGGAAATTTTGAGCAAATCACTGAACGATATTAGGAATGCTGAATTCCTTACGTTTGAAATATTATGTACCAATATTTGTCATATGGAACACTGTTAATATTAATTTTCATTCTTACAGTATGATAACATAAAAAATATGAAAGTAAAGATGCTAGAGATACATTTGTTCTTAATCTGTAGTCAACCTCCATTCTCCACCCGCAAACATATAGACAATTACTTTCGTCTATCTATATTTTTCGAAGAGACAAGTTATGGATTGAAAATGTCACGTACTGTAATTTTTTTAATCATATCTCCATTGGATCCCCGTTTGTACATTTTCTTTGTTTAAAAAATTCAAATTGCAAATAGTTTTAATTTTCCGCTTTGTAACACTAGAACTAGGCCCAGATTCTCCGTATAAATTGAACGTTTGTCATTTTCGTATTGAGTTTTGTTGTGCTAAAATTCATAAATAATGGCTCTCAAATGCCGGTCATAGAGTAGTAATGCAGGAGCAGGCGAAAATACCAGTGCAGGAAAGATAGATGACTTTTACTTTGTAGCTGCACAAGGTGTTAAGGAGTTGGACGTAAGTGTAAATGGATAAAAGGGCACAGCATAAAAAATTAAGGTGTTTCACCGTTCAGTTTCGCAGCCTGTTCGTTGTCCTCTGCTCGAAGGAACTTGCGCTGACAACTTGTTAATATTTTACTCTCTTTCCCAGAGTATTTCGATACTGGCTGTTTCATTCATCTGGCCGTTTCTCGCCGGCCATTGTCACAGTTTAGCTGGACGCCAATCTGCGCCGAACTAAGATAAATGGAGGTACCGCAGTTTTACTTTAGCGGGCTGCCCACGGATAACTCATTAGTTGCAGAAACCGCAGAACAGCAGTGGTACGGAGGTTCGATGGAAAATTTATGTCATCGGGATGAGCCGAAAAACATTCGAGGGCCTTTTTATTCGTGTGTCGGGGATTTATAGCAGTCGGCACATCTGGAGTATTGCCAGCGCTTTGTCATTCTCTTCACCCACGCGCGTACATCAGAATCCGAGCAGAGGCGAAAAATGCGAATTTATACCAGCAGGTTTCCAACGTAAAAGGAGAAAACACAGAAAAACGCTAAGGACAATGTGAGAAAAAACGTCCACATTTATAATAACAGAAGATTTTTCTTTAACAAGGAATGTGAGGTCATTGAGTGTATATTACGAGAATTTAAAACTGAAAGAATTACTGTTCCAATAGAAAACCAGGTAGTCATGCATGTCAGTAAAATAGCATAACGTAGAGACAGGCCATGGATACCTGTACGGATATTTTAATTATCGTTGGGCATACTCCGTTTGACATAGAACTTACTGCAATTAGGAATGTCAGATAACTTGGTGTACTGTACTTGAAGTGTTACAAATTACCTCGATAATATACCTCGCAATAGTACTATAATGATCTGGCAAATAAAAACACAAGGTCGGTCACCTTGCTTGGAAGATGTGGCGTCCGAAATCTGTCATCTTTTCCTCAAACATACCAATGATAGACATGTAAGGAATACAGATTTGCATTTACGTTTTCTCTGATGGTCTTGGTAACAGGATTGGAGTACGATTCGGTTCTTTAAATGTATGGTGCAAGGATATGTTTGACGGTGTACTGATGGTGAGACGATGACTCTAATAGACTTTTACGCACAAAGAAGACATTTGTTTTTACATGTTTGACCGCTACGCAAAAACTGGGTGATATGGTGTAGAACTTTGTTCTATTCAGCAAAATATCGTAGTAGTCTCGGTGTGGGGCAGGGAGTTGAGGTTTGTCAATTGGGAATATTAGGGAGGGGATATCGGTGAAATTACCCTAGACTCAGGTAGACCCACATAGAACCTGATGAAGGTAACGAGTCACGTTGTCGAAATATTGTACAAGAACGATGCAGCTGTCGCAGAATACCGGACTTTTCACGATGCCATCAATTAATGCTCTTGAACGTGTAAAAACAAGAAGTAATTTAATGGGCTTGGGAAACCTCACGAAACCACCGTCAAACTGATAGACATAACTGACTTAACAGCCTATGATTGAAACAACTCAATAATCTTTTCCTCGGTGTGGGGCAACCATGTCAGATGGGTACTAAAATACGTAACTGTATGACTGTATATTGCGCTATGATGGGCTCCACATACACTATGTGATCAAAGCCATCCGGACACCTGGCTGAAAATGACTTACAAGTTAGTGGCGCCCTCCATCGATAATGCTGGAATTCGGTATGATGTTGGCCCACCATTAGCCTTGATAACAGCTTCCATTCTCGCAAGCACACGTTCAGTCAGGTGCTGGAAGGTTTCTTGGGGAATGATAGTCCATTCTTCACGGAATGCTGCACTGAGGAGAGGTATCGAAGTCGGTCGGTGAGGCTTGGTGCGAGGTAGGCGTTCCAAAACATCCCAAAGGTGTTCTAAAGGATTTGTACCAGACCTCTGAGCAGACCAGTCCTTTGTCGTGTAACCACTCCGTCACAGGCCGCGCATTATGAACAGGTGCTCGATCGTTTTGAAAGATGCAAACGCCATCCCCGTATTGCTCTTCAACAGTGGGGAGCAAGAAGGTGCTTCAAATATCAATGTAGGGCTGTCCTGTGATAATGCCACGAAAAACAACAAGGGATACAAGCCCCTTTCCATGAAAAAGACTACCACACCATAACACCACGCTGGCAGACAACATTGGCCAGACATTCGCCATACTCACACCCTGCCATCGGATCGCCACACCGTGTACCGTGATCGGTCACTCCACACAGCGTTTTCCTCTGTTCAAAAGTACAATGTTTACGCTCCTTACACCTAGCGAGACGTCGTTTAGCATTTACCGGAGCAATGTGTGGCTTATGAGCAGCCGCTCGACTATGAAATCCAAGTTTTCTCGCCTCCTGTCTGACTGTCATAGTACTCTTGGATCCTGAGGCAGTTTGGAATTCCTGTGTGATGTTCTGAATAGCTGTCTGCCTACTACACATTACGACCGTCTTCAACTGCTGGCGATCTCTGTCAGTCAACAGACGAGGTCGGCCTGTACGCTTTTGTGCTGTAGGTGTCTCTTCACTCTTCCACTCATTATCACGTCGGAATAAGTGGATCTAGGGAGAGTGGAAATCTCGCGTACAGACGTATGAGACAAGTGAGACCCAATCACCTGACGACGTTCGAAGTCCGTAAGTTCCGCGGAGCGCCCCATTCTGGTCTCTCGCGATGTGTAATGACTATTGAGGTCGCTAATATGGAGTACCTGGCAGTAGGTGGCAGCAGGATGCACCTTATACGAAAAACGTACGTGTTTGGGGGTGTCCGGATACTTTTGAACACATAGTGTAATTCGGTAACCTGCCAACTGCTGAGGACATCTTTTTCGTCTCCATAATTTTATACTTGTCTTCTCTCTCCTATCGCAGACAAGTGTTTGTCTTCTGTACGACTGTTGTATTTGGCTCCGTACATGAAACATCGATCAAAATACCCAGTGTATAAAACGACGGGTCTAATAAAATCACTCTGTCTTTTAAAACCGAATGTAGTCTCACAATATGATCATATGTCTTCTTTGAGCGCGCTAGTAAGTTACACAGCAGAGAATGGGACACTGTGAGTTTTAGCAGCGAGGACAGATGTCTTGCAGGCATACTACAGTCTTGCTTAAGTTGCGCTTGTGAGAAATCAGAGGAGTGTCCCGGTAATTTGCAAAGGCATTCATGTGCCGGAGTCTGACTGGTTCTTTGCTCCAATTCGAAACGCGCTAGAAAGCTACGGACATGAGATCAGAAACTGTGAAGTTTTGGAGATAGGTGATGTGCTACTGGTGGACGTAGAACTGTGAGGACAGGTCATTATCCGAATTTCGGTAGCTCAGCTGGTAGAGCACTTGTCTCCGAAAGGAATAGGTTCCGAGTTCGAGTATAGGTATAACGCTGTTCCGGCTCAGTTCGGTGGACGTTCGCATCAGCAAGCGGTGGCAACGAAATCTCACAGTTTCTCCCGAACAGCATGATAGGGAAGGTAAACATTTATTTTAACATAGATAAGATTATATTTTCAACACCCAGAGCTGAGATTAAATATTTATTTTTAATATCCGATTCCGGTCCTGTGATCACCGTCAGGTACCTTGTATAGCACGTGCGAGAACGCATGCAGTACATTCCATGTATATGTGTCAATACAACGCTCTCTCGTGAAAATACTGACGAAAACTCATATTACAAGATGTCAAATACTCACGTAAAGCAGTTTGAAACAGATTACATTGCAATATTAAGCCAATGAAGACAAATATTGTAAAACACATCGTAAATCGCTGAAATTAAAAGTACAAAACATAAAGTAATTGGGTCAGGGATGTAAGACAGGTAATGAAACCTGGGCTTGTAATGTATACCTGCTATCACGTTGTAAAATATATTACCTTGTCAACAATGAAATGTGATAAACACTGTAAGCAAGTGTTGTTTTTATCAGTTACTATCTGGTGTGGTTCGTATCTGTCTGTATAAGCCAGCAAACAGCAACTGTCACGATTGAAAATAGACATTAGCCGCGCTGAGTAGCCGTATATTTGAGGAGCCTTGTCGCAGACTGTGGGGCCTTTCCTGCCAGAGGTTCGAGTCCTCCATCGGGCACGAGTGTGAGAGGGAGAAAAGGAGTTACTGGTCAGCCTGAAGGCAGAAGGACAATTCACAATGAAGACATTTGATTGTTTTCTTCTTTCGGAGCCAGTACTGGTACAGGCATTTTCTAGAAATGCAGGTGGTGAGACTTGGTAGGGAAATCTTTGTGGAGACTCGTGGACAACCAGGATTTAAAAATAGTTGTTTATTCCAGACAGGACTAACTACTACACTGGAGGCTAGTTCTAGGGTTAGAAAAAGCAAGAATAACACTGTTAAAACAGACGCCAGTGTAGAAGTTCCAGGAGTAGATGCTAAACACAGCACCAAACACTAGCGGCATCTTAAGGCAACAACATAGTTGCAAAACAAAACATACTAAATGTGACACTGTTCACTGAGTCACTCCAAGTGAGAGAGCAGACTTACACGGAGCTAGACCGAGGCTGGAGTCGACGGACGCGGATTCGGCGTCGGCGCCCAGATCGTCTGATGGAATCTCGGGATTTTAAACAGTCCCATGGGGGCGCTGTTTTTCCCAATTAAAGCCATCCATCCAATCCCACAGGTCTCTTGCAGGCGCCGACCAATCACGGTTTAGTTAGGTGCTCCCTACTGCTACTAAGGCCACGATGTTAATGCAGTTGCACTAAGTGCGTATTCGGTGCGTATTTGCTCTTCCAAATAAGGAATGCAACATTATAGTTATACGCCATTTAGCCCCGCCCCTCGGGCTCCTCGGCGTAGGGACTGGCAGGTCAACAGTTTTCTCGCGTTTTCACTCCCTTTCTAACCCTTGTGAGTCTACTGACGTTGCTGTTCTCAGAGGTGGTATCAAGCTGGCTCTATCGCTAATACGTGCCTGTTGCTTACAAAGTTCTACAGTGGCCACCTACCACAGCGTCTAAACGACATAAGAAGTTACATGTTAATTCCTTGAATGGTACCTAGCGCCCTGAGACCGCGTCTGGGGGCGTCTGCATTTTCGCAGGGCTCTCCCCTTACCGTTTACTTCATGTCATTATGTCTCTCTTAGTTTTGTCTGCCTTCAGCACCGTCTCTGCTTCCGCGCCTTGTATCGCTTGTCCTCCTTTCTCACAGCTTCAACATAACACTATAGTAGTAAGGAATAATCAATATATTACAGTGTGTTGTTTACTTAGTTTAAGTAGTGTGTAAGTCTAGGGACCGATGACCTCAGCAGTTTGGCCCTTAGAGATTCACACATATCTGTCATTATTTTCAAGATTTGCACGTGGCTTCGGCAACACGCAATTTATTCAAAGAGTCTCCCCTGTAGTTTAGGCTACCGGGAGGCCGTCGTGGCAGAGAGAGCTGTAGATCAACTACGGTGTCGGCCGTTTTCTGAGCTCATGCTGTGGAGGCACGTTCAGAGAGAGAAGCAGAAAAAAGAAAACAGTTGATATTACAGTAATTGTATATTGTATGCATTTGTCCCCCCCCCCCCCCCCATGCACCATGGACCTTGCCGTTGGTGGGGAGGCTTGCGTGCTTCAGCGATACAGATGGCCGTACCGTAGGTGCAACCACAACGGAGGGGTATCTGTTGAGAGGCCAGACAAACATGTGGTTCCTGAAGAGGGGCAGCAGCCTTTTCAGTAGTTGCAGGGGCTACGGTCTGGATGATTGACTGATCTGGCCTTGCAACATTAACCAAAACGGCCTTGCTTTGCTGGTACTGCGAACGGCTGAAAGCAAGGGGAAACTACAGCCGTAATTTATCCCGAGGACATGCAGCTTTACTATGTGATTAAATGATGATGACGTCCTCTTGGGTGAAATATTCCGGAGGTAAAAAAGTCCCCCATTCGGATATCCGGGCGGGGACTACTCAGGAGGACGTCGTTATCAGGAGGAAGAAAACTGGCATTCTACGGATCGGAGCGTGGAATGTTAGATCCCTTAATCGGGCAGGTAGGTTAGAAAATTTAAAAAGGGAAATGGATAGGTTAAAGTTAGATATAGTGGGAATTAGTGAAGTTCGGTGGCAGGAGGAACAAGACTTTTGGTCAGGTGACTACAGGGTTATAAACACAAAATCAAATAGGGGTAATAGAGGAGTAGGTTTAATAATGAATAGGAAAATAGGAATGCGGGTAAGCTACTACAAACAGCATAGTGAACGCATTATTGTGGCCAAGATAGACACAAAGCCCATGCCTACTACAGTAGTACAAGTTTATATGCCAACTAGCTCTGCAGATGATGAAGAAATTGATGAAATGTATGATGAGATAAAAGAAATTATTCAGGTAGTGAAGGGAGACGAAAATTAAATAGTCACGGGTGACTGGAATTCGTCAGTAGGACAAGGGAGAGAAGGAAACATAGTAGGTGATTATGCATTGGGGCTAAGAAATGAAAGAGGAAGCCGTCTGGTAGAATTTTGCACAGAGCATAACTTAACCATAGCTAACACTTGTTTCAAGAATCATAAAAGAAGGTTGTATACATGGAAGAATCCTGGAGATACTAAAAGGTATCAGATAGATTATATGATGGTAAGACAGAGATTTAGGAATCAGGTTTTAAATTGTAGGACATTTCCAGGGGCAGATGTGGACTCTGACCACAATCTATTGGTTATGACCTGTAGGTTAAAACTGAAGAAACTGCAAAAAGGTGGGAATTTAAGGACATGGGATCTGGATAAGCTGAAAGAACCAGAGGTTGTACAGAGTTTCAAGGAGAGCATAAGGGAACAATTGGCAGCAATGGGGGAAAGAAACACAGTTGAAGAAGAATGGGTAGCTCTGAGGGATGAAGTAGTGAAGGCAGCAGAGGATAAAGTAGGTAAAAAGACGAGGGTTGCTAGAAATCCTTGGGTAACAGAAGAAATATTGAATTTAATTGATGAAAGGAGAAAATATAAAAATGCAGTAAATGAAGCAGGCAAAAAGGAATACAAACGTCTGAAAAATGAGATCGACAGGAAGTGCAAAATGGCTAAACAGAGATGGCTAGAGGACAAATGTAAGGATGTAGAAGATTATCTCTCTAGGGGTAAGATAGATACTGCCTACAGGAAAATTAGAGAGACCTTTGGAGAGAAGACAACCACGTGTATGAATATCAAGAGCTCAGATGGCAACCCAGTTCTAAGCAAAGAAGGGAAGGCAGAAAGGTGGAAGGAGTATATAGAAGGTTTATACAAGGGCGATGTACTTGAGGACAATATTATGGAAATGGAAGAGGATGTAGATGAAGACGAAATGGGAGGTAAGATACTGCGTGAAGAGTTTGACAGAGCACTGAAAGACCTGAGTCGAAACAAGGCTCCCGGAGTAGACAACATTCCATTAGAACTACTGACGGCCTTGGGAGAGCCAGTCATGACAAAACTCTACCAGCTGGTGAGCAAGATGTATGAGACAGGTGAAATACCTTCAGCCTTCAAGAAGAATATAATAATTCCAATCCCAAAGAAAGCAGGTGCTGACAGATGTGAAAATTATCGAACTATCAGTTTAATAAGTCACAGCTGCAAAATACTAACGCGAATTCTTTACAGACGAATGGAAAAACTGGTAGATGCGGACCTCGGGGAGGATCAGTTTGGATTCCGTAGGAATGTTGGAACACGTGAGGCAATACTGAGCTTACGACTTATCTTAGAAGAAAGATTAAGAAAAGGCAAACCTACGTTTCTAGCATTTGGAGACTTAGAGAAAGCTTTTGATAATGTTGACTGGAATACTCTCTTTCAAATTCTGAAGGTGACAGGGGTAAAATACAGGGAGCGAAAGGCTATTTACAAATTGTACAGAAACCAAATGGCAGTTATTAGAGTCGAGGGGCATGAACGGGAAGCAGTGGTTGGGAAAGGAGTGAGACAGGGTTGTAGCCTCTCTACGATGTTATTCAATCTGCATATTGAGCAAGCAGTAAAGGAAACAAAAGAAATATTTGGAGTAGGTATTAAAATTCATGGAGAAGAAATAAAAACTTTGAGGTTCGCCGATGACATTGTAATTATGTCAGAGACGGCAAAGGACTTGGAAGAGCAGTTGAACGGAATGGACAGTGTCTTGAAAGGAGGATATAAGATGAACATCAACAAAAGCAAAACGATGATAATGGAATGTAGTCAAATTAAATCGGGTGATGCTGAGGGAATTAGATTAGGAAATGAGACACTTAAAGTAGTAAAGGAGCTTTGCTATTTAGGAAGTAAAATAACTGATGATGGTCGAAGTAGAGAGGATATAAAATATAGACTGGCAATGGCAAGGAAAGCGTTTCTGAAGAAGAGAAATTTGTTAACATCGAATATAGATTTATGTATCATGAAGTCGTTTATGAAAGTATTTGTTTGGAGTGTAGCCATGTATGGAAGTGAAACATGGACGATAACTAGTTTGGACAAGAAGAGAATAGAAGCTTTCGAAATGTGGCGCTACAGAAGAATGCTGAAGATTAGATGGGTAGATCACGTAACTAATGAGGAGGTATTGAATAGGATTGGGGAGAAGAGAAGTTTGTGGCACAACTTGACTAGAAGAAGGGATCGGTTGGTAGGACATGTTTCGAGGCATCAAGGGATCACAAATGTAGCATTGGAGGGCAGCGTGGAGGGTAAAAATCGTAGAGGGAGACCAAGAGATGAATACACTAAGCAGATTCAAAAGGATGTAGGTTGCAGTAGGTACTGGGAGATGAAGCAGCTTGCACAGGATAGAGTAGCATGGAGAGCTGCATCAAACCATTCTCAGGACTGAAGACAACAACAACATACATTTGTCGTTTTTATCAGCGAATTTTTTCGTCATATATAAAATATTCATTCAAATGGTTTGAAACAAATCTTAGTGCTACTGGTGTAGTAATTTCCGGAGTTAGTACCTGTTGCCGTTAATAACAAACCATGTACAAAACTCTGCTGTCCAGTTACACTGATGTGACCACCGCCTACGTTCGACGTCAATGTGATGTAGCCGCTGTCAGACGGCAGATGTCAGCCCTTGCAATGCAGGGTGTATAAAGCCTTTCAGGGAGACCCGACAAACAGTGCAGGGGTCATAGTAAAGAGGAAACGGAGCGATGAATCTGACGTCCAAAAAAGCATGACCATTGGCTTTCGGGCCATTGTGGAAGCATGGTGGTAGCATTTCTGATATGGCTAAGATTACAGGGTGTTACAAAAAGGTACGGCCAGACTTTCAGGAAACATTCCTCACGCACAAATAAAGAAAATGTGTTATGTGGACATGTGTCGGGAAACGCTTAATTTCCATGTTAGAGCTCATTTTAGTTTCGTCAGTATGTACTGTACTTCCTCGATTCACCGCCAGTTGGCCCAATTGAAGGAAGGTAATGTTGACTTCGGTGCTTGTGTTGACATGAGACTCATTGCTCTACAGTACTACCGTCAAGCTACTGCTCATTTCAGCCTAAGTGTTCGTACGCTTCTCAACAACAGACTCGGTGACCGATGGATTGGTAGAGGCGGACCAATTCCATGGCCTCCACGCTCTCCTGACCTCAACCCTCTTTCATTTATGGGGGCATTTGAAAGCTCTTGTCTGCGCAATCCCGGTACCAAATGTAGAGAGTCTTCGTGCTCTTATTGCGGACGGCTGTGATACAATACGCCATTCTCCAGGGCTGTATCAGCGCATCAGGGATTCCATGCGATGGAGGGTGGATGCATGTATCCTCGCTCACGGAGGACATTTTGAACATTTCCTGTAACAAACTGTTTGAAGTCACGCTGGTACGTTCTGTTGCTGTGTGTTTCCATTCCATGATTAATGTGATTTGAAGAGAAGTGATAAAATGAGCTCTAACATGGAAAGTAAGCGTTTCCGGGCACATCTCCACATAACATATTTTCTTTCTTTGTGTGTGAGGAATGTTTCCTGAAAAATTGGCCGTACCTTGTAACACCCTGTATACCACGGGAGGGAAAAACATGCAATACATTCCATGTATATCTGTCAATACAACGTTATCTGGTGTAAATGCTCACGAAAATTCATATTACAAGACATCATATGCTCACAGTTTAAAACAGATTACATTCCAGTATTAAGCCAATGAAGTTAGATACTGTAAAACACATCGTAAACCCCTGTAATTAAAAGTACAGAACATAACGTATTTGGGTCAGGGGTGTATGACATGTAATGAAACATGCGATTGTAATGTGTACCTGCTGTCACGTTGTAAAATACACTCCTGGAAATGGAAAAAAGAACACATTGACACCGGTGTGCCAGACCCACCATACTTGCTCCGGACACTGCGAGAGGGCTGTACAAGCAATGATCACACGCACGGCACAGCGGACACACCAGGAACCGCGGTGTTGGCCGTCGAATGGCGCTAGCTGCGCAGCATTTGTGCACCGCCGCCGTCAGTGTCAGCCAGTTTGCCGTGGGATACGGAGCTCCATTGCAGTCTTTAACACTGGTAGCATGCCGCGACAGCGTGGACGTGAACCATATGTGCAGTTGACGGACTTTGAGCGAGGGCGTATAGTGGACATGCGGGAGGCCGGGTGGACGTACCGCCGAATTGCTCAACACGTGGGGCGTGAGGTCTCCACAGTACATCGATGTTGTCGCCAGTGGTTGGCGGAAGGTGCACGTGCCCGTCGACCTGGGACCGGACCGCAGCGACGCACGGATGCACGCCAAGACCGTAGGATCCTACGCAGTGCCGTAGGGGACCGCACTGCCACTTCCCAACAAATTAGGGACACTGTTGCTCCTGGGCTATCGGCGAGGACCATTCGCAACCGTCTCCATGAAGCTGGGCTACGGTCCCGCACACCGTTAGGCCGTCTTCAGCTCACTCCCCAACATCGTGCAGCCCGCGTCCAGTGGTGTCGCGACAGGCGTGAATGGAGGGACGAATGGAGACGTGTCGTCTTCAGCGATGAGAGTCGCTTCTGCCTTGGTGCCAATGATGGTCGTATGCGTGTTTGGCGCCGTGCAGGTGAGCGCCACAATCAGGAGTGCATACGACCGAGGCACACAGGGCCAACACCCGGCATCTTGGTGTGGGGAGCGATCTCCTACACTGGCCGTAGACCTCTGGTGATCGTCGAGGGGACACTGAATAGTGCACGGTACATCCAAACCGTCATCGAACCCATCGTTCTACCATTCCTAGACCGGCAAGGGAACTTACTATTCCAACAGGACAATGCACGTCCGCATGTATCCCGTGCCACCCAACGTTCTCTAGAAGGTGTAAGTCAACTACCCTGGCCAGCAAGATCTCCGGATCTGTCCCCCATTGAGCATGTTTGGGACTGGATGAAGCGTCGTCTCACGCGGTCTGCACGTCCAGCACGAACGCTGGTCCAACTGAGGTGCCAGGTGGAAATGGCATGGCAAGCCGTTCCACAGGACTACATCCAGAATCTCTACGATCGTCTCCATGGGAGAATAGCAGCCTGCATTGCTGCGAAAGGTGGATATACACTGTACTAGTGCCGACATTGTGCATGCTCTGTTGCCTGTGTCTATGTGGCTGTGGTTCTGTCAGTGTGATCATGTGATGTATCTGACCCCAGGAATGTGTCAATAAAGTTTCCCCTTCCTGGGACAATGAATTCACGGTGTTCTTATTTCAATTTCCAGGAGTGTATATTACGTTATTGATAGTGAAATGTGAGAAACACTGTAAGCAAGTGTCGTTTTTATCAGCTACTGTCTGATGTCATTCGTACCGTCTATCTGTGTAAGCTAGCAATCAGCAACTGTTACGGTTCAAAATAGTCAGCCATTTGACAATAGCCGCGTTGAGTGGCCGTGCGGTTTGAGGCGCCTTGTCACGAACTGCGCTGCCTCTCCTTCGGGCATTAGTGTTTGTTGCCGTGACCTTACATAGGTGGGAGAGGAGAAAAGGATTTACTGGTCAGCAGGCTTAGATACAAAACAAAACATACTGAAAGTGGCACTGTTCACTGAGGCACTCCAAGTGAGAGAATAGACTCACGCGGAGGTGGACCGAGACTGGAGTAGACGGACGCGCATTTGGCGTCGGCGACCAGATCGTCTGAGAACTCCGACAAAATGCGGAATCTAGGGGTTTCAAAGAGTCCCTTGGGGGCACTGTTTCTCCCAATTGAAACCACCCGGCCAATCCCGCAGGTCTCTTGCAGGCGCCTGCCAATCACGGATAAGTTAAGTCCCTTCTACTGCTCCTAAGGCGGCGATGTTAATGCAGTTGCACTAAGTCCGTATCTGGTATCAACGTTGTTGAGCTGAAAGCTAAACGTAATCGCTCAGCCAAATAAGACTTGCAACATTATTGTTATACGTCATTTAGCCCTGCCCCATGGGCTCCCCGGAGTAAGGACTGTTAGGACAACAGTTTTTTGGCGTTGTCGCTCTCTTTCTAACCCTTGCGAGTCTACTGGCGTTTCTGTTCTCAGGGCTGGTATCAAGCTGGCTTTATCGCTAATACGTGCCTGTTGGTTACAAAGTTCTACAGTGGCCACCTACCACAGCGTCTAGACGACATATGAAGTTACATGTCAATTCCTTGAGTAGTAGCTAGCGCACTGAGACCGCGTCTGGGGGAGTCTACAATTTCGCAGGGCTCTCCCCTTACCGTTTACTTCATGTCATTATGTCCCTCTTAGTTTTGTCTGCCCTCAGCACCGTCTCTGCTTCCGCGCCTTGTATCGCTTGTCCTCCTTTCTCACAGCTTCAAAATAACACTATAGTAGTAAGGAATAATCAATATATTACAGTGTGTTGTTTACTTAGTTTAAGTAGTGTGTACGTGTAGGGACAGATGATCTCAGCCGTTTGGTCCCTTAGGAATTCACACACATCTGGCATTATTTTCAAGGTTTGTTCATGGCTTCGGCAACGCGAAATTTATCCCGAGAGCCTCTCCTGTAGTTCAGGCTACCGGGAGGCCGTAGTGTCAGAGAGATCTGAAGATTAATTACAGAGTCAGCCGTTTCCTGAGCTCATGCTGTGGAGGCACGGTCACAAAGAGAAGCCAAATAAAGAAAACAATTCATATTAACTTTGTACTGTTTGCATTTAACGTTTTTATCACCGCATTTTTCTGTCACATGTAAAATATTGAGTCAAATGGTTTGAAACAAATCTTAGTGCTATTAAATGCAATAATTTCCAGAGTTTGTACGTCTGCCATTAATGACAAACTATGTACGAAACTCTGCTGTCCAGTCACATTGATGTGACCACCGCCTACGTTTGACGTCAACGTGCTATAACCACTGTCAGACGGCAGATGCCAGTCCTAGCAGTGTAGGGTGTATAAAGCCTTTCGGGGAGACCCGACAAACAGTGTAGGGGTCGCAGTAAAGAGGAAACGGAGCGTTGTATCTGACGTCCAAAACAGCATGACCATTGGTTTTCGGCCCATTGTGGAAGCATTTCTGATATGACTAAGATTATAAACGGCTCGTTTGCCATCGTCGTTAACGTATGATGTAGATGGCAAAATGACGCTATCCAAAACTGCCTCCGACGTAACTGTGGCGCACAACGGGACATAGATGACAGAGGTGAACGAGGGCTGCAGAAATGTGTACTCGCGAATGAACTTGCAACTGTTGAGCAAACTGACAGCCCAGATGAACCAAGTGGCTGCAGTGTTTCCTCAACGACTGTTCAGCCAACTTTGCTGTGTGTGGCTCTTCTCACCAGACGACTGGGTCACGCACCGGTGTAGACTTCTGCTCATCGGCGAAGAAGATTGGTATTTTCTTGCCAATATGGTGTGACCTCACGATTACTGCAACGATTACAGCAGACACGAAACGTGTCCATGTGCTACAGTACGGGACGTCCACAGTGTAAAACACCACAAGACGACCGATATCTCACCATCAGTGCCCGCCGACGGCCACGGATACTGCAGGTAGCCTTGCTCGGCACCTTACCGCAGCCACTGGAACAGTTGTCTCCAGACACGCAGTCTACAGACGACTGAACAGACATGGTTTATTCGCTCGGAGACCTGCAAGGTGCATTGCATTGACCCCTGGTCCAGGAGAGCCCGTAAAAACTTGTGTCACGAACAGAGTACATGGTCATTGGAACAATGGTCCCAGGTTATGTTCACTGACGAGTCCAGATATAGTCTGAAAAGTGATTCTCACTGGGTTTCCATCTGGCGTCAACGACGAATCAGATGTGAACCCCTTAACGTCCTTGTAAGGGACCTGTATGGAGGTCGGGTTTTGATGTTTTGAGGTGGGATTATGATTGGTGCAGGTGCACCCCTGCATGTCTTTGACAGAGGAACTGTAACACGTCACGTGTATCGGGACGTCATCTTGCACCAGTATTTCCGCCTTTTCAGGGGTGCAGTTAGTCCCAACTTCATCGTGATTGATGATAATGCACGGCCCCACCTAGCTGCCATCTTGGATGAGTACCTTGAAACAGAATATATCAGGCGAATGTCCTGGCCTGCCTGTTCTCCACACCCAAACCCCATTGCGCACCTCTGGGACGCTCTCGGTCGCCGTATTGCTGCACGTCGTCAAACCCCTAGTACACTTCAGAAACTCTGACAGGCACTGGTGCAAGAATCAGAGGCTGTACCCGAGCAGCTGCTCGAACACTTGATCCACAGTATGCCAACCCATTCTGCGGCCTATGTACAGGGTGTTTAAAAAATGACCGGTATATTTGAAACGGTAATAAAAACTAGACGAGGAGCGATAGAAATACACCGTTTCTTGCAATATGCTTGGGACAACAGTACATTTTCAGGCGGACAGGCTTTCGAAATTACAGTAGTTACAATTTTCAACAACAGATGGCGCTGCAAGTGATGTGAAAGATATAGAAGACAACGCAGTTTGTTGGTGCGCCATTCTGTACGTCGTCTTTCTGCTGTAAGCGTGTGCAGTTCACAACGTGCAAGTGTGCTGTGGACAACATGGTTTATTCCTTAGAACAGAGGATTTTTCTGGTGTTGGAATTCCACCGCTTAGAACACAGTGTTGTTGCAACAAGTCCAAGTTTTCAACGGAGCTTTAATGTAACCAAAGGACGGAAAAGCGATACAATAAAGGATCTGTTTGAAAAATTTCAACGGACTGAGAACGTGACGGATGAACATGCTGGAAAGGTAGGGCGACCGCATACGGCAACCACAGAGGGCAACGCGCAGCTAGTGCAGCAGGTGATCCAACAGCGGCCTCGGGTTTCCGTTCGCCGTGTTGCAGATGCGGGCCAAATGAAGCCAACGTCCACGTATCGTCTCATGCGCCAGAGTTTACAACTCTATCCATACAAAATTCAAACGCGGCAACCCCTCAGCGCCGCTACCATTGCTGCACGAGAGACATTCGCTAACGATATAGTGCACAGGATTGATGACGGCGATATGCATGTGGGCAGCATTTTGTTTACTAACGAAGCTTATTTTTACCTGGACGGCTTCGTCAGTCAACAGAACTGGCGCATATGGGGAACCGAAAAGCCCCATGTTGCAGTCCCATTGTCCCTGCATCCTCAAAAAGTACTGGTCTGGGCGGCCATTTCTTCCAAAGGAATCTTTGGCCCATTTTTCAGATCCGAAACGATTACTGCATCTTGCTATCTGGACATTCTTCGTGAATTTGTGGCGGTACAAACTGCCTTAGACGACACTGCGAACACCTCGTGGTTTATGCAAGATGGTGTCCGGCCACATCGCACGGCCGACGTCTTTAATTTCCTGAATGAATATTTCGATGATCGTGTGATTGCTTTGGGCTATCCGAAACATACAGGAGGCGGCGTGGACTGGCCTCCCTATTCGCCAGACATGAACCCCTGTGACTTCTTTCTGTGGGGACACGTGAAAGAGCAGGTGTACCGCCAGAATTCAGAAACAACTGAACAGCTGAAGCAGTACATCTCATCTGCATGTGATGCCATTCCACCAGACACATTGTCAAAGATCTGTGGGTGTAATTTCATTCAGGGACTACGCCATATTATTGCTACGCATGGTGGATATGTGGAAATTTATCGTACTATAGTGTTTCCCAGACCGCAGCGCCATCTGTTGTTGACAATTGTAACTACTGTAATTTCGAAAGTTTGTCTGCCTGAAAATGTACTGTTGTCCCAAGCATATTGCAACATACGGTGTATTTCTATCGCTGCTCGTTTAGTTTGTATTGCCGTTTCAAATATACCGGTCATTTTTGAAACTCCCTGTACATGTGCATGGTGATCGTGTCCCATATTGATGTCGGGGAACATGCGAAGGAAACAGTGGCATTTTGTAGCACATGTGTTTCGGGACGGTTTTCTCAAATTATCACCAATACCGTGGACGTACAGATCTGTGTGTTGTGTGTTCCCTATGTGCCTATGCTATTAGCGCCAGTTTTGTGTAGTGCCACGTTGTGTGGCACCACATTCTGCAATTATTCTTAACTTCATGAGCATGAGTGTAGATGGCAGGTGGTCGTTAGCGTGTACTGCGTGAAATATCTAAAACCAATCTTCGGAAGGATGCAGACCAAAGGAGGGAGCTTCTGGGTCTGGTGAATGTTTTGGTGGCATTCCCTTCGTGATCTCCTCATTCTGCAAGGCGCAGTAGATCAACCTAAGTAGGCATCTCTTCTTGGGGACCATTTCCTTCCCTACGTGCAATTTGTTTTTTCTCGGCACGATATCATCTATCAGCAGGACAAAGGAACGTATCACACAGCTCCCAGCCTACGTGCTTGGTTCGAAGAGCACGAGGATAAGTTTATCGTACTCACCTTGCCACCAAACTCCCAGGATCTAAACCCAAACGAGAATCTGTGGTACCACCTCGATGCGCTGTTCGAATTATGAATCCTCAACTGAGAAACGTAGGCCACTGAACACGCCACTGGAGTTGGCATGGCTGCACATCCCTGTCGGTATCTTACAGAACGTTATTGGAAAAATGGAAATGAGCGTTTGGCGTCATTGGACGGGAGGCCCCTTGCGGGGCAGGTCCGGCTACCTTGGTGCAGGTCTTATTACATTCGACGCCACATTGGGCGACCCGCGTCCCAGATGGGGATGAAATGATGATGAAAACAACACAACACCCAGTCCTGGAGTGGAGAAAATCCTTGACCCAGCAGGGAATGGAACCCTGGTCCGAAGGACGGCAATCCGTCATCTGACCATTCAGCTATCGGGGCGGACCTAATTGACTATCGTCCTGCACTTCTCGCAGCGATCCACACTGCATAAGTGGTTTTTCACGATTTTGACACTTGGTTAGAATAATGTGACTGGACAGTGTATATTCCCACATATTCCCAGCCTACTGTTATAAGTTCACCGAGCCATGTTGCGGCTCGCGTTGGTGCCGTGTGTAGTTTTCTGCCTGGCCGTATCGTTTAGTTGGCATGGTTGCATTTTTTATCTTCTTCTCGTGTTCACTGGCGCCATTCGGTTTCGTAATCGTTGCCTGTCCTCTAGTGGCAGCAGCGGCGCTTATTGATATGTGGTTCTGTTGCCTTGTATTTGGGGCGACCTCGGTTTTCTTCCGTGTCGGTGTCGTGTGAGTGGCAGTTCGGTTGGGGACTCAGGGGCAGCGAGGTCCGTGCAGAGCGGCAACACGCCGGGACCGCTGGCGGCGTGTATGGACTGCCGGATCGAAGGGCAGTGGTCCCGAGGGTACACGACCTCGTCGAAACCGGACCCTGCATGTTTAAGTCGAGTGCAGTGCCATTCGCTTAGAGAAACTTCCACCATTGTGAAATTTCGCGATTCTCCAGTGACTTCGTGTTTCTGCTTGTAGTGTCGCCGAGGCGAAAAGCAGCGACGGCGGATCTGATTAGACTTCCCGAGCCTCCATTCACTGTGATTTACATACGCTTCAGAAATTACAATCAAACTGCTAATGTGCACACATATTACCCTAGGCCAGTGACGCCCCTTACACATGAATGTACTTTCTTGTACTACATTTAGATTAAAACAAAAAAACAGTGTATGTGTGAAAGACCGCTGTAAAACGAAAACACAGTACACACAGAACGTTCGGCAGAGATTATTACTCTTAAATGTACTACTTTCCTGTACTTCACTACTGTCAATGCTAATGTTGTTGCAGTACACATAAATGCTATTGCATATAACGTGTAGATCACAAGTTTTTTTATACGACTGTTATAAGCTGTCCACCGCTAAATCACCGATTTATGGGAATAACAGACATTTAATTCAAGAAGTTATTGAGATCTTGCCGACTGCGGTCGTCTAGCGGTTCTAGACGCTCAGTCCGGAACCGCGTGACTGCTACGGTCGCAGCTTCGAATCCTGCCTCGGGCATGGATGTGTGTGATGTCCTCAGGTTAGTTAGGTTTAAGTAGTTCTAAGTTCTAGGGGACTGATGACCTCAGATGTTAAGTCCCGTAGTGCTCAGAGCCATTTGAACCATTTGTTTTTTTTTTCGAAATAATACACGTAATCGTGGATAGAAGAAAGTGTTAAAAGTGTATCCGCGAGGTCTCAGGCGCCTTGCCATCGTTCGATCAGCTCCCCCCCCCCCCTCCCTCCCCCCACCTGCGTCACAGGGTCGAGTGTGTTGTCCTAAGTATATTGAGGACCCCATCAGTTCGGTTCCATAGGAACTTTCCACCACACAAAGATATTTCATCCAGAAAGTGCATTTAGAGCACAAAATCACAGGCAAGCAGAAACGAAAAACATTTTTCTTTAAATGGCTCTGTGCACCATGGGACTTAACTTCTGAGGTCATCAGTCCTCTACAACTTTGAACTACTTAAACCTAACTAAGCTAAGGTCATGACACACATCCATGCCCGAGGCAGGATTCGAACCTGCGACCGTAGCGGTCGGGCGGTTCCAGACCGTAGTGCCTAGAACCGCTCGGCCACCCTGCCCGACATTGTTGTTTAAGACATGCTCATTATAAGCTATTAAATACTGGATTGGTACTCAATATGGTTCAAGAGATTATCAAACTTCAATGAAACGAATGTTAAATATCCATGATTGCAACCTAAGTCGCTTGCATTTTTGAAAGTAATAGGAGTAGAACGAGATGTGGAACTGTTTACAAACGCTTTGCCACACCTAGAAAAATTTTTACAACGTAGCTGTGTTAATTTATTACGAGGACGTGCTTTCAGGAGTGGCTTCGACTTCTTTACTTTGTTCTCAATTTCGGCTGAGGTATCACATGTCAAGCATAGTACTCAGTCGACTTCACCGCTTCGTCGACGGATATTTCTCCCATTTAGAGAGCGCCGAACTCTAGCGTGTAACATGGCAATGTGTGACACAACTATGCCAGCACTTGAGAGACACCGTGCTGTAATCGAATGTCTAGCAGCAGTTAACGTTCGTCCACACACGGACCACCGTCTCCTTCAGCATGAGATTACCAGACCACAAAAGAGCATTGCGACATTTGAACAACCCGACGCCTAACGGTCACTGGAGTCCATCATCCTGCACACAGTCCTGACTTAGCCCCATCCGGTTTTCAACTGTAACCAAAACTTAAAGAGCACCTTCGAGGATTTCACCTTACTATTAAAGAAGTGTGGCAAGCAGAGGAGAGGCTGTGGCTCCATCAACAAAGTCAAACATTCCACATTGGCAGTACCAACAAACTGGTCTCTTGTTCTGAGAGAAATATGTTAGTCGCCAGAGTGACTGTGTTGAAAAATAAGTATGTATAAATGAAGAGCAGAGATGTAGAAAGTTAATAATGTTTGTTTTATTTACAAAGCATTAAGAGTTTTAACATAAAAAACTCGATGGCAATACTTTTGCACATTACAACGTACGAATAACAAACGGTAGAAATGTATTGAAATACGAAGTGCAGTGCTCCTGTAAGATTAACAACAGGTAAAGATTTTACACCCATCAAGAAAGGTTTTGCATCACCCCAACTCCCAAACTCTTGAAAATAGACGTTGACTGTGGATAATGTATCACAGACATAATACCTTTGACTGTTTAGAAATGTCACCAAACCTGCCCAAAGATGTAAACAACTACGCACGAGCAACGTCTAATAGATGGAGGGGGTCCGACAGCCGATCAGTTGCAGTCATTTCACCAGGCAGGAGGTACACGACTCGTATTGTCTGCAGTTCAACCACGCCTAGACGGTCAATACCGCTATTCGATCGCGTCCGCATTGTTACTGTTGTCAGAAAGGGCTCTCAACAAGGGAAGTGTCCAGGCGTCTCAGAATTAACCTACGCTATGTTATTCGGACATGGAGGAGGTACAGAGAGACAGGAACTGTCGATATGCCTCGCTTAGGCCACCCAAGGGCTACCACTGCAGTGAATGACCGCTACCTACGGATTATGGCATGGAGGAACCCTGACACCAACGCCAACATGTTGAATAATCTTTTCGTGTCGACACAGGACATCGTGTTAAGACTTAAACTGTGCGCAATAGGCTGCAAAATGCGCAACTGCATTCTCGACGGACAAGGCGAGGTCATCTTTGCAAGCACGACACCATGTAGCGCGGTACAGATGGGCCCAACAACATGCCGAATGGACCGCTCAGGATTGGCATCTCGTTGTCTTCACCGATGAGTGTCGCATATGCCTTCAACCAGATAATCGTCGGGGACGTGTTTGGAGGAAAGCCGGCCAGCCTGAGAACCTTAGACACACTGTCCAGTGAGGCAGCAAGGTGGAGGTTCCCCGCTGTTTGAGCCGACGTATGCTGCCAGTGGTCTTGGAAGGTGCCATAACGGCTGCACGATACTTGGATGCCATCCTTCAACCGATAATGCAACCATATCGGCAGCTTATTAGCGAGGCATTCGTCTTCATGGACGACAATCCGCGCCTCCATTGTGCACATCTTGTGAATGATTTCCTTCAGGATAAATACATCGGTCGACTAGAGTGGACAGCATGTTCTCCAGACATGAACCCTGTCAAACATGCCTGGAATGGACTGAAAGGGTTGTTTATGGACGACGTGGCCCACCAACCACTCTGAGCGATCTACGCCGAATCGCCGTTGAGGAGTGGGACAATCTGGACCAGTAGTGCCTTGATGAACTTGTGCATAGTAAGCCACGACGAATATAGGCATGCACCAACGCAAGAGGACGCGCTGCGGGATATTAGAGGTACCGGTATGTGTGCAGCAATCTGGAGCACTTCCTCTGAAGGTATATCTTTATGGTGGTATAACATGCAATATGTGGATTTCATGAGCAATGAAAAGGGCGGAAATGATGTCTATGTTGATCTCTATTCCAATTTTCTGTACAGGTTGCGAAACCGTCGAAAGCGAGGTGATGGAAAACTTTTTTCATGTGTGTATTAACCTGCCATTTGTTTACAGGATTCAAAGATTTTGTTATTTCCCTGATGCTTATGAATGCCTATGAGAATATTATGCCATTGGGAGCTTTTAATGGAAAAACCTGTATCGTAAAAGATATAGTCGGCAGTGACACACCAACTGTTATTGTCGTGCGAGAGAAATCTGTGTTGTCTGCATTTCTTAACTTTTCGCTGACACCGGTGGCCAGACTTGCCATACAGTTGATAGCTTCCGTAGCTGTTACAGATTCGCAGTGGTTACTAATCCTCAGTAATTGGCAATTCTGCATGTTGCTGTTACGGAAATCTTACCGGCACTCTGCTTTAATTGCATCTCCACTAATAGCAGGAAACAGTAAATTATTTACGCAGCTAATGTGATTCGAACTGTAACATTACTTAACAAACGGTGGAATGAAACTTATCCCGAGTCACGAAATCAAGGTCTTTCACTGTCCATATACAAGGCTGAATCTGGTACGTTTTCAATTACCTTTACAGTTTTGTGTGAAAGGGTAACTAGATGAACGAATATAATTATTTACGTCTTCGTATTTTCCCCGGGCAAACACTGTTCCATAAAATTTCGGGGCTGCAGCCGCATACATTCGGCTCCTTCTTCTAATATTTCAGCTAAATACCGTCCAGTCATCTTCAGAGTGAGCCGGCAAATATAATTGTATCTGTGTCATTGATCCTCAAAATACTGCAACGGCTCTTTGATTAACAGCAACAACATGTTACTCGTACGCCGGAAGTATCTAACGATTTTCCGCTTAAATGAACTAATTAACACGTTCCCTAAGACCGCTATATTCTTGAGGTCACGTTCGCAGCTGTTTATGTATATTTTCCTGAAAAGACGGCCTTTGCTTCTCAGCGCCCGATAAAAGCTCGGAGTAAGATTGATGCGTCCTTAATGATGCAGTCGTCTACGGGAGCCTCAGGAAGGACTCAAGGGAAAGAAAAAGCAACAGAGTTGGCTCGCTGACGGAGCTGCGGCCTGGGGGACTGCTTTCTTGACCCTGGCGGACGAGCCCAGTGATCAGTAATGGGCCTTGGAATGCTGTACACACTAGCACAGATGTGCCCGGTTTCCGGAGTAGATATCTGCACTAGTTTTGAAACTTAATTCCTAAGTGGTTTGAGGCACTGAAACGGATATCCGATGATGTTGTAAGTGAATTAAAATTATATTTATTCTCAAGGCAATATGAGATAGAGTGTAAGTTGCATTCGTCCTTGTTGTAAAGTCTATGACAAAATGCATTCTAAAATAAATATATGAACAGATATATTACATACTAAACAAAACGTATGAAAATGTGAGACTGCTTATGTAAATGAATGCCTGAAAAAGTATATTGGAAACTAAGGACTCGGCGCTGGAAGAGAGGTTCCCAACCTGGAGGGGCTACCCCCGAGGGTAAAATGTAATTTTCTGAGGGTTAACGACAAACGGGTTCATTTGTGATTGGGTCAAGAGCCAAATTACTTTTAAAAGATAATTACTATCATAAATTCTGCGTAAGACCGGTGAAACACTATTAGGTTCTCAACTACAACTTTTTTTTTTTTTTCAAAAGCTATCATTAACGAAAGACACAACTTGGTGGAGTTCATAGCACGTGAAATGAATATATGAAAAACATTTTCCTCACATCGTCCTCATACTACATTCATACTTCGTACTTTGTACCATACACCTATGGCAGTAAAATTGCGACGTATACATCAAGGACGCCTAAATCTCTCATGAAAGTAACTGCCGTCTCCAATTTATAGGTAGTTCCCGCAAAAGCCAAGAAACTGCTTCATTATTCTGGAAACATCACCCAGCCTGTGGCTAAGCCATGTCTTCGCAATATCCTTTCTTTCAGGAGTGCTAGTTCTCCAAGGTTCGCAGGAGACATTCTGCGAAGTTTGGAAGGTAGGAGACGAGGTACTGGCAGAAGTAAAGCTTTGAGGACGGGCCGTGAGTCGTGCTTGGGTAGATCAGTTGGTAGACCACTTGCCCGCGAAAGGCAAAGGTCCCGATTTCGAATCTAGGTCCGGCACAAACTTTTAACCTGCCAGAAAGTTTCATATCAGCGCTCTCTCCACTGCCGAGTGAAAATCTCATTCTGGGTTATTATTATTATTATTATGGTACAAAGAATAGGTCAAAACGTTGTTGCGGAAATGACGAAAAAGCTTTGATTATTTAAACGAAGGCAAAACCTCCAAGACTGGCGATCTCTTACAGAAGTTCGAAATTTAGTGCGAATTTCAATGCCACACGCTTATAACAGTTCCCACAACTGAACGTCGTCTCGAAACGTAATAAAAAATTCAGAGAGATTCTGGTCTTATTTAAAGTATGCTAGGGGAAAGACGGTGCGTTCTCTGCACAATAGCTGTGAGAAATCTATCGATGAGAGTGCTGATAAAGCAGACTTACTGAACACAAGCTTCCAAAATTCCTTCACCAAAGAAGACAGAGTAAATAATCAAGAATGCGATTCACAAACTGCTGCCATCATAAGTGATTTAGGAATAGATGTCCTCGGAGAAGTGCAGCAATTTAAATCACTTAATAAAAGCAAGTCTTACGATCCCAATTATTTTTCTTTCACAGTATGTTGATGCCACAGCTCTGTACTTAACAATCATGTACAACCGCTGGTTCGACGAAAGATACGTACCGAAAGGCTGGAAAGGTGTACAGATCACACCAGTACTCAAGAAAGGTAATAAGAGTAACCCATTATATTACAGGTCCATAACATTATCGTCGACATTGCACAGAATTTTGGAAAATATATTGTGTTCGGACGTACTGAAGTACCTTGAAGAGAACTGGCTATTGACAAACAGTCAACACGGAATTAGAAAACGTTCTTGGGAAACATAACTAGCATTTTACTCACACGAAGTGTTGAGTGCTCTCGACAATGGATTTCCAGAAAGCTTTTGGCACTGTATCTAACAAGCAGTTTGTATTCATATTGCATCCTTATGGAATATCGTCTCAGTTGTACCAATGGATACGTGATTTCCTTTCAGAGACACCACAGTTCGTAATAACTGACGGAGAATCACTGAGTAAAACAGAAGTGATTTCTAGCATTTCCCTAGGTAGCGCTGTAGGCCCTCTGTTGTTATGTATCCATATATACGATAAAAGCATCAGATGATCAAAACAAATTTCAAAAAAAAAAGAAAAGATACCTGTATGGACCGAAAATTGGCAATTGATCATAAATAATGAAAAGTGCGAGGTCATCCACGTGGCTGCTAACAGGAATCAGTTACACAAACAATCAATCAAATGTAAAGGCCGTAAATTCAACTAAATATGGAGGAACTACAATTACGGATAACTTAAATTGAAAAGAACACGTAGAAAATGGTGTGGGAAATGCGAAACAAAGACTGCGTTTCATTGGCAGTACACCTAGAAGATGCAACAGATCTACTAAAGAGACTGCCTACATTACATTTATCCATCCTCTTTTGTAGTACTGCTGCAAGGTGTGGTATCCTTTGCAGATAGGATTACCGGTGTCCATCGAGAAAGGTCCAAAAAATGGCAGCATATTTTATGTTAGCGAGGAACACAGGAGAGTGTTGTGGACGTGATACAGGATTTGGGGTGGAAATCACTAAAACAGAGACTTTTTCGATCACCAAATTACTCCGTCGAATGCGCAAATATTTTTTTGACGCCAACCTACATAGGGAAAAACGATCATTATAACAAGACAAGGGGAATTAGCGTACGCACGGAATGATATGGGTGTTCGTTTTTTCTTGCGCTGTCCGAGAGTAGAATAACAAAGGTTAGATGAAACCTCTGCCAGGAATTTAAATGTGATTTGCAGTGCAGCTATTTGGAAGGAGATATTATTAAAGTCAGTGGTCAGATACAAACCATTGCCAATCTTAAAGCTTCCATTTTTCGTAGATCGGAAGTAAGGAGACATACAATCAATTGATTTACACACATTAGTCCTTATAGTAGGGCATACAATTTAATTTGGTTGATTTTAAATGGAGTGAAGGCGTGGGTGAAGTAAGCGTCGATAGGCAGAGGAGTGATGCAAAGGGAACATGTTTTGTAACAATTGTCTGTCCTCAGTGCGCTGATGTTGATGATGGTATGTGTGTGTGTGTTTGAGTTTGTGTGTGTGTGTGTGTGTGTGTGTGTATGTGTGTGTGTGTGTGTGTGTGCGTGTGTGGTGTGGAGTGGCAAAGAGTGGGGAGCGAGGGGGGAGAAGGGGCCAAGTGGCTAATAACTGAATGTACTCGAGGATAATGGTCTCAGAAAGTTTGAGAACCATTGTGCTTCTGATTATTAACATTAGGTTGAATAAATGAAGGTTTGGTTGCCAACACCGTTCTTTGCTCCATAACCCTCCTGGAAATGGAAAAAAGAACACATTGACACCGGTGTGTCAGACCCACCATACTTGCTCCGGACACTGCGAGAGGGCTGTACAAGCAATGATCACACGCACGACACAGCGGACACACCAGGAACCGCGGTGTTGGCCGTCGACTGGCGCTAGCTGCGCAGCATTTGTGCACCGCCGCCGTCAGTGTCAGCCAGTTTGCCGTGGCATACGGAGCTCCATCGCAGTCTTTAACACTGGTAGCATGCCGCGACAGCATGGACGTGAACCGTATGCGCAGTTGACAGACTTTGAGCGAGGGCGTATAGTGGGCATGCGGGAGGCCGGGTGGACGTACCGCCGAATTGCTCAACACGTGGGGCGTGAGGTCTCCACAGTACATCGATGTTGTCGCCAGTGGTCGGCGGAAGGTGCACGTCCCCATCGACCTGGGACCGGACCGCAGCGACGCACGGATGCACGCCAAGACCGTAGGATCCTACGCAGTGCCGTAGGGGACCGCACCGCCACTTCCCAGCAAATTAGGGACACTATTGATCCTGGGGTATCGGCGAGGACCATTCGCAACCGTCTCCATGAAGCTGGGCTACGGTCCCGCACACCGTTAGGCCGTCTTCCGCTCACGCCCCAACATCGTGCAGCCCGCCTCCAGTGGTGTCGCGACACGCGTGAATGGAGGGACGAATGGAGACGTGTCGTCTTCAGCGATGAGAATCGCTTCAGCCTTGGTGCCAATGATGGTCGTATGCGTTTTTGGCGCCGTGCAGGTGAGCGCCACAATCAGGACTGCATACGACCGAGGCACACAGGGCCAACACCCGGCATCATGGTGTGGGGAGCGATCTCCTACACTGGCCGTACACCTCTGGTGATCGTCGAGGGGACACTGAATAGTGCACGGTACATCCAAACCGTCATCGAACCCATCGTTCTACCATTCCTAGACCGGCAAGGGAACTTGCTGTTCCAACAGGACAATGCACGTCCGCATGTATCCCGTGCAACCCAACGTGCTCTAGAAGGTGTAAGTCAACTACACTGGCCAGCAAGATCTCCGGATCTGTCCCACATTGAGCATGTTTGGGACTGGATGAAGCGTCGTCTCACGCGGTCTGCACGTCCAGCACGAACGCTGGTCCAACTGAGGCGACAGGTGGAAATGGCATGGCAAGCCGTTCCACAGGACTACATCCAGCATCTCTACGATCGTCTCCATGGGAGAATAGCAGCCTGCATTGCTGCGAAAGATGGATATACGCTGTACTAGTGCCGACATTGTGCATGCTCTGTTGCCTGTGTCTATGTGGCTGTGGTTCTGTCAGTGTGATCATGTGATTTATCTGACCCCAGGAACGACCAATAAAGTTTCCCCTTCCTGGGACAATGAATTCACGGAGTTCTTATTTCAATTTCCAGGAGTGTAGTGGGAATATATGTGGTGTGAACATACCGTAGCCCTACTGCGCACGTGGTCCACACAAAGCCGAAACAGTCACGTGAGTGGCATGTTTTTAATGTAATAACTGAAAGTTTAATACTGCAGTTTTTCACTCTATCTGCTTAAGTATTTGTTTGCGAGACAGTGACGAGCGTTTCTGCTGTATACGCAAATCGAAACTCCTTGAAGAAGGATGTGTTACTATTAATAAGTACCACTGACGTCTACTAAATATAAATAACAGAAATGTCTCTCATGAAACATTAATAGGCGACTCAAGTATCGCGTCACTGTAACAAAGAATTATTACCATAGGGAGAATTCTTATGACTGGACGGCTACATATTTATGAGAGGAGAGCTAGATGTAATCGGCACTACGGGAATGTTTTGTCACAAAAGCCGATTACCTTTAGATAAAATTTTAATAAGACAATCTGTGCCATTACATCCGGATTACCAATTAGCTTATTTTATAACAATAGTATTGATGTTGGAATTACTTATAAGAATGTCACTGAGGAATACTATGTACGATTATCAAACTAGTCCAAAAAAGTTAACGAAGATCCAACATGCTGCAAAAGATGGGATAGAGGGCAAAGATTCATTCGTAAAAACATTTCGCTGTGTAATAAATGACTAATTTGTGGTCACTACTCGAAATTCGATGTTTTTCAGGAACACCTTTACTTTGGTACCCTAGGAAGGTACACTGCCGGGAAAAATGCAGCACCCTGAATGACAAGGTCATTCTATTGACAAATGAGGTGACAGGAAATTCGTCAACGTAGGAGTACATGATAACCAATTCTGGCCAAATAGAACACGCATGTCACAGTAGAGGAAGCTCAAACAGTGGCGTCGCTACACGGCTTACCACCATCCGGTGACAACGGCGGAGTGTCTCATGCAAACTATCATAAAGTTGCCGAATTGCATCCTTTGATAGACTGTCTGTAGCATCTTCCGCATTTTTTCCAATTCGGGAATGGTTCTTGCAGGCAGTGGAGAGAACAAGTAAGTTCCTGCTTCATGTCCGAACCATGTTCATTTGGGGAGACCAGGACAGATGTACACCACGAAGGGCATACTAAGTGGCAGCAGCCGTTTGTAGACTTGATTTATCCTGCATGTATCTAAGAAATGGCAATAGCAACGGGTTACAGCTTGTGAAATGTAGCAACTACTGGTTGCTTTATCCTGCAGACACACCAACTGAAGAAGAATTTTGGGTATAGTAAGTGGGTAATTTCCCCAACCCCCTCAAAAAATTAAAAGTACTAGGTGTCATGTAGTATTTTGTGTAATGTAATACCTTATATAGACACCTTTTATTAACCTGACACGTTCCACGTCATTACGGAGTGTCGTATTCATGATCTATGGAACAAGTAATAATCTAATCTAATCTCTAATCTACAGTAAGTTCTGACTGACGGCTCTCCACACCATGAAACCTGTGATGGGACCTGTGTCTCGTGGTCGAATAGGCAGCTCTTGAGGTCTGTGACACTCACATGTACGTCCACCAATCCCATACAAACAGAACGTTCCTCTCTGAAGACTATACAGCCCCATTCTACTCTGCAGTCAGCTATTTCGCGACGCTACAGTAGCCAAGTTTGGCGTTGTCGTGATTGGTATCTTGGCCAGAGGCACACGTCATTTTAATCGTGCAGAATGCTGACGATTGCCAGTGGTCCCGTTAGACATGGCAGCTGCAGCTTGTGTCTATATTTCGTCCCTAGATGATACTCCGTCGGCCACCGCTCTCGCACAATGAGCGATCTTGACGTTTTTCTGTGCTACTCGGAAGACCATAAACTGGTCTATAGGTATATAAATTTCCACAGGCCACTGCGAAAAGCAGCAACACACTACCGATACTTTGTGCCCAAAGTGTGCACCGGTCCGTCGATAGATCAATCCAGCATGTGGTAGGCCAGCATTACGCCCCTGTTCAATTTGCTGAAGCTTCTCAACACGAGGACGTACTTTCTCGGGGAAGGGGGTAGGGGCACAAGTTTATACTCTGTAATGAATGTTGCTAACGCTGTTCACCTCTGAACTCAGCACAATTACTGACTGAAATGTCAAAACAGGAGGTACACAGACAGAATTCTTAAGCACCATCTGACAGCCGATGACTTGTTCAAATGAACCACTAAGATTACAACCCGTCACTATGTACAGGTGCTATTCAACACAGTTCTCGAAAGTGTTGCATTTTTTCCTCAGTGTGTTTCGTAATGTCACCGTGGAAAAGTTTATTAAAACAGACTCGGTAACACGATCAACTAAAATACTAAACGTCAAAAATACCTTCTTTTCCGAAAGCAAAACACTGTGATGTCTGATTTGCGAAAACTACAAGTGGCATACTCTGGCATTTATCTTTGAATAGTTTTAAGGAAAGTTAATAGCAACTCTTGCATTGCCGTTGTTAAGATGCCTATGAAACGTGTATATACAAATTCCACCGCACTTTTCAGTGAGATCTGCAGTACTGACTATATAATGACATTCAAAATCTACTTTGTTTACGGACAATAAAAAAAAATGGATCAATTGGCTCTAAGCACTACGGGAATTAACATCTGAAGTCATCAGTCCCCTAGAACTTTGAAATACTTAAACCTAACTAACCTAAGGACATCACACACATACATGCCTGAGGCAGGATTCGAACCTGCCACCGTAGCAGCAGCGCGGTTCCGGACTGAAATGCCTACAACCGTATGGACAATCCTTAAGACGCGCCCCAGTCACGATAATATGGAGTCGTCACGTGTTGGCGACAAATTTTATGCTCTCTGCATCTGTATATTCCATTTTCTTTCCTGGCTGGTTGCGACTGATGAGAACTGAGATCTCTACAACTCTGAGGAATGTTCAAACGTTTTGGTAAGAGTCTTGTGATTTGGTATACGTGCGTGAGTGTACCCAGTGGTATATTGCAATACGATGGCAGAAGTAGACTTATCGAGGTAAATATACTAGTAAATGGCAGAAATATAAGTACAGGGCGGATTTTTAATTGAGGGTTTTATTTAGAAAAATGGGTGACCTTGCTCCAAATGAAACAATTCTAGCTTTGGAAGTTTTGCCTGTCAGTAATCCCCTGTCGCTTATGAAAACGAGGCAAATGGGAAAATAGTAACGAAAGTTCTTATTTTTTCAGAAGTAATCGCCATAACTGTAAATATCAGACTACAAGTAGTCAAAGTGCATTACAGAATTTTGCTAGGGAGCCCTTACACTTGATCCATACACTCCCGATCCCTCCCGATGTGATTTCCGTGTTGCTGGAGCCCTGTAGAAAGACCCTTCGTGATCGTAGATTTGGTTCGGACACAGAGCTGCATACCTGGATACGATCATGGTCTTATAGCGAAACAACCTAAGATTTACTTTCTCTCTTTAAAATTAACTATACCGATGTCAGTCTTGCGGGTAATTAATCGCTCGAGACTACATTTTGCCGATATTTGCGTAATTCTCACCTTTTTATGCAAAGCTGTTTTTATTTGTATCGATCCATTATTTTTATTTCTTTAGCCTACTGGATAGTACAAAATTATTTGGGATGATTTTTATACGAAAATATGCGCATTCCAAAAAAAAACTAGTCATTCACGAATTTTTACATTTAACTTTAAAAAACCGACAAAATAATTATTATCGTTGATAAAAATTCTGGAAATTTGTGGTAAGGACTATGGGACCAAACTGCTGGGGTCGTCAGTCCCTAGGCTTACGCACAGCTTATTCTAATTTAAACCAACTTACACTAAGGACAACGCACACACACCCATGCCCGAGGGAGAACTCGATCCTCCGACGGGGGGAGCCTCGCGAACCGTGACGAGACGCCTTTGACCGCGTGGTTACCACGAGCGGCTTTTGATACAACTCTTATTTTCCAATAATGAATGACTCTCTTTTTTCCTAACGTACAAATTTAGTATCACAGAGTAGCCCAGTGTAACCTGTTCTAAAATATCTCTGGTGTATGACGTCCGACCATGTGAAACAGCGTATGCTTAGTCCCAGTTCATTTACATTCTAGGCAAAGTTAAGGAAAGCCGTCGTCATCGTCGTAGTAATGTTTCGTCACTTTTTTGTGATGTATGTCGTATATTAAATGTATAAATGTGACTTGAAGAACTATGTGGTGATAACTGTGACAAATATCATGTTTGTACTAAAGAAAAAAAGTAAACAAATCGACAACAGTAAAACAAAAACAGTGTGCAGTCGCTTTCAAAACAAAAAACCAGGACCAACATTCTGAAAAGTTTCGATAAATGAATTTCAGCCCTTGGACCACCGAAGGCATCGAATAGAAAGATAAGTGGAGATCGATGCTTTATATAGCTATCTTTCATTGGTCTATTTTTATCTTGGGAAATTGTATTGTTTTGCTAACATGCGAGATGCATATTCGTTATGGTTATTGTCAGTAAATAGTTGTGGTTTATAAATAACTTGTTGTGGAACTGTACTCCTTCTGGATCTGCGTATTTTTTTTTTTTTTTGGGGGGGGGGGGGTGAGTTCACCCATCAGAAGACTCACATCTAGAAGGAGTACAGCGTCACAGTAAGGTAGACTGATGAGCGTAGCACGTTCAAAAACTCGTTGGCCAGTACCCTCATCCAACATTATGCCTTTCCACATTGTAACACTTGGATTACCAAAACAATCATGTTCGACCACGCTCGATGCATCCCTCTACGGCTATAGACGGGTGCACGTACTGCACCCGTAAACACTGTCGTCAAAATGTTTTGCACTAAAATTAGAAAAAACGCTCTTTTGGGATTCCTGTTTGTTCTGCACTAAGTGATCTTTCTAACTCGATTCTGAGTAAATTATTAATTAAAAAATGATTTTTTGCATCTTGTGGTCTGATACCACAGTCTGATACTGAACTTCGCTATGGCCCATAGTTATTGTAATACTTCGATATTAAGTGAAACGCAATGCGTATTTGGAAAATGTTGCAGTAAAAAATGTAGTCGCTTGCCTGTTTACATTTGGTGCACGTTAGGTCAACAGTGTGGCATACCAAATGTTGCCGACATATGGTAATTGTTACTGACGCTTGGATAACTGTCATACCTCTTACCAGCCTCATTTTCTTGAAGTTGCCTTCAATGAAACTGGCAGCAACACACGTCATGCAAGAGAAGTTCTGCCTTCTGTATGTTGCTGCTCGTCCCATCGCTTCTGTGAGAGCGTGAGTGTCACATGGATAATCATCACATTGTGAAACATTTATTGCTACGTGTTGTGTCTCATATCGTAAAACATTACTAAGAAACACGCTTCAATTGTTTATAACGAAAGCAACAAAATTTACAGACAAACCAAATATAGACATGATATGCCATCTGAAAGAGCATGAAGTCAGCTATAAAATAAGCGTATTTAACTACCAGTAAACAAATCTACTACGCATTATAAATACATATCTACATAATTCCAGAATGAGATTTTCACTCTGCACAAGAGTATGCGTTGATATGAAACTTCCTGGCAGATTAAAACTGTGTGCCGGGCCGAGATTCGAACTCGGGATCTTTTCTGTTCGCGGACAAGTGCTCTACGGACTGAGCTACCCAAGCACGACTCACAGGCCGTCCTCACAGCTTTACTTCTCTCAGTACCTCGTCTCCTACCTTCCAAACTTTACAGAAGCTCAACTGCGAACCTTGCAGAACTAGCACTCCTGAAAGAAAGGATATTGCGGAGACATGGCTTAGCCACAGCCTGGGGAATGTTTCATGAATGACAGCTTCACTCTGCAGTGGAGTGTGCGCTGATATGAAACTTCCTGCCAGAAGTGAAGCTGTGATAAGGGGTCTCGACCTCTGCTTGGGTAGCTCAGTCGGTAGAGCACTTGCCCGTGAAAGGCAAAGCTCCCGAGTTCGAGTCCCAGTCTGGCACATAGTTTTAATCTGCCAGGAAGTATCATATCTACATAATTGTTGTAACCACTTCTAAAGTAACAAAACAAAGTGTTCTTCACAGATACAAGAAAATGTTACCTTCCACATGAAAGACGACAGAGAAATTTTTGTTACTGCTCAATCTCCCCTCGTTAAGCCCAAGGCCATTTCAGCAACTACTTAAAAAATTTAAAAGAAGTACCCTGACTTTCGACGGGAGTACATTGAAAAAGCATACGTGGCTTATAACAAAACACAGCCAAGGAGGTCACTAAATTCAGAAACCCAAATTTGTCACCTGTCACACTCATTCCATCACGGTTACAGCGGTTTTGTTAAAAAAAACTGTAGTATTATTGTCCTGTATCCATTAAAACCTACCTCTCTTATCATTAAATACGTCAGGAGCATGGATGGCGAGAAGCGGATGTGCCGCGGATTTTTATGGGACAAAGTTGGAAATTATCATTTATTAATAAGCATAAAAACGATTTACATTTGGTACCTAAAACTTCTTTAGAACCATGAATCATGACTATATTTAACGGACGTTCGTTTTTGGTCACCTCAACAAGTAAATTAAACCAGTTTGTGCTCTTTGGAACCACCAAAAATAGTTCTTCATCCCTGTAACAAAAATACTCTTCAGCACAGCATTAAAACACACCTTTACAAAAACTATATTAATTTACTTCACGGAAATGTTTCACGTAGCCTTGCTTCAAGAACAGTCTAAAACCCTAACACAGTCGGATGATTACAAAACATTCACTTTGAATCGTGATAACACTCACATATACATACTACCATCTGTACTCACTCTCGGCTCTTTAAAAAAACCAAGTGGGAATTACCTCCACCATGCAACAAGTTTTCTTACATCACTTCAAACACATATAGAGATTGAAACATAATAGAAACGAAATTAATATTAATTTAATTTAATTAAATCAATGTTAATTAAAATTGGGAAGGGAAGATATCACTGCCACAGAGTAATAGCAGCAAGCCCCTCTTATATCAATGCCAAAGAAGTTCCTGGAATGGCTCAATAAGCTTATCCATATTGATGCGAGGTGTTACAGAGACGTGTAAAACGTAATTGTTTCTGGACGGACGTGTGTAGACGGATGTCCACTGGACGTTCTTGCTACACACTATTTTCAAATGAAAGGACCTCACTAAATTCACTCGGTACATAATCCAGTCAAAATTATCGCAAATTGCTACGAACTAGAGCGATCTAAGGGGACAAAACAGTGAGAGCTGTGGGGCAACGGTCTGCCACTGAATGGTATGGAAAGTGACATCTCGGGACCGACGTTTTGGCTTCTGGAAACAATAACATTCTGGAACCCAACACTCCATGTTGTGTATCTCCCAACAAACCTTCCGAAATAGTAACAATTTGGAACCTCAACTTCGTGAGCAGTACCTTGGATCATCTCTGTGGACTGACAGTGTGGGACATCCTAGAACTTAAGTAGGCGTGAGTGTACCCATCTACATGCGATGTGAACTCAGCTGGACTAAGAGGAAAGTGTGAAAAGTGTAAATCTGAAAAATGTAGAGTATACTATGTAATGCACCAGCCTGACATTCAGTGGAAGTATGTTATGGGGTAAGTGTGTTTCACCTCAACTCCTCCTAGCAGACTTCACAACCTGTGGCCAAGAGGATCAGCAAGATACCTGTGCAATTCCCATACCAGGGCCGGAATACTACTGAGGTGACCTGGTGCAAGAGACAGTCCAACAAAGCAGCTAGCTGGATTGCCTCATGTCAACCTAACACTCACTACTGAGGTCCCTGTTTGATCAGAAGAGCAGACCAGTGGTATGAAAGCTGGGAATATCTACCATAAATATCTGAACCCCAGACCCAGCAGTATGGTGTGTTCTACTGATACCAACTCTCGCATGCTTTTCACTCCAGCAGACGGCCCAACGTCGGTCACCCAGCGTCGATTACATCCGGCCGCTACTTCCGCTAACTGATGGTCTGTCGACCGCTTCAACGACTGACACTCGCTGGACTTGCAATATCACCATCCATCTGGGACCACCGAACGGCGTACCAGACGGCCTCTGAGTCTATTCTTCAGATGCTGTGCAGTAGTACACGTTTTTTTAAGACTGACTGTCCGATGTGCACGACCGCTGGCACGGCAGTGTGACATGTGTACCGATGTAAGGCAATAAATTCGACGATACTACCGGGCGACGTTAAAAACTATTGGGAAGGACAGATAGTGAAACACATCGAACAAATAATCCAGTGCAAGTACTACTCTGAAAAGAAGAGGTTGGCACAGGAGAGGAAGTTGTGGCGCTCGCAAAAACCAGTCAGAAAACTGATAATGATGTACTAAACTCGGTACTATAAGTGGCAGAAAAAGCCCCTTTGAAGCAGTTAAGTTTGAGAAGCTATTGAATAATTAATAGGTTTCTGGAACCTATCACCTGCATGTAACTGGATCGTTATAACCTTGAAAGTTGGGTATTAAAAAGCGCTGTCACTTCCTCAGCAATTTTGCTTTCAATAACTCGTGATATGAGCTTTTCTAACATTTTGAAATTAGACATGGTTTTGTGTTTAGTCATAATTTTGCAATTAGTCCTTCCCATATCTGAGCAGAGTAACTGCAGACAGAAGCCAAGATGCTCATTTCACAGTGATCAGCTGTATGATACTGACTATTATACTATTGTAATATTTATACAATCTTGAGAGTCATCTTTTTCAGTGATTGATGTTCCAGTGTACAGGCTATGATCGGGTCGTAATGCGTGTGCGACTTTTGTAAGTGTGAGCTATGGCGTTAATATCTTACAATTTTTCAGACTTAGACTGCGTTACTAAAACTGTTTATTGGATAATGAATTTGTTTACAACAAGGTATAGTTTTACTAAATCAGGGATCAGAAATACGACTCGCATTGGTAGTTGAATCTCACAAATCAGCAGCCCGTTTTCAAGGTTCAACATGTGCACATATCTCGGGTTGCGGTGGTGATAGAAAAGTAGGCTCAATTGCTTTGGATTGCTCTTAGTCTAGGAGTCATTTGTATACTCAACTGAAGGATCATCTTAGTAATTTTTGAGAACTTTTCTCGGGGAGAACAGCAATCTGGAAAAATGTACTTTAAAAATGAACTCAAACTTTCACGACAGTAAAAATAAATAAATAAATTATTTCAATGGTAACCGGTTTCGATTACTTGTCGACCGTCTTCGGAACTCATACCTTGATGGTACACGGTGGTGATGAATGTAACGTGTGCTATAACATCTGGAGTTACATCCTCTCCATTCACCGCCACCGTCTATCACATGGTGTGCGGTCGACACTACTTGTGTTCATTTCTAAAAATCGTCTTAGTGTCATTATCCTATTATTATCCTAGTGCTTAGGCAAATGGAGCGAAGTGTTTGGTTCTTTTTGCATTTGATGTGGCCTGCTATGGACATTAAGGGACTTATCGGCGCACCATTAGTTCGTGGGCGGTTCCTTATAAATACCCGAAAAAAGGTTTTTTACCATTTTTCGAACCAAAATCGAGCCTTTGTTGAATAAACTACAGAGGTTAGTAGATGTTTTGATCCGTTTCCGAAATACAGAGTTTCGAAGTTACCTTACATTTACACGTAAAATACGCATGTGCGATCCAGTATAAGCGAAATGTAAACAATAAACAGTTACAGAAAATAGCTCAAATTTTTTTCTCTAGACACACCACAAAGAAATGTTTCTTGGGTAGCAAAATGGAGTTGAAGCTGCAAGACGGCTATGCACAATAAATTGGAGCAGTGTTTACATATAACCCTAAAATCACGATCCCGAACAACCTGGCCACATTTCTTGATATCTTTATCAGTTTCCGAGATAAAGATGTTTAAAATTACCGTTCTTGAACAAGTAAAATGTTCACGTAATGTGCGGTGTGAGATGTAATCGTAATTTATAAAGTGGTCAAGCACGAAGATATATGCTGTGAAGTGTCTCCGTTATCAGTTCTAATGTGTTTTCTCTATCATCAGAAGAATAATGGGAACCGCATGTTGCAGTAGATGTAAAATTGTTATACACGTAAATGTTCAAATGTGTGTAAAGTCCTTTGGGACCAAACAGCTGAGGTCAACGGTCCCTAAGCTTACACACTAGTTAATCTAAGTTAAACTAACTTACGGTAAGGACAACAACATATAAATCCATGCCCGGAGGAGGACTCGAACCTTCGAAGGGGAAGCCGCGCGAATCGTTACAAGGCACCCCAGACCGCACGGTTGCCCCGAGCTGCTATACAGGTAAAATTCGGTCGGATGTATATAATTATTTTTGCGTTGTTTCAGTTTCAAATAAGCATATTATCAAAATTTTAAGGACCCATAAAGCATTCTTCATATAATTATCATTCCCCGCTGTGGCAGTAAAAAGAAGAGAACCAGCGGAAAATACTCATATCAGGAGCTTCTGTTTAATAGAAAAGTGGGTTAAAAGCTGCCTCGTTATAGTGTAGGTTCATGAACGATTTTAAAATTTTCTCCAAAACTTTGGCTTGCGAATATATTTGCAGCTTTTTATTCAGAGACGGGAGACAATCGCTGTGAGAAAGAGATGGAAAAGTAGTAAATACCGGTAAACAGTATTGGTTGTGGTTTAGAACGGGTGAAATAGACAGTGGCGTGTACTTACAAGAGAGGGCACAGTGGCAGTGCAACGTGGTTGACAGGGACAGAAGAGTGCTAGTCAAGAGTGAAGGACACAGCACTAGTGCGGCAGGAATAAAGATAAGGTGAAAATGGAAGTGGGTGAGAGTCAATTATAATGAGAGACAGAGCCTATGACAGTGACAACGAGGAAGAAAGAGATAGTGACTGTGACAAGATAAAGCAGCAGTGGGAAGGAGTGAATGAGGTAGTAGCATTAAGAAAGAGTAAGAGAGAGACTGTGATGTAAGAGGAGGCAGTAGTAGTAGACGGAACGACGGAGATTGTGGCTTTAACACAGTGAGCCGGCCGATGTGGCCGAACGGTTCTCGGTGCTTCAGTGTGGACCTGTGTGACCGCTACGGTCGCAGGTTCGAATCCTGCCTCGGGCATGGATGAGTGAGATGTCCTTAGGTTAGTCAGGTTTAAGTAGTTCTAAGTTCTGTGGGACTGATGACCTCAGCTGTTAAGTCCTATAGTGCTCAGAGCCATTTGAACGATTTTAAGACTGCGACGGAGAAACAGTAAGAGCCGATGACAATATGTTGGGCTGAATAAGTATGTGAGACTAATCAAGTGTGAGAGGAGGCTATGAGCAACTTAACACGTATGGACTACTGAGTCTGAGTGAGTTGCAGTAGGGGACTTTTGGGTGTTAGGAGTGAGTTGCATGTTAAAAAGAGTGTGAGTATGTGACTTCGTAGGCTTTCCCGACGTAATAAGTCTTGAAAATCTCTTCGGGTTTGCTGCCGGATCCTAAAATCAACTTGACTCGATATTTCGGCGAGCCAACTGGTCGCCATCTTCAGGAGAATGCTGCTTGCTGATGAGTCCCGCTGAGAACTCAGGACTCATCAGCAAGCAGCATTCTCCTGAAGATGGCGACCAGTTGGATCGCCGAAATATCGAGTCAAGTTGATTTTAGGATCCGGCAGCAAACCCAAAGAGATTTTCAAGAGTGTGAGTATATTCGCTTGGCAAAATTTTTGGGATAACTTTTTAAAAGTGCTGGAGGAAGGAGGAACGGCGAAGCTAGTACCCCACCTTTCAGTCAGATTCTTTTAAGAAGGAGAATATTCGCCTTTTTCGTGCTCCGATAGAAACATTTTTTTTCCGTTGGCCTGTAGTTCAGCCCATTTGTTGTGATGTGTTGGAAGATGATTATTCGTTCGTTTAAACTTAAGGAATAAAATAAACGCCGCAGACTGGGCAGAAGCGACTCACGTGGAAGACGAGGTGCTCCCGCACGGTGAGCGCGCCAACGAACAGGTCCCGCTGGCGCACGTAGGCGGAGAGCGCGCGCACCGCCAGCGGTGTGGCGGGGCGGCCTGCCAGCAGGCGCTCGCCCTCCACGACGCGCGCGCCGGCACCGCGCAGCGCCAGCGCGTCCAGCAGCGTCGTCTTACCGGCACCGCTCGCGCCCAGCACACCCAGCAGCTCGCCGGGTCGCGCCTCGCCGCTCACTGTCACACAAAGCGAGAATACGTGACACAGAGTTAATGGTGCAGACTTGATTTACAGGACGGAAACTACGCGAGTTTATGTAGAACAGGCGAGAAAACTTACTACTGTTCTACACTGTCAAGAAACATCAATGTGACCACCTGTCAGAAGTCCCTATTACCACATTTCTCGTCATGAACCACAGCAAAAAAGCAGGAAAACAGTCAAGTTCCGAAAGGCAATGCCAGAGATATGGAGCCATGCTGACTCCAGCACAATGACCAGCTGCCCTAGTTTTCTCGCTTGAGGATCGATGGTGCGAACTGCGAAATTGAGGTGGTTCCACTGATTCTCTATGAAGTTCAAATCCGAGGAATTTGGTAAGCAGAGGAGTACGGTAAACCAAGCCAGGAGGTTTTTGAGCCATGCACGTGTACTGTGAGCTGCGTGGCCCACTGCTTTGTCTTGTTGATAGATGCCATTGTGCCAAAGAAAAACAAACTGCATATAGGGGTGGATAAGGACCCCACGGGCAGATATATACTTCAAGTACCTTTTTTAACTCATTGTGCCTTCCAGAATGACAAGGTCACCTGCCTGCCAGTGTAGCCGTGGGGTTCTCAGTGCTTCAGTCTGGAACTGTGTGACCGCTATGGTCTCAGGTTCGAATCCTGCCTCAGGCATGGATGTGTGTGATGTCCTTAGGTTAGTTAGGTTTAAGTAGTTCTATGTTCTAGGGGACTGATGACCACAGATATTAAGTCCCATAGTGCTCAGAACCATTTGAACCATTTTTTTGATGAGGTCACCAAGGGAATGACCTAGAAATATACATGACGATACTATCTGTTCCCAAAAGAACAGTTACCATAGATGACCGTGCAGCTTTGCTAGAAATGAAATGATAGATCCCGGGTTCGAGTCCTGGTTGGGGAACACATTTTCAACATGTCCCTAATGAAGTACATCAACGCCTGTTTGCAGCTAGGGTGTCCATGTAATTATCACTTAGAAATATTCCTGACACCATAACGTTCCCCCTTCCGCCTTCGATCCTTCCAACGATTTGCTGTGACATCTTACACACAAACGGTGGTATGTCATCTTCAAAAGGCTACCTGTTGCGACTCATTGGATGTTCAATTGCGTTATCGGCATGCAAATTCCAGCCTTCATCGCTGACGAACAGCAGTGAGCATGGCTGCATGAACCACTAGCCTGATGCAGAAGCCCATATGCAGCAGCAGTTGCTGGACAGTCATTGATGAGTGACTGTTTGTCAACTGCCCTACTGTTGCACGGATATTCACTCGTTACGCCTCTCCGTAGTAGCTGCGCACTCTTGTCATATGTCGCCCATGGTATACCACATTTGCCTCGGGTGGAGAGAGTCATTTTGAGATGCATGATTTATTTTGACTACAGAGATACACGAAAAATTTACGAACTCATCCACCCCCTCCATCCCTCCTTCATCCCCCCTTCCATCCCCCCCCCCCCCCCCCCGGCCACCGAAACGCTTTATACACTATCCACTGTTAGCGCTGCCACTTAGTGTCTGTCAATAGATATTGAAAAATAGGCGGTGCTTTTCTTGATATGACAGGGCCGTGTATAGAAAATATATTTAAGGAGCACACCTAAGATCGCTGGTGCAACAAAGCTTTCCTAGTGATCGGAAGAAAGTAAATTCTACTCCCGTTTTCATCAAGGGACATTTAAAAGATACACGAATTTATAGGGTGTATTTCTGCACTGAGTATATTTGCAGAATTTCGAAATATGTTTTATGTTTGCACACTATTACTTTCTTGGAGAAAGAAAATCTTCTTTGTATTTACCTGCATGGATTATCGAAACAACGCTAGTGTGAAACGCTCGTCTCCATGACCCACAAGTTAGTTGTTCAAAATGGTTCAAATGGCTCTAATCACTATGGACTTAACATCTGAGGTCATCAGTCCCCTAGACTTAGAATTACATACACATCCATGTCCGAGGTAGAATTCGAACCTGCGACCGTAGCAGCAGCGTGCTTCTAGACTGAAGAGCCTAGAAACGCTAGCCCACAGCGGCCGGCAAGTTAGTAGTTCCTGACTTCAAAAAGGCGTTCGATGTATTTTTGGACTGTTGCCTAATAAATAAACACGATTTGCAGACAGTATTAGCATAGCTTTGAGATTGGAGTTAAGAGTTCCTGGAAAACAGAGCACAGCAAGCAATTCCTAATGGTGACAAATCTTTAGCCGTAAAAGTTACTTTGGATGTACTCCAGGGTAGTGTTATAGGACAATTACTTGTCAAAATACTTACCAGTTACCTTCAGTGTAACTGTGAAAGCTCCATGAGGTTTTTCGCAGATGATGCTGTTGTACACAGAGAAGTCATAAATCTAGAAAATTTTTGCGACATTAAGTCTTACACAGAATCACCGATTGATGCAGGGAGTGGCAATTGACCCTTCACATAAATACATATAAAGAAATGCTCACAAATAGGTATAAAGACGGTTATTGTAGGGTTACATGATAGCAGAAAGATCACTTGAAACAGTCGCTTCCGTTAAATCTCGAGGAGTTGTAACCTCCCCCTCACTTATCGACCTTAACGACAATGAAAAATTAAACCGCGTGTACCTAAGGGCAATTTGGGAAAAGCAATCGTCATCGAAGTTAATCTGTCGGTAAAGAGAGAGGAAAGGGTTACATCTAAATGGAAAGAAAAATGCAAATGAAATTGGTGGAAATTAATTTTGAAAAGGAGTAAAGTTAATAAAGAAAGTAAATGTGAAGTCGTTACGTTAACAATTAATTGGCGTTAATTAGATATTTGAGATTTGGGGAAAATTACGGTCGCCAGTACCATGGACAACTACTATAATAACTGAAAATGAAAGATTAATGCACATATATTTAGCGTGGTAGCTGAAGGTTGACACGTGTTGTGTGAAAACTGAATGCTTGTCAGAGGTAGTAAATTTCGCTACACTCTGACTTACTTTAGAAAAAGAAGTAATAAAACCGGAAAATTGAAAGTTAGTTAGTGACTGAAATTAATAGTGAACTTTCTTTCTGTAGCACTACAAAATTCAATAAAATAAGATTAGTCTTGGGCTACCTCAACAATCATTTCTAAAGCTCCTTGAATCTACGCAATTTAGAAATAAGAGATTTAACTTTGAACTTGAATTAAATGATTCTGATTAATTAACAATAGTAAAATTTAGTACATACCAAGCTGAGCTGCAGTCAGCTGAAATATTGTAACAAAACTCGAATTCTTAATTTCTGCTTGTGTAATCTAAATATTGTAGCCAGCTTATGAATACTTTAACTGAACTTTTACATTAAAACAGTGAAACGGAATGATATTACTTTAATGCTGGCGTATGAATTTCAACGACACTCGGGTTCATTCTGGAAATTTAACAGTTTGAAAAGCTGAGGTCTGGCATACAGTTCTAAAACTTTACGTGCTTCCAGTCTTCCTTGTTGGTTGATTGAAGGTTTGAAGTCGTCGATCGAGGAGGTGGCGACAGTCACTTATTGTCGGCCGTCACTGTTGCAGAAGCTGGATGTTGGTGCGCCTTCTTCTCGACATTGTCACCAGGCGGCAGCTAATGCTTCCTGTCCGCGACACCATGTCAGAAACTATCACAGCAAATCAAGCGCAATTACATGCTGCCAAACCCCGGAAGCGCGGCAACTCGTCGGAGCGTCACACAACACACCTGCACCACCGCCCTACTCCAGCCAGACTGTGCCCGCGCTCCATCCGGCAGAGTTAACACTACCGAAGATCCTAAACACTTTGGTTCTGCACGCGACCTATCGATGTAGTTGTTCGATAGCATAGTTTTCCCTAGGCCAGACCCAGCGTAAAAATACAAATAATATTTACAAAACAAACCAATTATACATCGACATGTATAAAGACACAGAAATGTCATATCTTCAGGTAACAAATAAAGGAAATGAATTTATAGCACAATATATGAAATTAGGGGGATATGCATTTCCGGCGTTACAGGGTATGCGTACGGAGCAATGTAAAGTGGGACGACCACACAAGACTAATCACACAGGATGACAATTATTAAACTGTACGAGAAAAAACCCTAAATTAATTACAAACTACGGCGTTCGCACTCTTAATTCAATATGTAAACGTCACTACAGACATTCAGGTTTAGGTTATGACATTTTCGATACGCCTGCGATTGTTGGCGATGATGTGGCGCGGACGAATAGCGAAATTCTACATGATGCGCTGAAGTGTCGGAACATCGGTGTTGTCGGTGGCCTCCTGAGGCTGTTTTCACATCATCAATGACTTTGGGGTTACTGCTCTACACCTTGTCTTCAATATCGCCCCAAAAAAGGGACTCACATCTGTTCAGATCAGAGGTATATTACGGCCTATCGAGGCGCATGCCAGTGGCATCTGAGTACCCCAGAGCCAGAATTCTCCGGTACATCAGACACTCTCCTGCATCGATGGGATCGACATCCGTCTTGCATAAACCACATCCTGCCCAAATCAGGCTCACTTTGGATACCGGATATGAAATCCTCTTTCAAAACCTTCGGTAGTCACCATTTCATTAAGGAATAGCGAACCGATTATTCCTTGACTGAACATCGCACACTACACAATCACATGTTGAGGGTGAAGAGAATTCTCGATGTGAATGTGGATTCTCAGTCCCATAAAAGTGCCAATTTTCCTTACTAACGAAATCGAAATCAAGGTGGGCTCCGCGTTCGCATGTGCATACGACACTCAAGCGCCAAAGAAACTGATATTTGCATTCGTATTCAAATATAGAGCTATGTAAACAGGCAGAATTGGGCGCTGCGGTCGGCAACGCCACTATAACACGACAAGTATCTGGCACTGTTGTTAGATCGGTTGCAGCTGCTATAATGGATGAATATCAAGTCAGAGCACGAGCGATGGGACACAGCATCTGTGAGACGCCGTGAAGTGATGATTTCACCGTATGACCACTTCACGAGTGTACCGTGAATATCAATAATCCGGCAAAACATCACATCTCCGATATATCTTCGACCTGGAAAATACACTGTTGGCCATTAAAATTGCTACACCAAGAAGAAATGCAGATGATAAACGGCTATTCATTGGACAAATATATTATACTAGAACTGACATGTGATTACATTTTCACGCAATTTTGGTGCATAGATCCTGAGAAATCAGTACCCAGATCAACCACCTCTGGCCGTAATAATGGCCTTGATACGCCTGGGCATTGAGTCAAACAGAGCTTGGATGACGTGTACAGGTACAGCTGCCCATGCAGCTTCAAAACGATACCACAGTTCATCAATAGTGACGAGCCAGTTGCTCGGCCACGATTCAACAGACGGTTTCAATTGTTGAGATATCTGCAGAATGTGCTGGACCGGGCAGCAATCGAACATTTTCTGTATCCAGAAAGGCCCGTACAGAACCTGCAACATGCGGTCGTGCATTATCCTGCTGAAATGTAGGGTTTCACAGGGATCGAATGAACAGTAGAGCCACGGGTCGTAACACACCTGGAACGTAACGTCCACTGTTCGAAGTGCCGTCAGTGTGAACAAAAGGCGACCGAGACGTGTAACCAATGGCACCCCATACCATCACGCCGGGTAATACGCCAGTATAGCGATGACGAATACACGCTTCCAATGTGCGTTCAGCACGATGTCGCCAAACACGGATGCGACCATCATGATGCTCTAAACAGAAACTAGATTCATCCGAAAAAATGGCGTTTTGCCATTCGTCCACCCAGGTTCGTCGTTGAGTACACCATCGCAGGTGCTCCTGTCTGTGAAGCAGCGTCAAGGGTAACCGCAGCCACGGTCTCCGAGCTGATAGTCCATGCTGCTGCAAACGTCGTCTAACTGTTCGTGCAGATGGTTGTTGTCTTCCAATCGTTCCCAACTGTTGACTCAGGGGTCGAGAAGTGGCTGCACGATCCGTCACAGTCATGCGGATAAGATGCCTGTCATCTCGACTGCTAGTGATACGAGGCCGTTGGGATCCAGCACGGCGTTCCGTATAACCCTCCTGAACCCACCGATTCCATATTCTGCTAACAGTCATTGGATCTCGACGAACGCGAGCAGGAATGTCTCGATAAGATAAACCGCAATCGCGATAGGCTACAATGTGACCCTTATCGAAGTCGGAAACGTGATTGTACGCATTTCTCTCCCTTACACGAGGCATGACAACAACGTTTCACCAGGCAACGCCGGTCAACTGCTGTTTGTGTATGAGAAATCTTCCTGAAGTCATCACGTTGTAGGTGTCACCACCGGCGCCATTTTTGTGAAAATGGTCTGAAAGGCTAATAATTTTCATATCACAGCATCTTCTTTCTGTCGGTTAAATTTCGCGCCTGTAGCACGTCATGTTCGTGGTGTAGCAATTTTAATGGCCAATAGTGTAGCCAACGAAGCCTGAAGAGGATCGTTCAACGTGACCGAAGTGCACCTCTTCCGCAGATCTCTTCAGATTTTAATGGTGGGCCATCAACAAGTGTCAGCGTGCGACCGTCAACGAGACAACGTCCATATGGGCTATTGGAGCCGAAAACCCACTCGTGTATCCTTGCTGACTGTTCGACACAAAACGTTACGCCTCGCCTGGGCCCGTCAATTCCGAAATTGTAGACTGGACACATGTTGCCTGGTCGGACGAGTCTCTTTTCAAATTGTATCGAGATGTACGGGTATGGAGACAGCCTCATGAATCCATGGACCCTAGATATCTTCATGAGAGTGTTCAAGTTGGTGGAGACTCTTTAATGGTGTGAGGTGGTGTGTAGTTGGAGTAATATGGGACCCCTGACACTTCTACATAGACTCTGGCACGTGACACGTACGTAATCCGTTCTGACCACCTGCATCTATTCATGATCATTGTGCATTCCGACGGATATGGGAAATTAAGGAGGACAATACGACCCCTCATACGTCCATGATTGCTACAGAGTGGCTCCAGGAAAACTCTTCTGAGTTTATACTCTTCCGCTGGCGACCAAACATCCAAGACACGTAACATTATTGAGCATATCTGGGATGCCTTGAACGTGCTTTTCAGAAGAGATCTCCAACCCCTCGTACTCTTACGGATTTATGGATCGCCCTGCAGGATTCAGGTGCCAATTCTCTCCAGACATTAGTTCAAACATTAGTCGAGACCATGCCAAGTCGTGCTGCTGCATTTCTGCGTCCTCGCGGGGACCCTACACAGTGTTATGCAGTTTCTTTGGCTCTTTAGTGTAATTCCCATCATGCCCCGCTGCCAGCGGTGTAGTTTGAACGTCCTAACGCAAACCGTTCAAACGTTATGACGATTCTGTTTCATGTGGTTCAATAACAGGTACCCTGCATGTAGGAAAGATGAAAGATTCAGAGGAAAAATCTTCAAGAACTGTGGTCCTCCCACGAAAGAGGTAGGTTACCCAAACATTAGTTCTATTAATTATTGGGTACTGCCTGTCAGGTTCCCACTCGTACCAGATAGGACTCATAGAAGACGTAGGGAAGCACATGATAAGAGCAGCGCGTTAAGTTACAGGTTCAGTTAGTGGAGTCAGAAAGTGTGACACGCTTGCTCAGCGGGTTCCGGTGGCAGACGCTATTAGAGAGGCGTAAAGCATCACATTGTGTTTTACTATTAAACTTTTGAGGGCATATGCTGCTACTTACACCTCACGAGAAGGCACTGGAAGTTAAATTAGAGAGATTCGAGCTTACACGCTTACAGACGATTGTTCCTGCGGACCATTCGCGCCACTGGAGCAAGAATGGGGGAACTGGCAGTGGTAACCAAAGTACCCTCCACCACAAACCATGAGGCGGTTTATGATGTATAGATGGAGTGGCATCTTAAGATGAATCTCGCCTCCTAAGCCGTGGTCGCTTAAGGCGGTGTTACATAACACGCCTGGCGTGAAGAAGTCAGGGGTAGGCGGCTTTTCGCCTACCGGCAGAGCGGGTAAAGCTGCGGTTTCAGCAGACCATTTATCCACCGGCACCGTTCTAATCTACCATGGATAGGCGCATGGGCAACAAAGAGATGTACACGCGCATGTGCATAACGCACCATTTCGACTGACTCTCTGCTTCTACTTGTTTTTAAGTGTAGTCAGCAGACGTAAAATAAGTGAGCTGTTGGAGACTCTTTTGGCTGTCGCGCAATTTATCTTACACATATTTCGGTGAGTAATTTTGTATAAATACAGTAATAAAACAAATTAGAATACTCGTTTTTGTATCGCCGTTTAGAAAAGCTGTACCCTGCATCTAATGGTAGCCTATTATGATTGCAATGAAATGAAACGTATTAGCGTAGTTGCTGAGGCATACAGCAGAGAAATATGCGTGTCTATATGATCGTCTACATAAGCTATCCCACAGTAAGGTACTTCTACAAATGATTATTTTGAGTTTATATGTTGTTGTTGTGGTCTTCAGTCCTGAGACTGGTTTTTTGCAGCTCAACATGCCACTCTATCCTGTGCAAGCCTCTTCATCTCCCAGTACCTAAAACAGCCTACATCCTTCTGAATCTGTTTATTCATCTCTTGGTTCCCCTCTACGATTTTTACCCTCCACACTGCCCTCCAATACTAAATCGGTGATCCCTTGATATCTCAGAACATGTCCTACTATCCGATCCCTTCTACTACTCAAGTTGTGCCACAAAACCCTCTTCTCCCCAATTCTATTCCATACACCCTCATTAGTTATGTGATCTACCCACTTAATCTTCAGCATCCTTCTGTAGCACCACATTTTAAAAGCTTCCATTCTCTTCTTATCTAAACTATTTATCGTCCATGTTTCACTTCCATACATGGCTACACTCCATACAAATACTTTCAGAAACGACTTCCTGACACTTAGATCAATACTCGACGTTAACAAATCTCTCTTCTTCAGAAACGCTTTCCTTGCCATTGCCAGTCTACATTTTATATCCTCTCTACTTCGACCATCATCATTTATTTTCCTCCCCAAATAGCAAAACTGCTTTACCACTTTCCTAATCTAATTCCTTCAGCATCACCTGACTTAATTTGACTACATTCCATTGTCCTCGTTTTGCCTTTGTTGATGTTCATCTTACACCCTCCTTTCAAGACACTGTCCATTCCGTTCAACTGCTCTTCCAAGTCCTTTGCTGTCTCTGACAGAATTACAATTTCATCGGCGAACCTCAAAGTTTTTATTTCTGCTCCATGAATTTTAATTCCTACTCCGAACTTTTCTTTTGTTTTACTGCTTGCTCAATATACAGATTGAATAGCATCGGCGAGAGGGTACAACCCTGTCTTACTCCCTTCCCAACCACTGCTTTCCTTTCATGCCCCTCGACTCTTAGAACTGCCATCTGGTTTCTGTACAAATCGTAAATAGCCTTTCGTTCCCTACTTTTTACCCCTGCCACCTTCAGAATTTGAAAGAGAGTATTCCAGTCAACATTGTCAAAAGCTTTCTCTAAGTCTACAAATGCTAGAAACTTAGGTTTGCCTTTCCTTAATCTTTCTTCTAAGATAAGTCGTAAGGTCAGTATTGCCTCACGTGTTCCTGTGTTTCTACGGAATCCAAACTGATCTTCCCCGAGGTCAGCTTCTGTAAAGAATTCGCGTTAGTATTTTGCAGCTGTGACTTATTAAACTGATAGTTCGGTAATTTTCACATCTGTCAACACCTGCTTTCTTTGGGATTGGAATTATTATATTCTTCTTGAAGTTTCAGGGAATTTCGCCTGTCCCATACATCTTGCTCACGAGATGGTAGAGTATTGTCAGGCCTGTCTCTTCCAAGGCTATCAGTAGTTCTAATGCAATGTTGTCTACTCCGGGGGCCTTGTTTCGACTTAGGTCTTTCAGTGCTCTGTCAAACTCCTATTTCATCTTCATCTAACTCCTTTTCCATTTCCATAATATTGTCCTCAAGAACATCGCCCCTGTATAAACCCTCTATATACTCCTTCCACCCTCTAGCTTTCCCTTCTATGCTTAGAACTGGGTTTCCTTCTGAGCTCTTCATATTCATTCAAGTGGTTCTCTTTTCTCCAAAGGTCTCTTTAATTTGGAGTTTATATGTTTTACGTAAATATGCAAAAAATTTTACTTTACCTGGTGGAACTATCGTATGCGCCAGATTGCGTCTTCTGCATTATTCCACTGTGCCAGGAAAGATAGTGCTGAGACAGTAGTCACGGGAGGCAGAATAGTTGTGCCGGCGCAGTGAGGACTGTAAAACCCTTTTGTACCTTAGTTGTCGCACTATTGTGAAATAGCTCCCCCAGTAGTGTTTCACTTGCACGAATTCCGTCATTTACGATCGACAAGATACTCCCATACTGACATCCTGAATTCCTGTGGGTCACACCTCCTTCATTACCACATAGCGATTTGTACTTATACACGTGGGGGTAGTATGGTGTGCAAAAGGTAGAAAAGCGCCGTGCGGCAGTGCATTGTCAGAGGTGTCACTTTGTGCTCAGACGTTCCATGTCAAGAGGTTTCCGGTATAATTATGGCCACACGACGGGAAATAGCAGACTTTGAACGCGGAATGGTGGTAGAAGCGAGACGCACTGGTCAGCCACGCCCGGAAATCGTTAGGAAATTCAATATTCTGAGATCTGCAGTGTTCATAGTCTGCCAAGAATACCACATGGGACGTATTGCCTCTCACTAAGAGCAACGCAGTGGCCGACGGACTTCACTTAACGACTGAGAGCAGTGGCTTTTCCGTAGAATTGTCAGTGGTAAGAGACAAGCAACACTGCGTTAAATAACTTCAGAAATCAACGTGAGACATATGAAGAATTTATTCGTTAGGACAGTGCAGTGAAACTTTGTGTGTTTTATGGCGGCTGACGACCGAGGCGACTGCCACTGCTAACAACTCGACGTCGCCTGCAGCACCTGCTCTGTGCTCGCGTTCGTTTCGGTTGGATCCTACACTACTGGAAAACCGGGGCCTCGTCAGACGAGTCCTGATTTCATCTAATAGTCATGGGCGACTGAAATGCAGTTGTAGGGGAAGGAGTAGAAGAAAAGGTTACAGGCGAATATGGGCTTGGGTCAAGGAATGAAAGAGGAGAAAGACTGAGTTCTGTAACAAGTTTCAGCTAGTAATAGCGAATACCCTGTTCAAGAATCACAAGAGGAGGAGGTATACTTGGAAAAGGCCGTGAGATACGGGAACATTTCAATTAGATTACATCATGGTCAGACAGAGATTCCGAAATCAGACATTGGATTGTAAGGCATACGCAGGAGCAGATATAGACTAAGATCACAATATAGTAGTGATGAAGAGCAGGCTGAAGTTCAAGACATTAGTCAGGAAGAATCAATACGCTAAGAAGCGGGAAACGGAAGTTCTAAGGAATGACGAGATACGTTTGAAGTTCTCTACCGCTATAGATACAGCAATAAGGAATGGCGCAGTAGGCAACACAGTTGAAGAGGAATGGACGTCTCTGAAAAGGGCCATCACAGAAGTTGGGAAGGAAAACATAGGTACAAAGAAGGTAGCGGCGAAGAAACCATGGGTAACAGAAGAAATACTTCAGTTGACTGATGAAAGGAGGAAGTACAAACATGTTCCGGGAAAATCAGAATACAGAAATACAAGTCGCTGAGGAATGAAATAAATAGGAAGTGCAGGGAAGCTAAGACGAAATGGCTGCAGGAAAAATGTGAAGACATCGAAAAAGATATGATTGTCGGAAGGACAGACTCAGCATACAGGAAAGTCAAAACAACCTTTGGTGACATTAAAAGCAACGGAGGTAACATTAAGAGTGCAACGGGAATTCCATTGTTAATTGCAGAGGAGAGAGCAGATGGGTGGAAAGAATACACTGAAAGCCTCTATGAGGGTGAAGATTTGTCTGATGTGATAGAAGAAGAAACAGGAGTCGATTTAGAAGAGATAGGGGAGCCAGTATTAGAATCGGAATTTAAAAGAGCTTTGGAGGACTTACGGTCAAATAAGGCAGAAGGGATAGATAACATTACATCAGAATTTCTAAAATCATTAGGGGAAGTGGCAACAAAACGACTATTCACGTCGGTGTGTAGAATATATGAATCTGGCGACATACCATCTGACTTTCGGAAAAGCATCATACACACAATTCCGAAGACGGCAAGAGCTGACAAGTGCGAGAATTGTCGCACAATCAGCTTAACAGTTCATGCATCGAAGCAGCTTACAAGAATAATATACAGAAGAATGGAAAAGAAAATTGAGAATGCGCTCGGTGACGATCAGTTTGGCTTTAGGAAAAATAGAGAGAGGCAATTCTGACGTTACAGCTAATAATGGAAGCAAGGCTAAAGAAAAATCAAGAGACGTTCATAGGATTCGACAATATAAAGTGGTGCAAGCTGTTCAAGATTCTGAAAAAAGTTAGGGTAAGCTTTAGGGAGAGACGGGTCATATACAATATGTACAACAACCAAGAGGGAATAATAAGAGTGGACGATCAAGAACGAAGTGCTCATATTAAGAAGGGAGTAAGACAAGGCTAGAGCGTTTCGCCCCTACTCTTCAATCTGTACATCAAGGAAGCAATGATGGAAATAAAAGAAAGGTTCAGGAGTGGAATTAAAATACAAGGTGAAAGAATATCAGTGATACGATTCGCTGATGACATTGCTATTCTGAGTGAAAGTGAAGAAGAATTAAATGAACGGAACCGCGCGACCGCTACGGTAACAGGTTCGAATCCAGCCTCGGTCATGGATGTGTGTGATGTCCTTAGGATAGTCAGGTTTAAGTAGTTCTAAGTTATAGGGGACTTATGGCCTCAGAAGTTGAGTCCCATAGTGCTCAGTGCCATTTGAACCATTTGAACCACTATTGCGGCTGAGTTCGTGTATTCTTTACATCTGAAGTTCCTGCACGGAGTCTTTCGTGAAGCCTAGGATGTGTCTTACTTTCTTAACATTTTGGTAGAAGGGTTTCATTTCTAAACGCGTTTGTTCTGAAAGTGTTACGCAGCTTCCAGGTTTTTTCAGCCCTTTCTGCCGATATCGCCGAGTTATTCTCCACAATTGTACACTCGGTCTAATAGATTCATGTAAGCATAGAATCGATAAGTATTTTGTTTGGCATTCTAGCAACGTTTCGTTGCTTGTCTAACTGAAACATGGCGGCAACAAAATTCGAGAAACTTAACCTCACACTCTTAGATTTCATTATCCAGTTAAGGCAGAGAATGAATCCCCCATTTAAGTATAAAGTCTTGTAGGTCATTAAGCTGCGTACCGTTTGTTCTTCACTACTCCATGAATAGCTGGAACAATTACACCTTACGAAATCATGTTACTTCTGACTTCCGGTCCCGTCTTTTTCTTTGTTATCTGAACACTTGATTTTAGTTTCAGCTGTAATTAATTGGCGATCGAACTTATTATGACGAGACTGTTAACAGCGAATCCACATAGCGTAATCAAGCTAACCATGTTGGTAAACACAAACGTGAGTCGTACCTTCGTGTCTTATAAGTTTAAAATGTATCTTATGAGTTTAAAACGTTCATCGTAACTTATAATCTTAAACTCTTAGCGAACAAAACGACGCGCTACGACGAAATGATCCAAATAAGTAGGAAATTGGTGGGTGTGATGTACATGTGCAAAAAAATTAGTATATTATAAAATTTTGGTGCCTTCTTCAAGAGAACGACCTTCTCAAATTGACTGGCCATTATGAAATCAGTTATTTGACTATGAATGGATTGATAGGCTTGTTGGCTGTCTTTCTGAGGGATGCTGTGTATATTCTGTCCAGTAGGTGCGTTAGATCGTCCAAATCGCACGCTTGTCGAAACACATTGCCCATAACGTTCCGAAACTTCTCAGTAGGAGAGAGATCCGACGGAGCATAGAATATCGTCGACGAGCTGTGACGGTACCGCGGGTGTCAACAAAAGGGGTTCTGCTACGAAACGAAATAGTGCCTGGATCATTACTTTTGGTTGTAGCGTCGCATGTTGGAAGACCATCAGGTTAGTATCTTACTACTGTCCAGGGCGTCTCCAGGCACATCTTCGGCTTGGAACCTCATTGACTGGAGTAGAATTGTTTGCATTCATAGGTCCCGCTTCGAAAAGAGCCCCGATGAACAGCGGAAACGTATTTGGACAAGCCCCGAACAACTTGGGATACCAACCTGGCTATCGCTCGCCATACATTCCAACAACCAGGGGTAATGGTGTGGGTTGCCATTTACCATCATAGTATGACCTCTATGACATATGAATCTCATACACGCCACAGTTACGCCACATCGGAATTTTTTCTCCTGCCCCTGCATCTTCATCTCAAAGTAGCACTTTACACGTATTACTTTCCTCTCCGATTCTGCGGAGAAACTACTCATTCCTTAACTTATCAGTCCACCTGAGTTTCAACACTCGTCTGTAGCACCACTCTAAAATGCTTCGATTCTCTTCTGTCCCTGTTTTCCCACAGTCCATATTTCACTACCACACAATGCTGTGCTCCAAACGTACATTATCAGAAATTTCATCCTCAAATTGAGGCCTATGGCTGATACTAGTAGACGTCTCTTGCCAAGGAATACCCTTTTTGCCATGGCTAGTCTGCTTTTTATGTCCTCCTTGTTGCGTACGTCTTTGCTTATTCTGCTGCCTAGGAAGTGGAATACCTTCACTTCATCTGCTTCGTGACCATCAATCCTGATGTTAAGTTTCTCGCTATTCTCATTTCTGCTACTTCTCATTTACTTCTTCTTTCTTCCATTTCCTCTCAATCCATATTCTGTTACTCATTAGACAGTTTATTCCATTGAACACATACTGTAATTCTTCTTCAGTGCAATGTCATCGGCGAATCGTAGCATCGATATCCTTTCACCGTGAATTTTACTCCCACTCCTGAAACTTTCATTTATTTCCGTAATTGTTTCTTCGATGTACAGATTGAACAGTAGGGGCGGAAGACTACATCTTGTCTTACGCCCATTTTAATCCGAGTACACCGTTCTTGGTCATCCACTCTTATTATTCCTTCTTGGTTCTTCTACATATTATATATTACCCGTCTCTCCCTGTAGCTTACCACCATTTTTCTCAGAATTTCTAACGTCTTGCACCATTTTACACCGTCAAACTCTTTTTCCAGGTCGACAAATCCTATGAACGTGTCTTGATTTTTCTATAGTGTTGCTTCCATTATCAAATGTAACATCAGAATTGTCTCTCTGGTGTTATTCTTCCTAAAGCCAAACTGATAGTCACCTAATATATTCTCAATTTTCTCTTCCATCACTCTGAATATTTTTATTGTCAGGAATTTTGATGCATGGGCTGTTAAGCTGATTGTGCGATAATCAGTCAATGATATTCTATTACTTGCCTCTACATGCACAACACACCAACCAATTTCCGTTCCATTCATATAATATACTTCTCTAGCTTATCTGTGACCGTAATCCCTATACATGAAATTTCCTTTTTCCCTCGTGTTTGTCAATACTCGAATAACTTAATAACTCTGGATCAACAGATGTGAAGCTCATAACAGTTCGTTTGCCACGCTATTAATTTCGTGTTGTTGCGAATCACTGAAAATTAGTCACGCTGTGATACACATTATCACAGAGAGGATTCTACACACTTTCGTCCTAATTATAGGGAAATTGCCCTTCGCTTACAAAATAGCTTAGCTATAAGATTATTACTCTTAGTGCTCTCAGCGCGAACTAAACATTAACTGCGGTGACATATCCATTGCTGAAAACATAAAAAACAATGTTGTCATGCACTGAATGAACGAAAATCACAGGTAAAGTTGGAAAACCATCGCTATATGTAATGATACAGTTCGATTTCACTGACCCAATAAAGATTCCAGCATCCTTACTGAACATCCCTAGGGCTAAAGGAATTTATGAATAAACTATATTTTGATTCCTGTGAATGTAGCAGCTTTGGAAGGATATTTTACAGGCCTTGAAGGATTACTCTTGTGAGGACACATCATTCTGAGATTGATTGAGAACTTTAAAGAACAAATGCGACACAGCGCATCTTTGGACGGAGAAATGGCACAGCCGCTCCGGCACACGCTGACTTCACAGCTAAGGAGATGGGGCAGACACACTGGGGCCGACCTTAGTGAGTCGAACGAGTCTCGCGGTGTCATCAATAGATGACGTCGTCTTTGAGTAGCAGCGACTGCCGGACACACGTGGTATGAGAAATACAGTCTCTGCTGGACATAGAGCAGATTCAGGCACGCTCTGGAGTAGTGATCGAAAAAACGCACGTGGTCCACCGTCGAAGAAAACATAGCTGTGTTAAGTAACCAGAATAAATAATAAGACTAAAGCCAATAATTATTAGAACCTTGTAGCTACTGAGGACCCAAAAATATGAAGGCAAAAATAAGGCGTGTGTGTGGGTAAAAACACGCCGTTGATCGGAATAGTGGTTCCTTAGTTATTTCATGCCAAAGATTTTATGTCGAAAATAAGCTACAAAAATTAATACTTCTGCTACGCCTTACGCTATTCTCTCAGTCTACGTGTCAACGGATAGAACCCCTAAAGTACTATCAGGATATGATATCAAATGTCTTATAAACATTAACCGTTGTAAACTATAGGCCGGAATGTGAGTTTCACTCATGAAAAAACATGATTATTTACCTAAACAATAAAAAAAACTGGAAGCAATGGTAGCATTTTTAAGTAAAGACACACAGGATGTATGAACGTACTTAATTTTATTACTTTATATTTACTGGAAGTAAATACCGTAAAGCTGTGTAGCGTAGAATTAGTGGTTTTTAAATATGCTACAGCTATCGGAAGCGTGTTAGCTTGACTCACAAGAGACCGAAAGCTTAAATAGCAGGCAGCCAACTTGCTCGCGATTAATCGGCCAGTCAGTGAGAAGTCGATTTGAAGATCTGTTGACTGTAATAGTCTTTGCAGGCAGCCAGCTTGCTCACGATTAATCGGCCAGTGTGTCAGAAGTCTGTTTGAAGAGCTGTTGATTGGAATCGTCCTTCAGGAGGTTTCGGTAATTACGTGCTACGGTAGGTCACGTCTCAAGTGTGCGGAAATGTTTCTAGGATTAGAATAGCAGACTTATGATACTGCGTATATTACCAGCGAGACCTCTGAAATATTTTCAGCTTGTGAACTTCGAACAGCTCACGTTGTCGAACTAGTCTGGACTCTGAAACTTTACGGTGGCTATTAGCGAGTGATTTGATCTTGTAGTTTTAAGTGGTTCGCTGTTGTGAAACGTTAAGTTAAACTAGTGCTAAACGAAGTCTTATTTTATGAGATTTTTTTGGAAGTTAACTTGATACATTACGTGAGATACTGCTCCGGTTTGGTTTAAGCTGTCGCTACGATATTGATTTATTTACTGCTAAGCAACTGTTAAGCTGTGCTAAATGTTGAACAAAAGTGAATAAACACTGCTTTTATTGAATCGTAAAAATATATGTTGCGAACATTATTTTACACCGCCAGTTCCTGCTTGCACGTATTTTGAGCCTTGTAAATAGATTTTTAGGGTAAATTCGACAAATGCTTTGGTTGACCCCTACACTTAAGCGTTGCCAACTCTTGAAATCCAACCATGCATTTGGAGTCCCTAATAACAGTGACTATCAATTGAATTTCAGTGTATTATTGGTGCAGGTGCGCGTAGGGGCTAAGGAGCTAAGACTTACAGAATAACATCTTGTTTCCAGTTCGTAAGCAAGGATACTAGATAAACATTCCGTGAATTTGTGCACTTCGGTGATAGCATTTACACGCTAAAGAAAGGCTGGGCAGAATGTATTAACTTGAATATGATAATCTGTCAGAAAAATGGGGACTTCCAGTTTAGCACAGCCCTTCGATGCGGTACTGAGAGAATTTCACTTTTCTCTGGTATTACAGCCTGACGAACACCTAGAGTATCTACAAGAAGTTGCATTGAAAGTGGAAAATTCGCCATTTAGGGTACACTATGTTGGGTAATGTTCAGAAACATTTTACAAAACGGATAAGTTCTTTTCTGTTTGACTCCAGACATGAAGACTTGCAGAATATCTGAGTTATCGTCTACATGTAGAATTAGTAGCTCTTCAATTTAACACGTAATTATCGCAGTAAAATCTAATACGCCGAGTACTCTGGAGATTGTATATCTTCATTAGAATCGGAAGAATGATATAAGAACATATAGGTTCCTATATCATTCTTCCAATTCCGAAGAAATTTAGTGAGCTAGTGGGTGGTCGACCGCGAGGGTTCCTGCACTAATACATCCAGTTTACAACATGTGGCACGCAGGTGGTTTCAACAAATGTGTCGTATTTCATATAAGTGAATTGAATAAAATGCCGACAACGATATATCAATTCGTGTGTGACATTCCAAGTGATACTGATTTGAAATTCCTTTTACTGGTCGACATTAGATAATAGATATTGCACAAATTTTCTTTTCTTTTTCCAAGTGTGTTTGTAATAAGCATTTTTGCCAGATGACTGCCAACAGCCGTTAAGTAATGTATAAAATGCATATATGAACCATCAGCTGTTTTTATTTTAAACTCAATTATATTGGTATCTGTCTTGGACCAACTTCCGTACGAAGGATTAAAATGGTTTAAGCCACCACATTGCATTAGTCATTACTTTAAATGTGTAATAAATTCCCTCAATGTAAATACGAGGGTTTACAGCCCGTACAAAATAGATACGTGTTTCGAAGTTTTACTGGCCTTCGGAATAGTCACCAGTATTATGTACAACCCGTTGCCAGCGACGGGGAAGTCGCAGGATACTCATAGCAGTGCCACTTATGTTGACAGTTCGAGTGGCGCCGTCAATTTCCCGACAAATTTGTAGCAGTTCTGGAGCGAATGCCGTGCTGTGTTTCCTTCAGTTTAGAAGTCGAGCTGAACTCACGAGAGCTTCAGTCAGGGGAGTGCAGTAGGTGGTAAAGCACTCAGCAGCCCCATCAGTCAAATAAGTCAGTAACAGCTTGGACGGTACATGCTTGAGCATTGTTCTGCCAAATGATGGTCAGGTCCTGCAGAAAGTGTCATCACTTCTTTCTCTATGCTACTCCTTTTTCGAACTCATCCTACGACCAGCTTAGAGACAGAAGTGGTGACACTTTCTGCAGGACCTGACCATCATTTTGCAGGACAGTGCTCAAGCACGTACAGTGCAAACTGTTACTGATTTGTTTGACTGACAGGGCTGCTAAGTGCTTTATGAATTATTTTGCCACCAAAAACAACAAGCGATTGTTCGATCTACAACAAAAGCACGAAAGGAAAAGTTATCAGGAAGTTCAAGAATAGACGAGCAACGAGAAGCAAGACTGAAAACTATTTCAGTATGCACTGCTCAAGCCAGTTCCTCTGAAACAAGCGAGCAGCGAGAAGCAAAGCTGGAAACCCCGTTAGTACGCGATGCTCACGTCTGTTCATCTGAAACAGTCGAGCAAGGGGAAGCAAGATTGGATAGGGGTCGAGTGTGCACTGCCCGAGCATAACGAACAACGCACGCTGGTTTACATTTTTGTGTATTCCATTACGACGCCAATTTTGACTACAGTTTTCATCCAAGTGTGGTTATTGGAAAAATGGATGAATTATGCGTGGATTGTAGTACCCTAAAATTTAAGAATGATAACACCAGGATTGTGCTGCACAACTGGAGAAGTGAAATTGCCACACATTACCTGAACCATTATCAAAGTTGGGATTTACACTCCTGGAAATGGAAAAAAGAACACATTGACACCGGTGTGTCAGACCCACCATACTTGCTCCGGACACTGCGAGAGGGCTGTACAAGCAATGATCACACGCACGGCACAGCGGACACACCAGGAACTGCGGTGTTGGCCGTCGAATGGAGCTAGCTGCGCAGCATTTGTGCACCGCTGCCGTCAGTGTCAGCCTGTTTGCCGTGGCATACGGAGCTCCATCGCAGTCTTTAACCCTGGTAGCATGCCGGGACAGCATGGACGTGAACCGTATGTGCAGTTGACGGACTTTGAGCGAGGGCGTATAGTGGGCATGCGGGAGGCCGCGTGGACGTACCGCCGAATTGCTCAACACGTGGGGCGTGAGGTCTCCACAGTACATCGATGTTGTCGCCAGTGGTCGGGGGAAGGTGCACGTGCCCGTCGACCTGGGACCGGACCGCAGCGACGCACGGATGCACGCCAAGACCATAGGATCCTACGCAGTGCCGTAGGGGACCGCACGGCCACTTCCCAGCAAATTAGGGACGCTGTTGCTCCTGGTGTATCGGCGAGGACCATTCGCAACCGTTTCCATGAAGCTGGGCTACGGTTCCGCACACCGTTAGGCCGTCTTCCGCTCACGCCCAAACATTGTGCAGCCCGCCTCCAGTGGTGTCGCGACAGGCGTGAATGGAGGGACGAATGGAGACGTGTCGTCTTCAGCGATGAGAGTCGCTTCTGCCTTGGTGCCAACGATGGTCGTATGCGTGTTTGGCGTCGTGCACGTGAGCGCCACAATCAGGACTGCATACGACCGAGGCACACAGGGCCAACACCCGGCATCATGGTGTGAGGAGCGATCTCCTATACTGGCCGTACACCTCTGGTGATCGTCGAGGTGACACTGAATAGTGCGCGGTACATCCAAACCGTCATCGAACCCATCGTTCTACCATTCCTAGACCGGCAAGGGAACTTGCTGTTCCAACAGGACAATGCACGTCCGCATGTATCCCGTGCCACCCAACGTGCTCTAGAAGGTGTAAGTCAACTACCCTGGCCAGCAAGATCTCCGGATCTGTCCCCCATTGAGCATGTTTGGGACAGGATGAAGCGTCGTCTCACGCGGTCTGCACGTCCAGCACGAACGCTGGTCCAGCTGAGGCGCCAGGTGGAAATGGCATGGCAAGCCGTTCCACAGGACTACATCCAGCATCTCTACGATCGTCTCCATGGAAGAATAGCAGCCTGCATTGCTGCGAAAGGTGGATATACACTGTACTAGTGCCGACATTGTGCATGCTCTGTTGCCTGTGTCTATGTGCCTGTGGTTCTGTCAGTGTGATCATGTGATGTATCTGACCCCAGGAATGTGTCAATAAAGTTTCCCCTTCCTGGGACAATGAATTCACGGTGTTCTTATTTCAATTTCCAGGAGTGTATCTTAATATTTCCATTAGACCATTCCTCAATATTGGTGTTTTTAACATTTTTTTAAAGTTTTTACCTGTTTTCATGCCTTCAAAATTGTATTTGAGCATACTAATAACAGCAATAATAATAATTGTGTGTGTGTGTGTGTGTGTGTGTGTGTGTGTGTGTGTGTGTGTGTGTAACTGTATTGGGTATCAGTAACAATATTAGTTGAGAAGCTACACACATTTCTACTGGCTAGAAGCAGAGAAAATGAAAGTTTATAAGAAAGAATAAATTTTAGGTTGACAGTATTTAATACCTGAATCTAAAAAAGAGAGGTAAAGGCAGGGAGACACATAGTGAAAACTGTCACCTAATAAAACTATGAGTGGTTTTATATTTAGATGTGTATATGCTCTAGAATAGCGTCACTTGACGTAAGCCAGTCGAAACATTAGAAACATTATCTAGCAACATACGCAAGCATCAGCTCACATTTATAACTGACATTGACCTGTGCATCAAATACCATGCGCGAGATTTACATGACAACGTCCATACTTCTATGGCAATTTGTCATCTGCAGTGTCACTACTACCTCTGCCGAACAGAAATGAAAAATGTCCTCAAATTTATTTATTGGATGACACTTTTGAACAAACTCATCAACTTTGTCTATTCAATACGGGCACTAAACGAGAAATTGTCGCTGTATAAAAAACTTTAACCATCAACACAACGAAGTAATTCGATTGTTTAGAACCGCCCTATAACAAATCCCAGGTGATGACTACAAAGTTGTAGATATAGCAGAGAAGTCCGGTGAGCCAATTTGAAAAACAATATCAGGCACAAACAGTTGATGAGTATGCGATCACCACTGTTGGCGGTGAATTTAATTTATGTGACGTTGCTCTCCGTCGCTGAAATGGTAATGTTCAGCGAATATCAGAAACTTCCTCCTATGACGCAGTGTAGCATCCGATTTTATTATGGCAAGGAGAAGATGAACCTCACTTCTACTTCAAACTGATAAATCGACAAACAGATGCAGAGTGCCGTTTATGTAAGAGTTGGATACAAAGTTTTTGTGTTGATAAGAACCTAGAAGCTTGTGCTTGGGAGTTGTTACTGCGGAATACTTTACTCTACGAGAGTTTCAGCTGTTTATGAGAACGGAAATACATTACTTAGCAACCTGTCTGGCATCAAGAAAAGTTTTATGGTTTGAGAATATTTCAGTGTGGATTTCTTAATGTCTATTGTTGTTGTTGTCTTCAGTCCTGAGACTGTTTTGATGCAGCTCTCCATGCTACTCTATCCTGAGCAGCCTTCTTCATATCCCAGTACTTACTGCAACCTACATCCTGCCGAATCTGCTAAGTGTATTCATCTCGTGGTCTCCCTCTACGATTTTTACGCTCCACACTCCCCTCCAATGCTAAATTTGTGATCCCTTGAAGCCTCAGAACATGTCCTACCAACCGGTCCCTTCTTCTTGTCAAGTTGTGCCACAAACACCTCTTCTCCCCAATCCTATTCAATACCTCCTCATTAGTTATGTGATCAATCCATCTAATCTCCAGCATTCTTCTGTAGCACCACATTTCGAAAGCTTCTATTCTCTTCTTGTCTAAACTATTTATCGTCCATGTTTCACTTCCATACTTGGCTACACTCCATACAAATACTTTCAGAAACGACTTCCTGACACTTACATCTATACTCGATGTTAACAAATTTCTCTTCTTCAGAAACGCTTTCCTTGCCATTGCCAGTCTACATTATATATCCTCTCTACTTCGACCATCATCATTTATTTTTCTCCCCAAATAGCAAAAATCCTTTACTACAATAAGTGTCTCATTTCCTAATCTAATTTTCTCAGCATCACCCGACTTAATTCGACTACATTCCATTATCCTCGTTTTGCTTTTGTTGATGTTCATCTTATATTCTCCTTTCAAGACACTATCCATCCCGTTCAACTGCTCTTCCAAGTCCTTTGCTGACTCTGAATTACAATGTTATCGGGGAACCTCGACGTTTTTATTTCTTCTCCATGGACTTTAATACCTACTCCGAATTTTTCTTTTGTTTCCTTTACTGCTTGCTCCACATACAGATTGAATAACATCGGGACAGTCTACAACCCTGTCTCACTTCCTTCCCAACCGCTGCTTCCCTTTCATGCCCCTCGACTTTTATAACTGCCATCTGGTTTCTGTACAAATTGTAAATAGCCTTTCGTTCCCTGTATTTTACCCACGCCACCTTCAGAATTTGAAAGAGAATATTCCAGTCAACATTGTCAAAAGCTTTCTCTAACTCTACAAATGCTAGAAACGTAGGTTTGTCCTTCCTTAATCTAGCTCCTAAGATAAGTCGTGTGGTCAGTATTGCCTCACGTGTTCCAAAATGTCTACGGAATCCAAACTGATCTTCCCCGTGGTTCGCTTCTACCAGTTTTTACATTCGTCTGTAAACAGTTCTCGTTAGTATTTTGCAGCTGTGACTTATTAAGCTAACAGTTCGGTAATTTTCACATCTGTCAACACCTGCTTTCTTCGGTACTGGGATTATTATATTCTTCTTGAAGTCTGAGGGTATTTCGCTTGTCTCATACATCTTGCTTACCAGATGGTAGAGTTTTGTCAGGACTGGCTCTGCCAAGACCGGCAGTAGTTCCAATGGAATGTTGTCTACTCCCAAGGCCTTGTTTCGGCTCAGGTCTTTCAGTGCTCTGTCAAACTCTTCACACAGTATCCTATCTCCCATTTCCTCTTCATCTACATCCTCTTCCATTTCCATAATATTGTCCGCAAGTACATCGCCCTTGTGTTGACCCTCTATATACTCCTTCCACCTTTCTGCTTTCCCTTCTTTGCTTAGAACTGGCTTTCCATCTGAGCTCTTGATATTCATACAAGTGGCTCCCTTTTCTCCAAAGGTCTCTTTAATTTTCCTGTAGGCAGTGTCTATCTTACCCCTAGTGAGATAAGCCTCTACATCCTTACGTTTGTAATCTAGCCATCCCTGTTTATACATTTTGCACTTACTGTCGATCTCATTTTCGAGACGTATGTATTCCCTTTTGCCTGCTTCGTTTACTGCATTTTTATATTTTCTCCTCTCATCAATTGAAATCAATATTTCTTCTGTTAGCCAAGAATTTCTACTAGCCCACGTCTTGTTACCTTCTTGATACTCTGCTGCCTTCACTATTTCATCCCTCAAAGCTACCCATTCTTCTTCTACTGTATTTCGTTCCTCTATTCCTGTCAATTGTTCCCTTATGCTCTCCCTGAAACACTGTACAACCTCTGGTTTAGTCAGTTTATCCAGGTCTCATCTCCTTAAATTCCCACCTTTTTACAGTTTCTTCAGTTTTAATCTACAGTTTATAACCCACAGTTTGTGGTCAGAGTCTACATCTGCCCCTGGAAATGTCTTAAAATTTAAAACCTGGCCCCTAAATCTCTGTCTTACCATTATATAATCTATCTCATACCTTCTAGCCTCTCTAGGGTTCTGCCATGTATACAACCTTCTTTTATGATTCTTGAACCAAGTTTTTGCTATGATTAAGTTATGCTCTGCGCAAAATTCTACCAGACGGCTTCCTCTTTCATTTCTGTCCCCAAATCCATATCACCCACTATGCCTCCTTCCCTCTCTTTTACTACTGTCGAATTCCAGTCACCCATCGCTAATAAATTTTCGTTTCCCTTCACTACCTGAATAATTTCGTTTATCTCATCATACATTTCATCAATTTCTTCATCATCTGCAGAGCTAGTTGGCATATAAACTTGTACTACTGTAGTAGGCGTGGGCTTCGTGTATATCTTGGCCACAATAATGCGTTCACTATGCTGTTTGTAGTAGCTTACCCGCACTCCTATTTTTTTATTCTTTACTAAACCTACACCTGCATTACCCCTATTTGATTTTCTATTTATAACCCTGTAGTCACCTGACCAGAAGTCTAGTTCCTCCTGCCACCGAACTTCACTAATTCCCACTATATCTAACTTTAACCTATGCATTTCCCTTTTTAAAATTTCTAACCTACCTGCCCGATTAAGGGATCTGGCATTCCACGCTCCGATCCGTAGAACGCCAGTTTTCTTTCTGTTGATAACAACGTCCTCTTGAGCAGTCCCCGCCTGGAGATCCGAATGGGGGACTATTTTACGTCCGGAATATTTTACCCAAGAGGACGACATCATCATTTAATCATACAGTAAAGCCGCATGCCCTCGGGAAAAATTACAGCTGTAGTTTCCCCTTGCTTTCAGCCGTTCGCAGTACCACAACAGCAAGGTCCTTTTGGTTAGTGTTGCAGGGCCAAATCACTCAATCATCCAGACTGTTGCCCCTAAAACAACTGAAAAGGCTGCTGCCCCCCTTCAGGAACGACACGTTTGTCTGGCCTCTCAACAGATACCCCTCTGTTGTGGTTGCACCTACGGTAAAGGCCATCTGTATCGCTGAGGTACGCAAGCCTCCCCACCAATGGCAAGGTCCATGGTTCATGGGGGGTCTTAATATCTACAGACAAGAAACAATTATGATTATTCCTTTGGGTTTCAATCTAATTTCTGTAGCCAATTTTCCACCTGTTGCTCAGCTAAATTGTAAGACGCTGATTGATAGCAATTTGATAGTCCGCAGGCTGAAACAATTAATGTGTACCCAGTTGCTAATGGACTACCTTTTCATGATGCACAATTAATGTAAATCGAAAATGTGGCACTTTACAGCCCTCAGGCAGTTCATATGAAGCAGTTAGACTTTTTAATGACAACAGGATACAATGTGCTAAGAGTAAGCTTAAAGGGGTGTTATGGAATGAGGTAAATGTAGGAATAAATGCTAATGTCAAATTCAGTTTATTCCCTAGTAAATGTTTGATAACGTTTGACAGTGGCTTGCCGAAGAAATTTTAATGAAGGTCCATAAAAATGTAACAAGTAATCTGTGGATAAGTGAAGGAATTAAAATCTCGTGTAAAAGGAAGAGGGCTATGAATCTAAAGACCAGAGTAAGTAAATATCAGAAATTACTTGCATACTACAAAAAATACTATAGTATTTTAAGGAAAGTCACAAAAATCTCCAAGTTTGCCTGTCCTAACAGGAATAACTGATGCAGGCAATAAGATTAAAACTGTATGGGAAATTGTTTTAAGGTTTTAACTGTATGGGAAATTGTCAAATGGAAGACATGACAGCCTGTTAGTGAACAAGATTCTCCAACAACTAAACTAAATGACAATGTTTCCACAGATAATTCACAGGTTGCAAGTACTTTCAACAATCCCTTGCCAAACCGAGCAGAAAATAAAGGATTAAGTGGTCCAGTAGAAGCAGCAAGAGAATATATTAAAATTACATTCCACAGAACTTTAAGAAACCAGAAGTAGTACCAACACCCTTCACTGAAATTAATAAAACGATAAAAATTTTATAAAATCAAATCTCATATGAAGCTGATCGGATTTTAAACATAATTCTGAAAAATTGTTCCTACTTAATAAGTAATTTTCTTAGTGATATATCTAACACAATACTGGCAGAATGAATTTTTCCAGACACGTTAAAATATGCAGTTGTTAGATAAGATAATAATAAAGATGAGAAGGGAAACTTAAAAAATTACCATCCGGTTTCCTTACTGAAATCTTCTTTCCAAAATATTCGAACAAGTAATGTACTCAAGAGTAGTCACACAGTTAAGTGGAAACAACGTATTTACCATATGATAGATTGGATTGCAGATCTGTTGCTCAACTGAGAATACTATGTATACTTTCATCCATCAAATGGTACAACACTTACATAACATTACATCTCAAATTACTATTTTAGTAATGTTTCCAAAGCATTTGATTGTGTACATCGTATTACTCTCTTGTAAAAACTCAATTTTTATGGAACTATGACTTTACACACAGCCGTTATGAATCATATTTAACAAACAGAATGAAAAAGTTGGTGCTGAATTATGTAAACAACGTCAGACATGTAACAAATGTTAGTGATAGGAAAAAAAAGTCACAAAGTAGTTCCACAGTGTTGAACGTAGGGTCCAATTTCATTCCTTATATATGTGAATGACCTTCCGTTTCACACTCAACCAGAAAACTGGTACATTTTGCAGATGGTTCTAGTGTAATAAAGAAACCTAGCAGCAGCAGAAAAGTTGGTATATAATATTTTTCAAGGAATTATACAGAGTTCTTCTGAAACTGGACTCTCGCTATAGCTTGAAGGAGAAAAAAAAAATAACACATTCATTTCTCGTCAACAAATAGTAACAACAGCAGCTGATGTAGCACACGAGCAGCAGTCAGTAAAAAAGAGAGAATGTTCGAAACTTTTGGGTGTAAATATTGATAAAAAAATTGAACTGGAAAATCCATATTACTGAGCTTGTCAAACAGTGAACTTTAGGTAATTTGACTTTGTGTATAACTGCTAATCTTGGAAACAAACCTATCAACCCCTTGGCATATTTTGAATTTTTCCACTCAATAATGTCGTATAGAATAATTTCTGAGGTAACTCATAGCCTCGAAAGAAAAAGAGTAGTCAGGATAAAACAGTAGTAAGAACAACATGTGGTATTCACCCAAGGATGTCGTGTAGGTACTTCTTCAAGGAACCAAGCACTTTCAATGCGGCGTCATAATACATTTACCTGATAATTAAATTCGTCATAAATGTTATTCTGAGAAGAAAAGTGATGTGCATACCTACAACACTAGAGTGAATAAATTACCTTTAATAACCCTGGTTAAAGACGACAGTGGGAGTTCAATATACAGCAACAACGATTACTGATCTTTTTCCCAGTAGCTTAAAATGACCGACAGGTAGCGAAGTAAGATTTAAATATAATTTAAAGTCATTTTTCCTGGACAATTTCTTGTTCCATTGATGAAATTGTACTAAAAATTGGTAGCCAGTAAAGTAAAGAAAAACCTGAAGTTTAGTTGCGTGAAGCTGCGTGAGTAGAACTACAAATATTTCTGTGTACATAAATGTTAACACTAATGTTGTAAACGTACCCTGTAAACTGAATCGTTCCATATCGATAAAAGAATGGTTCAAGTGATCTATGGTACATGTAACTAACTCACTAATTAACTAACTGAGGAAACGAATAAGAAAGTCAGGCCCATGAATTTGATATCGTACGTTATTCGTGCAAGAGCTTCGCGAAGAATTATTCGGGTATGATTAATTACTTTTTCCTGTCGACTGGTGACTCGTGAAACAGCTGAATGGCATATTTTGCAATTTTTATAGCTGTTACAGTAATACGTTGCTGGTATTCATAGGAAAACCGAAACCGAAGAACAGCTCTTCAGCCGATTAAATCAAATGAAGTTGCATTCCGAAGAGTACATTAAATTACGTGATGCAGTAGTTAGGAACGGAAATGTGAATCACAATGAATTTCAAGAAAATGTTGATAGTACCGCCCCAAATACAAGGAATACGTGGTTCATCGTAATTGCGCACGAGATGCAGTGACATATAGCTCTATCATAAATGATTCATTCGTTTTAAGAGTCTCTATGTATGCAAGTATGAATATGGTTGATGCATGAACAGAATTGTAAAATCATGGAGCTTGCATGAGCTCACTAGTTCGTGACAAAGCAAGAAAAGACATTTTGTGTCTTAGAACATGCGAGATGTTTATCTGTTACAACAGAGCAGTGTGCATTCAGAAGGAATTATGTAAAACAGTCGTCACTCAAACAGAACATTGTTCATTGGTATCGACAAATAAGAGACACCCATTGTCATTATGAACAGAAAAGTACCGGTCGACCAACTGTGTCAGATGCAACCATGGAGAGAGTAATGGAAAATTTCGGACGCACTCCAAAAAAATCAGCTGTCCACATATGCCACGAACTTGGATAACGCAACAAAGAGTGTGAAAAATATTGCAACAGTGGCTACACTTGAAACCTGCAGCTCGTGCAACAATTAAACCCCAAAGATAATTCTTAGAATTCTGGCACATGAACGAGAATCGACGGGATAATGTTTCCTCTGCAATGCCTCAGACAAATCAGTACGGCTCGTTTCTCATCCGTGCGAAGATGGTGACGGGTACCGTTTACCTTGTAATGCTACTGATGTGGTTCTTTCCACAACTGACTGCTGATTCCGAAAACGTCATCTTCGAAAAAGAGGAGGCATCCGCTCAGTGGAGTTTTGGTGTACATCGCCACGTAAACGACGAACTGACCTAACTTTTTCGTTTGGGTATGCATTAAGGGCAGTGTTTAAGTACCCACCCACCCCCCCTCCCCCGCCACACACACACACACATACACACCACTAACAACCCCACTGCAAAGTATGGAACACCCAAGAGAACGCATCAATGTTGCTATTCCCATTGACAAAATGTTCCAGAAGATATGTTACGAAGGTGTCTACGCTTGACGTCCGTCGTGTGACCAGTAGGACACCAATAGAACATTTGTAGGGTATGCAAAATGCAAGCTTGGTGAATCTGTTTGTAACACCTGTCTTCGACCTATTTTGTATCTGCATCAATAATTCTATGTCAATTTGTAGTGTTCCATATTTCGAATGTTGTATCTATCATGAAAATTCTTTGACTATCTATACATATTTCAGTTACGTGAACTTTTGAACGATGTTGTCTAAATTGTGCTTGTGAATTTAAATAAATATTTAAATGTTTGTTATCTAATCTACTATAAATGATTTGTCCATAGCTAGGAAACATATGCTTGAATTTAAAAGATGTGGGGAAGCTCTACAGCTACTGAAGTAGCCTGGCGGAGTGGAAAAGTTGGTCACTCGTCCTTTGTGACGAAGCGAGCAGTGCTCTGGTTAACACCTCGCTAGCAGTAGCGGATCATTGTGGTTCATATTCCTGGAGTTTTGAGAACAGAAGAGCTTAAGGGCAGTTTTTATGGGCCTCGGACGCTGCATTTGCCGATACCGTTATCATGGCATGGTTTTGGCCCTATAAATATAATTCCGAAGCCAAGAAGATCTGTAACAGAGCGAGGTCAACAGTATTGCTATCAACGCATCGCCACCATGTTAACAGCCACTGCAAATTACTCCACCAGTCCCACCAGCCTTCAACTAAATTGTTTATATTTGGCACTCAGTAAATGGATCAGGTATTTATGAAGTTTGGTTGATTTTATAAGAATAATCGTGGTGTTACCAAAAACTCTGTCTTATACCCGTGATTATCCCAAATCACAAATCTGGACTGGAGTGCTATCTTAGTCAGTTTAATTCCGAGTGCCCTCATTTATTATGAGAAAGAGGTTGACTTGAATTTAATGTTGTGTTGTCATTTGCTCAGCCAATTATAATTTTGATTAGATTAAAAGACTGGTTATGATACCACATTTGTAATCTAAAGACTTATAGTTTGTTGTGATTTACTTATGTAATACTTAATGACAAGAATACTTGCCATTTCTCATACACACTGGTGTAGTTTTGTTAATGAGCATGGTTCTTTAAACCATGAAAGTTTAAGAGTCACCATGTACTAGGCTACTTAATTAATGAAGCAATGCAAAGGCTCCTTCAGAGCTACTGTAGTTTGATTTGCATTCTATTTAGTTGCTTCAAAGCGATTTTAAGAAAGAACTATTTACTGTATTATCTATTCTAATGAAAGTTGGTTAATGCACAGGCATAGATATCCTGTACTAGCCGATGGAGTTATAGATTATGTTCATTAGCAAACCTCCTGATTTAAATTTAGAATCATTTCAAGATTTCGCTGTTCAGTATTGCTACCAGTTTCATGTTCGTCGGTAAACGGTTTTATAAACTGTTACACCTAGTTCGTTTAAGGTACGTGTTGTTGAGAAGTATATGTTACTGTTTGCTATCTCATTGGCCATCTGTTTGTTAGTAGCACATTTATTTGCAAGGTTAGGTTACTGTGTTGTAGTATGAACAGTTATAAGGAAAGAAAGCAGTGTGCGTGTGTCAAGGAAAGTTATGTTAGCCTTAGTACTTCATTCTGCTTTATCATATGGCCTGATTCAAGAATGCCTAAATATGCTGTCGACCGGTTTTAACTTGTAATGTTACAACTTGCTTTTGTGCTGGGAGAACGTCGGTTCCTGACCCACCTGTTTACTGTTGTTTATACCATGCTGGAATGTTTTGGAAACGGATCTCAGTTTTCTTGTCCTGTTTTCGTTAGGTTATATCGCGGTTACATCTTTCAAAAATTCGCCGCAGAAGTATAACGTAAACATCGATTGCCGTTGTAAGGTGGTCTGTGCTACCGTTACAAGTTCATACATCAATCTTGTAATTTTTAGCAAAATCTACAGTTTTGAGGACGAAATCATCCATTTAGGTGTCGCGGAAATAGCCGAGCGGTCTTAGGCGTTACAGTCATGGACTGTGCGGCTGATCCCGGCGGAGGTTCGTGTCCTCTCTCGGGCATGGGTGTGTGTGTTTGTTCTTAGGATAATTTAGGTTAAGTAGTGTGTAAGCTTAGAGACTGATGACCTTAGCAGTTTAGTCCCATAAGATTTCACACACATTTGAATATTTGAACAACCATTAAGACTAGCCCATATATTTCTTATCTGTGACATTCGCACGGAGTCACCCGTGATAAGAAATATCGGGACTACTGTTTATTCGACAATCAACATCAGATCATCATCATATTTCCACGTTTGCGTTCAAACACGAATTAAAGTATATAGTGGATTTCATTGTCAAGCATGTGTTTTTGGAGAGACATACTGTTGAATGTATTCCAGTGAATAGCAAAAAAGGGAATTATCACTAGCGCACTTTGATGATCGATAAAGTTAAACCACATCAAAATAATCATGGCATCTCAGCAGAAATATCTACTGTCGACAGTGATCCAGAAACACGTGTCTCTTTCTAGAGATTATCACTGGCAATGACGGTTATACACTCCGAATTAGATTGAATATCCACTAACTGATGCCGGCCGCGGTGGTCTCGCGGTTCTAGGCGCTCAGTCCGGGGCCGCGCGACTGCTACGGTCGCAGGTTCGAATCCTGCCTCGGGCATGGATGTGTGTTATGTCCTTAGGTTAGCTAGGTTTAAGTAGTTCTAAGTTGTAGGGGACTGACGACCTCAGATGTTAATTCCCATAGTGCTCAGAGCCAGTTGAACCATTTGAACCACTAACTGAATTTGGTGGCAAATCCATCGCTTTAAAAGTACGCAAAAATGATCTACATTTACACCCCGCAAGCCACCCAACGGTGTGTGGCGAAGGGCACTTTACGTGCCACTGTCATTACCTCCCTTTCCTGTTCCAGTCGCGTATGGTTCGCGGGAAGAACGACTGTCTGAAAGCCTCCGTGCGCTCTCTAATCTCTCTAATTTTACATTGGTGATCTCCTCGGGAGGTATAACTAGGGGGAAGCAATATATTCGATACCTCATCCAGAAACGCACCCTCTCGAAACCTAGCGAGCAAGCTATACCGCGATGCAGAGCGCCTCTCTTGCAGAGTCTGCCACTTGAGTTTGTTAAACATCTCTCTAACGCTATCACGGTTACCAAATAACACTGTGACGAAACACGACGCTCTTCTTTGGATCTTCTCTATCTCCTCCGTCAACCCGATCTGGTACGGATCCCACACTAATGAGCAATACTCAAGTGCAGGTCGAACGAGTGTTTTGTAAGCCACCTCTTTTGTTGATGGCCTACATTTTCTAAGGACTCTCCCAATGAATCTCAACCTGGTACCTGCCTTACCAACAATTAATACTATATGATCATTCCACTTCAAATCGTTCCTCACGCATACTCCCAGATATTTTACAGAAGTAACTGCTACCAGTGTTTGTTCCGCTATCATATAATCATACAATAAAGGATCCTTCTTTCTATGTATTCGCAATACATTACATTTGTCTATGTTAAGGATCAGTTGCCACTCCATGCACCAAGTGCCTATCTGCTGCAGATCTTCCTGCATTTCGCTACAATTTTCTAATGCTGCAACCTCTCTGTATACTACAGCATCATCCGCGGAAAGCCGCATGGAACTTCCGACACTATCTACTAGGTCATTTATATATATATTGTGAAAAGCAATGGTCCCATAACACTCCCCTGTGGCACACCAGAGGTTACTTTAACGTCTCACCATTGATAACATTCAATCCAGCCACACAGCTGGTCTGATATTCCGTAGGCTCTTACTTTGTTTATCAGGCGACAGTGCGGAACTGTATCGAACGCCTTCCGAAAGTCAAGGAAAATAGCATCTACCTGGGAGCCTGCATCTAATATTTTCTGGGTCTCATGAACAAATAAAGCGAGTTGGGTCTCACACGATCTCTGTTTCCGGAATCCATGTTGATTTCTACAGAGTGGATTCTGGATTTCCAGAAACAACATGATACGCAAGCAAAGAACATATTCTAAAATTCGACAACAGATCGACGTCAGAGATATAGGTCTATAGTTTTGCGCATCTGCTCGACGACCCTTCTTGAAGACTGGGACTACCTGTGCTCTTTCCCAATCATTTGGAACCTTCCGCTCCTCTAGAGACTTCGGGTTCACGGCTGTTCCTATTAACTTCCATATTCAGGGATGCTGCAACGGCCTTATGATCACTGATTCCCTGTTCTGCACATACAGAGTCGAAAAGTTCGGGTCTGTTTGTTATCAGTAGGGCCAAGATGTTATCTCCACGAGTCGGTTCTCTGTTTAATTGCTCGAGGTAATTTTGGGATAGTGCACTCAGTATAATGTCACTCGATGCTCTGTCCCTACCACCCGTCCTAAACATCTGAGTGTCCCACTCTATATCTGGTAAATTGAAATCTCCACCTAAGATTATCACATGCTGAGACAATTTATGTGAAATGTATTCCAAATTTTCTCTCCGTTGTTCTGCCACTAATGCTGCTGAGTCGGGAGGTCGGTAAAAGGAGCCAATTATTAACCTAGCTCGGTTGTTGAGTGTAACCTCCACCCATAATAATTCACAGGAACTATCCACTTCTACTTCACTACAGGATAAACTACTACTAACAGCGACGAACACTCCACCATCGGTTGCATGCAATATATCCTTTCTAAATACCGTCTGTACCTTTGTAAAAATTTCGGCAGAATTTATCTCTGGCTTCAGCCAGCTTTCTGTACCTATAACTATTTCAGCTTCGGTTCTTTCTATCAGCGCTTGAAGTCCCGGTACTTTACCAAGGCAGCTTCGACAGTTTACAATTACAATACCGATTGCTGCTTGGTCCCCGCATGTCCTAACTTTGCCCCGCACCCGTTGAGGCTGTTGCCCTTTCTGTACTTACCCAAGGCCATCTAACCTAGAAAACCGCCCAGTCCACGCCCTGCTACCCGTGTAGCCGCTTGTTGTGTGTAGTGGACTTCTCACCTGTCCAGCGGAACCCGAAATCCCACCACCCTATGGCGCAAGTCGAAGAATCTGAAGCCCACACGGTCGCAGAACCGTCTCAGCCTCTAATTCAGGCCCTCCGCTCGGCTCTGTACCAAAGGTCCGCAGTCAGTCCTGTCGACGATGCTGCAGATGGCGAACTTTCATCCCGCTAGCGAGACTGGCAGTCTTCACCAAATCAGATAGCCGCCGGAAGCCAGAGAGGATTACCTCCGTTCCATAGCGACACACATCATTGGTGCCGACATGAGCGACCACCTGCAGATGGATGCACCCTGTACCCTTCATGGCATCCGGAGGGACCATTTCCACATCTGGAATGACTCTCCCCGGCATGCACATGGAGTGCACATTGGTTTTCTTCCCCTCTCTCGCTGCCATATCCCTAAGGGGCCCCATTACGCGCCTGACGTTGGAGCTCCCAACTACCAGTAAGCCCACCCTCTGCGACCGCCCGTGGATAATCGTGGGCTTTTACGATGTTCACTATTTATCTCGAATACGTAAAAAACATTAATCAGTGTTGAAACTTCCTGGCAGATTAAAACTGTGTGCCCGACCGAGACTCGAACTCGGGACCTTTGCCTTTCGCGGGCAAGTGCTCTACCAACTGAGCTACCGAAACACGACTCACGCCCGGCACTCTCCGCTGCAGAGTGAAAATCTCATTCTGGAAACATCCCCCAGGCTGTGGCTAAGCCATGTCTCCACAGTATCCTTTCTTTCAGGAGTGCTAGTTCTGCATGTTTCGCGGAAGAGCTTCTGTAAAGTTCGGAAGGTAGGAGACGGATACTGGAAGAAGTAAAGCTGTGAGTAGCGGGCGTGAGTCGTGCTTCGGTAGCTCAGTTGGTAGAGCACTTGCCCGCGAAAGGTAGAGGTCCCGAGTTCGAGTCTCGGTCGGGCACACAGTTTTAATCTGCCAGGAAGTTTCATATCAGCTCACACTCCGCTGCAGAGTGAAAATCTCATTCTGCGTTAGTCAGTGTTGCTTACTGCTATTCGGTGAAATCAGTCAAGCAAATTTGCAAATATGACAACAAACTAGACAATATCACAGTTTTTTCGTAGTGAGAAACGCGGCAGCGTCTATCACAGAAATCATGATCAACTGGGACTGTACATTAGTAGCAATGAACCAGTGCGTTGCCTTTTATTTATTTCCAGTCTACGAACCACATCCGGCAGCTGTTCATTTGGTAGTGCATCTAGGAAATGGACTGCGCGTTTACTTCAGAAACGGAAATTGCACGTGTAAGAGCATTGTTAACACCGCCAATAACGTTAACTGGAATTTCTTCATTGTGCAGGCACAATATATTTGCACAGTTGCTACTTTAATTTGAAGTGCCAACATACTATAGCCATAATGCATCAGCGAACAGGTTTCAACATCGCAGACTAATTAAGGCAACTGCAGGACATCCCAATTCATATTCTACCTACGTGGTAGGTCATGTATATACTGTTCATCTACGGAATACACTATGTTTTTACTTGTCTTTACGGTTAATCAGCAAAGTGGATCACCCTCCCAAGAATATAGAGCACAAAATTATGATAATGAAGCTTGCCAAGTAATAAATCTGCAGGAAAATGATGCAGATTGGGACACTTCAGTTGCTGATACATCGAATACTGCTCAACCGTAGCAGATAAACACATTACTTACTGTAATACTGACAAGTTTCTTCCCACCCAAACCAAATAACCTTTGTAAAACATACAAAAGCTATGAGACTGATGACATCCCACGTCGCCTGCGTGTTATGAACAGCAAACGGACATCCATTTCGCATCAAACGTATAAAATGAGGTATTGGTTTCTACTGAGGATACACGTCTGGAATCGGTACAAAGTGCTGGTAGAATTTGGAATTGCTGCGCCGAACCGACCTGCAGCTGAACTTTCCATTGTGATCTTCAGCGAGAAACACACTTTGGGTATATTAATTTAAACAAAGCTTCTGAAATCGGCTCCACAACAATGCGTAGTGTGTGACATAATTATGTACGCAAAGCCAAAGCTACAGTGTCCACTTCCTAGTTGAACCAGCAACATAGTCAATTTTTTTTCATTTGACTTACTCTCTCAACCACTCTATCACGAAAAATTCTCTTTTGAAACTGCGAGAAAAATCTTTTGGGTGAGTAGCTAACACCACATTCAGCACAAATTGACATTAAATAACCAAATTAGTTAGATACCAACATGCAATATAAGAAAAACCCTGAAATGGGTGAAGTACTGAAATGAAAATTAATCGTTACATGGAATGAATGTGCTATGGTATACCAAAAAAATCATTGGAACCACTGCTCGTATGTTCAAAGATATTAAAGGAATTGAACAGCTATTTGATGGAACACTGATATTGCTGTCAGGTGATTTTCTATGAACTCGACGATTTCTACAGTGTTCAGTATTCGCTGAAGAATTTAATACTTGTCGCAAATCAGCACTTTTATGGCGATACTTACACAAACTCGTCTTTTAGACCAATATGCATGTACAAATACAACATGACGCAGCCGCTGAAAGTTTTGCTTAACAGTTGTCCGACACTGGGAATAGAAAAACAGCAATCGGCACACAATGTTTCACACTTGTAACAAACTTCCGTAAAAGACTGAAAACACTGACAATGTGATTTCCAGATATAGCAAGGAATTATAAAAACTATGAGTGGTCCTGTGTACATGCTATATTAGCAGTCAAAAGCAATGTCAATGCCAAAAATTACAGCATTCAAAACGAAATACCAGGTGAAGCGACAACGCATTAGTCCATCGATACTGAATGAATCAAGACGTGTTTGTTAATTATCAAACTGAACTCTTGGATGCACTTGGCTTACCAGGAAAGCCATCGCACGTTTCAAACCTGAAGACTGTGTTGCCCGTAAGGCTTCCCCGAAACTCGAATACGCCATGACATTTTAACGGAACTGGCATTCAATGAAAAAGAAGTAACTCTTTTAACTGGAAAATTTACAGTAGAAGATGTACTGTTGCTTCACATCCCAATGATTCCGACAGGTATGTTATTCGCGTATTTGGGAATCAATTTGTCAATGGTTTGTGTAATTTTACAGAAGTTTGTGGCAATATGACGCATTGTACGGATTCATCGACTGCCATTTTGCGATTCCTCCATTCCCAACGTCGAACAAATATTTGGCGAAACGTTCAGCATATGCATCATGTGTTAGCTGTATATGTATATTGGTTTTCAAGCTCCGTTTGTCTACAAGTCACATAGAAATCAATGATCTGAGACATGCATTAAGTTCTTCAATGGGTGCTGATACCTATATAGATGGTAGAATTTGGTGAAAATCATCAGTCAATAAAATTAGTGTGCCACCGAAGAGTTGCTTATTTCCTCTCATATCACTGATTATACGACGCAGTGCTTTACATGTTTTTTTGTGCACATGTCTGTACTTTACTCATTCCAGAATTTCTGTTGATATTGCATGTTGGTGCCTGACCGGTCTCTATATTCAACGGTAATTTCAGTGATGAAAACGCGGTATTTAGCCACCACCAAAAATTAAAGATAATCCGTTTGCCATTGTCACATTTTTTCATGGTGGTATGGTTGAGAAAAAAAAAACGAAGGAAGTTTCGGATCTGCCTTCAGGCGCATCAAGGATGTAGAATTCGGAGCTTTGGCTTATAATAGCAGGCATAATTTTGTGACGGGTTGTGCGTTGTTCCGGAGTCAATTTCTGAAGATTCATTTGAACAAATACAACCAATGTTTATTGATATTTATTAACATCAAAGAGTGTCTCCCGTTGCAATTAAAGATCTAAATTGTTGTTTTCAGCCGTTAAAAAATGTTAATGTCACTCTCTACACATACAGATTTTAGCCTTCGGTTGTAATACATGTTTATCAGTACAAAAGATCTTATGCAGCCTGTATTTAATAAGTAGAGCACTTGCCCGCGAAAGGCAAAGGTCCCGAGTTCGAGTTTCGGTCGGGCACACAGTTTTAATCTGCCAGGAAGTTTCATATCAGCGCACACTCCGCTGCAGAGTGAAAATCTCATTCTGGAAACATCCCCCAGGCTGTGGCTAAGCCATGTCTCCGCAATATCCTTTCTTTCAGGAGTGCTAGTTCTGCAAGGTCCGCAGGAGAGCTTCTGTAAAGTTTGGAAGGTATAAGACGGATACTGGCAGAAGTAAAAGCTGTGAGTACCGGGCGTGAGTCGTGCTTCGGTAGCTCAGTTGGTACAGCACTTGCCCGCGAAAGGCAAAGGGTTCGAGTCTTGGTCGGGCACACAGTTTTAATCTGCCAGGAAGTTTCATACCAGCGCACACTCCGCTGCAGAGTGAAAATCTCATTCTGGAAACATCCCCCAGGCTGTGGCTAAGCCATGTCTCCGCAATATCCTTTCTTTCAGGAGTGCTAGTTCTGCAAGGTTCGCAGGAGAGCTTCTGTAAAGTTTGGAAGGTATTGGTAACGCCACGTAGCGCTCTGTATGAAGATCACTGACTGTGCTGTGTGCAGTCTGTGGCTGGTTTGCTTTGTTGTCTGCCATTGTAGTGTTGGGCAGCGGCAGCTGGATGCTAACAGAGCGTAGCGTTGCGCAGTTGGAGGTGAGCCGCCAGCAGTGGAGCACGTGGGGAGAGAGAAGGCGGAGTTTTGAAACTTGTAAGAATTGATGTCATGAACTGATATATATATTATGACTATTAAGGTAAATACATTGTTTGTTCTCTATTAAAATCTTTCATTTGCTAACTATACCTATCAGTAGTTAGTGCCTTCAGTAGTTTGAATCCTTATTTAGCTGGCAGTAGTGGTGCTCGCTCTATTGCAGTAGTTCAAACAACGAAGATTTTTGTGAGGTAAGTGATTTGTGAAAGGTATAGGTTAATGTTAGTCAGGGCCATTCTTTTGTAGGGATTATTGCAAGTCAGATTCGTTGCGCTAAAAATATTGTGTGTCAGTTTAAGCACAGTTATGTATAATTTTTCTAACGGGACGTTTCATATGTCGACCCTTAGCCGAGGATACCTCACTGGAATCTTATTATTTTTTTGTAGTTTGTGTAATTAGTGTAGATTTTGTTTATTGCTAGCGAGTAATTGTAGAGAGAATCTCCTTTGTAGTTGCAGTATTTCATTGTTGTACAGCAAAACAGTTGTGGCATGCATGTAGATTTGCACCAAGTATTTCGCAGCTGCGCTTGCAATTAACTAGATATTATTTTCAGTGCTATGTTAATGTGTTCTCTTATTTTTGCTCTTCAAATTGTGTTTTCCTGTGTTGTTGTGTGAAATGTTGTGACAATAATGGCATGTGAAAAACGTAATACTAGGCTCCAAAGTAAACTGATAAATGACAGGGAAGACGAAAACAGTGTGTTAGCGCCACCACGTAATGAATTAACTAATGTTCAAAGTAGTAATTTCGTAATAGCGCATAGGGAAATGGAGCGGGCTGCAAATAATGGTGTAGGCAGTGAAACAATTAGTGAACAGGGAAGCATTATCGATCGATCGGTCGGCAACAGCACGCGTCACGAATCCGAAATGACAGGACACAATCTAGGAAATACTGTACATTCAGGTTTTGCGTCCTCACCATTTTCTCAAATAATTCAAGACACATTTTCTGCTTGTCAAAATGTGAATGTTGACGGTGCAAATGTACTGCCGAAAAGCATAGAAGAACAGATTCCAGACACTAATACATTATTATTGCAATTAATGCAACAAATGGAACAAAATCAGAGACAAACACAACAAAAGCTTCAAAAGTTAGACACAACGCTTGAACAAAAACAGAAACAAATGGGACAAAATCTTCAAACGTTAGACACAATGGAACAAAATCTTCGGAAATTAGACGCCATGCTAGAACAAACACGTGAAGATTTAACTAATGAGTTACATAACATTGAATCGAAATGTAAAAAAGTCTGTAACGACGTAAAAACACAAATTTGTGAGCATTTTCAACGTATTTTGTCGCGGCATGAAAATGCATTACAGAATCGCGAAGCAGCCATAAAAGAACTGCAAACTATTGTTCATGAAAATCATGAGACCTTGCAAGCTAAAATTGACTCAGTTGCATCTACCGATTCGGTTACGCAACTTACAAAAACTCAAGAAACTTAAAGGACACAGTAAATACGATTTCAACACAAATGGACACTCTGAAACTTAGTTCAGAAAAACACACAGAGGAAATAATTTCACTATCGGATAAAGTAGCCGAACTTTCAGATCAATTCACTAACTTTTCTACAAAGGTAGATGATGATCTGAATGACACAAAACTTGTAGCCTTCACTGACACAGAAGAGTATGAACAAACAAGAAAATTCAAACAGAATCAAAGTCAAATCAACACACAGTACAAAAGAGAAATGCGGGAAGTACAAGATCAGTTGGCTCAAGTAATACAAGAATTACATATTTCAGAGGACACTCGCGCCCCAGTACGGGAAGAGGGACGTAGAAATACAGAACAACCACAAAATAATAACACAGGACATTTCGGAAATCATGAAAGAAATTGGCAAGGTACACTGAATTTTGAGATGGAACCGCCGAAACGATGTATCAGTGACCGACATGCGACTCGCCGACATGATGATTTTGACTATAAGCTGTTCATTACTACACGTAAATTCAAAACATTTAAGAATTCTGCCAACGACATTCATCCACAAGCGTGGCTTCATCAATTCTCTGTTTTCCTCCCAACTGGTCATTAGAGCACAGATTAGAATTTATGTGTGGCTACTTGGAGAATGAACCAGCTGTAAGAATGCGATCGGTCATTCACGATTGTCACAGTGAAGGAGAATTTTATCATGCCTTCCTCTCAACATATTGGTCTCAAGCTACACAAGACCAAGTAACACATAGCATCATTATGATGAAACATTTCGAACAATCTGAATTTTCCAGTCTTGTAAAATATTTCGAAGACATGTTACATAAGAATCAGTATCTTTCAAACCCGTACAGCCCATCAGAACTCATCCGCATTTGCCTAATCAAATTTCCTGAACATTTACGACAGATTATTTTAGCAGGAAGATGCAAAGACACTGACAATCGCAGAACGTGAAAACAGGAGCACAACAATTGCAGGTCACATCCGTCACAATTCTGTGATAACAGAAATAATAACTGGACACGACAGGGCTATTCTCACAATACAAATCGTGACCAAAACAGACACCATCCGTATGACAACCGTTGGCAGAGTAGTAATAATTACAGGGAAAGATCACCTCTCCACGGTAGTGACTATCACAGAGACAATCAGAGAAACAGACAATATGGGAAGCAAAATAAATATTATCAGGGGAGACAGAATAACTTTAGACGCAATGGTCCAGCGCGCAGTTACAATTCAGGAAGAAAATCTCTACCACGTGACCGACAAGAAATTAATTACAGAAATTACCGACATGACGACAGACGATATGATCGTAACGACAGACCTGAATTGCATCAGAACTGGCGAGCTTCAAACAGGGCACGGCCTTCTTGTCAAGGTGAATTTGTAGAAGTTAGGTTTCCTAATCCCAATAACGACGCACGCCAACAAAGAGGCAGACAATGATTCGCACCGCAGGCAGCCGCGTGCGCCGGCTGGCTCAGAGAAAAATAACATAGACGCTAACCTTGAGAAAAGTTCCAGTATTCTTTACCGACGTATACCACATGATAATTGCGTTCAAGTTGAAACTTTGAGAACTATAAGGGGTAAAAGGTTTACACCACATTTCTCATGTAAAACCGTTTTTTACTACGGATTTTTCTTGTTTGCTGCGCATTGCCTTATATTAGTGGTAATATTGCTGCTTGCTTTGACAACTTCCATTTTTCTTCATTGCTGTTTGTATTAATTGTTTTGTGCTGCTGCATTGCCTCGTCCCTTAGTTTAGCATCTGAGCTCAGTAGATTTAAGTTAGCTTAAGAGGGGGTAGCCTATATAAAAGAATGAGTTGCGATGAGTTGGAAGAAATGCACTGAGAGGTTATACGAAAAATGTACAGAAAGCAGGTATAGGTAGGATTTTCTACGAAATAAATGATGAGGTAAGATACTGGAAAATAAATAATGAGGTAAGAAATATGTGAACATATAATTACAGAATGCATGCTTTGATAGGATTTTTGTTTTGGTGGAAACAAATGTTGAAATAAGACGAAAGATCTATGGAATGAAGTTTTGGGTTGGACTGCAGTACCAAATGTAACACTGAAAACAAACCATGCCCTTTCCTCTTGTGTTATCCCACTATGTGTTTGTGTACCCTTGGGTATTTGTGTTCTTCCTGTCTTGATGTGTTTATCTGATGAGAGTTATGTTGTAGAATTTTTCTAATACTCAGCTACATTCACTATAATGAGAAATACTGTTATCCTCAAATATAATTTGCATTAATAACATGTTATTTACTTCGTAAAGATGTTTACACATTATTTATTCTGTTTTGTTGTAATGCTCATTTGTGAAGTTGATGTTTCAAAAGTTATTCTGTTCTTTTATGTATGTACTTATGTCATAATTTTTGTAACACTGGTGTATTTGTTATTTCGATGCTTTTGTAAAGCCTGTATCACTGCAAATGTTATCTGTACTATTATATTCTTTAATGATATAATTTATACCTTTGTTATTGTATTCTCATGCTATAAAATTGTAATTGACACCAGTTCATCAAATTAAGTAACATTTAAGTTACATTTCACTGCACACATTTCTGTTGGTCATAGTATATGGACAATATGTGAGAAATAGGGACTGATAGTGTTTGCACGTGTGTTAATAATTCAGTAACAGACTGGATAACAGCATTACTGGTTCTAAGGACATTTCAAAAAAAAATAATTATGAGTGCACAAATGGTGGTTTATGGACTTGCTATATTCTCCGCAAGACTCCTCGATGGTGATTTTGTACCTGCACAGTCACAACGGATGGCTGCTAGGCATCTCTACAAGGACTACAGTGGGTCTATACCTTTGATGGCTCACCAGTACCATTATTTCTACAAGGACTGCAGTGGGTCTGCAGCTTTAATAACCCACCAATACCATACTCTCTACCAGGACTACAGGAGGTCTGCTCTGTGATGACCTACCTACCAATATTCTTCAAAACTTCGACTGACTCTGCTGTGGGTTTGCTCTGTTGTGGCCCATTACGTGTCTGCATATCAAGAGTCAGCACTGTCTTTCCGTTGGAAGGACAACACTACCTCAAGACTGCATGGAAATCCACTACTTCCGTGTGCATTTTCTTTTACTGTTCAGACTTTGAGAAAAACACTGCTATTTTACTGTGATGAATAATCAGGACTGTCTTTATGGACTGTGAGAAAATTTTAGCTTTTGACCAACATTGTATCAATAAATGTGTGCATTTGATTTCTTTGTTATTGTAATTATAATTATGAAATTTTTTTTCAAATCTGTATTGGCCAGTGCCCAAAACAATTTGTAACAAATTTTGTGGGGAGCATGGGGCTATGTAAGTAGGCTGTTTACGTTTTCTTATTGGTAACGCCACGTAGCGCTCTATATGAAGATCGCTGACTGTGCCATGTGCAGTCTGTGGCTGGTTTGCATTGTTGTCTGCCATTGTAGTGTTGGGCATCTGGATGCTAACAGTGCATAGCGTTGTGCAGTTGGAGGTGAGCCGCCAGCAGTGGTGGATGTGGGGAGAGAGAAGGTGGAGTTTTGAAGTTTGTAAGAATTGACGTCATGAACTGATATATATATATATATATATATATATATATATATATATATATATATATATAATGACTATTAAGGTAAATACATTGTTTGTTCTCTATTAAAATCTTTCATTGTGTGTCAGTTTAAGCACAATCTTGCACAATTTTTCTTAGGGGACGTTTCAATATGAGACGACTGATGGTGTCTGCAGGATGTATAGGTATTTTGTTCATGTTATGAATTGATTTGTGTTTCTCACTGTCCTGCTGTTCTCCGTTTCGTAGTGTTACTTTATGATTCAGTTCGTGTGTTTTGCCACATGGTGGTGCTTTAATGAAGTTAATAATTGGCCTCACCAGAATAATGCGTTTGTAAACTTTGCGTTGGTCTACCAGTGTTGGTGCTTTTGGGCTCTTCTGGATGATATGTTCTTTTTATCTACCCGTGAGCATACAGGGTGTTTCATAAGTGATGGTCAATATTCAAGGATATTACAGGAATAACCATTTGAAACAAAAACGTCAAGTAAACATGGGGTCTAAAACGCATACCTTAAGAGCTGTGAGCAAATCTTCATCTTCGATACTGTGAAACAAATTTCTTCTACTGCAGACTCTTTGCTTTCCATATTTTGGGAAGTGATTGTATCTACTAAAACAAGAAATAAAAGTCCAGTAAACATGTGCCCCAAAACGTATAACTTAAGAGCAATGAACACTTGTTCATCTTCTAATCAACAAGTGCTCATAACTTTCAAGGTAAGCGTTTTAGAGCTCACGGCTAATGGGCATTTTTTTCTTGTTTTGGCTCACACTACCATTTCCCAAAAGTACGGAAAGCAAAGAGCTTGTAGTAGAAGATATTTGTTTCACAGGATCCAAGATCAAGAATTGTTCATAGCTCTTAAGGTATGCGTTTCGGATCCTATGTTTACTTGACATTTTGGTTTCTAGTTACCATTCCTGTAATATCCCTGAATATTAACCACCACTTCTGAAACACCCTGTATGTTTGATGTCTTTCAGCTTGCTGTTTATGTGTGAATAACAACGTGCTGCTAGGTCAAATTTGAGATCTGTAATTCTCTTAGAGGAGATGACATCCATAGTTTTTCCTATATATTGCTCTACATTGATCAGTATTCTAATATTCCCTTTGTGAAATCTTGTGGCTATGATACTGTTAGAGTGTAGTTTTTTTTTAATTTCGTAGTGATGCAGCTTTCTGTTTAATGTTACCAATTTTGCTCATTATTCCACATGTGGTTAGGTGTCTGTCTCTTTCTTCACTAGTTCTTGAGATAGCCCAATATTTACAGTGTTGTTTTCTTGTTTCTCTTCCTCAGTCACGATGCCTTCAGTTTTAACAGTCAGATTTTCTATGTAGTGATTTCTATCTTTGTACTGATGATGTGTTTCAGCCCTTCCCCTAAAATATGAGTTCCATTTCCTGTTAATTCTGTATCTTTAATGTTTATTAGTTTTGGGTGGGTATGTTGTACTTTGTTCTATATTCTTTCTTGTTATTTTCGTGAGTGAGTGTTTTGATTTTTTATTTGTGTGTGTACTGCGTGTGTTACTGTGTAATTGCTATGATGTGTTCAGTTTCCTGTATCATGTACACCATCACCTTCGGGTTGTCAATAAATGCGGAGGCATCAAATGTATTCTATTAAGGACATTGTCCAGATGTTTTGTCGTGTAGGTGAAAATCTCTGCTTCTCTCAGATTTATCAATAATATAACGTTTCTTTCCCTGTGATAAATTGTGATGATCCTGGCGATGTCGTTAGCAGAATACTCTTACTCGCTAGTATAAACAGTAAATGCTGTAAATGTTGTGGTATTGGACTCGTTGACATTAACATTAGCTCTAAGCCTCATTTTAAAATTTGTCCCTGTTTGCCAAACTTAAACTTTATTACAGTCACTACATATTATTTTATATTCTCTTGAACTGTTATATGCCTGACTCTTATCCATGCTGAGTGTTAAGCGTGATCCTACAGCGTTCTCTGCCCGAAAGCCATTTCGCAGCCTAGTTTTCCGGAACAAACGATTTATCGGTGTAGCTACAGATAAAGAATTGCAGTCTCTCGTATAAACATAAATATGTACATCACCTTTAATTGTATGCGTTTGTTGACTTTCAAGGACTACTCCAAAAGACAATGGTTTCTCCCGGGTTATTTTATCGAAGCTCTTGTTGTGAATTCGGGCGGAGAAAGGAAAGAGAGCGCATAATAGGGCTTTCAAGACGAGAACTCAGCCGCAGGTCCAGAATACCTCCCCGTGAATTTACTCAAGCATTCTGAAGAGCGTGCGCTCATTGTTTCTGCTGCATGAAAGGGCCGCGTTTGACAATTAACTCCGTGGGGATAGCAGCCACTGCTGTTGACACAAAGAGCGTACAGCAGAAAGGCTTTAATCTCAGCTGACATAATGGCTGGCTTAAACGCACTGATCCCGTTAGACAGGTGCCGTTCATATTGCCACGAAATCAGTCACACGTTTTTGATTTTTATACACTTACCACATGTTTTTCTTTCGCATCGCTTAGTTTTGATGTACGGTTTTCTTCTACCTGTGTTAACTATTTGTCAAGTTATTATAAAATATTTATCATTCAGGTTGGAAAAGGAGGAAGAAAGGAAAAGAATTATAACGAAACTTGGTTATTAGTCCAATCTGTGCATACATTATAATATTAATTACAGTATACATTTGGACAGGAACTAGAAGCTAATACCAAACACCATGAAATCAAGTTTGGATATACAAGTTCGTTTTATTTTTATGAAATAATTTAAAACGCACCACTAAATTCTTCTTTCATAAACATTTCATATGATATTGCTTACTGACTGATTTCTTCTCTAGCTAATTTGCATTCACTACCTGTATTGGATGTCATCATAAAGTAAAAGGATTCTTGAATTATATGAGTCAGAGCGTTGGTTGTCAGATATCTTAATCGGCTAGGTAACTTAAGGGTTTTGAAAACAGAAATGGATAAGATGAAGATAGAAATAGGACTTAGTGAGGTGGCAGGATGAACTTTCGGCGTGGCGGGGTCGATTGTCTGCATTCTTTCTTTCACTTACCAAAAGTACACCTACCTCGGTATGTTTCTTTCCGACGTCCCTTCACTCTGTAGTAGCAGATGCGTGATAGGCCCTGTAAACTGGCGTTGATGAAAACACTACCTACCCTTTCTTAAAAATCAGGCGTTCGGAGGATGCTGTCTACTTGCAGAAAGCGTTTAAAATTAGACTGAATCTGCTTTTTATTCATATGGAAACACATGAAATGGCTATCACGTCCTTATTTAATATGGTAATGCTCTATCATTCAAAGTTCACTGTCTGTACAACATAGTTTCACTCGAAATGCAGCCAGAATTTTTGCATGTCCGACCCGACTAATTTTGGCATTCTACCAGGAACCGACCCACAACTACTGGCGAGTTAAACATTTGGTTGTTTCAGTGGTCTTCTTAGTAAGAAGTGCTCGCCAAAGTATTCCGTACATAGCAGGAAAAATCACATGCGGGTTTTTTACTACGACTAGAAAGTTTACACGCTCGTAACTCTCAGAGAAACAAAACTTTCACTAAAATGTTCGTAACTCCAGTCGCTTTAGTCACGAGGTATTCGGACCGCAATTAACTCACTACTTCTTCATTTTTCACAGTGTTTTTACGGAGCTATCTAACGTGGTGTTATCCATAGGCCGGTTAGCAAGCGACTCTATCGAACTATTCTACTCACTGCCCATTCCGCTGTATTTGCGCGGGAACAGCTTAATTCTGATTGGCTGTTGATCTACACGACCAGTCAGAAAGTTCCTTCCAGATTATTCTCGTGGAAAAACTGGCCTTATCCATTCAGTAATCTAATGGTAATTAATGTCATTAAAACTTCAACTTCTATTATATTGCTTAATCAAAATAAGCGAAGTACGAATATTCCCCTAATTGATAAATAAAACTTATTCCGTCTCTAACTTTCATTCTGGCTGCTTTTATACAAAAGCAGGCTCACACCACCATACGTCATCTGAATGATGTTGCACCGTAAATTTCCCTCGGTCTATTTTTACAAGGTTTTATGAAAAGTTAGCTATTAAGTTTTAACGCATGTCCCACGTAAAGGCTCTCTATCATTCTCATGCAGTCACACAACAAAATATAATCAAATAATAATTTTGACCGATTTTTGTATTACGTAATGCACAGTGACTAAAGTGTTACTAAAAATTGTAATTAATTAATTTTTTGCACTGGTAACTTTGTAATGGCTTCAAATAATAATACAAGTCAATCCGTATTTGTTGCTAACATGGTTTTAAAAAACAAGCATTGGTTTTAGGACTTTTAGGTAATTTTCTTTATCTCCTTCACTATAATAAATAAAAATCAGAAATTTTGACAGCCTCATTCCATTAATAATAACAAAAGGCTGTGTACCAAATTTGAACAAAATCGAATAATAAGTAATATGGATTATTTAGATTAGTAGGGGATATGAATCTTCGTATTGACTGGCTGTTACGCTATGTAGTTCTCACGGCAGATAGCATCAGCTTCGCTGTGCGCAAAGGGTGAAAAAAAAACCATAGTCATCCTGCAGCCACCATGTCAAACGGCTGCGTGCAACGAATGCCAACGAATGTCATCTCATATAACTTGCCACGTTACAAACGGACTTCTGTTCAGGTGAGTACAAAAGTAAATAGCGATAACGCTATAGTAGGACTACGAATAAACAAGAAAACAGGAATGCCGGTGAACTACTATGACGAGTCTAATGTACGCATTATGATAACCACGACAGACACAAAACCAAGAAAGCCCCTAGTAAAGCCGTATATGCCTACGAGCTCCGCAGATGAAGAGGCAGCAAGAATGTAGGATGAGATAGAGACTACTCATTCCTATCAGGGAGACGAAAAATTAATGGTGATGGGAGACTGGAATTCAGTAGTAGGGAAAGGACGAGGAGGAAATATAGCATAACATGGACAGGAGAAAAATGAAAGGGAAATCGGCTGATTGAGTTTTGCACAGACCACAATATAATCGTTTCAAGCACTTGGTTTAATAATCGTGAAAAGTTATATGCTTGGAGATATACGACTGGTAACGTTATCGTAAGGTACAGATTTAGAAAACGGACTTTAAACTGGAAGATTTCGAGGAGACGTGGTCTCCGGCCATAACTGATAAGCCATGAACTGTAGATTAAAACTGAAGGAATTGCATAGGTAGAAAAATGAGGAGGCGGGCGTTCGCTATATTCAAGGATTGACTATTCAGAGATTCATTGACACAATTAGGCTACGACTGATTGAAACATGAGACAGGAGTACAAAAGAAGATGAATCTGTAGCTTCGAGTGACGATATACACTCCTGGAAATGGAAAAAAGAACACATTGACACCGGTGTGTCAGACCCACCATACTTGCTCCGGACACTGCGAGAGGGCTGTACAAGCAATGATCACACGCACGGCACAGCGGACACACCAGGAACCGCGGTGTTGGCCGTCGAATGGCGCTAGCTGCGCAGCATTTGTGCACCGCCGCCGTCAGTGTCAGCCAGTTTGCCGTGGCATACGGAGCTCCATCGCAGTCTTTAACACTGGTAGCATGCCGCGACAGCGTGGACGTGAACCGTATGTGCAGTTGACGGACTTTGAGCGAGGGCGTATAGTGGGCATGCGGGAGGTCGGGTGGACGTACCGCCGAATTGCTCAACACGTGGGGCGTGAGGTCTCCACAGTACATCGATGTTGTCGCCAGTGGTCGGCGGAAGGTGCACGTGCCCGTCGACCTGGGACCGGACCGCAGCGACGCACGGATGCACGCCAAGACCGTAGGATCCTACGCAGTGCCGTAGGGGACCGCACCGCCACTTCCCAGCAAATTAGGGACACTGTTGCTCCTGGGGCATCGGCGAGGACCATTCGCAACCGTCTCCATGAAGCTGGGCTACGGTCCCGCACACCGTTAGGCCGTCTTCCGCTCACGCCCCAACATTGTGCAGCCCGCCTCCAGTGGTGTCGCGACAGGCGTGAATAGAGGGACGAATGGAGACGTGTCGTCCTCAGCGATGAGAGTCGTTTCTGCCTCGGTGCCAATGATGGTCGTATGCGTGTTTGGCGCTGTGCAGGTGAGCGCCACAATCAGGACTGCATACGACCGAGGCACACAGGGCCAACACCCGGCATCATGGTGTGGGGAGCGATCTCCTACACTGGCTGTACACCTCTGGTGATCGTCGAGGGGACACTGAATAGTGCACGGTACATCCAAACCGTCATCGAACCCATCGTTCTACCATTCCTAGACCGGCAAGGGAACTTGCTGTTCCAACAGGACAATGCACGTCCGCATGTATCCCGTGCCACCCAACGTGCTCTAGAAGGTGCAAGTCAACTACCCTGGCCAGCAAGATCTCCGGATCTGTCCCCCATTGAGCATGTTTGTGACTGGACGAAGCGTCGTCTCACGCGGTCTGCACGTCCAGCACGAACTCTGGTCCAACTGAGGCGCCAGGTGGAAATGGCATGGCAAGCCGTTCCACAGGACTACATCCAGCATCTCTACGATCGTCTCCATGGGAGAATAGCAGCCTGCATTGCTGCGAAAGGTGGATATACACTGTACTAGTGCCGACATTGTGCATGCTCTGTTGCCTGTGTCTATGTGCCTGTGGTTCTGTCAGTGTGATCATGTGATGTATCTGACCTCAGGAATCTGTCAATAAAGTTTCCCCTTCCTGGGACAATGAATTCACGGTGTTCTTATCTCAATTTCCAGGAGTGTATTTGGGGCAGCAGAGTAATTAAAAGTGAAAAAAGACGAAGATGGGCCCGATGAAAGCAGAAAATATAAAAATATTTAGTATTTTATCCTTCTCCAAAAACTGTAGTCTAGATAATGAACTAGGAAGTCATCAGTTACTTTAACAAATTAAACTTCTTTACAGGTATCGAGCACTTAGCGCTCTTCTTCAGAGGGCTGTGCAATACACGCAAGTAAGTAGAAGTCAGATAAGAATATTAAAATTAGAGACGAAAAGCTTAAAAAATATTTTAAAAATTCAAAGTTAAAAAATGGTACATACTTATGCATATTACATTAATTGGGAATGTCAATAGTTAAGTGGATACAGAAAAATGCCGTGTACTTTATTTGTGGTGTATTTTAATGTACAGCCTTCTGAAAAAGGGCACTAAGTGGCCGAATCCGGCAAAGTTATTAAATTTCTTTTATGAAACTAGTTGCTTACTATTTCATAAAATATAAAAATGAGAAAAGTGCAAAAATATAAATTTGGAAAGGAGGATTACTTCTTCCTTTTATTCTTCAACTGAGTGTAGCACTGGCACCCTACCTCGTAATTACTTCCCCAAAATACCCAGTCATCACCTACAGTTTTTACCTACTGCAACTCGTTCAACAACCACTGAAGTTATTCCTTGACGTCTCAAACATTCCGTCTATCCTTCTTGTCACTACTCTTCCTATCCTTAACGATTATGAGGAGAACCTCCCCAGCTTTTATGAACCCACTTAATTTAGAACTTCCTTCTATAGTATATCATCTTGAAATCTTCGAATTTCTGCTTTTCGGTTTTCCCAAAGTTCATGACTAATTTCGATATACTTCTGCGCTCCAAATTAATTTCTTAAAATTTCTTTTTCAAACTGAAGCTTATGTTTGATACTAGTAGACGGTTTTTGGCCATAAATTTCGTCACTTTCAATTGTAGTTGATTTTTACGTTCTGTTTCCTTTGTCCGACATGAGTTATTTTACTTGTTTCAATTCATATTCTTCGTAGTGCTCAATTTTAATCTTACGCTTATCGGTGTTCTCATTTTTGCCATTTTTATTACTTTAGTCTTTCTTCGGATTACTCCAAATCCACATTCTCTACTCATTAGACTGATCATTCATTCGACATGCCATTCTTCCTCACTTTCACTGAAGTCAGCCAGTCTTATCGCTGGTATCATTTCAACACGAATTTTAGTTTCCTTGTTGAACCTTTCTTTTATTTCTGTCATTGTTCCTTGGATGCATGGACTGAAGTAACAGGGGAGGGTGGGGGAGGGAGGAGGGAAGGAAACTGCACCATTTCTATTTCAAGCATTTCGTTGTTAACTTTCCTATTTAATTTTTACAAATGAAATGAGACAATTTCGGCTTTATTGGTCTCATATATATATACTCCTGGAAATGGAAAAAAGAACACATTGACACCGGTGTGTCAGACCCACCATACTTGCTCGGGACACTGCGAGAGGGCTGTACAAGCAATGATCACACGCACGGCATAGCAGACACACCAGGAACCGCGGTGTTGGCCGTCGAATGGCTCTAGCTGCGCAGCATTTGTGCACTGCTGCCGTCAGTGTCAGCCAGTTTGCCGTGGCATACGGAGCTCCATCGCAGTCTTTAACACTGGTAGCATGCCGCGACAGCGTGGACGTGAACCGTATGTGCAGTTGACGGACTTCGAGCGAGGGCGTATAGTGGGCATGCGGGAGGCCGGGTGGACGTACCGCCGAATTGCTCAACACGTGGGGCGTGAGGTCTCCAAGGTACATCGATGTTGTCGCCAGTGGTCGGCGGAAGGTGCACGTCCCCGTCGACCTGGTGCCGGACCGCAGCGACGCACGGATGCACGCCAAGACCGTAGGATCCTACGCAGTGCCGTAGGGGACCGCACCGCCACTTCCCAGCAAATTAGGGACACTGTTGCTCCTGGGGTATGGGCGAGGACCATTCGCAACCGTCTCCATGAAACTGGGCTACGGTCCCGCACACCGTTAGGCCGTCTTCCGCTCACGCCCCAACATCGTGCAGCCCGCCTCCACTGGTGGCGCGACAGGCGTGAATGGAGGGACGAATGGAGACGTGTTGTCTTCAGCGATGAGAGTCGCTTCTGCCTTGGTGCCAATGATAGTCGTATGCGTGTTTGGCGCCGTGCAGGTGAGCGCCACAATCAGGACTGCATACGACCGAGGCACACAGGGCCAACACCCGGCATCATGGTGTGGGGAGCGATCTCCTACACTGGCCGTACAACTCTGGTGATCGTCGAGGTGACACTGAACAGTGCACAGTACATCCAAACCGTCATCGAACCCATCGTTCTACCATTCCTAGACCGGCAAGGGAACTTGCTGTTCCAACAGGACAATGCACGTCCGCATGTATCCCGTGCCACCCAACGTGCTCTACAAGGTGTAAGTCAACTACACTGGCCAGCAAGATCTCCGGATCTGTCCCCCATTGAGCATGTTTGGGACTGGATGAAGCGTCGTCTCACGCGGTCTGCACGTCCAGCACCTACGCTGGTCCAACTGAGGCGCCAGGTGGAAATGGCATGGCAAGCCGTTCCACAGGACTACATCCAGCATCTCTACGATCGTCTCCATGGGAGAATAGCAGCCTGCATTGCTGCGAAAGGTGGATATACACTGTACTAGTGCCGACATTGTGCATGCTCTGCTGCCTGTGTCTATGTGCCTGTGGTTCTGTCAGTGTGATCATGTGATATATCTGACCCCAGGAATGTGTCAATAAAGTTTCCCCTTCCTGGGACAATGAATTCACGGTGTTCTTATTTCAATTTCCAGGAGTATACAGAGATGCATGTATCATAGGCAACTCATATATATATATAATTTCTGTATGAGACCAGTAAAGCCTCTGAAACATACATATATACATTAAATTTTATTATTCCCTCTAGCTTCTTGCAACTTATTTGCGTATAGCTTACCTTATTTTTTTCAGAATTTCGTATATGCTGCCCCATTTTACATCGGCAAACTTTTTTTCCACGTTGACTAATCCAATGAAGGTGTCGATTTTTTTAAGTATTGCATCCATTATCAAGTGCAACATCAGCACTGCCTCCTTGGTGGAGTTATCTTTCATAAGAAAAACTGATAAGCATATACAAGATTCTCAGTTTTCTTACCACACTGGCACCATAACGGAAGATGACAGAGAGAAAGCACAAATACTAAATTCGGTCGTCAGAAACATTCGCAGAGGAAGGTCGTGATACACGTAATGCAGCCGCACAGCCATCTCCTCCACCCCTCCCACCGCCCACTCCCTCGTTTTCAGTAATCTGACGCCAAGATGGCAGACTTCGAGATACGTGATCACGGAATATGGAAGGACATACAATAAATAGTGAAAAGATATCTGGACCAGATGACATACTTTAAAGATTCTACGGAGTTTATGCGAAGGAACTTGCGGCCCTTACATCAGTAAGTGACACTGGCCGCTGGAGCAACGGACAATAAGTAGCGACTAGAAAAAAGCAGTGGTCATTGCCATTTTAAAGAAGGATCATGGGACAGGTGAATGTAATAACAGACCTATATCTTCTACGTCAGCCTTTTGTAGAATTGTGGAACATACTTCATGCTCACATATTAAAACACTTTTACAGGACAAAAATCTCCCCTGTAAAAAACCAACATGGATTCCAGAAACAGAGATCTTGCGAAGTGCAGCATTCTCCACTCCTCTATGAGATTCAGAATACGTAGGCGTGAACAACCGGGTTACGCCAATTTCCTAGACTTCATTTAATGCACATCGGTGCTGTCTTTCACTGACCAAAATACCAACTTATCGAGTATCATACAAGTTCTTGAGTGGACTCAAGAATTCCTCGCAGATACGACTCAAATCGTCGTTCTTAACGAACAAAATGGACAGATGTAAAGGTAATTTCAAGAACACCCCAAAGAGTCTGATATGGCAATTACTGTATATTACCAACTGGATAATGTCGGAAGCTCCATGAGGCATTCGTTAGTGATGCACTGTCTATAGGAAGGTAACAATGCCAGAAGACTGTAGCGAAGTATAAGAAAACTGTAGGATTGACAGTTGACTCTGAAAATAAACACATAACAAATTGCGCACAAACAGATAAGAAACGCACTACTCTACTACTGATGAAAAATCACTTGGACCCGTAACTGCAGTAACGTGCCTAAGAATAATCATCCGACGCGACCTAATGTGTAGTGACCATCAAAGCGAATACTAGGAAAAGCACATGACAGACTGAGATTCCTAGGAAGACTCTTAAGGAAATGTAATTAGTATATGACACAAGTGGCATAGGAACAGGAAGGATTAACGGTTGAGGTAGACAACAGCGCCGCGTTCGTATTACGGAGATGCTCAAAAACCTCAGTCGCAGACGAAACAAGAGAGGAATTGTGCATTAGGGAGAGGTTTACTACTGAAATTCCAAAAGAAGAATATCCAGGAAGTGTCAGGTGTTGTTTGCATCTTTCCACATAGGTCTCGCGAAACGGACACAACGAGAAAATCGGAACGTCGGACCCAATACAATGGTTAACAGACAATCATTCGTCCAAATCATACAATGAAGGCTTTCAGGACCGGATGGTACTGTTGTTGATAATTCGTCCGGGTTATATGGTCGAGGTCCATGGAATTCTTCTATTCCTAACGTTCCGTCCAATACTACGATGGACATCTTCAGAGGTATGGCAGGACTCAGCAGGACCAGCCATACCTACGATGATGTCCAATGTAGTATTGGACGAAATGATAGGAATAGAAGAATTCCATGGAGCACGGCCATATAACCCGGAAGAATTATCAACAACATTCGTCCAAAGCGTCATTCGGGAATGTAACAGGGTAGGCCGGAACATGTAATGGTACCAGAAGTACCATTCGCCACAACCATATGCGAGATATACACACATCAACAAAAATTTGTATCACCCCAATATGTCATACAAGTGTCTTGCCTTTGTGCCTGTTCCTGTACAAGTCGGAAGGTGAGCCCTGACGTTTGAAAACATATACACTGTTACCTTGAGAGCTCCTTACGGGTAGAATGCTGCACTGGAATAGTTTGCAGCATCGCCAATAGGGACACTTTAGAGACGTAGAACAGTAGAGTGAACATCCATCGTGACATGACGGACAATCACGAACAGCTATCGCGTCCACATCATCACGTTACACACAAAATACTTGTTAACTAGATAGTTGCATGCCTTGTGCACCTGAGTTGAACTGATGTGTTGCAGACATGGTACCGGTTCGAGTTGACAAGTAGTTTTGAGGAAGTAAGTCTGCAGGCTTTTGTGGCCGTTGTCACTGAAGTTAAAATCTTGTGGGTTATTAGGCCGCGTCATGTTTCTTCTAAAATGTTCGACGTTTCTACTCCTCTGCTGGGATCTTCCTCAGGATCTTTTGGTGTCCACTTCTGCTAGAACACTGCCAGAGACGAGTGTCGCGTCCACTTATAAAGGGGGAATTTTCTGGCGTTCGTGCTGGAAAGTGATAGTATTGGTTAAAATTCATGTTGCTACCGTTGGTGGGCCATAGTCATAGGCTAATACAGAAGAAGGGGCGTTGATAGCTCAACTCCTGTGCATACCATTGGCGGTCATCGTCATTGGATAGCTGGAGAAGGGTTATTGGCTGAAATGCCTCCTACTGCAATTGGTTGGTCGTCATCAGTGGCAAGATTCGAGACGGATAGAGCAAGAGAGGGGGAATGCTTACCCAAAATATTATTGTCCGCCGAGGTGACTTGCTGCGCGTTGTTTATGCCGCTCACACACCGCGGCCACGTATTCACTTCCTTGAGGGCGGGGAGCCACGATGCCGGAAGCCTATAGCCGTCCTCTCTATTGAAATTAGATGAATTCTTAGAAATTTCAACCGCTTCTCGGACCTAAATGCTTGTTTCTATAGCTACCATACGTACGTTATTAAAATCGATGTCAGAGCCACAGTTCTACTGATGTTCCCCTACTGCTGATTTTGCAATTTTATTTAGGTAAACAGGTGCATCAGTTTTCCGTCGGAAAAAGTGTTTTATTTTGTTTGGACCAAAGAAAGATGGCTGAATACCATTTTTCTTTAAAAAGTTTGAGGACTTAAACCGCGGAGGCTCTCATGTTCGACAGGTGCCTAGGATAATATACACTGCTACTTTTGTGTCAAATGAACTGTGGACTGAGTCATCCGGAACTGAATTTGTTGTTCGAAGAGGCTGCAGGAAGTCATGTTTCGCATCAAAGTTTTAGGAGACTGTCGTATGACGAGAATCTCCATACCCAACGGTCATGGTGACCACCACGTCCTACATCACAACACCAAGGTGCCCTTTACGGTTGGGTAAGAAATAGTACAAAATTAAAGCCACTCGGATCGGTTTGTACCCTGATAATCGCAGAAAACCTGTTTTGAGTAAACCAGTAATATCGAACGCTCCCAGCGCTGTGCCCCACATGTGCAACAAGGTCGTATGGAATTAAGTTTTCTGGTGGCGTTATATGAGGCCGGCCATACACATCTCGTGATTGTTGTGGGCAATCTAACTGCAGTACGGAACAGGGACGAGATGCAAGCAACAATAGGACCACATCGTCAAAATTTTAAAGACGATTCCACGTTGATGGATGATAACTCACGTGTTCATGGTGCTGTTCAGTATGCTAGGACCACCAGAACGGAGTGGCCTGTCTGTTACCCAGTAATGAAGTCAATCGAACATGTGTGCGATCTTTCACGAAGCGTTCATTACAGTCTGGAACCGCGCGAAGTTTCGAATCCTGCCTGGGCATGGATGTGTGTGATGTCCTTAGGTTAGTTAGGATTAATTAGTTCTAGGGGGCTGATGACCTAAGCAGTTAAGTCCCATAGTGCTCAGTGCCATTTTTTGGTAGCGTTTATTAAAGACGCTGTCAAGAGTTGCAGTACATATGTTTGGCGACTAATTTCTAATCAACAGGTTCATTTTCCAGCCTGGCCTACTGAGGCTGCACTGAAAGTGCCTGATCTTAATAAAAAACATCAAAATGGTGATACACACTTAATAAAATGTTCGCAGAATGACCTTTTAACAAGTCAAAATCTGGATGTAGCTTGCTGAATGCATGTGCGCATTGTGACAATCATTCTGCGAACATTTAGAAAGCATTTAATGTCATTTTAATGTTTATTAGTAAGATCAGTCATGTTTAGTGCAGCATCAGTAGGCCAGGCTGGGAAATGAACCACGTGATTCGAAACTAGTCGCTGAACATATGAACTGCTACAGTTCACACAATCGTTAATAAACGCTTAATGAAATATTAAAAAAGTTGCTCGTTCCCTGTTAACGAAATACTGCAATTGAAAAACTTATGGGATCAATTGAAATGAGCTGTTTTGGGAAGCTGAGTACGACCACGTCCTTTGTGCGACTTACACACTATCGCTTTGAAGAGTGGTATCATTAAGACCTGGGCAGGCTTGATAATCCATCGATGGCATGCAGCGACGATTACAGGCCTGCATCCGAACAGTCGGTAGTTCTGCCGCATGCTGATGTTGCTTGGGATTGATATGGACACCCCAACACGTGGAAAACAGACGATTTTGTAATAACGGATGTGAAGCCATCCTATAACTCTTAGTCAGGCAATGTTCAGTATATTCATCCCAATTTTCAATTGCATGATTATTGTCAGAACATGTTTCGTGATAACTGTATCCCATTTTCAAGTGATGAAGGCAAGGAAACCAGATAAAACAATCCTCCTTATACCAACAGATATATAAGAATTACAGACATCCTGAGACATAGCCTATTCAAAATAAAAAAAATACGCCTCTAGGCCTCGTCACAACTTAAAACAAGGTGCACTGTCCTTTCAAACCACGACTTTCTTTCTTTCTTTCTGGGACCTATGTCCTGCTCCAACACGGAGTCCACTTTGTTATGACGGATTTGGCTGTGTTAATTGCAGACTACTGCTGGATGCCCTTCCTACAGCCACCCCGAACCCTCCGGGACAGAAGTAGTGTACCTCAGCTGTCTGCATTCAGTGTAAGTCATGAAATAGTGCGAACTTTTGCAAATGTCTGTGAGTCGTGTAACTGAGGCGGAAATTGGGGACCAGCCCGGTATTCACCTAGCGGTGAAGGCTAGTCGTTAAATCCACCGGGCGCATTCGATCCGGGGCCGGCGAGCCGACCCCAGTCCAGGAAGCAGCGCATTAGCGCTCTCGGCTACCCTGGCGGGTATTTTAAACCATGATTTAAGACAGCGCATCCACTGTTCCCATGGTATAGTTGCAAACTGAAAGCCGCTGCCAACCTACCAACGATGATATTCACCTAAAGACTGATGCTCAGCAGCAGCGATACTACTGTTTGTCATACAATCTTTGAGAAGTGCTTGTCTGGTCCTAACCCATTCTGACTACCTCTACACTGTAATCTGAATGGAAATAGCATGCGTAAATCCTATGTTTCTACGTAAATACGTTGGTGGCTGCTTCTTAAGGAGCATATCGCTAAGGATTGCCCAAAAATGCCCTTTAGACACTTCGTCCTATCATTTAAAACGCTTACAAGTCACCCGAAATCTCTAACTCCTCTGCATTTGATAGCAACCACCCTCTTTCTTAAACCTGCAACCCCCTCTGCTTTCTGTTATGTCTCCCAACGAAAGCTGCTCATTCTTGAGATGCCTTGGTACAGCTGACAAGCCGTTTATTTCTATTATTATGCTCTCTAAATCTAACTTTAAAAATCCATCTCTTGTGTATTATCACTGATAGGTTGGATATAGGAGTTATGCATGGTAACCAGCAGAATGACAAAAATCCAGACAAATATAGTCATGCCTTATTGGTGGTCCCTCCCACACAATTAAGCACGCTTTTTTTTTTTTTTTTTTACAAAGAAGGGGTTGGATTTGCTTTCAAAACGGACAACAAACTAGGACAGAGGCTGGGGCCGAAGATCGACACAGATGACAACTAGATGAGGAAGTCGGGAGTGTATGAAGTAAAATATCAGAATTCTGAAGAGAGATACTTGGAGCAGACGGGACGGAATTTTAAAGAGCATAATAATAGAGAGAACGGCTTATTAGCTGTAGCAAAGTATCTCAAGAATGAGCAGCTTTAATTGAGGATTAACAGAAAGCGTGAGGGTATTACATGATGAAGAAAATGGATAGTTGCTATCAAATTTAGAGGAGGCTAGATATTTATTTTGCCTTGAAAGAGGAGTGAGTCTGAGTTTTAAATGAGAGCAAGGAAGTGTTTAAAGGGCATTTCTGGGCACACTTTAGTGATATACTCCTTAAGAAGCAGACAAGTACATATTTTACCTAGTGAGATAGGATTTATGCACGCTTTTCCTTTCAGTTTGCAGCATAGAGAGAGTTTTAAGTTAGAATGGGCTAGGACCAGATAGGCCTTTCTCAAAGATGTCAAACAGTGATATCGTTGGTACTGAGTATTAGTCTTTAAGTACATATCATCGTTGGTAGGCCACGGCAGCTACTTGCAGTTTGCAACTGTACCTCGGGAACGGTGAATGCACCTGTGATTTCTTATGTTTTATCGTTTAAGTTTACAATGCATTTGTTCAACTTGTGTTTGAGTTGTGACAAGGCCCAGTGGCATAAAAATTTCTTAAGGCTGTTTATAACTCAGGACGTCTGTAGTTCTTATATTTAGATTGGTATAAGGGGGGTTGTTTTAATATGGTTTCCTTGTTTTCAGCACTTGAAAATGGAATAATATTGTTCCGAAACATGTTGTGGCAAGAATCTCATGATTGGAAACTGGGCTGAATATCCTCAATACTGACAGACGATTTTGTGGTTACGCAGATGTATTTTTTTCTTTATTTTTACTTTACTTGATTTGGTGATATGGAGACATCGCAAGTGAATATCTACGCATGACTCAAATCATGGTCTTGCTTTCTGTGCCATGAATTTCGAAATAAAGGACGACGCATAACTTTTGTTGACATGTGTGGATGCAAAGACTATCTTTTATTTATCTTCTCACTCGCCAACAATTACTTCTACGTCTACGATATTACTCTGAAATTTACAATTAATATCCTGAACAGAGGGTTCATCGAACCACCTTTAAACTACTACTCTACAGTTCCACTCTCGGGGAAAACGAACACTTAAATCTTTCCGTGTCAACTGTGATTCCTGTTACTTTGTTGTTGTTGTGGTCTTCAGTCTTGAGACAGGTATGATGCAGCTCTCCATGCTACTCTGTCCTGTGCAAGATCCTTCATCTCCAAGTATCTACTGCAACATACATCCTTCTGAAGCTGCTTAGGTTCTCTTGGTCTTCCTCTACAATTTTTACCCTACACTCCACATTTCGAAAATTTATATTCTCTGCTTGTCTAAACTATTTATCGTCCATATTTCATTTCCATACATGGCTACACTCCAGGCAAATGCTTTCAGGAAAGACTTCCTAACACTTAAAAAAATACTGGAGGTTAACAAATTTCTCTTCTTCAGAAACGCTTTCCATGCTGTTGCCAGTCAACATTTTATATCCTCTCTACTTCGACCTTCATCATTTACTTTTCTCCCCAAATAGGAAAACTCATCTTCTTTATGTGTTTCATTTCCTAATCAAATTCCCTCAGCATCACCCGACTTAATTCGATTACATTCCATTATCCTCGTTTTGCTTTTGTTGATGTTCACCTTATATCCTCCTTTCAAAACAATGTCTACTCCGTTCAGCTGCTCTTGTTGGTCCTTTGCTGACTCTGGCAGAATTACAATACCATCAGCGAACCTCAAAGTATTTCTTCTCCATGGATTTTAATCCCTACTCCGACTTTTTCTTTTGTTTCCTTCACTGACTGCTCAAAATACATATTGAATAACATCAGGGACAGGCTACAACCCTGTTTCACTCCCTTCCCAACCACTGCTTCCCTTTCATGCCCCTACACTTTCACACAAAGAAATTGGCATCTGGTTTCTGCACAAATTGTAAATAGCGTTTTTCTTCCTAAATTTCACCCCTGCCACCTTCAGAATTTGAAAGACAGTATTCTAGTCAACATTTTCAGAAGCTTTTTCTGTCTACAAACGCTAGAAACGTAGGTTTACCTTTTCTCAACCTTTCTTCTAAGGTGAGTCGTACGGTCAGTATTGCCTCCCGTGTTCCAACATTTCTAAGGAATCCAGACTGATCTTCCCCAAGGACGGCTTTTAGCAGTTTTTCCAATCATCTGTAAGGAATTCATGTCAGTATTTTGCAGCTGTCACTTATTAAACTGATAGTTCGATAGTTTTAACACCTTTCGGTAACCGAAGATATTGAAGATATTGATTGCGTCTTGCCACGGGTGTTCTTTACGTACAGCTAGAATCTCTTTGGGTTTTCTGCCAAACTTCGATAAGAGTTTCGTTGTGGAAACTATTAAAAGTATCTCGAATTAAATTTCTCGCTAAATAAGGATCTTCTGTAAAACTTCGTCAATCTTGGGTATTTTGCATTCTTTTAAATATGCCATGGTTTTTTCGTCGTTCTGCAATAGTGTTCTGAGCCGTTTTGTTTACCTTGGGGGATCAGTACAGTCTCTTATTAATTTATTAGGTGTACATCTCTCAACACCGAGCGAGGTGGCGCAGTGGTTAGACACTGGATTCGCATTCGGGAGGATGACGGTTCAATCCCGCGTCCGGCCATCCTGATTTAGGTTTTCCGTGATTTCCCTAAATCACTCCAGGAAAATGCCGGGATGGTTCCTCTGAAAGGGCACGGCCAACTTCCTTCCCCATCCTTCCCTAATCCGATGAGACCGATGACCACGCTGTCTGGTCTTCTTCCCCAAACAAACAACCAACCAACCATGTCTCATCTGCCATCGACACTATTTCTCTGAATTTAAGCCATATCTGGTTTATGCTTACATAGTCAGATTCTATGGAGTGGAACCTGTCTCTTACGAGGCGAATTTTTATCTGCTTTCTAGATAGATTTAAATTTTGGTGGTTTTGGACGTTCCGTTGTTAACTCTAGCTACAAAAGCCTTGTGGTCACTAATTCTTGTATCTGTCAAGTGGCTACTTATTTGGTCAGGATTATTTGTTGCTGAGAGGTAAAGTATATTTTCACTACCACTTACACTTAGAGTGCTCTCCTGATATAGTTGCTCGAAATCATTTTTTGACAAGCATTCAGCATGATTTCGGATTATGTATATTAAATATGTATTTTCACAAACGTATCGAGGGAACATTGAAGTCACCACAAACTATAATTTTAGGAACACCTGTTTCAAAGAACTCTCAAGCTTTCTTTGAACTCAAGATTTTGTGTTAAATGTTAGGGAAATAGCGATCTTGTAAGCTATATAAATGTAGTAAAAAACAGTCTAGATCACGATGGATTTTTATTTAAAGTGACCGATTCCTGCCTAATCTTTCGCCATATTCTGAATATCAACATAAGCTGAAGTTGACGATGTCCAGAACAATCAGTAAGCCTCAGTTGCTGAAATAAGATAACCATTGCGATCTATACTGTTTTCCGCTTTATAACGTCACAATAAGTGTGGTTACATGATTAAAATTAATGCTAAAACAAATCTGCATATTATCTGATATACAAAATGGGAATTAAATCGATCTTGTATGCAGCTAATTAACTGTGAAATAATCTCAGCCCCAACAACCGCATGCTTGTAGAAACAATATGGGTCGACGTATTTTCTTTTTCAATCGTCACGTTCTGTGTCCTTATTTGCGTTTTTTCGCCCTTCCTTGACGTGTGCGGTCATGTTTGAGTGATTTAAATGTAGTAGCAGACGAACCAGAGAAGTGGGGTGTTTCTTAACCTTCTACCAACCTAAACGGCGTCAGCAGAAGGCAGAGAGAAGGAACAGGAGGGTTTGGCCAAAGATGTGTAAAGCTAAACGTTTTCCTAGCAGAGGTTGGTCATGGGCCTCCCCCACCACCTCGTACTGCTTGGCGAGAGCTCCGAGCGACGGTTAGTCAGGGGAGGGTGAAGATGGCTAAGCGACCAGACGTTCCCTCACAAGGGTTGCGTCGGTCAAGGGATAAGAGGTATTTGAATATGTGACCTATTTGTCAAACCCTACAATATTTCTCGAAGCTATTTTTGCAATGATCATTACGTACCGGTTATAATTTTTAGTTCAATTAAGCGGGTGCAGAACAGTGTGATTTCCGTTACGCACGACGACGCGGTCTATGAAATCAAACCTCAACCCAAACCTTAAATGTTACAGCTTGTCTTCTTATTTTTATTCGAGCTAAACATTATTAAATTATCAAAAAAAAAACTGTATCGAGTGTGCATGTTGCAAGATGAGTGCTAAAAATGTTGTTGTTGTTGCGGTCTTCAGTCCTGAGACTGGTTTGATGCAGCTCTCCGTGCTATTCTATCCTGTGCAAGCTTCTTCATCTCCCAGTACCTTACTGCAACCTACATCCTTCTGAATCTGCTTAGTGTATTCATCTCTTGGTCTCCCTCTACCATTTTTACCCTCCACGCTGCCCTCTAATACTAAATTGGTGATCCCTTGATGCCTCAGAACATGTCCTACCAACCGATCCCTTCTTCTGGTCAAGTTGTACCACAAATTTCTCTTCTCTCCAGTCCTATTCAATACTTCCTCATTAGTTATGTGATCTACCCATCTAAACTTCAGCATTCTTCTGTAGCACCACATTTCGAAAGCTTCTATTCTCTTCTTGTCCTAACTATTTATCGTCCATGTTTCACTTCCATACATGGCTACACTCCGTACAAATACTTTCAGAAATGACTTCCTGACACTTAAATCTATACTCGATGTTAACAAATTTCTCTTCTTCAGAAACGCTTTCCTTGCTATTGCCAGTCTACATTTTATATCCTCTCTACTTCGACCATCATCAGTTATTTTGCTCCCCAAATAGCAAAACTCCTTTACTACTTTAAGTGTCTCATTTCCTAATCTAATTTCCTCAGCATCACCCGACTTAATTCGACTACATTCCATTATCCTCGTTTTGCTTTTGTTGATGTTCATCTTATATTCTCGTTTCAAGACACTATCCATCCCGCTCAACTGCTCTTCCAAGTCCTTTGCTGACTCTGACTGAATTACAATGTTATCGCGGAACCTCAACGTTTTTATTTCTTCTCCATGGACTTTAATACCTACTCCGAATTTTTCTTTTTTTTCCTTTACTGCTTGCTCAATATACAGATTGAATAACAGCGGGGAGAGGCTACAACCCTGTCTCACTCCTTTCCCAACCACTGCTTCCCTTTCATGCTCCTCGACTCTTATGACTGCCATCTGGTTTCTGTACAAATTGCAAATAGCCTTTCGTTCCCTGTATTTTACCCCTGCTACGTTCAGAATTTAAAAGAGAGTATTCCAATCAACATTGTCAAAAACTTTCTCGAAGTCTACAAATGCTAGAAACGTAGGTTTGCCCTTCCTTAATCTAGCTTCTAAAATAAGTTGTAGGGTCAGTATTGCCTCACGTGCTCCAACATTTCTACGGAATCCAAACTGATCTTCCCCGAGGTCGGCTTCTACTAGTTTCTCCATTCGTCTGTAAAGAATTCGCGTTAGTATTTTGCAGCTGTGACTTATTAAACTGATAGTTCGGTAATTTTCACATCTGTCAACACCTGCTTTCTTTGGGATTGGAATTATTATATTCTTCTTGAAGTCTGATGGTATTTCGCCTGCCTCATACATCTTGCTCACCAGATGGTAGAGTTTTGTCAGGACTGGCTCTCCCAAGGCCAATGGAATGTTGTCTACTCTGGGGTCCTTGTTTCGACTCAGGTCTTTCAGTGCTCTGTCAAACTCTTCACGCAGTATCGTATCTCCCATTTCATCTTCATCTACATCCTCTTCCATTTCCATAATATTGTCCTCAAGTACATCGCCCTTCTATAGACCCTCTATATACTCCTTCCACCTTTCTGCTTTCCCTTCTTTGCTTAGAACTGGGTTTCCGTCTGAGCTCTTGATGTTCATGCGAGTGGTTCTCTTATCTCCAAAGGTCTCTTTAATTTTCCTGTAGGCAGTATCTATCTTACCTCTAGTGAGATAAGCCTCAACATCCTTTCAATTGTCCTCTGCTTAGCCATTTTGCACTTCCTGTCGATCTCATTTTTGAGACGTCTGTATTCCTTTTTGCATGCTTCATTTACTGCGTTTTTATATTTTCTCCTTTCATCAATTAAATTCAATATTTCTTCTGTTACCCAAGGATTTCTACTAGCCTTCATCTCTTTACCTACTTGTTCCTCTGCTGCCTTCACTACTTCATCCCTCAAAGCTACCCACTCTTCTGCTACCGTATTTCTTTCCCCCATTCCTGTCAATTGCACCCTTATGCTCTCCCTGAAACTCTGTACAACCTCTGGTTCTTTTAGTTTATCCAGGTCCCATCTCCTTAATTTCCCACCTTTTTGGAGTTTCTTTAGTTTTAATCTACAGGTCATAACCAATAGATTGTGGACAGTGTCCTCATCTGCCCCTGGAAATGTCTTACAATTTAAAACCTGGTTCCTAAATCTCTGTCTTACCATTATATAGTCTATTTGAAACCTGTCAGTATCTCCAGGGTTCTTCCATGTATACAGCCTTCTTTTATGGTTCTTGAACCAAGTGTTGGCTATGATTAAGTTGTGCTCTGTGCGAAATTCTACCAGGCGGCTTCCTCTTTAATTTCTTTGCCCCAGTCCATATTCACATACTCCGTTTCCTTCTCTCCCTTTTCCTACTACCGAATTCCAGTCACCCATGACTATTAAATTTTCGTCACCCTTCACCATCTGAATAATTTCTCTTATTTGATCATACATTTCTCCAATTTCTTCGTCATCTGCAGAGCTAGTTGGCATATAAACATGTACTATTGTAGTGGGTGAGGGCTTCGTTTCTATCTTGGCCACAATAATGCGTTCACTATGCTGTTTGTAGTAGCTTACCGCGTTCCTATTTTCCTATTCATTATTAAACCTACTCCTGCATTACCCCTATTTGATTTTGTGCTTATAACTCTGTAGTCACCTGACCAAAAGTCTTGTTCCTCCTGTCACCGCACTTCACTAATTCCCACTATATCTAACTTTAACCTATCCATTTCCCTTTTTAAATTTTCTAACCTACCTGCCCGATTAAGGGAACTGCCATTCCACGCTCCGATCCGTAGAACGCCAGTTTTCTTTCTCCTGATAACGACATCCCCTTGAGTAGTCCCCGCCTGGAGATCGGAATGGGAGACTATTTTACCTCCGAAGTATTTTACCCAAGAGGACACCATCATCATTTAATCATGCAGTAAAGCTGCATGCCCTCGGGAAAAATTAGGGCCGCAGTTTCCCCTTGCTTTCAGCCGTTCGCAGTACCAGCACAGCAAAGCCGTTTTGGTTATTGTTACAAGACCAGATCAGTCAATCATCCAGACTGTTGCACCTGCAACTACTGAAAAGGCTGCTGCTCCTCTTCAGGAACCACTCGTTTGTCTGGCCTCTCAACAGATACCCCTCCGTTGTGGTTGCACCTACGGTACGGCTATGTTTATCGCTGAGGCACGCAAGCCTCCCCACCAAAGGCAAGGCCCCTACTCGTTGCCAGACACGAGGTGTATACAATCCTTTTGACTAAAAATGCTGTCGACATTGTCTTGCCGGTGTGGATTTAGTGCATGTGAATGTCTGTGTTTTAAAATAGAGCAGTGACCACGTGCTCCCCAGATCTTCCAATCCCCACAGGACTATGTAGATTAAAGCCAACGCGGCATGTAATTATCATGTGAGAAAGACATAGGAACCATTAAAAATTATCATGAATGTTTGTCCGTCTGTTAATTGCAAAAAGATTACTGTTAAAATGCAAAAGAATAATCGAAAATAAAGATTTTGTCCTTTCCGTTGTAGCTAATTTATTTCTCAACATGCCATAAAAAACTGTTATATTAGTAGCATTTGATGAATACGTTCCCCAAATCGAAGGTTTTTGCCCCAAGATTAGTTCACAGTACGTTGTTTTCTCTGACTGCTCCCAGAAATATTTTTGCGTTATCCTTTCCAATCTTATAATATCCGTAGGTGAAAAGGAACACCCGGAAATAATAAATTCAATCGCTATAAAGATTGTTCTCAAAACTTAGGTTGGTCTAAACCTTAATCAAATAACCCGCAAAGTCATCAGAGAAGGTTACGTCGCCAAAAATAAGAATGTGGCCAAAATGTTTTCTCACAACAGGCTGGGGAAAAAAAGCAACCCCTTCACAGCCTGTCATTACAAATTCAACTGTAATATTCAGTACAGGTGAGCTGTAACTTGTATTATATTTCTTTCAACTATTCATCAATTGTATCATCTGAGCCAGGAGGTCGATAATGGGAAACAGTTATTAATTTATTGCCGGCCGCGGTGGTCTCGCGGTTCTAGGCGCGCAGTCCGGAACCGTGCGACTGCTACGGTCGCAGGTTCGAATCCTGCCTCGGGCATGGATGTGTGTGATGTCCTTAGGTTAGTTAGGTTTAAGTAGTTCTAAGTTCTAGGGGACGGCTGACCACAGCAGTTGAGTCCCATAGTGCTCAGAGCCATTGTTCTATTAATTTATTTGTGTTTTCAAGTATAACGTCTATCCATAACAACTCACAGGAACTATCTACTGAAATTTCACAAGAAGATTAGGCCTTCAGACGTGCTTCTTGTAAAATTCTTGTTGCTCTGCATTTAGGCCTTCAGCCGCGTTTCTTTCAGAATCTGTGGCTTTAGTATGTAAGGCCTTGTCTGTAAAGTTTCTCTTTAATTATCGTGAATTCTTGAAACGGCCTTCAGCCATGTTCTGTAAACGTTTATTTTAAAGTTGTCTTTAATTATTCTTGAGTAATTGTTTGGGCCTTCAGCCGATAAGATACTTAAAGTTTTCTTAAGATGTTTTTCTGTTGTACTGTGTAAAGGCTTATCTTTAAAGTCTCTTTATTATGTAAAAAAAAATTTTTTTCACTGGACTTTAAGCCGAAGAATTAACTTGAATTTTCCTTAATACTGCCTTTAGCCGGAATTTGTAAATGCTTGGCTTTAAAGAATTTCCTTACCTGATATGAAATATTATTTCGGCCTTCAGCAGAGAAGATATTGTAATTTTACTTAAGTAAGGCCTTCAGCCATTACTCTAAATCCGGGTGTTTTATAAGCAATCACTTAAACTTATTCTGAAGAAGTTACTTGGGCTCTCATCCGTGAATTTATCTTTGTTGTTTTAAAGGGAAAACTGTGCACTGGTTCGAGGAATAAAGTTGTGTGTGTTCCCGAATAACTAACAGTAATTGACCTCGGCCCCTTTCCACAACTTGATTCGATCATTACTGGGAAACCAGATTCCGCTGATCTAATCGAAACAAATAAACAAAGACAATTACGATATCAGCGTCCATACATGCTTGGATCCAAGCGGGAGTACTTTACTGCTATTAAAACTAAAGACCGTGTCTAGTAAGCACAGAAACATGCAAGAATTTAAAATAAAAGTAAACTAGTACCCACACAGATTACTGAAAATAGGTCGCTCCCGTCTGAAGCTCGTAAATATAATTCGCAAACGAACGGTGTACTCGTCTCTGTCTGCAACAGGAACGCAGGTACCCTCTAACTGACAAGGAGACGGCACGACATCGGGGTCGCGAATTTGTCCGAAATTTTGTGTGGTGAAAGAAGACACCAAACACCTCAGGTAGTTAAAATATTAGGACGCACTAATCGGAAAATCACGAGAAATATCGATCCAAAGCTTCTTAGGTGCCTTATTCGTATAACATGTTATTCCGTTGCGGAGCCGCCGTCTGGCGTAGATGGATAGCCGGCACGGTAGCTCGACGTGTTCGGTCAGAGGGTTACGTAGCCCCTGTAACAAAAGAACTGAGTTAATCGAGCAACAACGAACATAAACGCATGTCTTATGACGTCCGCCCCGAGCAGATGCAACGAACAAAATAATATATATATATAAAGATGGTTAGGGCTCGGGCTTGGACTCTTACGCCAGAGGTCACGTGTTCGATTTGTCCTCTGGCACTTTTTTTCTTCTGTTTCATTTTCTTTTGTTATTCCACCAATTGTTCAAAAAGTTTCCCAAACCTACATGAAAAATATTCTTGCTCGTTGCTCTATTTCGTTTTATGGGGTATCAACGTTTAAAGGGGCTTTGTAAAGGTCCCCTTGGGATTATAATGGCCATCTGCGCATAACACTGTGAGCGAGCCGTGAGAAGTAAATGGCAGTTTGTTTTTTGATTTCGTCGTGCCTGTTTCAAATTTCAACGTGTTATTCCGATCCGAGGTTAAACATGTCGACTGAAGAAGTTGCTGGCTCATCTGGAGTAGGAGAAATAATTCCTGAAGACTCCATTCGTAGTGATCTAACGATTGAAGGACACAGTGGTGTATTATGAAAAGCTTTGACGGAAGATAAAAAAGGATGTCGCCAATTGAAGAGAAAAGAGTATCTTTCACAATGGGGGAAAGGTATTAAAAGTGGTGGTACGCGAACGGATAAATTTGTGGAGATAGATCCGTGGACCTACGACCCTTTCGTGGAAGCAAGACAGCAATATCAGCAAGTCACGACAAGAAATTTACAGCAATGAGCATTGGCTGCGGATGCACAATTCGTCGATTTCAAATTCAAGGCGTCTGCTCGATGAGTCACGGCATTTAAACAGAAGCACAGAATTTCACAACGCAAGATCACGAACTTCCGTCGGCAGACGTGCCGTTTAATCGTTTAATCCCTCTATAACATGACGATTAAGTGATAAATACTGACCGAATAGGCAAATACATGTTTTCTGCGTACAAAATGTTCTTACCGATGTAAAATATCAACGAGCATGAGCACCAATATTTTTCAGTGATTGAAAAACTTCCCGTTCTTCAGCAAAAATGTTTTAAAAATAGCTCTTCATTACGCTCTCCAGGAATGCCTTCTTTGGCGAGCTTCTTCAGCTGTATTCAAAAGAAAACAAATACTCCAATTATACTGGTTTCTCCTTCCAGTAAACAAAAATTAGGCTCCTTCGCCTTGATGGCGAAGAAGCAATCTTTTGGAACAAAGAACGTTTCTCAACGCTAAAATCTTTTTTTTTTTTTTTTGCCTTTAATAACAAATTATGAGGAATAAGTAAGGAAAAGTTTTTTTTTATTTATATAAAGTCGTCGTGCGACTTGTAGTTAAGGACCAGTTCTTACAGGAGCTCCTGAAGTGTCTCCGCCTACAGCAGGCCAGCTCGTCCAAACGTGTCTTCTCATTGCGTAGGCATGGGGTTTGGGTAGCAGATCTATTCAGTTCCGTTCGGTTAATACAGTTTTCATCTTCTCAGGGCTTGGAAGTTCCAGCTACCAGGTGGGTCATCGAAGGTGCTCCGTAAGAAATTGGAAAAATATTGTATGTAGCGTGGGTTGCGTATCAGGACGCAGTGTCGTTCGTTGAGATAAGTCCAATATCCTAGCGTAGACTTGTCGCCAGAAGTAAAAAGATAGCGGACCGTGTGGCCACAGATCCAATTCACATAGTGAGTTTTGACGGAGGGGTAGAAAGTCTTACCAGGGTACAAAAGCACGTGGACGTCGATCTGAGCTGGTGTCTGCCGAGTAAGAAACGCCAAAATTCGCCGCGCAAGTGTCCAGACGTCGAACGCTGTGCCACAGTGAACAGGTCGTCATCCGTGTCATCCACTCCACAGTGGGTGCAGAGGGAGGAATCGGTGAGATGGATGCGGTGCAGACGATCTCGGTTAACTTGTTTGCCACTCACGGTGATGTACCACGCTGATTGAACGTCTGATTCAAGAAAACGCACATGGATCGCCTTCCATATGTGTCGCCACATGTACTGTGGATACTTACGTTCGATGGGGTTGGACGGGCGGCACTGTTGTAACAATTCGGAGACTAGAATGAAATTTTCGCTCTACAGCGGAGTGTGCGCTGATATGAAACTTCCTGGCAGATTAGAACTGTGTGCCAAACCGACACTCGAACTCGGGACTTTTGCCTTTCGCGGGCAAGTGCTCTGCCATCTGAGCTACCGAAGCACGACTCACGCCCGGTACTCACAGCTTTACTTCTGCCAGTACCTCGTCTCAGGAGCTCTCCTGCGAATCTTGCAGAACTAGCACTCCTGAAAGAAAGGATCTTGCAGAGACAAGACCTAGCCACAGCCTGGGGGATGTTTCCAGAATGAGGTTTTCACTCTGCAGCGGAGTGCAGGTAAATACATGTTTTATGCATACAAAATGTTTTTACAGATGTAAAATATCAACGAGCATGAGCACGAATATTTTTCAGTGAATGAAAGACTTTCCGTTTTTCAGCAAAAATAATGTTTTAAAAATAATGTAGGTTTGGGAAGCTTTTTGAATAATTGGTGGAATAACAAAAGAAAATGAAACAGAAGAAAAAAAGTGCAAGAGGAGGAATCGAACCCGAGACTTCTGGCGTAAAATTCCATGTCTGAGCCCTAACCTTTTTTTTTCCCAACTGAGCAATTTTTTTTCGATTATCACTTTTTTCGGGCAAGTGCTCTACCAACTTTTTTATTTTTTTAATTTCTTTTTCGTTAATTTTTAGAAAACCCCTAAATAAAATGGTACTAAAAAGAACCCTTAAATGCCACCGCCACTTTTCATCCTATAACAAAAAAAAATCTGGTCTACTTCAGGCGTTGGCTTCTGACTAAACCTACCCCAGAGAGCTGCCTATATACCAGGGGAAATATGGGAAATCAAGGTTAGGGCTCCCCTTACAAACAAAAGAAAATCTTCCTTTTTCTGAATTTTATTTTTATTTGTATTGTTTTTATTTTTTATTTTTGTTGTGTAATTGAGCAGAGACCTACTGCGCCCCGCTGGTAATATGTTGAGTCACGTCTTCTCGAAATTGATGAGTTCCGTTCAATTGTTCAGAAATGTTCATTTACCGTCTAGGCCAGACGGCGGCTAGGCAGTGGACTAGCATTATTTACTCATAAGTCACCTAAGAAATTTCGCATCGATTTTTCTCGGGATTTTCCGAGTACTGCGTCCTAATATTTTAACCACGTGAGATGTTAGGGCTCTTCTTTCGCCACCCAAAATTTCGCACAAATCCCCGACCCCCACGGTCGTGCCGTCTCCTTGTGATCTGCTGACACTGTCGCCATCCGTAGTATTTTTTACAATAAAACGCTCCGTCTGGAAGCACTTCAAGGAGAGAGATATGCAGAGTACAGATTTAGGAAAAATTAATGTTTCGGAGTAGACAGGCGAGTTGGTGCCCGGTAAGCGGGGAAGCGGTCGTCGCGCTGGTAATAGGGGCAACGGGAGGAAGAGAGCGAGGTGTTTGGGGGTGATGCAGTGCCGGCGCCGCCGCTATGATGGAGTGTGGTGGCCGCGCCGTCCGGGATACGTCCTCGGCCTACTCTCATATTTCAAGGGGAAGCTGCGCGGCAACCCCGCGACTCCCGGCTACCGGTGGAAAAGGCCATCCCCCGCGGGCCACCGCCTCCTCCGATGAGAGCGAATTTCAAAGCCCTGCCCGCCGAGTTTCGCAGTAAATCTGCAGCCCCGCGGCGACTTATTTATGAGGGCGGGGAGCGCGCGAGGCGGCGCAGGCGCCCGCGCTGCAAACAATTTGCTGCGTGCAGATCCCATCTCCGAGAGCAGCCACTGTGCGTCGCCCTCGTGTCGCTGGGTTCTTCCGGGCTGCCGACAGTGACATCTCGACGAAATGCTGAGGACGCGGTTGCGAGATGGGAAGCGGTCCACTATCTTATCTTTTCAGCACTGCTGCGGGATGAAGTCCGCCACTTTGATTAGTGCATTGTCCTGGACGGCGAGGTTTCGTCGGAGACGGCAGGAGTGCTCCAGAGAAGTGTAATAGGATCGCTCTTGTTGTCCATAAACGCTATAAATCAAAGAAAAACGGCGCACCATGCAGGAATAATCCGAATAGGACGGAAATCTGTGGATGCGATTTACTACATGAACAGACAAAGTGGTTACAATCTCAGCAAAATTGGATGTTTTATCTTAGACGGACAGCTCCACAAACTGATCTTCCGCTCTTGGCAGGTCCTCGGTCTCGCACACGTTAAGTGGAGATTCGCGCGCCGGAGATCATCGCCATAAGTTTCTCGTATGTGTGCCATCGTGTTTGTGGTTTAGTGCTTTCGCCGCCACGCTTCTTCTTTCACTTGTACCGTCTACCTCATCAGCATTTTGTCCGCAATGCCGACAGTTTTTCGTGTTTTTTTTTCCATCGATTGTGAACGGCTTCATGTTTTTAATTCTTGTTTCTACTGTTTCTTAACCACCAATCTGTTGCTTTTCTGTCTCCTTTTTCACTTTTATTGTAATACTTGTCGCTGAAGAGCGGAGTAGATTTTTCTCCTGCCACCCCACCTTTGTATGAAGTGAAAAAAAAAAACAATAAAGAAAAAAGAAACTCCGCAAACTGAGCAATTCAACAATGCGTTGGTCCACTTCTAGCCTACGCAAGTAGCATTCGGCTTTGCACTGATTGACAGAGTTCTTGGACATCCTCCTGAGGTTTATGGTACCTAATTATTTTCAATTCGCGCTTTAGATCGTCAGGATCCCAAAATAATTGGATGACCATGCCGACAATGGTCCAAACTTTCTTAAATGGGGAGTCATCCGGTGACCTTAATGGCCATGGAATGGCTTGTCAAGCGGCGACAAGTAGTAGAAACTCGCCGTGTGTGGTTGGGGTATCTCGTGCTGAAATCTAAGCTCGGAATGGCTTGCACGCAGGGCAACACGACGGCGCGTAGAATATCGTCGACGTATCATCGTGCTGTAAAGGTGCAGTGAACGATAATGGTAGAGGACAGCAGACAATTACTCCTGGTTTCGGGCCATAAGACAGGCGATAGTCAGGTTGGTATCCCTGAGCTGTCGGGGGTACCTCCAGCGTCGTCGTAGGCCTGGAATGATTTGGTCTGGTGTTGGTCTTCAGTGATGAGTACCGCTTCTAACCGAGCACCAATGTCCAGTTGGTCACTGGGGCTGAGTTTAAGGTGGGGCTCATCACTGAAGACAATTATATTCTCATGATAAACTCATCTCGGGTTGACAGTCGAGTCAGTGTGTTGTTTTCCAGCAACGTTTCAGCAAGATTCTTAGTTGCCATCTTCAGGTGCCTGAAGATCGCATGTAAGAAATTTGCTGAGACGTTGCTGTAAAACAACACATTGACTTGTCTGTCAACCCGAGAAGATTTTATCGTCGAGATTCGCCAAGAAAGACTGCATTCTCATATAATTATAGTCTGATGAGATGCCACACCCGATACGGATCTGGAGACGCACCAAAGTGTTGTGAGTTACCAACCTGACTGTCACGCGCCCTTCAGCCCGACAACCATGAGTGATGGTCCAGGATGCCATTTCATTTCATAGCAGGACCTCTTCGGTTGTCATCTGCAACACCCTTACCGCACAGTGGTACGTAAGACGATATTCGACCAACCATTTTATTGTCCTTCACGGCAAGGCAGTACGGGCACACATTTCAAGAAGGTAATGCCACTCCGCGCGTGGTAAGAGTTTCTGCTGTCTGTCTTCCTAGTTGCCAAACCCTACCGTGGTCAGCGAGTTTGTACGTAGGCTGTTTGGGTTTTCATATTGGTAACGCCACGTAGCGCTCTGTATGAAAATCACTGGCTGTGCTGTGAGCAGTCTGTGGCTGGTTGGAATTGTTGTAATACTGGCCATTGTAGTGTTGGGCAGCTGGATGTTAACAGCGCGTAGCGTTGCGCAGTTGGCGGTGAGCCGCCAGCAGTGGTGGACGAGGGGAGAGAGATGGCGGAGTATTGAAATTTGTAAGACTGGATGTCATGAACTGCTATGTATATTATGACTTTTCAACACTATTAAGGAAAATATATTGTTTGTTCTCTATCAAAATCTTTCATTTGTTAACTATGCTTATCAGTAGTTAGTGCCTTCAGTAGTTTGAATCTTTTATTTAGCTGGCAGTAGTGGCGCTCGCTGAATTGCATTAGTTCGAGTAACGAAGATTTTTGTGAGGTAAGTGATTTATGAAAGGTATAGGTTAATGTTTGTCAGGGCCATTCTTTGTAGCGATTACTTTCTAATTTTTCTAAGAGGACGTTTCATATGTCGACCATTAGCCGAGGATACCTCACTGGAATCTTCTGATTTTTTCTTGTAGTTTGTGGAATTAGCGCAGCCTTTGTTTATTGCTAGCGCGTAATTGTAGAGAGAATTTCCTTTGTAGTTGTACTTTTTCATTCTTGTATAGTAAAACAGATGTGATATCCTAACGAGATATTATTTTCAGTGCTATTGTAGTGTGTTTTCTTATTTTTCTCTTCAAATTGTGCTTTTCTGTGCTATCGTGTGAAATATTGTGTCAATAATGGAGTGTGAAAAACGTAACACTAGGCTCCAAAGTAAACTGAGAAATAATAGTGACGACGAGCGTAGCTTATCAGCACCACTGTGTAATGAATTAACAGAAATTCAAAGTAGTAATTTCGTTATTGTGCACAGTGCAACAATTAGAACAGGGAACCATTATCGATCGATCGGTCGGCAATAGCTCGTCTCACGAATCCGAAATGACAGGACACAATATCGCAAATACTGTAGATTCAGGTTTTGAGTCCTCGCCGTTTCCGCAAATGTCAAGACACATTTTCTGCTTGTCAAAATGTGAATGTTACCGGTGCAAATTCACTGCCGAAAAACACTTAGGAAAATGTTTCAGACAGCAGTTCATTGTTATTATAATTAATACAACAAATGGGACAACACAGCAAAAGCTTCAAAAGTTAGTCACAATGGAACAAAATCTTCGGAAGTTAGACATCACGCTTGGGAAACACGTGAAGATTTAACTACTGAGTTACATAACATTGAATCGAAATGTCAAGAAGTCTGTAATGACGTAAAAACATAAATTTGTGAGCATTTTCAACCTATGCATGAAAATGCATAACAGAATCACGAAGCAGCCATAAAAGAACAGCAAAATATTCGTGAAAATCATGAGACCTTTCAAGCTAAAATTGACTCAGTTGCATCTTCCGATTCGGTTACGCAACTTGCAAAAACTCAGAAAACACAGTAGATACTCTGAAAATTGGTTCAGAAAGACACATGGAGGAAATTAGTTCACTATCAGGGAAAGTAGTCGAACTTTTGGATCAGCTAAATAATTTATCTACGAAGATCGATGATAACCTGAATAACACAAAACCGGTAGTGTTTAATGATACAGAAGAGTCCGAGCAAATTAGGAAATTCAAACAAAATCAGAATCAAATTAATACGCAACACCAAAGAGAAATCCGGGAAGTACAATATCAGCTGACACAGGTAATACAAGAATTACCTATTTCAGAGGGCACTCGCGACCCAACACTGGAAGACGGACTTAGAAATACGGACAATCCGCAAAATAATAACACAGGGCCTTTCGGAAATTATGAAAAAAATTGCCAAGGTGCACCGAATTTTGAGATGTAACCGCCGACACGACTTAACAATGACCGATATGTGACTCGCCGACACGATGATTTTGACTATAAGCTGTTCATTACTACACGTAAATTTCAAACATTTAAGAATTCTAGCAACGACATTCATCTAAAAGCGTGGCTCCATCAATTCTCTCATTGTTTTCCTCCCAACTGGTCATTAGAGCGCAGATTAGAATTTGTGTGTGTCTACTTAGAGAATGAACCAGCTGAAAGAATGCGATCGGTCATTCACGATTGTCACAGTGAAGGAGAATTTTATATTACCTTCCTCTCAGCATATTGGTCTCAAGCTACACAACACTGAGTAAAACATAGCATCATAATGATGAAACATTTCGAACAATCTGAATTTTCCAATCTTGTGAAATATTTTGAAGACCTGTTGCACTAGAATCAGTACCTGTCAAACTCATTCAGCTCCTCAGAACTCATCCGCATTTGCTTAATCAAATTACCGGAACATTCACGACATATTATTTTGGCAGGACGTTGCAAAGACGGCATTGAAGTTTTTCAGGGACTCTTACAAGAATTAGAAATTGACATTGACAATAGCGGAACGCGAAAACAGTAGCACAACAATAATAGGTCACATCTGTCACAATTCCACGATGATAGAAATAATAAGTGGACACGACAAGGCTATTCTCACAACACAAATCGTGACCAAACAGACATCACCGGTATGACAACCGCTGGCAGAGTAGTAATAATTACATGGAAAGATCACCTCTCCGCGGTAGTGACTATCACAGAGACAATCAGAGAAACAGACAATATGGGAACCAAAATAATTATTATCACAGGAGGAAGAATAACTTCAGACGCAACGGTCCACCGTGCAGTGATAATTCAGGGAGAAAGTCTCTACCACTTAACCGACAAGAAAGAAATTACAGAAATTACCGACCTGACGAAAGACGATATAATCATAATGACAGACCAGAATTTTATTAGATCTGGAGGGATTCAAACAGAGCAGGGCACTCTCGACAGGGTGAATTTGTAGAAGTTAGGCCTCCTAATCCCAATAACGACGCGCGCCAACAAAGAGATAGGAGACAATGACTCGTACCGCAGGCAGCCACGTGCGCCGGCTGGCTCAGAGAAAAATAACATAGACGCTAACCTTGAGAAAAGTTTGAGCATTCTTTACCGATGTACCATATACCCCATGATAATTCCGTTGAAGCTGTAGCTCTGCATAGTAGGAAGAGTAAAGGCTTGCACCACATTTAACATGTAAAACCGTTTATTGAAAGATAATCTGCTTTTTAACTTTGTATTTGGTATAAAACTTTTCACTTCACGCTACTAGTACAATTTGTCACACTGAGAAATTGTTAACATGTAACAATGTTTTGAAGTTAACTATCCTGTCTAGAACCTAGGGAATATATTTAGATAGTATTAAAGAGTGCATTGTTATAGTGAACAGACGACACAGTGTTATTGTGTGTGTACATTCTTGCTTGTTAGTTGCACGACTACGTAACGACTATAAGGCTTACATACTTAGAACATATACTGGTACTGCTAATGAGATTTTAATGCAACATTTTGGTTTACTTGAAAATACATTCAGGATTTAAAGTACTTTCAGTGAGATACCACATGACACAGTGGTTAGTTTATGTGACAGCTACACGATTTTATCACGACACTACTAATGAGTGACAATTTACAATGTTGCTTTTTCAGTGTTTCTGTTTTATATCTGCACAGTTTTTCTGTATTATTCTGTAAAGTAAAACATGTTTTAGTAGTAACTTTTGTGGTATAGCTACAATGAGACTGCCTTTTCTGTAGCACAACAATACGTTACAGCACATTACTTTCTTCATGACGGCAATAAGCGTAATAACTAAGATATATATACGCAAAGCATTTCACTTTTGTTTATCATGAGGTAAGTACATTCACTTCCGCAGAACTTAGCTTTCGGAGAATGATAATTAAGACACTTCCACAGAGAGTATCTTACAACAAGACGCACAGTTTAGCGCTACAGTACACGTATTTGAGTGATTAATTTTGTACTTAAAACATTTATTTCTAAAGATATTTGAAGTACAATGATACAAAGGTTTTCCGTGATACATTTCATTCCATTGCTGTAATCTGTAACACCTGAGGGTATTATTCATTAATCCTCAGGGGGGTACATGCTTACTTTGTGTACCATGTGTTTGGCAAACACAAGGAGCCCTACCTAATATTGTATTTGCTTATACAACTTTACACATCGGTACCATATTTCTCTAGCACAAAAATTACACAGCGATCTGATTATTTAACACAGAAAAAATTTTTTTTTTCTATATCAGTGACAGATGTTTACGTAATTACACCGTTGGATAACTTCACACTTACGAAATTGTATTTTGTCTGTACTTTGTGAACTGTTCATATGTTTTCGGAACCATTGTGATATTATGAGAGCTTTTAATGATGTATTTGGTATGGGATCATGATTTTTAAAGTACGTTTGAGGTGGATGACACTTTTGACATGACAGAGAATTTTCTTTTAGGTTTTGAAGTTATTTGAGGAAACAACGACGATTTTGAGATTTGGCTGAGGTTTTATGATGTTATGATGACGATGTGTATTACGCTGTTGCGGTATGTTTATGATCAATAAGCCGATGCTATATGAGGAATTTGATTATGCTATGTATTTATTATGATGAAATATTGAAGAAGTGTCTACAAATATGTATATGTGTAATAAAGCAAGGAATAATGAGTAGTGGTTAGGGACTCTGGTTTGTGGAAAAGGATGTTGGAAACCGAGAATCATACTTTAAGAGTTATGAAATGTGTGTATATGCGTGAATGTATCACTACGCTGGCGAAAAATTTTTGGTCACTTCTACACTTACACGATTTTGTTCCTACAGATTTGAAACGAAAATTCTCGACCAGTGAAATTTTTATATGAGACTGCCATTGCAGAGGAAACTGCTGTCGTAAATTTTTCAGTAAGAAAGGTAAGTGACGACCTGCACGTAATGCATCGTGGGCACCCAGCTGCGCGAAAATCGCCTGGAAAAAAGCCATTTGTGTTTGCCTTTCAGAGGCACAGGTGGAGAAGAAAAAATAAACAGGCCATTATCCTCGCTATTGACATTCCGTTGTAGAAAGCATCACAAATACGACGCGCTCAGACTTGAAAACATATGATTATACTGTGGAGATCTTAGTTTATGATATTTACTAAAATGCCTACTGCAATGTTGAGAAACATTTTACACCTATTGTCTTTCTTGGTGAGAGCATTTTTTTTACCTTTGGAGACGCCATTTGCCTAGTGAACGACGTTTCACATGTTGCTTTATATATATATTTGCTCATTTTGTTTAATACCAAGTTTCTAGCTGCAGCAGCATTGGTTGAAATAAAGCTTAATAGATGTACTAATATCACTATTTTCTATCTACAGACCGAGTAAAGAATAATTTTATGATGTACTTTCGTAGAAAAGAGAGCACAAATAGACATTTCCCTTCACAGGAATTGCAAAAATAATTTTCAACAGTAACTCAAGGTGATGCATCACTCTAGTGTTAATATGTGACATAGGTATTAACCATGGCGATTTTCACTGCACTATTTTATCTCCTTGAGCTTTGTCACATTAGATATAAGTTATTGCATTTGCTGCTGCTGTTTGGCAGGCATAGTGCTACTAAATTTCACTTTGTATTACTTTGTTAAGCTGGTTTTACTATTTATTTATTTTTCTTCTTGCTGCACATTGGCTCATATTAGTTGTAATGTTGAATTGCTTGGTAATTCAGATTTACTGTAGCTTGCTTTGACAATTTCCATTTTTTCATTACTTTTTGTATTAATTGTTTTGTGCTGCTGCATTGCCTCGTCCCTTTGTTTAGCATCTGAGCTCAGTAGATTTAAGTTAGCTTAAGAGGGGATAGACTATACAAGAGAATGAGTTGTGCTGAATTGGAAGAAATGCATTGAGAAGCTATAAGAAAATGGTTTGACCAAAAAAAAAGTATTTTGAAAGAGGATATGAACAAAAAAGTAGGGTTTATGGACAACAAGTTTAGATAGGATTTTCTTGGAAATAAATGATGAGGTAAGATAATGGAAAATAAATAATGAGGTAAGAAAAATGTGAACATATAAATACAGAAAGCATGCTTTGATAGGATTTTTTTTGGAAACAAATGTTGAAAAAAGAGGAAAGATCTGCGGAATGAAGTTTTGGGTAGGACTGCAGTGCCAAATGTCACACTGAAAACAAGCCCTGTCGTGTATATTTGTGTTATTACACTATGTGAATTTGTGTTTTTGCTGTCTTAATATGTTTAGCTAATAAGATTTATGTTGTAGATTTTTTCAGATATGTTATTTACTTTGTAAAGATGTTTAGACATTATTTATTCTGTTTTGTTTTAATGCTCATGTGTAAAGTTGATGTTTCAAATGTTATTCTGATCTTCTATGTATGTACTTATTTCATAGTTCCTGTAACACTGATGTATATGTTATTTCGATTCTTTTGTGAAGCCCCTATTACTACAAATGTTATCTGTATTGTTATGTTCTTTAATGATGTATTTTGTACCTTTGTTATTGTATTCTTATGTTATAAAATTGTAATTGTCACCAGTTCATCAAATTAAGTAACTTATAAGTTACATTTCACTGCACACGTTTCTGTTGGTCATAGTATATGCGCAATATGTGAGAAGCAGGGACTGCTAGTGTTTGCACATGTGTTAATAATTCAGCAAGGGACTGGATAACAGCATTGCTGGTTCTAAGGACAATTGCAAAAACTTTGTGAGTGCACAAGTGGTGGTTTATGGACTTGCTTGCTTTTCACAATACTCTTCGATGGTGATTGTGCACCTGCACAGTCGCAACAGATGGCTGCTGGCCGTCTCTACAAGGACTACAGTGAGTCTGCGTCTTTGATGGCCCACCAATAGAAGGACTGCAGTGCGTCTGAACTTCTGGTGTCCCACCAATATCATAATCTCTACTAGGACTACAGTGGGTCTGCACTGTGATGACCTACCTATCAATATTCTTCAAAACTTCGACTGACTCTGTGGTGGGTTTGCTCTGTTGTGGAAAATTACCTGTCTACATGTCAAGAGTCAGCACTGTCTTTCCGTTGGAAGGACAACACTACTTCTTCAAGACTGCATGGCAGTCCACTACTTCCGTGTGCACTCTCTTTTACTGCTCAGACTTCGAGAAAAAAAAGAAAACACTGCAATTTTGCTGTAATGAATGATCAGGACTGTCTTTATGGACTGTGAGAAAATTTTAGCTTTTGACCAACATTGTATCAATAAGTGTGTGCATTTCATTTCTTTGTTATGGTAATCAGAAAAAAAATTTCAAATCTGTATTGGCCACTGCCCAAAACAATTTTTAAAATTTTTTGTGGGGAGCATGGGAGATATGTAAGTAAGCTGTTTAGGTTTTTATATTGGTAACGCCACGTAGCGCTCTGTATGAAAATCACTGGCTGTGCTATGTGTAGTCTGTGGCTGGTTGGCATTGTTGTAATACTCGCCATTGTACTGTTGGGCAGCTGCATGTTAACAGCGAGTAGCGTTGCGCAGTTGGAGGTACGCCGCCAGCAGTGGTGGATGTGGGGAGAGAGATGGCGGAGTTTTGAAATTTGTAAGACTGGATGTCATGAACTGCTATGCATATTATGACTTTTCAACACTATTAAGGTAAATACATTGTTTGTTCTCTATCAAAGTCTTTCATTTGCTAACTGTGCCTATCAGTAGTTAGTGCCTTCAGTAGTTTAAATATTTTATTTAGCTGGCAGTAGTGGCGCTCGCTGAGTTGCAGTAGTTCGAGTAACGAAGATTATTGTGAGGCAAGTGATTTGTGAAAGGTATAGGTTAATGTTAGTCAGGGCCATTCTTTGTAGCGATTACTGAAAGTCAGACTGCGTTGCGCAAAAAAATATTGTGTGTCAGTTTAAGCACAGTCATGTATATTTTTTCCAAGGTGACGTTTCAAGGTTACCGGATCTTTCCCCAACTGAGAAAGTTTGGAGCATTATGGAATGGGCTCTCCATTTGGCTGTAGCACCAACTAGATAGAATTTATCACGATATCCCTCAGGACGACATCCAGCAACTATATCACTCAATTCCAAGCCGAATAACTGGCCATGTATCAGTTAGAGGTGTACCAACGCGTTACTGACTCAATTTGTGAAGCTCTTTGTCATGAATATATCGTCCAGTTTTTCTGAATTTTGATCATTTGTGTGTAAATGTATATCACAACTAACCAGCCCGCCCGGTTGGCCGTGCGGTCTAACGCACTGCTTTCCGGGCGGGAAGGAGCGCCGGTTCCCGGCAAGAATCCGCCCGGCGGATTTGTGTCGAGGTCCGGTGAACCGGCCGGTCTTTGGATGGTTTTTAGGCGGTTTTCCACCTGCCTAGGCGAATGCGGGCTCGTTCCCCTTATTCCGCCTCAACTACACTATGTCGTCGATTCCTGCACAAACGAGATCCCCACGTACGCGTACGCCACCGTTACTCTACCACGCAAACATAGGGGTTACACTCGTCTGGTGTGAGACATTCCCTATGCGGTCCACCGGGGGCCGAAGAGCACGATAACCCTGGGTTCGTTGGGGGGCGGCGGAGGGATGAAAAGGATTGCGATAGTCGTCGTGGGGTACAGACCACTGCAGCAGCGGCGTGGACGGAGCCTCTCCGTCGTTTCTACGCCCCCGGTTAACATAACATAACATAACATATCACATCTATCGTTATATGTCCCATTCGGATAATTCTTTCGAGATGCGTCGCTTTCTCGTGTCCTAGAGTGTATGGAAAGATAGGTGGTGACAATAATGACGACTTTGAAGGTACTGACATAATTATTGTTATCAAAAACATAATGTTGAATCGTTTACACAACAGTCTGGTACATGCAGTGAGGTATTACTTCATCAATGTTGGGACATTTATGCACCGTCTAGAACTATTCATTATTAGTTAGTTTATTTAATTCAGGCGAATGCCAGAATTGTTCCTTGGACAACGTCTTTCATTCCATCATGACAATAGCTAGGAGCTACCCAGATCACTTCCAACAGATAGTGCTTCCGCTACAATCGTTGAGTTTCAGGGTCTCTGTTACACTTGTGAATGAGCTCCAAATTAGACACATCAGATAAAACTCATCTTTAATAACCTTTTAATAAGACTGATGCGAAAACGTATGGTAGTTAATCTATGTACTTCACTTTTTAATGTCCAGTTACAATCCTGCAGTTTAAGGAATGGAGGCTTACACATACTTCACTACAGTTTAATTAAACTGATAGTTTCGAAAACACTCAGCCGCATTGCTCCAATCGTCGTATTATTACCGGCAAGCCGCTGTTTCATAAGCAATGTTTGAACCTAAGCCTCCTCTAACCCACTCACTCTCTGCGGCTTCTCTTGGGTCGACAGTCTGTATGTCCATTCCACGGCGGTGACCAACCCTCGCGACCATCTACTTGTATGTTTCGCACTTTCGTTTGTAGTGAACAACAAAATGCGGAAGACAGGTGACTTTCAACAGTGTGCACAGCACCTTTTGACTCTCTGGACTCAGTCGTCAGTGGGAAAGCGACGGGCAAGTAATTTATAAAAGGAACTGAACTAAACTATGTCCGAACAGCCCATAAAGGCCCAGCAGTACCAACGGCCACCGTCTCATCCGCATCTCACAGGCGTCACTGGATGCTGATGTCGAGGGGCATATGGTCAGCACACTGCTCTCCCGGCCGTGTATCAGTCTACGAGACCGGAGCCGCCACTTCTCAATCAAGTAGCTCTTCAGTTCGTCTCACAATGGCTGAGTGCACACCGCTTACCAACAGCGCTCAGCAGAACGGAAGGACACCAATCCAAGTCCTAACACAGCCAGATATCGCTTAACTTCGGCGATCTAACGGGAACCGGTGTGACGGCTGCTGCAAGGCTGTTGACAATTTATAAAATACATATATAATTCGAAACTCAATATATATAATCAATCTGAATCATACTGGAGCTTGGTTAGGTATATTACGTAACTTTACTAATAATCCTAGACGACAGCCGGCCTCATGTTTCGAGGTTTTATTATTAGTCTTTTTGTGCAGAAAGACTCGAGACTGTACTAATAAAAAATAAAGAAGAGTTAAGATGGTAGTTTAACTGCTACAGGTTTTCTACATTGTCTCTCTATACTTGGATACATCGCAAAGTACGTTCAGACAACCATGTGCAGAGTATATGAAAATGCACATGCATTGCCCGAACTCTTACGGGACTAAGTAAGATTGTCTGCCGCGAGTAATGAGTGTAATTGGCAGGGGTACTACGAATGTAGTGTGTAGACATTAAGTTGGGAAAGTGGGTCCCACGGGGAGCGTGCAAGGTGTAAATCCCTGCAGTCGCACAGTCCTATGTCTTCGGTGGCTCAGATGGATAGAGTGTCTGCCATGTAAGCAGGATATCCCGGGTTCGAGTCCTGGTCGGGGAACAAATTTTGAACTGTTCCCGTCGATATACTCTCCTGGAAATTGAAATACGAACACCGTGAATTCATTGTCCCAGGAAGGGGAAACTTTATTGACACATTCCTGGGGTCAGATACATCACATGATCACACTGACAGAACCATAGGCACATAGACACAGGCAACCGAGCATGCACAATGTCGGCACTAGTACAGTGTATATACCTTTCGCAGCAATGCAGGCTGCTATTCGCCCATGGAGACGATCGTAGAGATGCTGGATGTAGTCCTGTGGAACGGCTTGCCATGCCATTTCCACCTGGCGCCTCAGTTGGACCAGCGTTCGTGCTGGACATGCAGACCGCGTGAGACGACGCTTCATCCAGTCCCAAACATGCTCAATGGGGGACAGATCCGGAGATCTTGCTGGCCAGGATAGTTGACTTACACCTTCTAGAGCACGTTGGTTGGCACGGGATACATCCGGACGTGCATTGTCCTGTTGGAACAGCAAGTTCCCTTGCCGGTCTAGGAATGGTAGAACGATGGGTTCGATGACGGTTTGGATGTACCGTGCACTATTCAGTGTCCCCTCGACGATCACCAGAGGTGTACGGCCAGTGTAGGAGATCGCTCCCCACACCATGATGCCGGATAATGACTCTGTGTGCCTCGGTCGTATGCAGTCCTGATTGTGGCGCTCACCTGCACGGCGCCAAACACGCATACGACCATCATTGGCACCAAGGCAGAAGCGACTCTCATCGCTGAAGACGACACGTCTCCATTCGTCCCTCCATTCACTCCTGTCGCGACACCACTGGAGGCGGGCTGCACGATGTTGGGGCGTGAGCGGAAGACGGCCTAACGGTGTGCGGGACCGTAGCCCAGCTTCATGGAGACGGTTGCGAATGGTCCTCGCCGATACCCCAGGAGCAACAGTGTCCCTAATTTGCTGGGAAGTGGCGGTGCGGTCCCCTACGGCACTGCGTAGGATCCTACGGTCTTGGCGTGCATCCGTGCGTCGCTGAGGTCCGGTCCCAGGTTGTCGGGCACGTGCACCTTCCGCCGACCACTGGCGACAACATCGATGTACTGTGGAGACCTCACGCCCCACGTGTTGAGCAATTCGGCGGTACGTCCACCCGGCCTCCCGCATGCCCACTATACGCCCTCGCTCAAAGTCCGTCAACTGCACATACGGTTCACGTCCACGCTGTCGCGGCATGCTACCAGTGTTAAAGACTGCGATGGAGCTCCGTATGCCACGGCAAACTGGCTGACACTGACGGCGGCGGTGCACAAATGCTGCGCAGCTAGCGCCATTCGACGGCTGACACCGCGTTCCTGGTGTGTCCGCTGTGCCGTGCGTGTGATCATTGCTTGTACAGCCCTCTCGCAGTGTCCGGAGCAAGTATGGTGGGTCTGACACACCGGTGTCAATGTGTTCTTTTTTCCATTTCCAGGAGTGTATATCAACGCCTGTCGACAGCTTAGGGTCTTGATTTAATTATCATTTTATGTACATATTGTTGTCCAACTCGGACGTCACACTGACATAAATGTCGGTTACCTTGTCAGCGCTTTGACCCTTGATGCTAATTTCTACAGTTTTGCGTTTTGTGATTGGTTCGCGTTGATAACACTAAGCCTTGTCACTGGTGATTCAATTGAATCAAGTTGCGCCAGTCGTCCATATGTTCGTTTCTGTTCTTCAATACATTCTGGAGAATCTGTTGCACACTTGTTTAGAGATGTTACTCCAGTGCGATTTGTGGCGCAACAACAATGGCACGCTATAGCCGCACTTCCACTACTGACTATTGTCTACTCACAGCTGACCGACCGAATACATACCCATTATTTACAGTTGTTGGCGCTGTACTGCCTGCGCTGACGAACGTATTATTAAGATACCCAACGAACACAATTCCTTACTGCGTGTGTGTTTCTTCCTATTAAACTCTGTAATGCGTGAAATTTTTGTGTTAAAGACGTTTTGTAGACGAGCTTATGAGCCAGAGTGGTAAGGATGACTAAAGTAAAAGCAGTTTCTTTTAAGTGTTTTTCATTGCCAGCCTAAAGTTCGTACTTTTGATGAACGGATCAGCACTTTTGAGTTGTACTACACTTTGACAACGTGGCTATTACAAGACATTTCTTGTCTAATGTCCACCCCTGGTATCTGAGTGGATGCCATCACGGTAGCTCAGCGTGTTCAATCAGAGAGGTGGTTGGCATCTGTAATAATAAAAAAAACTGAGTGGAAGGATCAACAAAACAACTTGAACGGATGTCATGTGACGTCCGCTACGACCAAACACAACGATCAACAACGAACAAAAAAAAAATGCGGTCAATGCGACAGAATGTCAATCCTAAGGGCCCGGGTTAGATTCCCGGCTGGGTCGGAGATTTCCTCTACTCAGGGACTGGGTGTTGTGTTGTCTTCACCATCGTTTCATCCCCATCGACGTGCAAGTTGCCGAAGTGGCGTCAAATCGAGAGATTTGCAACCGGCGAACGGTCTAGTCAAACGACATTTACATTTTACTTGCCTAATGATTGAAACCTTACCTCCTTTTTTGTATCGCTACTTTTGGTGCATGTCTCTCCAATTTCTTAAACCATCAGTTCCCAAGTCCCGATTTTCTGCAAAATGAATCTATGCTTATCCCACATCATTTCGACGTTTACGAGACTGTATAGCCATAGATTAAATTCATTTTTAATTCCAATTTTGGCTCTAGCGGTCGTGTTGTTGATCCGAGAGGAAGGGCCATTTGGAACGCTCTGGACCACAACGCCAGTAATTTCCTACTTTGTGGCAAAGCGCGACGAGTAAAAAATTAAGCGGGCTTAAGCGTCGGTGCGTCCGCCCCATTAGGGGCTGCACAGTGTGGGGGGAGAGGGGGGGGGGGGGTGCATGTCGTCGGCGGAACTGCGAGGCGAGCTCTGTGGTCGCCATTAAGTGCCGCGCAGCACAGCGGGCGTTATTAAATCTGCTGTTTACATAAACACCTCGCCCTGCCACCGCGCGTCCACAGCTGGTGACATCGCAGGGACATTACCGCGGGCGCTCTGTATTTCACTACACCACACACACGCTTTCCTCCACTCCACTCCCCTTTCACCGCTGTGCTGCGTGGCAGCTCAGTGGTGACAGAGCGGAATTTGAGCGACACTCTTCTGACGTTTACTTGTGGCTGTTTTCGACCAGATGGCCCTCGGCGAGATGACCAAGTCTCGCAGGGTACACTCCGGCTTTCGTAATCCTTCACCGGGATAACTGAAGCGCAAGATGGTCGAGTAATAATCTTGGATCTACATATAAAACTGCACTATCCTGATTAAGAAACCGTTGCAGTTCAGAAACGTTCGGGTTTAACAGTCTGTCGACATTCATACTGCCGGCCGCTGTCGCAGAGCGGTTCTAGGCGCTTTAGTCTGGAACCGCGCTGCTGCTACGATCGCAGGTTCGAATCCTGCCTACGGCATGGATGTGTGTGATGTCCTTAGGTTAATTAGGTTTAAGTAGTTCTAATTCAAGGGGATTGATGATCTTAGATGTTAAGTCCCATAGTGCTTAGAGCCATTTGGACCATTTGACATTCATACTCCTACAATGGTACTAAGTCACTTGAAGGAAGGCGAAGGAAGAATCATTACAGCCTTGTTGTCTCTACGACTTAGACACTGCAGTATTTTATTCGCTCGCTCTATTGGAGTAGTTCGAATAACGAAGATTTTTGTGAGGTAAGTGATTTGTGAAAGGTATAGGTTAATGTTAGTCAGGGCCATTCTTTTGTAGGGACTATTGAAAGTCAGATTGCGAGGCGCTAAAAATATTGTGTGTCAGTTTAGTGTTGATCAGAATAAGTAAAGAGAGTAATGTCTGAGGACGTTCAGTTTTGCTCAGCTGTTTCAAAATCAAATTATCTAAGAGGTTTATCAGCACAGTAATTCAATAATTTTTCTAAGGGGACGTTACAAAATGAGGTAAGTACCACTAACGTAGTGGTAACCTTTAGATGGACCAAAGAGAAGCCGCAGAGAGTGAGTGTGTTGGAGAGGGTTAGGTTCGAACACTGTTCACAAAACAGTGGCTTGGCGGTAATAATACAACTATTGGACCAATGGGGTTGAGTGTTTCCGAAACTATCAGTTCCGGCATGAGATGAGACGTCCTTTTAGTTCACAGGATGAACACTGGCATAATAGATTCAGTTGCCAGAGACTGCAGTCGTGTGTGTGTGTGAGTTGCGTTTGCGTGAAGACGTGTGTGTGTGTGTGTGTGTGTGTGTGTGTGTGTGTGTGTGTGTGTGTGTGTCGTCTATTTCTGATGCAGGACGACATACTGCCCGAACGCTAATTTGTGAGTCTTTTTGCCGGCCGGGTGACCGAGCGGTTCTAGGCACTACGGTCTGGAACCGTGCGTCCGCTACGGTCGCAGATTCGTATCCTGCCTCGGGCATGGATGTGATTGATTTCCTTAGGTTAGTTAGGTTCAAGTAGTTCTAAGTTCTAGGGGACTGATGACCTCAGAAGTTAAGTCCCATAGTGCTCAGAGCCATTTGGACCGTCTGTGAATCTTTTTGTTGTGCCTATCTGCGGCTCAGAATCTCAATTATTTGTAATTTAGATTTGTACATCGTGTTTGTCCGCATTCAGTGGTACACAACTGCATTACAGTATCAATTTTTCAGGTAAGCACCTAGTCCTGTATGACTCACCGACCATTTGACCATCTTCTGTGCGGATGTACAAACATTGCCCGAACTGTTACGGGAATCGGTAAAGACGCGAGTAATGAGTGTAATGGGCGAGGGTACCACGAATACAGTGCAGCACAATCAGATGGGAATGTGGGTCTCACGGGAGGCGTGCCAGAGATAAATCACTGCAGTCGGACGTTACGGTAGCTCAGAGTGTTCGGTCAGAGAGGCGCTATCCCTTTGTAATAAAAAAAATAAATAAATAAAAAATTTAAAAAACCTGTGTAAAGGAAACAACGATCAGCTTCAACGGATATCCTGTGACTTCCGCCCAGACCAAACACAACGAACGATACCGAACAAAATGAAAACAAAATGAAAAATAAAATAAAATATAGCGTCTGTCGCGTTAGCGGAAGATCCTGGGCTCGAATTCCGGTCGTGCACACATTTTCAGCTGCCCCGTTGACGTATATCAATGCCTGTATGCAGCTAAGGGTATTGATTTCATTTTATTGATTTAATTGTAATTTCACCTAATCCTATGTACATTACCTACATTTTGTGCCCCCAAATTTCCTCTCCCTCTTTTATCATCTGTGTGAAAGAATAAGTGTTTGTGTGTGTGTGTGTGTGTGTGTGTGTGTGTGTTGAATTTGCCTTACATATGGTAGGAGTACAGCACTGATGGTAGCAACAGTGTAGCCAAAATAGCTTTCTCAGTCAAGGCAAAGAGACCTGTACCCTTTCGATAGTCATTCGACAGTAGTTAAGTTGGTGGCGGAAAGGATTCCTCCGGTCTCCTCAGGCTACCTTTCGGAGGTTCGCGCTCTCGTCACCTGGGACTGGACCTTGGGTCAGTGAAGACGGTACTGTTAAGAGCGACTTGGCGCTGGTGAGTGTATTAATGTGTGATGGTGTGTAGCTATTCAAACTGGTACATACGTTTGTTCTGCTAGTTCATTTTTAAGTTCCGTAGTAGAATTCCTACATTTTTCAGAGTATATTTTTCGGTATGTAGTAAGTTTCTCCGATCCTTGCTTTGTGCAACCAGAACACGTGGTGTAGGAAGTTCGTTCCCTCACAGATTTAAAATTCAGTTGTCCGACTATTCTTATACCTGGAATGGATGTGTGCACTTTTCTCGTGTGCAAGTGTTTAATTTATTCTACTTGTCATTTCGTTTCAATTTTAAGATTGTGCAACACTTTTCATACCACGTGATGTTAATTTCATTTTATTCTTAATTCCACATGATATTTTATTGCAGTTTGTGTCTATACTATCTACATTTGTATTGTTGAAATGTTCACGAGTCTTCATAATTTTACATTGTTAATGAACTTTGACGGCATTTGCGGAAGTTTTACGCCAACGTAGCTTAGTTTGATGTGCAAGGTGATGCAGATAAATTTCTTTGTCGCAGAGTCTTCCAGAGTATTCTTACTCGCACTAATTCGGTCATAGCGGTGGGAATGAACCTCTGAGCCTCTGATTTACTGTGCTGGGAAAAATTGTTTTTGTGTGTAAGAATCGTTAATGTTTGTGTGAACCTTTTCCCATGCTTGCTAAGGATTTCCTTTTCATGTATCACCGAAATGTACCACAGTACTTAATATAATAATAATGTAAGTGAGGTAATTAGTTACATAACAGGCAACGACAGATCATAAATTAGTATTATTCTGCGAATTTTTGATATGATGTTTTATTTTAATAAAGTATATTTAAGTGTGATGACTGTTTCCCAGACAAACCGGTCCTCTTTTGTAAGATTATTTCTAATACATTCCATCTGGCGTTTCTGAATCTCAAAAGGGAGCTTTTATATTTGTAGATATCGGCCGAATATCCTGTTCTTTTGTAGAGGCTTAAGCTACTGCTTGCCCGGAATTATTTGATTCAATGGTTGTACTTAAATTTTTCCCTTATGCACATCCCATGTAGTAACTTTTATCTTTTTATTAATACGTACGCGTTAGTTTTGCTTGTCAATTCAGTGATTAAATCAGTTCTTACTTGTAGTTAAATTGCGTGGCGACCCAGAAGAATATTGTGGCACACGTAATTTGCCGTAGACTTCAGAGTTCCACACTGGCTAACGTCCACCAGTTTCTGTTTGCAAATCACTCTCAAGATAACCATTGACCCATTAATAACCATTTATGCAGCTAGCACCAAATCCGTCGCTTGCGTTATGGACAAAGAAACTAATAGTATCCTACACGCATTGGTTTTATTCTACGATTAAATAACTGCTAAGACTGTCTGTTACATTTTCTGTTCTTGTGGTGGATTCCGATACTATCTCTTGTAAGGATAGTTTAGGCGCTACAACATGTAACTACTGTTTCTGACACTGACACGAGTATAGCCTTCCCACATACAGTGTGATACAGTTGATAACATGTTTCAACATGTTATCAACTGATTGTGTGAGTTTTTGTAGCTTTCCTCAAGTTCGTGAGACGATAGATTTTAGTGTAGAGTCTGTACACACACACAAATCCATAACTTTTGCGTGTTGCTAAGTTTTGCCACTTAGCTCGTCAGATGATGTAGAAACAAGAACTGTTTTACATTCATGGTATTAATTCATGACCAGTTTTAAATGTAATTATAATATGATTTACTGCACGTATGTACAGAGATGCAAAAATGTGTTTACTGGCTTCAAGGGCCTGAAAATGGTAACCGTAGAGCTGAAATCGATATCAAATAAAACAATGCCTTAAATATAGCTGAAGGATTCGTTAATAAAGCAAAATGGAAAGCAAAAACTGATCATTAATAGCAGAAAATAACCTATTTGTTGGGCATTCACTGAAAATAAAAAGGACCAGTGAAACGGAGAATTCACTGGAGTCCATAGAAATCAGAACTGATGGCAGCCTCGGTAGCTGATCTGGGGAGTTACGCCAAGACACACACGTACGCTGTTTCTTCCCCCAGGCGTGTTATGTGATGTCTGGCGCCACTTAAGACTCAGTGGACATCAGATAGTACACAGCCGCGAGAGCTCCCAGACTCAGACATTGTTTCAGTCCAGACATGGTGACATCGCAGCGACAGATCCACAGCAGCGTTGGGTAAGCAGGCGACCGGTAGGAACGTAGCCAGCAGAACGTAGGCAGTATGGCAGCTGTACAATGAACTTAAGGATAGGACTGTTGATATTTTTAAAAAAATATCTGGAATCCGGAAAAGAAGAAGCTATCGTCTTGAAATGGCTCTGAGCACTATGGGACTTGACAGCTGAAGTTATTAGTCCTCTAGAACGTAGAACTACTTAAACCTAACTAACCTAAGAATATCATACACATCCATGCCCGAGACAGGATTCGAACCGTAGCTGCAACGCGGTTCCGAACTGAAGCGCTAGAATCACTTGGCTACAGCGGCCGGCATCTATCGTCTCTCAGTACATCAAAAAAGTATCGATATGTCGACGGAAAAAATATCGTCGTACACGCAAATGAAAATATTGGCTGCACGTTGTAAATACACTGCCGGTTTTAGAGCTGTGCAAGATGACAGCCTGCCTATCCTCCCCTAGATCAAGAATGGAAAGGAAAATGATGCTCGTTCACGCTTGGCGATAACCACTTTGCTAACAATTGTAACTGCATGTAAGTGGCACAACAAAAAGTGTCAGATGGGACCGTTATTCGGTTTCGTCACGTATCGGATTTTTCCGGAGCACTCCATGTCGACTTCCCTGTTTTTTCGTTTCTGCCAATGACAGTGACCTAGCAGTTATACGATTAAAATTTCAGGCGAAGCTAAACGTTGCCGTTTCTGTTGGAAGCATTTCCTCTCACACGTCTCCATCCATTGCAAAAACAAATGTTGTCATTTCCTTTTTCTTTTATCATTTTAAGCCGATGTGAAGCATTTGCACACTAGTTGCTATAAAAATCGTTTTTTAAAGCAACTTGAGTGCTGTTTCTTCACATGGTAAGTCTTGTTATTCCATTCACACAATCATCCCCCCACCCCAGTGCAATGGGACTACTTCTTCCGTGCCACCTATGCTCGCTTCACGCAGTCAAAGAGAAAGGCTGGACGTAATGAAAGCTCAAAAAGTAGTAAGACTTCTGTAAGTCTGCAGGCTTTCCTGGCCGTTGTCACTGAAGTTAAAATCTGGGTTCTTAGGCTGCGTAATGTATCTTCCAAAATGTTTGACTTTTCCACCCATCTGCTGGGATCTTTTAGTGTCCACTACTGCTAGAACACTCTAACCCAGAAGATTTTAACTTTAGTAGTAAGACTTTTTCACAGAGTGAAAGTAAAATTATGTTCTATTACAATTTAAAAAGAACAGTTTCAAATATTTACCGAAAATTCTGAAAAAATATAACATAAAAATACCGGAATTGTATGTTACCATTTCCGAAAAACTATCGCCGCTATGTATCGACGCTTTCTGGAGAAGGTATTGACGTATCGATATATCGATATTTTATCAACAACCCGCTACCGGTACTGAACCGGCTGAAATAACAGAATACATTTTAAACTGTTATTGCTGACCGAAGATTTGTAATTCAGAAAAAAATGTTCTCGCCAAGGTTCAAAGCGTTTGCTGCTTAGGGTTTTTTCGAGTTTTGAATGACTACGTTCGAGAAATAACGTCATCACTGGACCACAAACATAAATAGTTTAAAAGGTAAGATTCCCTCTATTGTTACCCTTCGTAGCTCCAGCTGCTATGCGAAGGACCCACGTTAGATTCCCGGTACTGACAAGAAGTTTTGCTTGGTGTGAGGGATGGAATGGAGTGAAATCAGCCTCGCGATGCCAACTAAAGAGCTACTTAAGTAAGAAGTGGTGGCTCCAAGGTAAAGAAAGCGACGTACTGACCCCACGCCCATCCGTGTCACATCGAATGGCGCCATTGGCAGAGGATGACACGGCGATTCGTAGGTCCCGACAGGACCAGAATACGAAGTTTGCTAGCCTGTATAACTTTCCTCTTGATGCTGTTTTGCCAAAAAAAATCATAAAACTTCTCGATGCGGCCGGCTGATGTGGCCGAGCGGTTCTAGGCGCTGCTACTGTCGCAGGTTCGAATCCTGCCTCAGGCATAGATATGCATGATGTCTTTTGGCTACTCAGGTTTACGTAGTTCAAAGTGTAGGGGACTGATGACCTCAGATGTTGAGTCCCATAGCGCTTAGAGCCATTTGAACCATTTTCCTATGCGGTTGTCTATGTCCCCCCAGGAGCCAAAGTTAGTCCCTTCACTGTCTCAGTGAAATGGCATGAGTCTTTTACATAAGCGTCAGTTCGGCCAATATGTGGTTGTAAACAAGATGCCAGATATCTTGCTATTTGGTACGTTATGTAATTAATAGCACTGGCAATGGGTCTCAGAGGAAGGTTAGTCTTACGAACTTCAGGTAGGCCAGACTTTATCAGATCAGCAAGATTTTATGGAAACATAAGGTTCGGACGAGTTTCACACCAACTAAGAAAATAGTCCAAGCACTTCGTTCCGTCAAGGATAAACGTCCAAATCTGTCTGCAAGTGGTGTATACAAGATTCCGTGTACTCCTGTGATAGGGTCTACATTGGAACTACAAAGAGAAATGTTAATACACGGTGGAAGCAACATAAAAATGTTTGTCGACTAGGTTCAAAATGGCTCTGAGCACTATGGGACTCAACTGCTGTGGTCATCAGTCCCCTAGAACTTAGAACTACTTAAACCTAACTAACCTAATGACATCACACACATCCATGCCCGAGGCAGGATTCGAACCTGCGACCGTAGCAGTCGCACGGTTCCGGACTGCGCGCCAAGAACCGCGAGACCACCGCGGCCGGCTGTCGACTAGGGAAAACAGACAAGTCAGTCGTTGTGGGACATGCTCTTCAGTCGGGTGATCGCATAGTGAAATTTTCGGAAACTGAAGTTCCACGGCTATATAGAGCAGCCATCGTAATATATTAACAAGGTGATAATTTTAACAAGAAAGAAGAAGGTATGAAACTCAGCGGCATATGGAAAGTGGCGCTACAGAATCAATGAGAAGTTTTTATCTTTGACGAACTATGATCATTTTATCCTTGAGAAGGTTCATCTCTGATATCACGTGAAATCTAGACCACTCCCTCTTTCCACGTTATTTAGGTCGTTCTTCGACGTCCGACTCGTCAGTCGGCAAGACTCCGAGGATTTCCAACGTAGCTTTGGGCGAAACGTCAGGGGTAGAAGAGTTCCATGGACCACGGCCAACCAACGCGGAAGAATTCTCGGCAGCTACGTAGAAAAGTCCCTTATCACAGCAGGCTCCTGCAAGGGTTGAGCTGCTCATTAGTGGTGGCTGCTGCTTCGCGGCGAAGGGCAGCGTCCTCGTGTTTGAATTGACACCTCCATGCCGTAGTGCGCGCGGCTCCGTCGTTTCACGTGTACTGCTGAGATCCGAGAGGAAGTGACGCTGCGAAGGCACGGCAGCAGATCGCTTTCATGCGTCGACCCTGAGAGCGTGAAACGCTCCACGGTGTCTACTGCATACCTAGGAAACACGGCCATTTCGACATTTGGCAGTAGATGCTGGGAGAAGGCATCGCGAAACGGCACGCTTATTACGAAATAGCTCGGCTAAAAAGTCGGAGAACTGGAAGGGCGCGAGAGTGATTACAACGGCCGGAGAGCCAGCGGGAATCGGTGGAGCTGGTGCTGCCACTCACCGTCGCGCAGCAGGTGCCAGCCGCAGCCTCGGCGGCGCCCGCTGCCCAGACGTGGACAGAGGCGCTCGCGCCACGTGGACGCCGCCTCGTCGCCGAACACGTGCAGCCGCCGCCACGAGTAGCCGAGCCCCGGCGCCGCGGTCTGCGACGGCAGCGGCCGACCTTCCGCGGGTGGGTGCTCCTGCACCTGCTGTCCGCCGTCCGACGTCGCCACCGTGGACGACGAGGAAGCGTAACCCTGCACCGCCACGGACAACAGCCACAACGTTAATACATTGCCGGAGGAAAATGCTGCAAACTCGAGGTCAACGATTGATTGATTGGTTGATTGATTTTTATTGTTGTAGAGACCTCAGAGATCATCTGAGGCATTACAAAAGTCAGTATTACATAGTACAACTGTTACACAAATAACTATAAAAACAAGAAAAACATTACACAACATAAATATTACACAAATAATTACAGAGAAACTTCTGGTTCAAATTGATATTGTATAGTAAATTTAGCCAATTACAGACTTACTCATATATTGTTGAAGTTGTGGTCTTCAGTACTGAGGCTGGTTTGATGCAGCTCCCCAAGCTACTCTATCCTGTACAAGCCTCTTCATCTCCCAGTACCTAACGCAACCTACATCCTTCTGAATCTGCTTAGTGTATTCATCTCTTGGTCTCCCTCTACGATTTTTACCCTCCACGCTGCCCTCCAATACTAAATTGGTGATCCCTTGATGCCTCAGAACATGTCCTACCAACCAATCCCTTCTTCTAGTCAAGTTGTGCCACAAATTTCTCTTCTCCCCAATCCTATTCAATACTTCCTCATTAGTTACGTGACCTACCCATCTTTTCTTCAGCATTCTTCTGTAGCATCACATTTCCAAAGCCTCTATTCTCTTGTTGTCCAAACTATTTATCGTCCACGTTTATACTTCCATACATGGCTACACTCCATACAAATACTTTCATAAATGTCTTCCTGACACTTAAATCTATACTCGATGTTAACAAATTTCTCTTCTTCAGAATCGTTTTCCTTGCCATTGCCAGTCTACATTTTATATCCTCTCTACTTCGACCAACATAAGTTATTTTGCTCCCCAAACAGCAAAACTCCTTTATGAATTTAAGTGTCTCATTTCCCAATCTAATTTCCTCAGCATTACCCGACTTAACTCGACTACATTCCATTATCCGCGTATTGCTTTTGTTTATGTTCATCTTATATCCTTCTTTCAAGACACTATCCATTCCGTTCAACTGCTCTTCCAAGTCCTTTGCTGTCTCTGACAGCATTACAATTTTATTTCTTCTCCCTGGATACCTACTCCAAATTTTTCCTTTGTTTCCTTTACTGCTTGCTCAATATACAGATTGAATAACATCGCCCGCATCTCGTAGTCGTGCGGTAGCGTTCTCGCTTGCCACTCCCAGGTTCCCGGGTTCGATTCCCGGCGGGGTCAGGGATTTTCTCTGCCTCGTGATGGCTAGGTGTTGTGTGATGTCCTTAGGTTAGTTAGGTTTAAGTATTTCTAAGTTATAGGGGACTGATGACCATCGATGTTAAGTCCCACAGTGCTCAGAGCCATTTGAACCATTTGAATAACATCGGGGGGAGGCTACAACCCTATCTTACTACCCTCCCAAACACTGCTTCCCTTTCTTGCCCCTCATATATAGAAGTATATAAAAACCGAGCACTAAGTGTAGTCATACCATATTCTTTGCCTCACTTAAAAATTGATCAGTTTCATAAATGCTGAGCTCAAGAAGAAATTCTTTTACTTCTTTTGTGACTGTTCAATTGGAAGATCCCTAATAGGTTGGGGTATGGCATTAAAAAATTTTATGGACTTTTTATGAAGCACTTTCGTGTTTCTTTTTTTTATAGTTACATCGGAAAGAAACTAGGTCCTGCTTGATTCTTGTGTTATAATTATGTCGCATGTCATACTGTTGATAACTCGGGTAGTTTTCCTTAATATGCATTACACACTGTAGTATAAATTTTCACGGCAGGGTCATAATCGGTAATTTTTTAAAGCTTGGCCTACAGTGAGCTCTGGGTACCAAGCTACATATCAGTCTTATCGCCTTATTTTGTAGTTTGAAGACATTAGCTGCCTTGCTTTGATGTCCTCACAGTATTGCACCATAGGAAATGTGACTGTGTATTAAAGCAAAATAAACCACTGTAAGTACTGGGTCATTTAGACAATGACGCAGCTCCCTTAGAGCAAATATTCCTTTGCTAATGCTGCTTTCCACTTTTTCTATATGGCTACCCCAGGATAATTTAGAGTCAAATGAGATTCCAAGGAAATTAACAGCATTTGAGCTCTGCTCAATTTCAGTGTTATTATTCCACGATACTTACAGGTCCTGTAGTTTTTTCGGTTGACACAAAGGGAATTAGCTTTACACCAATTTTCAACTTTGACAGTGCAGTGGTCTGCTTCATATTTCACCTTCTGTGCCGTTTGTGCAGTTATACAGTCTGCAAGATCATCTGCAAATAAGTAAGTCCTAGTTGACGGCCCAACTGTGTTACATGGTAAGTCATTCATATAAGTATAAATATTTTGTTGGTTGAGTGGTTTGGTTTGAGGGGGCGCAACAGCGAGGTCATTGGTCCCATCGGTTGAGGGGCGATGGGGAAGGAAATTGGCCGTGCCATTTCAATCCCGGAATTTGCCTGCAGTGATATAGGGAAAGCAAGAGAAACCTGACAGGAAGTTCACTATTGTAGCAGTACACAAGCAATGCTCAGAAAATAAATGTACTAGGTTCATATATTTTTTAGAAAAAAACAGGGTATTGTTGATATACTTGTTGTCTACTTTTCTACATAATTGTCATCCCGTTCAATGCTTGTGGTGAGTCGTGGTATCAGCTTCTTTATGTCCTCCTGGAAGTACATCTACATCTACATGGTTTTCTGCAATTCACACTTAAGTGCCTGGCAGAGAGTTCATCGAACCATTTTCATACTACTTCTCTACCATTTCACTCTCGAATGGCGCGTGAGAGAAAGTAACACCTAAATCTTTCTGTTAGCAATCTGATTTGTCTTATTTTATTATGATGATTCATTTTACCCTACGTAGGGAGGGGGTGTGTGTGAACAGAACATTTCCGAATTCGGAAGAGAAAATGGTTCAAATGGCTGTGAGCACTATGGGACTTAACATCTTAGGTCATCAGTCCCCTAGAACTTAGAACTACTTAAACCTAACTAACCTAAGAGCATCACACACATCCATGCCCGTAGGAGTCCCGCGTCTTCCGCAGCTCGTGTTCGTACGGTAGCGTTCCCGCTTCCCATGCCCGGGTTCCCGGGTTCGATACCCGGCGGGGTCAGGGATTTTTCTCTGCCTCGTGATGACTGGGTATTGTGTGATGTCCTTAGGTTGGTTAGGTTTAAGTTGTTCTAAGTTCTAGGGGACTGATGACCGTAGATGTTACGTCACATAGTGCTCAGAGCCATTTGAACCATTTTTCAAGTCCCGCGTCGGAAGAGAAAACTGGTGACTGAAATTTCGTAAATAAATCTCGGCCCAAAGAAAACCGCCTTTGTTTCACTGACTTCCACCCCAACTCGCGTGACACTCTCACCCCAGTTTGTGATAACACGAAACGACCTGTCCTTCTTTGCACATTTTCGATGTCCTCCGTCAATCCTACCTGGTAAGGATCCCATACACCGCAGGAATATTCCAGCAAATGACGCACAAGTGTAATGTAGGCTGTCTCTTTAGTGGGTTTGTTGCATCTTCTAAGTGTTCTACCAACAAATCATAGTCTGTTCTTCACCTTCCCTACAATATTATCTATGTGGTCTTAACAATTTAATTGTAATTCCTAGGTATTTAGTCGAATTGACAGCCCTTAGATTTGTGCGATTTATCGTATACCCAACATTTATCGGATTTCTTTTAGTATCTATGTGGATGACCTCGCACTCTTCTTCGTTTAGTGCCAATTGCCACTTTTCGCACCATACAGTAATTCTATCTAGATCATTTTGTAATTGGAACAGATCATCTCATGATTTTACCAGATGGTAAATTACAGCGTCATCTGCAAACAGTCTAAGGGGGCTGCTCAGAATATCACCAAGCTCATGTATGTAAATCAGGAACAACAGAGGGCCTATGACACTACCTTGCGGAACGCCAGATATCATTTCTGTTCTACTCGATGATTTACCGTCTATCACTACGAACTGTGACCTCTCAGAGTAAATTACGAATCCAGTCACACAACTGAGACGATACCCCAAGTGTACGCAATTTGAATAATAGTTGCTTGTGAGGAATGGTATCGAAAGCCTTCTGGAAATCTAGGAATACGGACTCGATCTGAGTTCCTTTTGTCGACAGCACTCATTACTTCATGGGAATAAAGAGCTAGTGTGTTGCACAAGAACGTTATTTTCTGAATCCGTGTTGGTTATGTATCAAGAAGTCATTTTCTTCAAGGCGATTCATAATGTTCGAGAAAATATATATTCTCCAAAATCCTACTGCAAACTGAGGTCAGCCTGTTCCTTGCCCCACTTCAGAAGCACTTTTTGCACCTGCTCTTTATTCCACTCATGTGTGCCTTCGGGGAAGTGAAAAGATGATGGTATGAAGGTGCTAAATCAGAGGACTACGGAGGGGGGGGGGGGGAGAGTGCTTCAAAACATCCCAACAAGATGAGTCCAAGAGCGCGTTGGTGGCTAAGGCTGTATGAGATCGGCCATTGTCGTGCAGTAACCACACTCTTCCTGTCACCATTTCCCCATCCTGCTTTTGTTTTTAATGTTCCTTTGGAATGTTTTTCGGGTCTCGTACTATCGTTCTCCATTGCCCCAGAAATTGCACCAAAATGATGTCGCCGACCGGTGTGGCCGTGCGCTCTAGGCGCTTCAGTCTGGAACCGCGCGACCGCTACGGTCGCAGGTTCGAATCCTGCCTCGGGCATGGATGTGTGTGATGTCCTTAGATTAGTTACGTTTAAGTAGTTCTAAGTTCTAGGGGACTGATGACTACAGATGTTAAGTCCCATAGTGCTCAGAGCCAAAATTATGTCGTTTTCCGTCTGAAAACACTGTGGCAACGGTCTTCTTTTGTGCCCAAAATTGCTTTTTTGAATTGTTTAGCAGACTGAGAACTGGTGTGACACCACTGGTGACGAGTGTCTTTTTGTCTCGGGTGTGATATGAACAGCCCACGTTTCATATCCAGTCACAAGAGAGCTCACAAAATCCCGGTCTTTCTATTTATATCACTCAAGAGACTCGCAGATACTACTGACTTTATTTAAATTGTGCTACTCTGTCAGCTGCTTTGGACACTTATCGCGCACATATCCCGGTGTTCCATCTTTTCTGTAAGTGTCTGGTACAAGAGAGTTCCGGAGAGTTGTGAAAAAATCGCAACAATTTCATCCACCGTTAATCAGCAGTCTTCATGAACAGTTTCCTTCATTTTTTTAGCCTACTCATCAGTCAAAATGGAAGGCATTTCACTCCTTCTAATGCAGCAAGTTGTTACGAGATGACATTCGTTGCAGTGAGGCACACCTCACAGCCGTCTGGTACGGACGCTGCCGGATGGCTATGTTTCTCTTCTTTTTTTCCCCCCTTTGCTCACAGCATAGCTGACGCTGCCTGTCGTCAGAACTGCATATCGCAACATTCAGTCGATACGAAGATTCGAACCGTCTACGAATCTAAATAATCCATATTAGTTATTATCCGATTTTCTTCAGATTTGGTACCCCGCCTTTTGTTATTAATCGAGCGATGCTGCCAAAATTTCAGATTTTTATTTATTATAGTTTTGGAGATAAACAGATTTGCTAAATCTCCTAAAACCAAGTTAAGAACAATAACAGATTGACCGGAGTTTCATTATCATTTGAAGCCTTTCCAAAGTTATCAGTGCATAAAAATCAATTAATTAGACTTTTCTTTTTAAAACTTTAGTAACTGTGCAACACGATATACAAAAATCGGTCAAAATTATTATGTGATTATATTTTGCCGTCTGAGTGCAGGAGAATGATTTAGAGACTGTATGTGGGACATACGTTAAATCTTAATGTTTCATTTTTACTTAAAACCTTGTACAAACGAACCGTGAGGAAGCTATGTTACAACCACGATTCAGATGACGCATATCGGTGTATAATTGCTTTTGTATGAAAATAGCCATTGATGCTAGAGGCGGAATGAGTTTATTTATCAGTTTGGAGAATATTTCGCACTCGTTTATTTTGATTAAACAAAATTCAAGACGTTTTGCTGACATTAATTACCAAATTAGTGATTGGATAAGTCAATATTTGCCATGAGAATAATCTGGAAAGAACTCTGATTGGTCGTTTATATCAACAGCCAATCAGAATTAAGCTGTTCCCTCGCGAAAAGAGGAGTGAGCATATAGGAGAGTACCTCAAGAGAAGAGTCTCTCGCTAGCCGGTCTACGGATAACACGAGGTCAGATCGCTCTTTAAAAATATTCTGTGAGATGAGGAAATAGTCCACTAATTTCTGTTCGAACGTATCGTGACTGAGGTGACTGGAGTTACGAACATTTTAATGAAAGTTTGGTGCTTCTAAATTAAATAGTTTGAGAGATACGATCGTGTGAACTTTCTGGTCATAGTAACAACTCCGGTGGTGTGTTTCGTGCTCTGTACGGAATATTTTGGATAGCACCTCTTAAAAAGAAGGCCACTGAAACGACCGAATGTTTAACTCGCGGATAGTTGTGGATCTGTGACTGGTGGAACGTGAAAATTAGTCAGGTCGGTCTTATTATAATTCTCGCTGCTTTTTGAGTGAATACTTGTTGAACAGACAGTGAACTTTGAATGATAACGTTTACCAAATCAAATACGGACTTGATAGCCATTTCATGCCTTTTAGTATGAATAAAAAGTATAGTTAATCTAATTTTAAACGCTTTTCTGCTAATGGACTGAAGATACCGAACACCCGATTTTTTTAATCATGAACTTTCAGGAGCTGAGTTTCAACAAGAGTTACAACGCCTCTGTGTTGTACGTATTAGGTGGTTTCATGTACGGTACCTACTACAACAGAATGAAGGGACATCGGCATGAAGCCTATCGAGATAGGTGGACAGAACGATAGCGTTAACAAAAATGTAGACGGCCGACCCCGCCCCGCCACATCCTCTCTTCGTCATGAACATTTTTTCCGCCTGCGCTAAACTCCCTGCACCTCTTAAAACACACTCGTTCTGTTCAAAACACCTTCGCCGAAAACCGTTCTGATTTACGGAAAAATTTCGGTAGGTGTTATTACTTCCGCTGGTGGGAGACAGATCACACCCAGTGGCTCGCACTTGACGGGATTGGTTACCAACAACATATTCCACGCAACTGGACTCTGCAATGAGTGTATACGTACAACCGTGTTTCTTCGACGCTTGAACTGATCAGGAGATCCCATTCTACCATCCAGTGTAGCAAAACTTTAAAAAGAACAGAAACCACAGCCCGTTAGGGTAACCGTACGCTTGATTTCTCAACATTCCTTGTGTGATAACATATTGAGACCAAATGAAACACAGAGGTCACAGTAAAGGGTATCCAAACACCGCATGAACAGATAGTGTATCCACCTCTTCCGGCAAAGCGAGTGTGTGTTCTCGGATGCAAATATTCACAAAGATGGCAAGTTTCACCCTGCCATAAATTGCCCCTAGCATCTTGCACATATTGTTGCAGTTCGAGGATGATTCGCGCTTCATCGTGTGCAATGCTCGTCCAGGAGGCGAGAGATTCGGTGATTTTAGTGGCAAGGCTAGTTGCACACAGCGAAGTGGGCGTTGCAAAGGAGCGGAGTGCACTGTGCTGCTGAAAAATCACGCCACCTACCCTCGAAGAAATGGAAGTAGCGGAGGAAAAAGGTGTACAATGTAGCGGGCAGTGGTTACTTTGCCCTACAGAAAAGTCAATGGTAGCGTCAATAGTAACTGATGACATTCCGCATCTTGAACCCTGTGATGGGACCTGTGTGTTGTGGGCGAATGAACTCTGGAATAGTCAGCTCACCAGGTTTGCGCCATACCCTTTGTCCAAATCGCAGAATACAAGAAAGTTTAATACATCAAATTTCCTTGAAGCGGAAAGCTTCAGTCCACAAATCAACACGGACTTGGATAACATCGCTCGTGCGAAACTCAGCTTGCCCTTTCCTCACAAGACATACTGAGAATTTCATATTCCTAGATTTCCGTAAAGCATCTAACACCGTGCCACGCTGCCGACTACTAAGATAGAAGCAGATATGCGGATGGCTCGAAGACCTATTGAGAAACAGAAACCATTATGTTGTTCTCGACTGTGGGTCTCCACCAGAGACAACGGTATCGTCAGGAATGCCACAGCTGAGTGTAATAGGACCGCTTGTATTCTCTACATACATAAATGATCTGACTGACAGGGTAAGCGCCAGTCTGCAGCGGTTTACTGATGGCGCTGTGGTGTACGGGTCCGTTTCAGCGTCGCGTGACTGTAGGAAGATACCTGGCGACTTAGACAAAACTTCTAGTTGGTGTGATGAATGGCAGCTAGCTCTCAATGTAGATAAATGTAAGTTAATGCAGATGGGTACAAAAAACAAACACATAATGCGTCGATCTAGACATGCATCTGTACTACTCGTACGTCCGGAACACGGTGTACAGGTTTAGAAATGTTCCACTCACCACTGTTGAAATCGGCGACATACAACCGATGCCATGTGCTCAGCTTGCACAGCAATCCGTCGATGCATCAACGAGTTCCCCACAGGCCTACAATGCACACCGTTCAAACGTCTGAAGCTTTTCAACAAGAATATACGCATGAATGGGAAATGGTTATATCCTAGAATGAGTATTGTAAACACAAACTCAGCACAATTACAGCCTACGGAAACAAAACAGAGTGTGCGCAGACAGTCCTCCTCAGCTCCATCTTATCCCCGATGACCGTGATAAATGAATCACTAACACTACAACCTAACCCTGAAAGAGTGGGTCGGTGTGGGGCGTCGGAGGGGTGAGTGGACTGCTGTAGTCGTGGTGGGGTTGTGGACCACTGCGGCTGCGGCGGGGACGGAGCCTCTCCGTCGTTTCTAGGTCCCCGGTGAACTCACAGTGCAATACAATACAACATTACAACCAGTCAACATGCACATATTATACCCTAATGACACCGAACACAGTCATTGAGGGCTCTGCATCTTTTGCTGGCACTGGATGCTCTATAGACATAAACCCTTAAGCATCTAAATGTACTGTTTTCTTTCCTTCCTATGTTTCTCACACAAAAGGACAGGAAAGCCCACTGCATTTTGTTGCCAGCGTTAGTGATAAGTCCATCCAATGAAACATAATTTATACCAGTTTAAGAACCACACTTGTCGCTTTGGCGCACTGTAGATGGTCTACTGGGAACAAAAAGTTCCCCAGGTCAAGAGCGAAGTGCTCGAAATAAACAGGGTATAAGACAGGGACGGCATCTTTCTCCCCTACTTTTCAGTCCATAGATCGAAGAAGAAATGAAAAAAGAAAAGTAACTTTCAAGTGTGCCATTAAAATCTAGGGTGAACTGATATCAGTGATGAGTTCCGCTTGATGACACAGTTGCCTCAGTGAATGTGAGTTAGAGTGCAGGACATGTTGTGTGAGGTTAAGAGACTAATGAGTTCACAATGTGGATTGGTAGTAAACTGAAAGACGTAAGTAATGGGTAGAAGCAGAAATGCGATTAGCGACTAAATTGAGAATTACGAATTACATGCAGCGAACCAGTTTTCCTACCTCACAAGCAAAACGAGACGCATCGCACGTATAAAGGAGGACACGAAAAGCAGAATACCATAGACAAATACGTAATTTTTGGAGAAAAGGGCATCTTCTTGTATAAAACATTGGTTTAATTTGAGGAAGAAACCCTTAGAAACCGCATTGGACCACAGCATCGTATGTAAGTTAATCATGTACCACGGGAAAACCGAAAAGCAGAGATTCAACGTTTTCAGGATGTGGTGAGATTAAAATTCTGGTAAAATCATATCAGCGGTAAGACTCGCTGACGACATTGCTATTCTAGCAAAAATGGAACAGGACTGCAGGACGCATTGAATCGAATGAGCAGACTAATGAATACAAAATCTAAATTGAGAATAGACCATAGAGAGACGAAAGTGATGAGGAGTACATGAATGAGACTGGCAATGAGATTAACATCTGAATTAAAGGGCACGATTTACATGAAGGAACTCTGCTATAGTGGGAGAAAAATATCACGTGGCGGGCGAAGTGAGAGGGACATAAAAAGCATTCTAGCAGAAGGAAAGAGTGCATACTTGACGAAGAGGTGCAAGTGGGTCATGGAATGTGATAAAACCGGAAAAGGAGAGAATCAAAGCGTATGACATCTGATGCCACAGGATACTGTTGTAAATCACATGGCCTGAGAAGAAATGAGGAGTTTTTCCGTTGAATCGACAAGGACAGAAGCGTATGGAAAATATTGACCAAAAGAAGGGAGAGTATAATAGGGCATACGTTATTACAAGAATTTACTTCCGTGTTGTTTAGGGGAGCTGTAAAAAGTGAAGGGGAAGACAGAGATAGGAGTGTATTGAATCTATAATGGAGGACTTCGGGCGCATGTGCTACTCTGTGATGAAGAGGATGCATCACAAGAGGAAACAGTTACAGGCCGCATCGAAGCAGTCAGAATTATACTATCGTGGGAGAAAAATATGAAGTGGCGGGCGAAAAGACAAATAATGGTGTACATCTGATACAAGCTGGATAAGTAAAACTCCGCGGCTGGTGGGATTATATACCAGTGTGTTGTACGGAATCAGCACCGTAAGATGGATCGACGTGCAGACGTTAATGAATGGCAGAAAGAAGATATCGCGAACTTCCAGCATGCTGTAGAAGCTCTGGGTCAGCAATTTCTATTAATCATCAGAAAAAAACCCAGTCCAAAGTTGCAGATTTTACTGTTTTATTCTCTCGCCCAGAAACTAGTACTGAATGAATAGAAAAGTAAAATTTGCAACTTTGGACTGAGTTTTCGTAATACTGAGAAGCTATCGCATTTGGACGTGTCCATGGCCACAACGTAAGTCAAATTGCTCGATTTGTTGGCATATCAAAGGGTTCTGCCCAACTTGTCTTCAAGGGTTAAGTCCCATAGTGCTCAGAGCCATTTGAACCATTTGTTTTCAAGGAATGGTGAACCACTCGCAGCCTTTTAATGACTGGACGCAAATTGTGTAGTGCTACAAATTTCGATTTCGCAAGATGATAAGGATTTGAGTGCACCGACGGTCAGTGAGGTGTTTAACTCACAGTTTGTGGAGGGTGCAGCAGAGATGGTTCTGTGACGTATTTGGAGTGTTTCTCGTTCCATGAATTGGTCCCAAAGTGACTTGGTTTCCCCAGGATGCTTATTTCAACATTCTCAGTTACGAAGGTTGCTCTTCCTCCTACATCTAGATGATGCCCTATCGCATGTTGAAGGCTTGCTAAATCATTTGGTCCCGATTTCATAAAAATATTTCGTATTGCCTGTAAAAGCGGTTCAACTGCAGCATCAACATTCCTGCAGTTTCGTATATATTTGTTGTGTAACTATCAATGGAGTGGATTCATTTGGTTACGGCGTTGCTCAAAAAACTTGGGAATTGAGGTCATTATAGAGGATCTCCTAGAGAAATTATTTTTTCGATATGCTTCAAACATTTAATGTAGGCTACATTTAGATCAATATTCTGGCAACTACTCTACAACGTGTGCCAGATGGTATTTTATTTGCACCACTGTGACTTCTCCACTACCGTCTTCCGGTAAAGAAAGGTTTGTGAGCAAAGGATTATTAGTAAGGCTTCGTGTGATCCTATGATCTTATTTTTACCTTTCTTGACAAAACGTAAGATATGAACAGGCAGAATCAATACATTGACTCAGCCTTCCAGGAGCGTAGGCTCTCGGAGTTTTAACAGTTTATCACAGGGTGATGTACAGATAAGCAAAAAATACCGGTCAGACCACTAAAAGAAAGCTATCCTGAAACAGAAAGCTGATTTGAGTGGTACAGTGATTCAACAAAAAAAAAGTTTAAATGTGTGTGAAATCTTATGGGAGTTAACTGCTAAGGTCATCAGTCCCTAAGCTTACACACTACTCAACCTAAATTATCCTAAGGACAAACACAGACACCCATGTCCGAAGGAGGACTCGAACCTCCGCCGGGATCAGCCGCACAGTCCATGATTGCAGCGCCTAAGACCGCTCGGCTAATCCCGCGTGGCAGTGTTTTAATAGGCGTGGTCTTTTTGGAGGCTGTAAATTAGCAACCTACATTCCTGCAAGGTGGTAACGTTAAAGGCTCTACAGATCAATGCATCTAGATATGGTATAGTTCAAAAAACTTGGGAATACCTTTCCAAACCGAACTAAGGTCACTATCCTTTCCTCCTGCCTCTGAACTGATCTACCAGGTCAGTTTTAAAAGAACTTATAGTTTGAAGTGGACTCAAAAACCTTGGTGCTAAGGCAGGCCAGAAGAGAAAATAAATGTTAAGCTATTGTGGAAGGTGCGTCCACTGCAGTGATCGGGTGTGCATCGCAGTGTAGGAATCTAATTAGTTTTCCATAGCGACCGCAGTGTCAGCGACCTAGCGGAGTCCTTCACAGATGCCCAAAGTACTTTGTATACCCTAGGCGTGTATGAAGTAGACCCAGAGTGCGGAAAAATTGTGATGACCCATTGTGCCAGTCCTCAAAATGTACGATGAACAAGGAGAATTAAAGATACCCTGTAACTGTAAGATACTGTCAGTTTATTGGTAGATATCTAAACCTCAAACATATCGTTCGACTCAGTAGCATTGTTTACGTTATTTAAATAAGTGATGCGAATGTTCATGGAGTCTGAGTTCAGAGCCCATGTTGTGAAGATTATAATTCTACAGAAGCATGAACACGCTCTGTAATCCTAAACAACGACTGCTTAATGCCAATCCGCTGTACATTCTGTTTCTTTAGTACGCTGGGTGAAGCAGAACTCCACCAACAAACTTTCAGAGAGAGGAAGATCAAGTAAACATGGCTGTAAAATGCGTACCTAGGTATGAGCACCTCTTTATCTTCATTATTGTAAGACACATCTCTTCAACTCAAAGCTCTTCGCTTGCCGTGTTTAGAGAGGTGAAGTCAGGACCAAAACAAGAAAGAAATGTCTTGTTAACGTATGCCCTAAAGAGCATGTCTTAAGTGCTAAGAACACTTGTTCATCTTCGCTTCTGTGAAACACATCTCTTCTACTGTGCAAGTGTCCATAGCTCTTAAGGTATACATTTCAGAGCCCACGATTACTAGGCTTTTTTCTTCTTTTTTTCGGTTCGTAGTATCACACCTGAAAACTACTCGGTGGGTATCTGGTTCACTCTATTCATGAGGACAATCTGCTTTGTACAAAGAACTGGAAATGGCACCTGAGACTGTTGATTTGGAAGTTGAAGAAAAAAAGTACAACTCCTAGAAATTTTTTAGCTTGTGGCCCACAGATTCGAAGCTTCGTATTACTCACATGCGAGAGTACGTCAAAAAGCATCTATATAAAATTTTTGTACTTTATTACAACAATAAAAGTTTACGATATTGTTTTAAGGGTTCTGTAGCTCATCGGGGAAGAACATATCACAGGTCCTTATTGTTGTCCATCTGTCTGTCCGTCTGCTGTGGCCACATCTGCTCAGGGACCAGGTAGAGGTATCGATCTGAAATTCACGTAAAAAACTATTGTCTGCGGTCCCTTTGCTTGCAAGAACTGCAACTAAAATATACGGCCATTTATGTCACACACACAATGAAGGTTATACGGAACTCTCATAGTCACACTCGCCCGTTTTTTTAATCACGTCTCCACATGTGACAACATGAAGTAGAAAATCCAGACAGCAGGTAGTGATACTTAGGATGAATGCTCAGGGAGCACAGTCCATCAACAGAAGGGGCACTTACGAACCCTCGCTCGACCTGTGGCATCAGTACTGCAGTAAATGTGGATACACTGGCCACTTCGGTTATTTTCGCTTCTTGCGGACTAGAAGAAAACAGAAACGAAAAGTACGAGAATTCGCTGTTCCTCCTATCTAATGCAGAATCACAGGTGAAGTTAATTTCGTATTCGGGTCACGTCCTAGGAGGTTGTGGAAACATTATTTTTTATCCTTTCCTCGACGCAAACGAATGCTAAAGGCTGCAGTCCGGGAGGTAAAACCACGGTAACCAAGCCGCAGCACTCAGCGATGTGGTAGCACGCACGGACAGCTCGCTCCCGTGAGAGCCGCTTCTGCTCTGAGCTCACACTCGGGCACGCAGACGAGAAACCCGAGAGCTCCCCCAGGATTCCATCACCTTCCGTGTCCTCCTGAAGCACAATCCACAAGGAGAAACGAAAGCGCTAGGTTCTGTAACCTTCGCGTCCATCGCAGTCGCCATATTCGCTAATACAGTGCGGTGCCATAAGTCGTGGGATAGTTGATATGCATATATATACAGATAGCGGTAGTATCACGCAGACAAGGTATAAAAGGGTAGCTGTCGCTTGTGTTCAGGCGATTCGCGTGAAAAGATTTCCGGTGTGACTATGGCCGCAGGATCGAAATTACAGTTTTCCATGGATCCCTTGGATAGGAGTCTCTGGGATGTGGAAAGAGTCGAAGGCGCTCTTTTTTTTTTCTTTTTACTCAGATACATGGATAGTGTACAATTATAAGGCAGACAGATTTACGAGCTATAAGCGTTGTGAAGATATTCATCGATGGAGTAGAAGGAGTTGGCCAACAGAAAGTTCTTTAATTCACTCTGAAACCGACCTTTATCTCTTACAAGACCTTTGATATGCTCTGGTAAGTTACTGAATGTATGAGTACCATGTGTTTGACTCCTTTTTTGTACTAATGTTAAGCTTTTATATTTCTTATACAGATTGTTTTTGGTTCTGCTACTATAATCATGCTTTGCACTATTTTGTGTAAAATGCTGTAAATGACAAAGGACATCAATGAGTATACGTATTGAGAAGTAGTAGTTAGAATATCAAGTTTCTTAAAGAGGTCTCTGCATGATGATCTAGGACAGACACCAGATATAACTCTAATGACTTGTTTCTGAATTTTGAAAATGATCTCTTTGTGAATGGAAGTAGGCCGAATAAAGTAACTTCTTCATTTTTAAAGCACCTTTTTCAGCTATCATGCATACTGCGAATTTAGCTGAACTAAGGCGTTTCATTAAGTCTAGAGTGCGAGTATTGCAATTTAGGTTGTGGTCAATTTGTAGCCCTAAAAGTTCGACACTGTCTATAGCTTTAATTTCATTGTTTGAATAAATTATACATATAGAGTCAGGCATTCTTTGTGAGATTCTAAACTGTATGTACTTGGTCTCGTCAAAATTCCGTAACAATCCATTTGCTTTGAACCTCCCATTGATTCTTACAAATATTTCATTATCTGATTGCTCAGTGAGAATGCAGATTGATAGTTGGAACAAGACGCATTACTTTCTGACATAGTTAAGGAATTCTATATTCGGATATTCACCGTGTCCAGATTGTACGAGAACGCCAATTTTCAGCATTAGCTCTCTCCATGGACAACGCAATGGCCCACGTCCTTAACGAACAAAACCAGCAGAGTTTGTGTAGAGTGTCAGTGCTTTCAGACAAGCAACACTTCGTGAAATAACCGCCGAAATCAACGCGGGAAGTACGAAAAATGCACCGGTTAGGACAGTGCAGTAACACGACAAAGCCTGTAGGCGGGATCGGGATCATAACAGTTGGACCGTAGACAACTGAAAATCCGTGGTATAGTCAGATGAGTCTCGATTTCAATTGGCTTACCAGCGGTATCGAGTGTGGCACAGGCCCCACAAAGCCACTGACCCAAGTTGCCATCAAGGCACTGTGCAAGCTTCTGGTGGCTCCATAATGTGCGCTGTGTTTACACGGAATGGACTGACTCCTCTAAATGTTCGGCTACTTTGCGCCATTTTCATGGAAGTCATGTTCCCAAACAACGACGGCATTTTTGTTTGTATCAATGCACCACGTGACTAGGCCACAATTGTTCGCAGCTGGTTAGAAGAAAATTCTGAATAGTTTGAGTTAATGGTTTTGCCACGCAAATCGCCCAACATGAAACCCATCGAACATTTATGGCACATAATAGAGAGATCAGTTCGTGCACAAAATCCTCTACCGGCAACTGTTAGGAGCTGTGGACGGCTATAGAGGCCGTATGGCTCATTATATCTGCAAACTACTTCCAGTGACTTATTGAGTCACGTGAAATTGAGATGCTGCACTAAGCCGGGAAAAAGGAGAACTGACACAATCTTAGGAGATATGACTTTTGTCACCTCAGTGTAATTGTGGAACGTCATCGTACATGACCATCAACTCTTTATATTCATCCTCAGCTCTATCGGTTTCGTTCATTAGACCATTAACCATTTTCTAACTACAAAAGTTGAACTGAAAGAAGTCGATGTAGATAGAAAAGCATAGCTCCTGCTACAGTAAATAATCTAAAATGTAAGTTGATGTTCGTTCTATGACAGCAAAGTATTTATGACATCAAGCACTACACACACACACACACACACACACACACCGATTAAGAGTTGGCGTATGTCCCGATTAGAGCAGCGTGTACCTATCTTTATGCGCATCATAAGGGGTCTCGTATAAGCCTCAAGCCGGACTTCAAATATCTCGACTTCTTGACACTCCTAAAAATTCGAAATACAGTGCGTATTCTCTTCAGAAATGGTGGAGTGCATTAAAGTTCCGAAATGAGTTTCTGAATGCGTGGATGGCAGTAACCAAGATACGAGAGCTATTCAGGAAGTAAGATTCGATCGGTCGTGGCGTGGAAACCACAGCATAAATCAAAAAGGTTTTATGAAATAGTTTGCTACAAGTTCCAACTACTTTTCTACATAGTCGCCACTGCGATTTACGCATTTTCCGGAGCTCTGTACCAACTTTCCAATACCCTTGTCATAAAAGGCAGACGCCTTTGCTTTAGGCCACTTCTCTGCATTGGTGCCAAAATGTTGTCTTCAGGGCCAGAGGGTGATGTGAGCAGAGATAAACCGAGAGGGAGGCAAGTCCCGGCTGGATGGTGGGTGTTCAAACACTTCCCACTGAAACCGCTACGAGGTCGTCCTGTGCAGCCGAGAACCTTTATGAAGAAGGAAATGCATGACTGGTACGTTATGTGGGATTGCATAAAATTAGACAAAACCTAGCAGCGGGCACCCATACTTGGGTCAAGTCAACTGTTGCTCTAGGCATCTGAACGTGCTCACACGGTTTTCTGAAATGAGCAGAGTGAAATAACGCGATTGCCAAGACAGAGGCACTGCCCCACACATTTGCGCAAAGCTTCATCGGATTTTCACTGTCGTTCCCATTTCGCCGCCTATTGGACCTTACTTTCCGATTAGCCCTTGTGTTTAGAACGTGTGCCAGTAGATCGCTATCAGTCGATTTGCTAAAGTGACGCTCAGCACTTCCGATAACACTCTGCTGCATTGCTTCCATTGTTTTCTATTACCGCCATCCGCTTCTTTCTGGAATGTCTCTTCCACCTCCATCAGCCCTTCCTTCCTTTCGCGCCACTGTATAGCCTACTGACTAGGAGCCATGTGTCGGTGCTGCTATTCCACGGCAGTGATCACCCGTCTCGCCCGCTCTCTTGTTCGCTGTTTTCGTTTGCGGTGGGAAACAAAACGCTGGACGTAGGCGACTTGTAGGTCAGTACAAGGTCTGTTGACATGCACAACTCATTGTCAGTGGAAGTTTCTCTTTCGAAACATAGTAAATACTTCATCTGTTTAATCAAGTTACAGGTTTGTTGGACATATTGAGTAATTACGCTAACGAGTTTAAGCACAGGGTCGTCTTACTCTGTAAAGTATGCTTAAGAAACGCAAGAAATGCTATTCGTCGTTGTTCGTTGCTTTCATCATATTTAACATTGTAATGTGCTATCTTATTGACTTAAATATTTCTTTGTAGACAAGCTTACGGGTCGGGTTATATATGTTAGGGGAGAATTAAAAAATCAATGTTTTCTCGCAAAATTTTTTAATCTTTGCTGATATTGCACATATGTAAACACGAAAATGACAATGAATTTCCTTGCTGTGTTACAAATTAGAACTGTTATCGTTTCTCGAATCTGTCAACAGTTTAGCATTTTTGAGTACATCTCTACCATTGTAAAAACTTTCTTCATAACATATATAAAGAAATATCTATTCATTCAAATTTATTTTTCTTTTAATGTCTCAGTTTATAGCTCATTGCCCTGCAATTTTTTTAAAACCACCAGTCTCTAAGTACCAATATGTGGAAATGGGATCTGGCAACACTGGCTGTGAGGACACTGTAGATAAGTTTCTGAACATTTTTCTTAGTGAAGACATCGAGGAACATAGACTGTCATATATATACACACAGAACAAATACTGTAATTAAGATGTGCCGATACAACAGTATTACTTCTATTGAGCGAAAGTATCCTAGACTTTATATCTGAGCAGAGTCGGTTAGGAAAGGGGGTAGAAGGGGGGGGGGGGGATGGGGAGCGATGTGCTGTAGCGAACTGGAGAAAGCCCAACAGTCTCGATTTCAGAAAAATGTGGGATTAACGAGGAAAGACTGAATCTGTGACGTATCTTAGACGATATTCGACCTACATTTAATTGTGTAACCGACCGTGTAGTCATGTAGTGTCCTATGATCGACGCTGACTGAATTTAATTTCTTTAGTTGACACTGACTAATTCCATCTGTGGGATTGTGAACCAAAAGAATAAAATTTGCTGTTTAGCTCGAAAGCACTAAAACTGTACTTATATACTGGGCCCTGTAACTTTGGAAAACATACAAACCAAGCATTAAGCAAAATAAACAGCATTTTCTTACTATTGAGTAAAGTTGCCAAAAGTAGCCAATATAGTACCAGGGTTGACAAATAACAAGTATTCATGCACCCAGGAATGGCCTCAGTTATTCGAAAAACCCTGATACATTCAATCCATGCAAATCGCTTAATATTTTAAACAAACCAGGTCAAAACGCTTATTCACCTGCTGCCAACTGCGAAACGACACGGGCTGCCATTCTCGACCGAGCACAACAGATCACACTTTCTATATCTTCGCTTGCACAACGTATAATAGCGAGCTACAAATCTATTCATTGAATTTTTTTTTGCGTGATAAACCGTAATCTGTAAACTTGGCGTCCACACTAAATGGGGGGCAGCAGATGTGACTATTATTTTACTAAATTGTGCAAAAATCGTAGCGAAGGAGATGGAGCAAACATTACATTTATGCAACAGGAAGAGTGAATGCCGCACTTGGAGTTCGGCATGAGATTCTTTCTACCAATCCAAGACAATTGTGTATTAGCATAACATAGTCTCTCCAATCGGTTTAATACAAATGCCATTCCAAAAAACGAGGCTCTGGCAACGCTGTAACGGCATGCAAAGTAGCCAAGAACTGGTAGCATGAACTCTACGCGGTCCCAATCGTTCAGAGAACGAGGCAGTGTGGTGGGAAATGAAATCACAGACTCGTCTATGTTAGAGTCGCGCTCAAGACAAATATCTTTTTTTTCGGTTAAAGCATCAAATTTTGTATGCCATTTACACTTCCACTATGCGGAATCTTGCGTATTTCCTTCTGTTACTGTTACCTTTATTTAAACATAACTTTAACTTCTTACACACGTGAACGGCCATTTTGTTTCGTCCAAGACATAAATAAAGCCAATAGAACTTACCAGAGAATTCAGTAACATTGTCTGTATCCAATGAGTGCAAAACACCACATGTAGCCTACATTGGATTGTACATTATGCTAAGCACAGTAATTTCATTCGTTTGACGTCCAGGCTCATCTTCACATAGCCAAGGATGACATGTGGCTTGTGGTTTGTGTTCGGACCAATTATGGATGTCAATGAGGTCGAAAATACATTTACGAGTCAGGTTAGACCCGTCAGTCCATATCTCGATATTTATAAAATGTTCTTTATCGTCCACTTGGTGCAAAAGCCATCCACAAAACTGTACTAGACGAGTGCGGTCTACTGCCCGCTGTTGTTGAGTTAACTTTTAATGATATGGATGCAATTCTTCCTCGTGCAACAGTTCAACAATCAGTCCTTGAGATATCTGGAATTGCCTTGCAATATCACGGATACTTCGACGAGGTTTCAAGAATCACGCACATTGTCTGTCGAATACGTCTAGCCCTTGCAAGAGCCTTGAACTACCTCTGTCCATTACTTGTGGACGACGATTACTGGTTCCCCCGAAGGTGTTGCTCCAGGCGGAGTGGCGCCTTTGAAAGTGCTCAAAGAATGATTCAAAAGGCTCTAAACACTATGGGACTTAACATCTGAGGTCATCAGTCCACTAGACTAGAACTACTTAAACCTAACTAACCTAAACACATCACAAACATCCATGCCCCAGGCAGGATTCGAACCTGCGACCGTAGCTACAGTGCGGTTATGGATTGTAGTGCCTAGAACCGCTCGGTCACAGAAGCCGGCTTTTGATGGTGCCATTCAGGTTACGCACGAGCAGCAATAGCCACACGAAAAGTATATCGACGTATTCATAGCTTGTATACTTCGTAGGGAAGCCGCGCTACACGAACTTAACAGTTACGGTTACGGTTGTGCACTTCACGGTTAGTAGACACAAGGACGGACTTTAATGGATCCCACTGTCACGTGATAGGCTATTTTCATGTAGCAAGAGGATGTCCGATTTACAGGCGACAAGAACCAGGGAACGGACATCTAAAACAACAAAAGTAAGCTGACGATGATTCGAAATAGCACCGTGATGGATGTGGGTTTGATGTCCCACTAGTCTACTCAGTGGACTACGATGGCTAATAGCATAGTGCGGCATGATACACGTTCCTCTATACATTCTGATGCGCTGCACAATGTGATAGTTTGCCAGCTCCTCGTATCCATATATCTTTTAAAATTTATTCTATTTGATTTTGCTACACAAACTGTTGTCCTGAATCTGGATGAGGTATCGCATATCGACCTCCAAGTACTGCATTTTTTCTTCACCCAGGTACCAATGTGACACTGTACAGCATCTCTTCGACATCTCCGATGCCAACACTGAATTAACTGTGCAAGCACTATGCGTTTCTCACGTGTTTTACCATTTCCACCAATGTCCCTTTCCTAATCAGATATGGAATCATTTCTATATGTATCCAGAATGAGATTTTCACTCTGCAGCGGAGTGTCCGCTGATATGAAATTTTTTTGGCAAATTAAAACTGTGTGCCCGCCGAGACTCAAACTCGGGACTTTTTCCTTTCGCGGGCAAGTGCTCTACCATCTGAGTTACCGATGCTCAGATGGTAGAGCACTTGCCCGCGAAAGGAAAAAGTCTCGAGTTCGAGTCTCGGTCGGGCACACAGTTTTAATTTGCCACGAAGTTTCATTTCTATATGTCTTTTTCGCATTCACAAAGCCACATGTCCACCTGGTGGACAAAACTGGAACTAACTTTTGCCCGGTGTATATAGGTTTCGCATTAATCCATTAGAATATCCAACTAGTTTCACTGCCGTCCGATAGTTACAGCCCACGCTGGACCTCTGTGAGTACTTCAATCATAGCCACCCAGTAGTTATAGACACACTGAAATATTTGTGTTCTAGTAATATCAAAATGTATTGGCATTTATTGTTAAGAGTAGTCAATTAAAAAATTACAAAAGGAAAAAGAACGTGTTTATATATTTTCTATAGAGCTCCATCTTCGCAGTAAGTTAAGCGTAAAAACAACCTACGTTTATAGAATTTGTAGATGCAGAGAAAGCTTTCGACAATACTGAATGAATACGCCCTTTGAAGGTAGTAGGAATAAAATACAGGGCTCGAAAATGTGTCAAAGCTTTTTACATACACCAGACCATAGTTGTAAAATTCTAAGGATGAGAAGGGGAAGATGTACTTGATAAGACAATGAGACACGGTAGTAGCCTACATCCGATGTTATGACATCTCTACACTAAACAAGCTGAGGAGGAAACCAATGAAAAATTTGGAAACAGATTTAAATATCATGGAGAAACAAAGAAAACTTAGTGGTTTGTCGACGACATTGGAATTGTGTAAGAGAAAGTAATGGGCACGCAAAGCAATTGAACGGAATGGATGCTGTCGTTAAAAGACAGTATAAGATGAAGATCGACAATAAAACAAGCATAATGGAATGTTGACGAAGTGAATAAGGTGATGCTGAGGGAAATGAAACTATAAAAATGATGGAAATGTGTTGCTATTGGGCAGAAAAATAACTGATGATGGCAGAAAAAGAGAAGATCTAGAATGTGGACTTCCAAAACCGAGAAAAGATGTTATGAAGTAGAGAAATTTGTCATCTACGAATAATGTTGAAAAAAGATAATTGTCTGGCGTGTAGAATTGTACAGAAGTGAAACGTTGACTACAAGCAGCTCACAGAAGAAAGAAATAGAAATTTTTGAAAAGTGATGCTACACGAGATTGCCGAACACTAGATCGAATATTTAATAAGGGAGTGCTGAATCGAAAAGGGGGGTGAGGGGCAGGGAGGAAAAGAGGGTGTTTGACTATCACAGGTACAAGAAAAGAACGGGTAGCGAGCAATGACAAAGATAAATAATCCTAATGAACTTGAGTCCGAAAACCAGTGCTTTCCCTGATACGAGTTATTAGGACTGAGCACACAAAGACCTTACAACAGTCTCCGAGTATCCAGCCCACAGATACGAACTTCACGACAAACACGTTGCAAAAGGCGTTCTCCGTGACCGTCCTTCATGTGAAGGTAGGCGTCAGCACGGCTCCTAATTGATGCCTATACATGTTCAAATATCCCAGGGGTGTTCCAGATGTATTGACCAATATTCATAATGGGTTTCCGGAGTTTATCCAGACCATTAACAGCGCTGAATGCACGAAAGCTCTTAAAATCTAACACCCCTTCACACACACACCCCCCCCAAAAAAAAAAAAAATAATAAAAAAGTTGGAGGACCTAGCGGATCACGACATTGGCGAGACACGACAAATATACTAAGAAGTGAGCTTAAATCTGAACCAAAGAAAGGGCCGTAGACGTTTTATTTTTACTCAAGAACATTATTTTCAGACAATACTACTCCTTTCTAATGCCGCTGACTTACAATCAAAACTGTTGCTCATGAAAAAATCGTCGTTGAATTTTTCTGGAAATACCATTCAATGCAATAAAGATTGTTTATCTACCCTTTAATACTACCTTCAGTATTATAAAACTGTAATTGAAGTAAGGACGAGCGGAGAGAGAAATAGCTAACTCAAGTTCTTACGATAGTGTAATATCATTTATGACAAGATTCCATATATTGAATTTGAGTTGAGGAAAGTTTAACAGTCTTGACGTAACCAACGTGTATTCGAAATCCGCTCTGCAACGGTAGCTGCTAAAGTTGACATGCAGCCATGGCTTCTCATTACTGCTGTAACTGTTAGGACAGCCGTTAATGACGCATTTCCGGTGGCGTTCATTGATACTCAGAGGCTCGCCGCCGGCTCGGTAGACGGCCGTAGTGGAGGAGAAACCGGTCGCACTGCACAGCACTCGGCGGAAGGCTCACCGTTGATGCTTACGATAAAAACACGAGCCCAGAGACTAGTTCTTCAAGTAAAACTACAAGTCAGCTTCATAACTCATGACTTTTATCCTTTAAATTTGAAGTCATTTCAATTCCATCACTGCAATTACAAGTAAATGATTGTTTTCTCACCAGACCCTGTTCTTTACTGAAATAATGCGTCATCAGTGGCCTGTAATAAAAGATGTTTGCAGATTGATTATCTTATTACATCGAAAAATAGTTCGTTAAGACAGATGTTACTTTAATTTTGCGGTAATGTATGCCTGTTTGTGGCTCACATCATTAAACGGCTCCTTCTTGCGTTTTTTAAGTTATTGTTTAGTTTTGCTGGTTCTTGCCTAATCCCATACTGCTTTCCAGAGCTATGCCTTTCTTGATGCGCAACACAGCACAGTACAGCACAGTTACTGGCCTTATGTTTTGTGTAGTGTTACCAACTTAAGCGTTAGTTTTTTCGTTGATTTAAGAATGATCTCTTTCGTAGGTTCGTCATATGACTGTTCGTCGTTCAGTTATTATTTATTTCATGCCTAACAGAAATGAAAGTGTAATGACGGAGCTAAGGTTTAAATGGTGAGTAGATGTCGGTAGTGGAAGAGGGTCGGAGGAGGGAGGAGGCAGGAGGGAGGAGAATCTGATTAAATGGTGAATGAAAAATGGTAGAATGAAGAGAGTGTTGGAGAAAAGGGGCTAAGGAGCAGTAATTAAAATGAAAGGGAGGAGAGGTGAAGTATGAGAAAATGAGAGATGGGAAAGGGCGGGATTCTTTTCCTCACCAGGCGACTTTTTGTGTTGTCTTATATAGTGTTTAATTTCCAGAGTTTATGTGGTCAGTGAATAACTTTTGATTTTGTATTATTGCTTTGACTATGTGGAGGTTTTGTCCAACACATTCTCCATTCCACCACTTTTGCATTCATAGTTCAGTCATCTCCTCTCCCCCCGCCCACTTCTTCTCGTGTCCTCTCATGACTGCCATGACTGCTCACTCCACCACCGACTCAACATTTATTTAAACCTTAATCTCCTACACCTTCATTTCTCTGACACATTAAATAAATTAATTAATTGAACTACATAACACGCATATGAGAAATCACTAGAAAAGAGGACTTCGTAGACCAAATAAAAAATAATCCTACACAAAACACACGTAGCATATATAGGCAGAAATATACAAATAAATATTTTTATATATATAATACTGTGGTTTGTTTCACATTAGGAAATATATAGTCTGCAAAACAATCAACAATGCCAGACTAAAGAATAGCTCTAAATTTGCAGCAGACGCCGTTCCCTGAACGAAAACAAGACATTGAATACTAAAAGTAAAATCAACATCGGTTTCAACGAACTCTTTTTCGAGCTATAAAGAAAGCCAATTTGTGTATGTCTTTCCTTACAGCACACTGATAATTTTTTATTTCAATAAAACGAAACGAGTTCGGTGACAAAATATACATGCTCCTGTATTTGCAAAGCTGAAAGTAAATTACCTTCAATAACAGTAAAGCAGACGCCCACAAAATGGACACACAAATCAAGAATATAGAACCATTAAGCCCAGCGGATTGGAACTTTAATAGAGGCAACTATTTCTTGACAGCTCGTACTAAATAGATACGTGTTTCAAAGTTTTACTCACCTTCAAAGTAGTCACCAGCATTGTGCATAACTCGTTGCCAGCGATGTGGAAGTCATAGGATACTCTTAGCAGTGCCAGTTGTGTCTACAGTTTGAGCGCCGCTGCCTATTGCCCAACGAATTTGTAGCAGTTCTGAAGCGAATACAATGAAGTGTTTCCTTCAGTTTAGAAATCGAGTTGAACTCACGAGGGCTTAAGTCGGAGGAGTGCAGTGGTTGGTATAGCACTTAGCAGGCCCATCAGGCAAACAAATCAGTAACAGCTTGCACTGTGCGTGATTGAGAATTGTCCTACAAAATGATGGTCCGGTCCTCCAGAAAGTGTCATCGCTTCTGTCTCTAAGCTGGTCGTAGGTTGTGTTCGAAAAATTAACACCATGGAGACAGAAGTGATGACTCTTTCTGCAGGACCGGACCGTCATTTTGCAGGACAATTCTCAATCACGTACAGTGCATGCTGTTACTGGCTTGTTTGCCTGATGGGGCTGCTAAGTGCTATACCACCTACTGCACTCCTCCGACTTAAGCCCTCGTCAGTTCAACTCGATTTCTAAACCGAAGGAAACAGTTCATGGTATTAGCCTCAGAACTGCTACAAATTCGTCGGCCAATAGGCAGCGGCCCTCAAACTGTCAACACAACTGGCACTGTTAAGAGTATCCTGGGACTCCCACATCGCTGGCAACGGGTTATACACAATACTGGTGACTACTTTGAAGGCCAGTAAAACTTTAAAACACGTATCTATTTAGTACGAGCTGTAAAGAAATAGTTGTCTCTATTAAAGGTCCAACCCTCGTAATTTGTTCTATCACTGGTTACTGATGTATATACAGAGTTGATAAAGATCATGAGATATATCCTAATATTATCTTGGATCTCCTATTGCCCGGCAAGGTGCAGCAGTTCGACATCGCATGGACTCAAGAAGTCGGAAGATCCCTGTAGGAATACTGAGCAGTGCTGTCCTTAATGGCGGAACTGTTGCCGGTGCATGATTTCGTGCACGAACTGACCTATCGATTATGTCCCATAAATGTTCGATGGAGCTTATGTCTGGCAATCTGGATGGGCAAATCGTTCGCTCGAATTGTGCATAGTGGTCTTCGTACCAATCGCTACCAATTGTGACCCAGTGACTTTTCGTATTGTCATCCACAAGAATTTCATCGTTTTTTTGGCAACATGAAATCCACGAATGGCTTAAAATAGTCTCTAGGTAGCCGAACAGAACCATTTTCAGTCAATGATCGGTTCAGTTGGATCAGAGAAACCAGTCCCTTCCATGTGAACTCTGCCCTCACCGCTATGAAGCAAATTCCTTGCACAGTGCCTTGTTGACAACTTGAGACCATGGCTTCGTGGGATCAGTGCCACAACACACTCGAAGCCTACTATCAGCTCATATGAACTAAAATCGGAACTCATCTGACGAGGTTCCGGTTTTCCTGTCGTCTAGATTCCAACTGATACGATCATAAGCCAAGGAGAGGCGCTGCAGGCGATGTCGATTTGTTAGCAAAGGTACTCGCGTTTGTAATGTGGTGCCATAGCCCATTAACGCCAAATTCCGCAGAACTGTCGTAACGGACACGTTCGAAGTACGTCCCACATTGATTTCTGTCGCTATTTCACACAGTGTTGCTTGTCTGTCAACACTGTAAATTATACGCCTTCATCGCTGCTCTGCCGGCCGGAGTGGACGAGCGGTTCCAGGCGCTACAGTCTGGAACGGCACTACCGCTACTGTCGCATGCTGGAATCCAGCCGCGGGCATAGATGTGTGTGATGTCCTTAGGTTAGGTAGGTTTAAGTATTTCTACGTTCTAGGGGACTGATGACCTCAGAAGGTAAGTCCCATAGTGCTCAGAGCCACTTGAACCATCGCTGCTCTCGTCAGTTAAGTGACGGCCGTGGGCCACTGCATTGTCCGAGGTGACAGGTAATGCCCGAAATCTGATATTTTCGACACACTCTTGACCTTGTGGTTCTCAGTATATTCAATAGCTTAATGATTTCCGATATGGAATGTCCAGTGCGTCTAGGTCCAACTAATACACCGCGTTCAATGTTCGTTAATTCTCCTCGTCCGGCCATTATCACGTCGGAAACGTTTTCATGGAAATCACGTGAGTGTAAATGACAGCTCCGGCAGCGAACTGTTCTTTTATAGCTTGTGTACGCAACACTATCGCCATCTGTATATGTGCATATCGATATCTCGTGAATTTTGCTTGTCTCAACGTACGGCCGACGCGCATGTGCTGTATTATGAATAATCCACTGCATTTCTTCCCAGGAAGGGAAGGCTGACAGAAACATCCATAAGTAAGAGTCTGCAGGATTTTGCAACCGTTGTCATTGACGGAGGAATCACCTGAATCGTACTGACGCAACTCATTCCTCTTCAAACCTCTTCAGTGCTCGATGTTTTGATCTCTCTACTGGGCTCCTCTTTAGTATTACACTGGTGTCCTTGGGTGGGTGAATACTGTCGGAAGACTGTAACGTTCAGTGATGAAATGTTACTTTTTCGCTCTGTTTCTGCGAAGTGGAATTACTGGGTAAACATTTTAGTGTTGCTACTGGTGGGCAGTCGCTAGAGATACTGAGACTGTGGAGGAACTCAAAATGGAACTCTATACAACCCTAGCCGTTGACATATGATGAAGTCTTGCGTACATAAAGTGGTGTGAAGACTGGTTATCTTACACTATGACGTACGTACATTTTGTTTTTGAAAAATTCAGCTAGTATCTCCAATTGAAGGCATATGATATTGCTCGTAAGGTAAGTTGGATATGAACATATAGCTTACTTCTTCTTTGATATTTATTACGTATAAAATTTTCTGTTGTCATTCATGTACACAATACGTTCCTGTGATATCAAATGTATGTTTTTGAAACACCCTGTGGTTCATCAACGTGTGGTACTTTCAACAAATGTAAATGTGTCCCTTGTCCGCTGGTAGTTCTACAGTATTAGCGTAACCCACTTTAAATAGCTCTGGACAGATGCACCAGAATAGTTGGCACTTTCTTTTTCTTTTTTTTTGTTTCAGCGTCTGCTCGCCGATCATGGAGTGTCCCGTTTCATTAATGCGATCACCTGTCAAAATCCTGAATAATCACATTTCGCAGCGCAAGATGTGCAGTAAGAGAGTCAATGACTTACTAGAGGTACCTACAAGGATTAGGAGCTCTGCCATGTCTTGATGAGATCACGCAGGGAATGCCACGAAAACACTTCCCAGACCGTAACCCTACCGACGACTGTTACAGGGTAGATTAGATTAGATTAGAGATTAGATTACATTAGTACTTGTTCCATAGATCAGGAATACGGCACTTCGTAATTATGTGGGAGGTGTCATTACATTGGACAAACTATTACATGACAATCAATTTTTTTTTAGGTTGGGAAATTACCCACTTACTATATCCAAAAATTGATCTAATGAGTAGGAGTTGCCATTAAAAAATTCTTTTAATTTCCTTTTAAATGCTATATGGCTATCTGTCAGACTTTTGATGCTATTAGGTAAGTGACCAAAGACTATTGTGGCAGTATAATTTACGCCTTTCTGAGCCAAAGTTAAATTTAACCCTGAGTAGTGAAGATCATCCTTTCTCCTAGTGAAGTAGCCATGTACACTGCTATTACTTTTGAATATCGTAAGTGAATATATATATTGTGAGGCTACAGTGAAGATTTCTAGCTCTTTAAATAAGTGTCTGCAGGATGATCTTGGATGATCTTCAGCAATTATTCTGATTACACGCTTTTGTGTGATGAATACTCTTTTACTCAATGATAAGTTACCCCAGAATGTGATGCCATACGAAATCAGAGAATGAAAATAGGCGTGGTAAGCTAATTTACTCAGATGTATGTCGCCAAAATTTGCAGTGACCGTAATAGCATAAGTAGCTAAGCTCAAACGTTTCAGCAGATGCTCAGTGTGCTTTTTCCAGTTCAACCCTCATCAATGCATACATCTAGAAATTTTGAATACTCTACCTTAGCTACCGATTTCTGATCGAAGTCTGTATTTATTAATGGGCTCATTCCATTTACTGTGTAGAACTGTATAATGAGAGCCCATTTGCAAAGAACCACTTAATGATTTTCTGAAAATCATCGTTTACAATTTCACCAGTTAATTCTTGTCTGTCGCGTGTGATAGCTATACTTGCATCATCGGCAAAAAGTACCAGCTTTGCATCTTCGTAAATGTAGAATGGCAAGTCATTAATATACAGGGTGATTCAAAAAGAATACCACAACTTTAAAAATATGTATTTAATGAAAGAAACATAATATAACCTTATGTTATACATCATTACAAAGAGTATTTAAAAAGGTTTTTTTTTCACTCGAAAACAAGTTCAGAGATGTTCAATATGGCCTCCTCCAGACACTCGAGCAATATCAACCCGATACTTCAACTCGTTCCACACTATCTGTAGCATATCAGGCGTAACAGTTTGGATAGCTGCTATTATTTCTCGTTTCAAATCATCAATGGTGGCTGGGAGAGGTGGCCGGAACACCATATCCTTAACACACCCCCATAAGAAAAAATCACAGGGGGTAAGATCAGGGCTCCTTGGAGGCCAGTGATGAAGTGCTCTGTCACAGGCTGCCTGGCGGCCGGTCCATCGCCTCCGGTAGTTGACGTTCAGTTAGCTACGGACAGATAAATGTCAATGTGGTGGCGCTCCATCCTGCTGAAATATGAATTGTTGTGCTTCTTGTTCGAGCTGGGGGAACAGCCAATTCTCTAACATCTCCAGATACTGTAGTCCAGTTACAGTAGCACCTTCGAAGAAACAGGGACCAAAAACTTTATTGGCTGAACAGGCACAGAAACCGTTCACCTTAGGCGAGTCACGTTCATACTGAGTTGTTTCCCGCGGATTCTCAGTGTTCCATATACAGACATTGTGACGGTTGACTTTCCCGTTAGTGTGGAAAGTTGCTTCATCAGTAAACACAATCTTTGAAACGAAAGATACATCTGCTTCCATTTGAGCAAGGATAAAATCACAGAAATCGATTCTTTTAATCTTATCAGCTGCAGACACTGCTTGAACCAATTTCAGACGATAAGGTTTCATAACTAACATTTTTCGTAGGACCCTCCATACAGTTGATTGTGGAATTTGCAGCTCTCTGCTAGCTCTGCGAGTCGATTTTCCTGGGCTGCGAACAAATGCTTGCTGGATGCGTGCTACATTTTCATCACTCGTTCTCGGCCGTCCAGAACTTTTCCCTTTGCACAAACACCCATTCTCTGTAAACTGTTTATACCAACGTTTAATACACCATCTATCAGGAGGTTTAACACCATACTTCGTTCGAAATGCACACTGAACAACTGTCGTCGATTCACTTCTGCCGTACTCAATAACACAAAAAGCTTTCTGTTGAGCGGTCGCCATCTTAGCATCAACTGACGCTGACGCCTAGTCAACAGCGTCTCAAGCGAACAAATGTACAACTAAATGAAACTTTATAGCTCCCTTAATTCGCCGACAGATAGTGCTTAGCTCTGCCTTTTGTCGTTGCAGAGTTTTAAATTCCTAAAGTTGTGGTATTCTTTTTGAATCACCCTGTATATTAAGAACAGCAGAGGACCCAAGACCGAACCTTGCGGCACCCCACTCTTGATTGTTCCAGAGTTTGAGCAATCGACAGTTTTTTGCTTATTATGTGAACTGCTTTCAGAGCTTCCACGCTGCATATGCCAAAGGCAATCTGTTAGATGGAGCATAAAATGTGGTTCATCTGAAAAGGTCACATGTCGCCACTCAGTGACGTCCTGTTGCCGTACTGACGTGTCAGTCTCAGCTTTCGTCGCCGGTGGACAGCAGTCAGTATGGGTGCAGGAATCAGGTTACCTCTGCAGAGGTCCATATGCAGGAACGTTTAGCTAAACGGTCGTTGAGGACACGTTATGGGTAGCCCCTCGGTTCGTCTGGGTGGTCAGTTGATCAACAGTTGTATGTCTATCAGCCTGTGCACACCTCCTCAGTCGTGTTTCTCACCTGCGGTCCACAGCAGTTGCTCGGCACCGGTCGGCATTTTTCCGTGCAGGATATACTTTAATCACAGTTACACGCGAAACTTAGTCTTTTTGGAAATGCATCCATCCTTGGCCCGAAAGCCAATGATTATGCCCTTTCGGACGTCAGATAAATTGCTCCTTCTCTGCATTACCTCAACTATTGCAATGTTTTCCGAGTCCCCTCAACATGCTTCATATACCCTCCACTGCTCGTGTTGCCGCCTTTTCTGTAAGTGCTTATTGGAAGTTGATGTCGAACGTAGGCGCTAGCCCCATTAAGGTCACTGGGCCGTGTATATTGAAAGGCTTTCTGACATTTACCCATTACTGTTCTGCTTCTACATATACACGCTAATGCGTAATTCAACATATAGTGCATGGCGGAGGGTACAAGTATCACTGTTATTTCCTTTTCTGTTCCACTCGCTAATGGAGGGAGAGAAAAACGGCTATATGCCTCCGTATAAAACCCTGATTCCTCTTGTCTTCACGATCCTTGAGCGAGATATGTGTTGCTAGCACTAGGATCGTTCTGCTGTCCGTCGCAATCTTGGTTCTCTAAATTTCTCTACAGTTTGTTATGAAGTGCATTGTGCAGTACATGGCTGTAACAGTATGTTTTATTGGACATGTTCGATTTCGATCTAGGATCAGACCCGCATCGGGTTCAAAAACCATCTCAGCTATGCATGCGATGAAACAATGTACATCAGATAACTGTTGATCCAATGACGTAGTCACTTGGCTGAGATGGATTTTGGACCCGATGACGGTCTGATCATAGTCATAGACCGAAATCGATCGTCTCTAATAAAACTTAGCTACTGTTACAGCTGTGTGTTGCATAATGCAGCTCTTAACATTCATTAATGCTGTACAAAACCACCTCCACAACATATTTCTTTACAGTGTTTCACAAAAGGTACGTTTCCTTCCCTGCCACGATTACCATCTCAGTCTACGGACCACTTCCGTGATACTCGAATGTAGCTTGATACTACCGTTAACAAATCGGGCAGAGCGCCTCTACATTGCTTCATTGTTTTCCTTTGCACGATGTGGTGGGTACAGAACACTTCTGCGACATACTCTTGAGTACTGTGCGAGTGTGTTTGGGAAAACACTGAAATGTTACTCAAGACATAAGTGTTCTGTACGCTAACTGCTTTTTAGATGAGCTAGATATTCCTAGACTGCTCCCACTAAACCGAACTCTACCATCATCCGCCATCCGCTTTATACGATATTATAGTGTATGTGTTATTTGGAATTACGACGTAAAGTTCCTTCAGGCATGCGCGCATCTCCGAAGGAATATTCCATCTCATTTCGGAAAAACACAGACACTGTAATATCGTATTTACCCACCGACACTGACAACAGACTTTTAATTAAAACGGCTCCCCTGCATAGGAATACACGTAATGCATGTACGGGTACAGAATGGAGACAGTTGTTGATGACATTTGGAAGTTACAGTCTGGCCGTGCTTCCTGTTCGGATAGCCAGATGGTAAAGCGGCCACTCGCAATACCTGGTTTCGAGTTAAGGTCCGATGCATATTATCAATGTCGTCATTCCATTATGTAGCTGACCTATAGCAGCGCCATCTAGCGGGCCAACCATAGCGCCGTCTGGTTTCCCCCTTCAAACTAGACAAGTTTCGTTCTTTGTAGTTTTTTCGTTTGATGGTTATTTCGTGAGATATTTGGCCCAGTCGCTATTAATAGACCACCCTGTATGCAGCCCGCACTGCAGCACTCTGAACACCCGTCAGTTTAATTATAACACTGCGGTAGTTGCTCTAGACAGCGCAGCACGTTGTTCAGCTCGCAGGGCACACGGCTTCTGCTGTACAGACTCAGGTAGTAGGGTGCGTGGGGAGGGGGGGGGGGGGGGGCACGAAGCCCCACCGGATGACTAAGCTGCGACGCCGAGAGCTCAGCTTTCCACGCCGTGCGCAGGCAGCGGAGGTAATTTGAGGCATTGCTGGGGCAACGTCCGTGAAGACGGGACGGTCCTGCCATCCGTTAGCGCGAACGGGTGGAGAGTGCGGGGGCGTCTCAGACGAAGAAGGCGGCCTCACTCGCTGATGGACGCGCTGACGAGAACGGAGAAAGTAAGAGAGAAACCCCCCGCATTAGACTGCTATTCAGGTTCAGACGATCTTCGAGATCCATTATTCTTCAGTAGTGTACAGTACCTTGTTATTTCCATCAACATTTCTTCTGTTGACGTATCATTTTTTATCACGTCCGCAACCGACGACAAAGTACTATCATTGCCCAGTTCCATTGAGAGAAAAGTGATAACCAGCCAGAAGTGTTGTTCCGCATTACAATGGTAGTTATTCGAATTTCGCATCGTATTGTTGTCGCAGTTTTTCTGTAAACTGCAATCTTTGTCCGAATTAAATGTAAGGAATGGCGAGGTGTAGTGGTTTCTCTAGACGAAAAATATACCGAAAGAATTTACAATCCACTACACCTTCTCAAGGACATGAGTTTTCGCTTTTGTGTCCTGTCGCATACTTTCAGGGACCACACCTGTAAATACGAAGCATACGCAGGTGGATATTCATGGCCTAGTAACGACGAGCAAGGAGATAAGATTTTGAGTATATAGATTAGTAGACGAAAATGGTATCTACAAATTAAGAACTAACAATGAACTTTTTAAAGAATTCCCAAACTTTCAGCTATAATGCGGATTCGTTTTCTTGAAGGTGTGAAATTTATGGACAAGAACAGCTTAATTAACAAATTCCTTTAACATTTCAATAAAAACAAGTACAAAAGTCACTGGGTCAAAAGACACCGAAAAATATTAAGGAGAGATGAACATAATTGAAGAAGATATTTAAAAAGGGAGAAAAATTCAGAACCATAATAAAAAACTTAAGGGTTATCAAGAAAAAGAAAAAAACGTGAAGAGTCTTCACCAAAAAACAATAACGACACCTGAACAAAAGAATGAAAAAATGTTGGGATGATAGGAAGAAGAACGTTAATCGAAACAACAGTCCGTCTGACTGTTTTGCGTGGTCCACAGTTGACTGGAGTCTACACAAGAAGTAGAGCATAGAGAAATTTATTGCGCAATCCTCTTCTCTATCTCTTGCTCTCTATATATTTCTCTATCATCTTACGCTCTCATACGTAGAAGACCAACTATTATCCTGAAAATATAACAATATTTAACATTGTCTATAAGCTCTAAATCTACAGTATGAGGAAACGAGGCAAATTTAACTAGTGATACACATGTTAAACAGCGTTTTTCGTAAGTGGGAGAGAAAAACTAGCAAGTAAAATCATACTATTTAAAAATACAACGAGGTCCTGAGTATTTATCAAGTTTCTAAATCGGAACACGGTTGAACCCTGGCACTTCGGTCCTGTCTGCAGACTAGATAAAACATTTAGGCAATAGTACAGTAGCCTCTCTCAGGCATGGGTATAGGAAAGTAATTCATGCATTGTAGGAACACAAGCAGAAGACCGACGAGCAAAACGTCTCTGAGTAGTATGCGACTTAGCTTCTAAGGTCACCAGTCGCCTTGAACTTAGAACTAATTAAACCTAACAAACCTAAGGACATCACACACATCCATGCCCGAGGCAGGATTCGAACCTGCGACCGTAGCGGTCGCTCGGTTACAGACTGTAGCGTCTAGAACCCCACGGCCATTCCGGCTGGCCAAACCGACGAGCAATCATCCTTAATACCAGTATTACGTAATATCAAAGATTAAGGAACTCGTTAAGTGATTCCCAGACAAATATTTTAATCCAATCATCTTAGAATAATATTTTTAGGTACTTAGATGTTTCATAGGTCATTTGAACGACTTATTCATCGAAAAGATGTGGAATTAGCCATTTTATAGGATGTGTAAGCATGGTTACTGTTAACATTAATAAACACATTATCATATAATTTCTTCTCATGCACAAGGAGTTGTCCAGGGGAAATGAATTTAAATTAGATTCAAAACTTCCTTAGCTACTTGCCAGACATCTTATGTTTTTGGGGAAATGATCAAGCATTTCTGTTGCAGCATATTGAACTCATTTCCGAGCCACTGACAACTTTAGCAATGGGTAATAATGGTCATTTTACCCTATAATGTTGTAGGTATGGACATCACTGTTGTTCTCAAATTCTGGTGAATTATTTATGTCGTCTGTTTTCTCAATATTCTTTACAATCTTGATAGTTGTCCTCCTGTTTCTTTCCATACTGTTGTATGCAGACCGGCAGTGTACTAAGAAATTTCGTCTCTATATTTCTTAGTATTTTAGCCTGTTGAATTTGTTTTTGGTTCAACACTAACATAAAAATTGAAGCGTAGGGTAAGACTTTATATACCACAAGATTTGTCTTCTGTGTGCTGTTTCAAAAGCTACAAGTAATACTGGAACACATACAGTGTGTTAGGGGCACACGCGCAGGTATTTTTATTGTTGACAGGGTACTGAACAACGCTACATTTACTTCATTTGCAGACGAATAATTATAGCAATTTGCAGCTGAATATATCTATGTTGGTTAGTATCTCCAACTACATGTTGCAATAGCAAGCCATTAACGTTCGTTTTCCTCTGGGCAGGAGCTCAGGTGTTGAAGTTTGGATACACTGATGGAAAATGGTTAGCCTGTACAAACAGGTGTGATCCACTTAGTGGTGCAGCCACGACCATACAGAAACAATCAAGTTGCAAGTTAAGTGACATGTTTGTGTGAAGACTGTTGGATGCACAGAAAAAGTAACTGGCACATTTGAGTGGGTTCATATTAAGGTACCAATGATCAAAATATCTGCACTTATACTCCCTGTAGACTGATATTCTTAAGGTTTCTACCTATCTCATCATTGTACATGTTGTTGCTTCCTAAATAAAGTTATGTATGAACTATTTCTATGTCCGATCTTTAATAACTATGAGCTAATATTCACTCACGTCCTCTAAATGCCACAGTGTTAGCCTGTGCGTTATCAGGATTCTAACTATAAACCTGGGCTACCTTTATTAGCGTGAAATCGTTCTCCAGTTTGGCCAAATCTAACTAAACATACGTAAGAAACTTAAAAAGAAAGTTACATCTAAATTATTCTCATTAATTTTATACACTGTTGGGGAATCCCTCCACCATTTTGCAATGACGTCATGAAGCTGCCAAAATAAGAATAACCAGAAAAAAGCAATAGTAGATACATTCGTGTAAGAACATGTGTTATCCCTGCTTGTGTACTGTCATGTTTCGAGTAAATCTTCCGTCATTTATATTTTGTATAGCTCTGGTTCAATTTATAAAGAAACCTGGAAACTAACTTTTCACTTTTCAGTTGTCGACAAGTAATAGTGAAATAAATAATTCAATGATTATTTTTTCTCTTTATAGTAGTCCCAAGAAACCAGTATTTGAAAGATATTCTTTTCAGGTGAATAAATATTGCTTCCAGCTCGCGCTAGAGTTCAAAAATGAATTTAAGAGGCTGAAATTGTGAGAGAAGATAGAATTTTGGGATTTTGTGAAATGTAATTCGACATTACAAGAAAGAAAACTGGAAATTTTTTTGGGTATGATGCTACAGACGAACATTTAGCAGTACGTATGTAGAGAGAACTACAAAGGAACTTGTATGGAGCTATAATCATAGAAAATAAGTCGAAGAGTCTGTACAAATCTAAGGCAAATGGCCAACTATATGAAATCAGGATATAGCTATTGACTTAAGGTATTTATCTATATAAGGGAAATGAACTTGAATGCAATATTATAAAAGTAAAACAGGAAGTATATGAAAATACTGCGAGAAGAATTTGAAGTAGCAGTGAACCAACCAAATAGGAACAACGTCCCTGGAATAGACATTTCATCAGATTTATTGAGAGCCTTTGGAGAGCCATCTATGGTAAAAGTATTCTACCTGGTGTAGAAGAAACATTAAGCAGACGAAATACCCAGAAAAATACGATGATTTCAATTCCATAGAATTCAGATGCTGACATCTGTGAATATTACCTAACTATCTTTACAATAAATCACTACTGCAAAATACTTACACGGATTACCTATGGGATGATGGAGAAACGTAGAAGCTGACATCCGGGGAGACCAGTTTGAGTTCCGAAGAAATATAGGAACACACGATGTAGTACTGACCCTACGGACTATCCTAGAAGACAGGTTGAAGGAAGGCATACTTTTATAGCATTTGTAGATTTAGAAAAAGTTCTTGACATTGCTGACTCAACCACACATTGTAAAACGCTCAGGGCAGCGGGGATAAAATACAGGGAGTGAAAGATTATTCACAAGCTGTACAGAAACCACTGGAGATGTAAGAATCAAAGAACCTGAGAGGGAAACAAAAGTTGGGTAAGATAAAATGTTAGTGTGTCCCCAATTTTATTTAAACCGCACATTGAGCGAACCGTGAAGGGAAGCAGGGAGCAGTCTGGACAGGAATTTAAAGTTCAAGGAGTAGAAATGAAAATTTGGGCGTTTTAAAGTAAAGTTGTAATTTATTTATTCACGACAAAGGACGCGGAAGAGTAATTGAACGGCATGGATAGTGTCTTAAAAGGAGGTTATAATACGAACATCAACAAGCGTAATACAACGGTAGCGGGATGTATTCGAATGGAATCAGCCGACGGTAAGAGAATACAATTTGGAAATAAGACACTAAATGTAGTTGACGAGTTTTGCTAGTTTGGCAGGAAAATAACTGACGAAGGCCGGAGCAGAGAACATATAAAATGCGAACTGGCCATTTGAGTACAAGTATTTATAAAATGAAACTGGATATTTTAAGAAAAGCGTTTCTAAAGAAAGGTAGCTTTCACTTTTAGTACGTTTTGGAAGCTATCTGTCTGGAATTGATCAATGGACGATAATCAGTTTGTACAAGAACAGAGTATAAACTTTTGAACTGTGGAGCTATAGATGTATGGTGCATATTGGCTCGGTAGATCGATTAGCTAATGACGAAGTACTGAAACGAATTTTGGAGAAATGAAATTTTTTGATAAGTAGACTAAAGGAAGGGATCGATTGATGGGATGCATCCTGAAGCACCAAGGAAAGAATCGTCCGTTGGATAATGGAGTTATTTTGCTCCCCAAATAGCAAAACTCCTTTACTACTTTAAGTGTCTCATTTCCTAATCTAATTCCCTCAGCATCACCCGACTTAATTCGACTACATTCCATTATCCTCGTTTTACTTTTGTTGATGTTCATCCTATATACTTCTTTCAAGACACTGTCCATTACGTTCATCTGCTCTTCCAAGTCCTTTGCTGTCTCTGACAACAAGTGTAGTATGTAAAATGTTTTAGAGGGGGCAGAGACATGCCAACATTAAGCAGGTATAGACTGATGTGGGATGTAATAGTTGTTCAGAAGCGAAGAGACTTGCTCAAGATAGACTAGTGTGGTTATGTGCAAACAAGTCGTCGAACTGGAAACGACAACAACAACAACAACTAGTACTACTACTACTACTACTACAACAGAACGGATTATAGATAATGAACCCCAATCTTTCAATGCAATCTACGCATTTCTCTCTCTCTCTCTCTCTCTCTCTCTCTCTCTCTCTCTCTCTCTCTCTCTGTCCCTATCTCGCTTTCAGACTGTGGAATTGTGGTCACCAGTTGGAGGCGACACGCTCGAGATGCAAGTTTTCTGTGTAACACAGCTAAGGTGACCTTGTGGCGGGCATCAAGTTGCTGCCGTCATGGCGTCAGGGGAGGGATCGTGTAGCATTTGCCGTTACTAAATCAGGCGCTGGCCACAAGCCAACCTTAGTCTGTTAAGACCCGTAGTGATCAGTTATTCGTGGATACTCTGATTTACGATTGATAGATGATGCTGTACAACAACAGGGATATACGACAGACGTGCAGAAATGTGTCACCTCTTGTCATCATACCACAGAAATTCGTCCAAAGCTGCGACCAGTAAACTTGTCTAAAGTCACTTTCAGAATGACGTGCATTTGTGCCTTAGCGTTACGTGCTCTCCTTTGGGTGTATACCTAGTAGGTGCCTGTATGCATCTTCATTATTCCTGCATTATATCTTCCCTGTCGCTCAGTCGAGTAACTGAAGCTTATTAAAGTTGCGTTACCATCGAGGTAATTAGAGACAGCGCACTAACTGGAATTAGATAACGGTGGGGAAATATTTGTGAAGCAATCATCTGGGATTGGCCAGACGTAAACTTGAACACTGCGCCATCGTGTTCGGCCTGACTGTTTACTTTTGCAGTTATGAATAATGTTTCATGAGTGCTATACCATCCCCTTCCTATTTCCCGTGTTACAAAAGGAAGTGAATGCTCCTGTGTTTAATAAAATGTATGTAACTATTATCGATACTATACGTTTATCACGGAAAGATGATATTTTAAGTGTCAGTTTTTTTTATCGTAGTTCGGCCACTGACGAACTCGACTTATCGTTCGATCTGGGAATTTTTCAATCATTGTATTTTCCGCCAGTAAACGTCATCCAAGGTTCCAACTTATATGGGATTGTCTATTCGAGGATGACATGTTCAATTTGTTGACTTTCATGATTTCTTTCGACGTGAAGTTTCCAACACAAATGGGCAGATTCTCGTAGTCTTCTTCATTTTCTTTTGCACTACCTATCAACGACTCACGTTTGTCAGGAATCTACAAGTAATCATTATATCCTATACACTTCAGATACGCTTGTACAACTAACAGGGTGAAATGAATAATGTGGGTCTTCAGAAATGCAAATGTGTTCTAATCATTTTACATATTTGATTTATTTACTGCCCCAGCAACGTTTCGGTTAGTTTATTAATTTACTTACTTTTCTACCTACACTATGTGATCAAAAGTATCCGGACACCTCCAAAAACATACTTTTCTCATATTAGTTGCATTGTGCTGCCACCTACTGCCAGAGTACTCCATATCAGTGACCTCAGTAGTCATAAGAAATCGTGAGAGCAGAATGGCGCGCTCCGCGGCACTCACGGACTTCGAACGTGGTCTGGTGATTGAGTGTCACTGTGTCATACGCCTGTAAGCGAGATTTCCACCTCCTAAACATCCCTAGATCCACTGTTTCCGATGTGAAAGTGAAGTGGAAACGTGAAGGGACTCTTACAGCACAAAAGTGTACAGGTCGACCTCGTCTGTTGACTGACAGACACCACTGACAGTTGAAGAGGGTCGTAATGTGTAAGAGCAACATACAGGTATTCTAAAGTGCGTGAGGATCAACTGCAAGTACTATGACAGTTAGGCGGGAGGTGAGAGAACTTGGATTTCTTGGTCGAGTGGCTACTTATAAGCCACACATCAAGTCGATAAATGCGAAACGACGCCTCGCTCGGTGTAAAGAGCGTAAACTTTGGACAATTGAACAGTAGAAAAACGTTGTGTGGAGTGACGAATCACGGTACACAATGTGGCGATCCGATGTCAGGGTGTGGGTAAGGTGAATGCCAGGTGAAAGTCATCTGCCAGCCTATCTAGTGCCAACAGTAAAACTCGGAGGCTGGGGTGCTACGGTGTGGTCGTGTTTTACGTGCAGGACGCTTGCACCCCTTGTTGTTTTGCATGGCACTATCACAGCACAGACATACGTTGATGTTTTAATCACATTCCTGTTTCCCACTATTGAAGAGCAATTCGGGATGGTGGTTGCATCTTTCAACACGATCGAGCACCTGTTCATAATGCAGGGCCTGAGGCGGAGTGGTTACATCCCTGTAATTGACTGGCCTGCACAGAGTCCTGACCTGAATCCTACAGAACAGCTTTGGGATGTTTTGGAACGCCGACTTCGTGCCAGGTCTCACCGACCGACGTCCATACCTCTTCTCAGTGCAGCACCGGCTTCCATTCCCGAAGAAACCTTCCAGCACCTAATTGAACGCATGCCTGTGAGAGCGGAGGCTGTCATCAAGGCTAAGGGTGGGCCAACACCAAACTAAATTAAAGCATTGCCGATAGAGGGCACCACTAACTTGTAAGTTATTTTCAGCAAGGTGTCCGGATACTTTTGATCACATAGTGTATGCCAATACTTATTACAAGTACGAAAACAGGGTGCTGCCATGAGCGAAATAAATTTTCTTCTTAGGATTCCATACCTGCTACGCTTCTCTCTCCATTCATTTCTTAGTCAGGTTGCTTTAGTTTTCATTAATTTCAGTAATTTTATTATGTTCGTCTCTCTCTCTCTCTCTCTCTCTCTCTCTCTCTCTCTCTCTCTCTCTCTCTCTCTCTCTTCTACCCTTTGTCTCATGCAAATTGCTGCTAGCACTCATTGAAACAAACCTACTTTAATGTAATTCGTATTTCATGTTGTACTTCTCACTAATGAAGGTAAACGTTCTGTTTTCTCTTTCACTATACCATTTAATAAAAGGTGTATTCTATATTGGATGTAACTTACAATATACTTATTGTAATATTCAGGGTGATTTACGAAAGTATAAAACTATTTCAGTATGTTATTCTACAAGTAAAACTAAAGAAAAAAGTTCATATAAACAAAGCTGCGCATATGTTTAGTTATGGTGTTTCGGCCGATAAAAGATTTTGCCTGAAATCTAGCAATTTCGCTAATATGAAGCCATCGCAAAACTGTGAGATGTTAAAGTAAAGCACAATTTCCATTAATTTTGTTGTTATTGGCCTGATGAATCTAATAAACAAGTTCGAATGGTTCAAATGGCTCTGAGCACTATGAGACTTACCTTCTTACGTCATCAGTCCCCTAGACCTTAGAACTACTTAAACCTAACTAACCTAAGGACATCACACACATCCATGCCCGAGGCAGGATTCGAACCTGCGACCGTAGCGGTAGCGCGGTTCCAAACTGTAGCGCCTACAACCGCTCGGCCACAATAAGTAAGTCCCAGACGTGTATCTGCAGTAGTTTTCCAGAACATCCATAGAAGATAAGACGTAATATTTACAATATTTAATATATTAACTACTTGGCCCAATTTGTTTTTTGGATTCCAGAAAATTGTACAAAATCTTCAACAGGAGTTGTAGAGAATTTAATTTTAGAAAAATGATGGTAATAGCGTTAACTGAAACTGTGTTAATGTATCAGATAATCTGCTCTTTTCAATCCCATAGCACTCGTGAATTCATGTTATGCCGGAAAAAACAAAGCTCAGTATAAAGAAAGTTGTACAGTGTACACAAAATTTCACGATATATTCATAATAAATGTCCATAAATGTCTCCACCGAATTCAATGATTTAGATGCACTGAATGAACAGGTTTTGTTTTTCGTCTCTTAATTTCGTCTGTTGCATTCATAATGAGAGCAAGTAATGCCTCATAAACTATGTCTCATCCATCTCCATACACAAAAATCCGCCGGCCGCGGTGGTCTCGCGGTTCTAGGCGCGCAGTTCGCAACCGTGCGACTGCTACAGTCGCAGGTTCGAATCCTGCCTCGGGCATGGATGTGTGTGATGTCCTTAGGTTAGTTAGGTTCAAGTAGTTCTAAGTTCTAGGTGACTGATGACCATAGCAGTTGAGTCCCATAGTGCTCAGAGCCATTTGAACAAAAATCCATTGATGTTAAATCCGGCGACCTGGGTGGTCACAGACGTGTAGCACACGTCAAATCCATTTATGAGGGAAATGTTCATTCAAATGTGTTGTAACGGCGTTAGTGAAATACTGAAAATACATTTGCAATTGCGTAGCAAGTAGAACATCTTCGAGCAAGAGGGGAATTTGTTCTTGAAGGAGTCGTAAGTACGTTCCGCTAATTAGACGTCCTTGGATAACAAATGGTACAATAACGCTTGTGTTCAGAATGAGATTTTCACTCTGCAGCGGAGTGTGGGCTGATATGACACTTCCTGGCAGATTAAAACCTTGTGCCGGGCCGAGACTCGAACTCGGGATCTTTGCCTTTCGCGGGCACGTGCTCTGGATATATCCCCCTTGCTGTGGCTAAGCCATGTCTCCGCAATATTCTTTGTTTCAGGGGTGCTAGTTCTGGAAGGTTCGCAGGAGAGCTTCTGTAAAGTTTGGAAGGTAGGAGACGAGGTACTGGCAGAAGTAAAGCCATGAGTACGGGACGTGAGTTGTGCTTGAGTAGCTCAGTTGGTAGAGCACGTGCCCGCGAAAGGCAAAAGTCCCGATTTCGAGTCTCCGCCCGGCACACAGTTTTAGTCAGCCAGGAAGTTTCAACGCGTGTGTTCATTATACCACACCTTACATTTGTACTGAATCACTGCTGGTAATATCGTTTCATGTGGATTTGCTTCAGACCATACGAGCTCGTTATGTAAATTGTTTATACCATCTCGAGTAAACTGTGCCAAGTCAGTAAATAAAATGTATTGGTGTAACTGCCGGGTAGTATTTAACCAGTTGCACAGTTCCAAGCGAAGGGCACGATCTTCTGGATGTAAATGATGCACTTTTTATTTATGGTAAGGATACAAATTATTCTACTTCAGTGTAGGCCATGCCTCAGATTTTGCAATGTATAATCGTTGAGAGACACGTCGTGTACTGATACTCGTGTACTGATACCCGAGCTATGTTGAACACCATCCATAATATTCTTGTGATTACGAACACTAGACAGAGAACGCGTCTCTCGTAGCATTCGAAATACTGCGCTAACGGTTTGTGCATTCCAAATCCTACGAGAGGGATAACATACACGATATTCGTTAACTGCAGCCAGAGCATACCATCACATTTTCCATAAATAAACGCCATATCGCCTTATTTCTCTGTTGTAAATTTTGAAAGGCATCCCTATTTCATAAATAATCTACAGACTACAAGTTACTATGTGGTTTCACGTAAATGCACCGTTATTATGTTCTTTCACTGAACAATACAGAAAATTAACTCGTTTCAAGGTTAGGAAACAATTGAAATAACTGACTAACTGTTGCCAACAATGACAAACGTTTCTACATTCTTAATGGAAAGTAAACAGATTTATTTGTGTAATGATATTTGCTTCTCCGGAGGTTCTGGGAACTACTGCAGATTCACGTCTGGGAGATATTTTATTAGATTCACCAGGCCAAAAACAAGAAAATAAATGGAAATAATGTTTTACCTTAACCTCGTACAGTTTTGCGGTGGCTTCATGTTAGCGAAGTTGCTGAATTTCAGAGAAATTATTTTATTAGTCGTAACTCCGTAACTAAACATTTGCGGACTTACGTTTATATGAACTTTTTTCTTTAGTTTTACTTGTAGAATAACATATTAGAATATTTGCATATCTTCGTGAATCACGCTGTACACAAGGTGGCTGTAAACAATCTTAAAAGGCTGTAAGAGTGTTACAGGAACGGTTATGCTGAGAAATGTTTGTTAATAAATACTCGATACGACACACCATTTCCGAGTTAGTCAGCACTGAAGTCAGACAATCAGGCCGTTATGCTCGCTTATTCACGCAGCCCAACAGAGGCTGTGTCCTATAAAGTGTTATCCGCTTGGTTTCCTAACTCCAAACGGGAGAGCGATTCAAAATTTGGAAGTGGGACGGTAGTAAGAATACAACCACTGAGCATTCTCCTGCGCTATCGTATACTCCGTGACCGCCCCGATAGCTGAATGATCAACGCGATCGAATGCCATGCAAAGGGGCTCACGTGCGATTCGCGGCTGGGTCGGAGATTTTCTACGCTCAGGCATTGTGTGTTGCGTGGTCTTCATTATCCTTAGCTCATCCCCATCGACCCGCAAGTGCCGAAGTTACGTCACGTAAAAAGACTTATACCAAGCGACTGGTCTACTCGACGAGAGGCCCTAGTCACACATTTCGTTTCATATATTTACGTCATGAGAACAGTTGACACTAACTGTATGTGGCGAGCAGGTGGCATTTGCGCGCATAACTTGCTGATTGGGAAACTTCAAAGCTAATTAACCTACGAACGGGGCAATATACCGAATTCGTGTGATTTTCCATCGTATTTGTACATTTCCATCAATGCAGCATTTTTCTTATGACAGGTTAGTCTTTCTCATCTACATGAACCAAAAAGAATGGGTTGCGCAACCTATTACAAAATTTAAGCATTTGCGTACACTGAACTGTTTTACTACACTACTGGCCATTGAAACTGCTACACCAAGAAGAAATGTAGATGATAAACGGGTATTCATTGCACAAATATATTATACTGGATTTGACATGTGATTACATTATCACACAGTTTCGGTGCATAGATCCTGAGAGATCAGTACCCAGAACAACCACCTCTGGCCGTGATAACGGCCTTGATACGCCTGGGCATTGAGTCAAACAGAGCTTGGATGGCGTGTACAGGTACAGCTGCCCATGCAGGTTCAACACGATACCATAGTTCGTCAAGAGTAGTGACTGGCGTATTGTGAAGAGCCAGTTGCTCTGGCACCATTGACCAGACATTTTCAGTTTGTGAGAGATCTGGAGAATGTGCTGGCCAGGGCAGCAGTCGAACATTTTCTCTGTCCAGAAAGGCCCTTGCGAGACCTGAAACATTCGGTCGTGCATTATCCTACTGAAATGGACGGTTTCGCAGGGATCGAATGAAGGGTAGAGCCACGGGTCGTAACAGGTCTGAAATGTAACGTCCAGTGTTCAAAGTGCCATCAATGCGAACAAGAGGTGACCGAGACGTGTAACCAGTGGCACCCCATACCACCACGCCGGGTGATACGCCAGTATGGCGATGACTAATACACGCTTCCAATGTGCGTTCACCGCGATGTCGCCAAACACCGATGCGACGATCATGATGCTGTAAACAGAACCTGAATTCATCCGAATAAATGACGTTTTTCCATTCGTGCACCCAGGTTCGTCGTTGAGTACACCATCGCAGGCGCTCCTGTCTGATGCAGCGTCATGGATAACAGCCATGGTCTCCGAGCTGATAGTCCATGCTGCTGTAAACGTCGTCGAACTGTTCGTGCAGATGGTTGTAGTCTTGCAAACGTCCCCATCTGTTGACTCAGGGATCGAGACGTGGCTGCACGATCCGTTAGAGTCATGCGGATAAGATGCCTGTCATTTCGACTGCTAGTGATACGAGGCCGCTGCGATCCATAACGGCGTTCCGTATTACCCTCCTGAACCCACTGACTCCATATTCTGCTAACAGTCATTGGATCTCGACCAAAGCGAGCAGCAATGTCGAGATACGATAAACCGTAATCGCGATAGGCTACAATCCGACATTTATCCAAGTCGGAAAATTAGGGTACGCATTTTTCCTCCTTACACGAGTTATCACAACAACGTTTCACCAGGCTACGCCGGTCAACTGTTGTTAGTGTATGAGAAATGAGTTGGAAACTTTCTTCTTGTCAGCACGTTGTAGGTGTTGCCACCAGCGCCAACCTTGTGTGAATGCTCTGAAAAGCTAATCATTTGCGTATCACACCATCTCCTTCATGGCTGTTAAATTTCGCGTCTGTAGCACGTCACCTTCGTGGTGTAGCAATTTTAATGGCCAGTAGTGCATTAGTGCCAACTTCGTCAGTTACACGCGCAGAGTGTAGCGGACATTTACGAGTATGTGCTGAAGAGTCCCACCTGTATTAACGTAAAGCTCTCAAAGCACTTCAAAAAAACTTTATTAACTTTCTAAATATTTATTTTTCAAGTCTACATATTTATTTCTCAAGATAGTCAGCCTGGTGACGATCACTTTTCTCTCAACGAGAGACCAATTAGTTGATACCGTCACTAAAGAATGTTTCACTTTGATGACGGAGCCACAACCTCACTACTGCTTCCACTGCTTCATCACTGTCAAAGTTGAAGTCTTCGATGGTGTCCATTATGTTTTGGAAACAGTTGAAACTCGTTCAGGGTGAATTCGATGACAATGAACTCATGGCGTCGGGTTGTTGCAGAAATCGAAGCGTTCGTGTGTGGTCTGGCTTTGTCCTGCTGGAGGAGGTTGTTCCATGTGTGGACGAACTCTTCGAATTTGAAACTCTATTATAGTACGCTGTTTCTCAAGCACCGATGTAGCTACGTTGGACACCCTTATGTTACACGCTTTAATTCGGAGCCCTGTAGAGGCAGACTGCTGCAAATATGTAGACATAAGGACGTGAAGTGCTAATAATGTTTGTTTACTTAAAAAGACATTTTCACAATATAAATTCGGAGTTTTCAATATGCCCTCGTATCTGATGTCAAACAACTACCATGCGAAGTGATTAGTTACTGAAACAACTGGAAATATTGATTCTGATAATGTGAAACATCGAACAAATACCCAATAATAGGCTCACTAACGGTTAATGTCACTCAAACAATCTGTAACGCCGGAAATGCCTATCCTCCTATTTCCATCTATTGTACTATAAATTTTTCCCTTATTTTGTTACCTGAAGACATCACACACACACATTATATATATATATATATATATATATATATATATATATATATATATATATATATATATATATCGATGTATAATTGGTTTATTTTGGCCGGCCAGAGTGGCCGAGGTGTTCGAGGCGCTTCAGTCTGGAACCGCGCGACCGCTACGGTCGCAGGTTCGAATCCTGCCTTGGGCATGGATGTGTGTGATGTCCTTAGGTTAGTTAGGTTTATGTAGGTTTAAGTTCTAGGGGACTGATGACCTCAGAAGTTAAGTCCCATAGTGGTCAGAGCCATTTGAACCATTTTTTGGTTTCTCTTGTAAATATTATTTGTATTTTTATGCTGGGTCTAACCTAGCGAAAACTATGCTATCGAACGATTACATCGATAGGTCGTGTGGAGAACCGAAGTGTTTAGGATCTTTGGTAGTATTAACTCTGCCGCGTGGAGCATGGGCAGAGCGGAGTCTGGCTGGAGTATGGCGGTGGAGCAGGCGTGTTGTGTGACGCTTTGCGAGTTGCTGCGGTTTCGGGGTTTGACAGCATGTAATTGCGCTCGACTTGCTAGGTTAGTTTCTGACACGGCGTCGCGGGAGGGGACACATTAGCTGGCGACATCAAGAGCCCGTTTCGCCTGGTGATCGTGTCGAGAAGAAGGCGCGCCAACATCCAGCTTCTGCAACAGCGACGGCCGACAATGAGTGACTGTCGCCACCTCCTCGATCGGCGACTTCTAAACTTCAATCAACCAACAAGGAAGACTGGAAGCACGTAAAGTTTTAGAAGTGTATGGCAGACCTCAGCTTTTGAAACTGTTTCAAAATTACAGCAACGTAGCATGAACCTTTGTTGCTCATTGTCACAATTGCATTACCAAGCAGGATCCCTTCCTTTTCCGGAATGAACCCAAGTGTCGTTGAAATTCAAACGCCAGCATTAAAGTAATAACATTCCATTTCACTGCTTTAATTTCAAAATTCAGTTAAAGTATTCATAGCTGGCTACAATATTTACATTACACAAGCACAAATTAAGAGTGCGCGTTTTATTACCATATTTTAGCTTACCTGTGACTGCAGCTCAGTTTCCTACGAACTAAATTTTAGTATTGTTAATTCTTCAGAATCATTTAATTCAAGTTTAAAGTTAAATCTCTTATTTCTAAATTGAGTACATTCTAGAAGATTTTGAAATGATTGTTGAGGTAGCCCAAGACTAAGCTTATTTTATTGAATTTCGTAGTGTTTCAGAAACAAAGTTAACTATTAATTTCAGTCACTAAATTAACTTTAAATTTTCTGGTTTTATTCATTATTTTCCTAAATTAAGTCAGAGTGTAGCGAAATTTATTACTTCTGACAAACATTAAGTTTTGACACAACTTGTGTCAACCTTCAGTTGCCACACCTTTATATGTGCATTTCTCTTTCATTTTCAGTTATTATAGTAGTTGTCCATAGGACTGGTGACCATAATTTTTCCAAATCTCAAATATCTAATTAACGCCAATTAATTGTTAATGTAATGACCGAACGTTAAATTTCTTTATTAATTTTACTCTTTTCTCAAAGTTAATTTCCACCAATTTCATTTGCATTTTTCCTTTCATTTAGATGTAACCCTTTCCTCCCTCTTTACCGACAAATAAACTTCGGTGACGATTGCTTTTCCCGAATTTCCACTAGGTGCACGCGGTTTAATTTTTCACTGCCATTAAGGACGATAAGTGAGGGGGAGATTACAGTACTATGTAACTGTCTACATTTCTTTAAAACTTTTCTAAAGAACAATAATGGCGTCACGGTTTTGATATTGCAAAACGTTCTTTTTCTTCCATGTGAGTATATATTGAACCGAAGTTCAGAATTCTTACCAGTGACATGATTTGCGACATACCAGATGTGTGACTTCACATCCATGTAGAAAAAGCAAGAGATTATCTCAATTGCGAGTAACAGAAGTCAGACTTTGGTAAAGAGATCACCCATGCAGAGAGACGCTGTGTAAACCAGAATAGTAAAGAGCGTCGCTGAATGATTCTTTTTCGCACATTATACTTTAGGTTATAGAAGTAAGTTTTTACTTTTCATCTGAACTAGAGTAGAAGGCACACTTGTGTCTCCTTCGAGATACATCGTGATCAGCAGGGATGTAATGAGGTATGGATAGGAACAGAGCAGAGAAAGAGACTACATACAGCATGCACTTTAATTTCGTACTGTGATGCTACAAGATACGAACAATAAACCTGTAAATCCCAGACGACCCGCTAAGAAAGGGTGCACCAATGACTTATCTACATCTCACCATGAAAGAACCCGGAGTCCTGAAAATTGTAATGTGGTACGCAGAATAAGAAAGGTATGTTTTGACGATGCCATTATGGCCGTATCACTTTAGGACATAGCGTAAAAAAATCTGAAGATGGTCATTACAGAGTGAAACCGGTCATCGTCTAAAGAGTTCATTTGTGATCAGAGACTGGAATCAAAAAGCATTTTAAAAGTATTAAACACCGTGCGCGTGTCGATCTTTTCCGTGTTCTGGGCAGTGGGCAAAATGGAGCAACAAACAAAGTGAGTATTAGACGTGTGCACTGAAGCTGTGTGAGAGCAGTAGCACAAGAATAGCCGTCGAATTACTTCCTATTAAACCTCTGACTGCCGAGACTATAGGTTTCATCGTAGTGTAATTGCTGAGGAGCAGGAGATTACTGTTTAACGTCCCGTCGACAACGAGGTCATTAGAGACGGAGCACAAGCTCGGATTAGGGAAGGATGGGGAAGGAAATCGGCCATGCCCTTTCTAAGGAACCATCCCGGCTTTTGCCTAAAGTGATCTAGGGAAATCACGGAAAACCTAAATCAGGATGGCCGGACGCGGGATTGAACCGTCGTCCTCCCGAATGCGAGTCCAGTGCGCTAACCACTGCGCCACCTCGCTCGGTGTAATTGCTGAAATTGACGAAATAAGGACAGCAGCATAATTTGTGAGCTGAACCGGAAATGTCAAACTGAGAAGGGTGTGGGACTCAGTATTCGGTGCTTGAAGATGGTACAGTTAACATCATATGCCAACTGAATATTATAAAGCGACGTGTTGTGCATAGTCACGTCACAAAGGTGACACTACTATACAGAGCATTTGATGAGAAATGCTAAATATTTCTGGAAGCGGTTGAAAGTGCCATGTTTAATTAGCAAGTTCACGTAAATATTTCTCCTCCTTCTACTGCAGAGATAAAATGTTTTGAAGTTGAGGCGTATAGTATCGGTGAGTCCTATACCTGTGCACCTCTAAGATGACGCTCATGGTATTTCGAATTATTTTTTTAGCTAAGAGACTGCTCAGTGCGTTTCCTACAAAAATAAGATCATGGTTGTTGCCTAACATCATTTATTAATTACAGCAGTATTCATTCCATATAAACAAACAGCCTAGTTGCTATAATCGGATCAAGCAAGCAACGTCCATATGAAGTATCTGCCCTCACCATTGCTGATTGACTCATTTACACGTACTAGTGGATCCCTACCGCTCTGTGGGTCGGGGCGCGAAACTCAAAGGACACGCTACCGCACACATATCTTCCGTTTTGAAGAATGTGTTCCGATTTCAACAAATTTTGTCTGGATATGAGATCACATCACGATGTAATAACACCACCGACGTTTCAGCTGTTATTACAGGCAGCCTACACAGGGAATCCTGATGACGTCTACCTAGAATATTAGACGAGATGTCACTAGTGTTGCCACATCATGACGTGGTCTCACATCCTGAACTATTTAATTTAATTTCCTTGGGCGATGTTGAGGTTTTGGTCTTCAGAAGTCAGCTCACAGTAAAATTTTTGGTAGTGTGGTCGTAAAGTCATAATTATTAGTACGAAAGATCCTGAACTATTAAACTCGATCGAAACAGGCCGTCCGAGAACGGAATGGAAGACGAAGTCACCGGCACATGGTGGCGCTTTCACACTAGGCAGGGCATCAACACAACATCGTTTTCAGCAGTTCTGTACTGAAGGGTGAAAGTGAAAAGTCATGACGTACCATTCGTGATGTAGGAAGTAGAACTATAGTATCATGTTTAGCGAATTAGCAGTGGGATAGTTTATTAATGGCCAAATTGATGTTCACAACGGATGTTCTTGATACAATTTTTATGGTAAAATACTGAGAAGTGAAACAATTGGAAAAATAGCGTCCAGACGTTTCAAAACATTAGCTAAAGTAAAGAGCATATAGGGTGTAACTATATTCCCTTCACAGACTTCGAGGACTTTAGCGACCAGGACGCTTAAGTTTAACAGAGGAACGTACATTTTCCCTGCTACATTTGAAGTACCACAGCCTGTATTCCTCTCTGACTGCTGCTGCTTGTCGTTTGGCTCCACTTACAAACAGGCCTCCATGTGGCGACCACCGAAGTCAGCACAGATACGGTTTCCCCGTATTGCCTTGCGGTACACACAATCATCCATCCCTGGTCTTCCAGCATTCGCAGCAGCCATAACCCGCGCCAGTGGGACTTCCTCGGAGCTACAGGAGACGCGTAAATCAACGCATGCAACGAACCTGTGGTGTACACGCGACATCAGGTGATCGGAGAATGACGTACTTCATATTGTATTCAGTGGCACGAAAAATGCAGGAGATTTGAACGTGTGTTGTGGTATTTTGCGTGTAGCGGGAAAACGGTACGTTTCCTAGCATGAGCTCCGACGCTAAACTTAACCGTCTTTGTCCTCACCATAAATCGCCAAAATCTGTAAAGAGAACTGCGTTACTCCCTGCATGCAGGGTGGTCCATTGATCGTGACCGGGCCAAATATCTCACGAAATAAGCGTCAAACGAAAAAACTACAAACAACGAAACTTGTCCAGCGTGAAGGGGGAAACCAGATGGCGCCATGGTTGGCCCGCTAGATGCCGCTGCCATAGGTCAAATAGATATCAACTGCGTTTTCTTTAAGCAAGAACCCCCGTTTTTATTACATATTCGTGTAGTATGTGAAGACGTATGAATGTTTTAGTTGGACCACTTTGTGATAGGTGGCGCTGTAATAGTCACAGACATATGGCGCACAATTTTAGACGAACATTTGGTAACAGGTAGGTTTTTAAATCAAAATACAGAACGTAGGTACGTTTGAACATTTTATTTCGGTTGTTCCAATGTGATACATGTACCTTTGCAAACTTATCATTTCTCAGAACGCATGTTGTTACAGCGTGATTACCTGTAAATACTACATTAATGCAATAAATGCTCAAAATGATGTCCATCAACCTCAATGCACTTGGCAATACGTGTAACGACATTCGAGTAGTTAACCTTCCGTAATGTTCACACGTGCATTGACAATGCGCTGACGCATGTTGTCAGACGTTGTCGGTGGATCATGTTAGCAAATATCCTTCAACTTCCCCACAGAAAGAAATCTGGGGACGCACAATTTGTGTGCTACTGATGTGCGGATTAGATGCATCAACAGCTAATACACCTACTTGGGAATCATAATTTGTTGCAGGTAGTGGTTGACGTTACACATGTGGCTGAACACTTCCTGTTTCCTTAAATAACGTAACTATCCGGCGAACGGTCCGGACATTTGGAAGATGTCGTCCAGGATACTGAGCAGCATACAAAGCTCACAACCGTTGGACATTTTGATCACAATAGCCATACATCAACACGATATCGACCTTTTCCGCAATTGGTAAACGGTCCATTTTAACACAGGTAATGTATCACGAAGCAAATACCGTCCGCACTGGCGGAAAGTTACCTGATACCACTTATAAGTTTGCGACTATTACAGCGCCATCTATCACAAAGCGAAACAAGTGGTCCAACTAAAACATTCATATTTACGTACTACACGAATATGTAATAAAAAATTGGGTTTCTATTTAAAAAAACACAATTGATATCCGTTTGACCTATGGCAGCGCCATCTAGCGCGCCGACGATAGCGCCATCTGGTCTCCCCCTTCAAGCTAGGAGAGTTTCGTTCTTTGTAGTTTTTTCGTTTGATGCTTATTGCGTGAGATATTTGGCCCGGTCGCTATCAATGTACCACCGTATAGGGTGAGTCATAGGATCGGTAAAAGCTTTGAGCGATCAGTGTTAGTGATTCTGAACAAAAAGCGCCAGATGAACAAATGTCATGTTCTTTGCAGTTTCCCAGAAAGATAATGGAAAGAATGGGGAACAGCACAAATGCAGGTGATAATAAATGAAATACTGCGATCCAATGTTATGTTTAGTTGTAGAAATTTCCCCTCAAATGATGTTCAATGGTCCACCTCCAACATCAATGCATTTTGTAGTTCTTATAGACAGCTGCTGTGTTGCTGATCTGAGCAACCACTGAAGGACTGAGACATGAGGTCAACGACGTTTCCACTTGGAGGATTCGTCTCCCCACCATGCAATAGTGAACTGTACATTCAAACGGTAGGTAAAGACCATACGACCAGCCTAATGTCCCACTGGTTGCATTCGCATGTGAGTGCTGGTGAAGAACGACATGCGACTGACGAACGTCATTTTCATGCAGCTGTATGTTGATTTTCAAGTAGCTGTATGTAACATAAAACCCTCAAAGGCTGTACCTTTACTCTCTACTCACATTGTATATATACAGAAACAAGAAATAGTTTTAAAAAGCAAAACACAAAACCTTTAAACCTAATACATTGGTTTCCTTTTTGGAGCAGCAAATAATCTAAAAACAATTGTGTATTTCTTGCCGAATGGAGATGTCTTTTCATTGCTAAAGAAAGGCTATTGAACGTAAATTCTTTCATCGATTTGTGTACTTATTTGTGAAAAGTGTAGGTTCTTCTTTTGTCTATACCGTCTATACTTTGCAAAACCTGAATAATTTTGGGCTTTCAGATATCTGGCCTCTTTTGATGGAGAATTCTCGCAGGAAAAATGTCCTAGACTTCATGGAAACATCACGAAACCGCCCGGAGTGGCGCAGTGGCTAGCGCATTGGACTCGCATTCTGGACGAGGACGGTTCAAATCCGGGTCCGGCCACCCTGATTTAGGTACTCCGTGATTTCTTTAAATCACTTCAGGTAAATGTTGGAATGGTTCCTTTTAAAGGGCACAATCGACTTCCGTCCCCATCCTTCCCTAATCCGATGGGATCGACGATCTCTGTTTGATCCCCTTAACCCAAATCCACCAAATAATAAACCTCACAAAGCTCCATGAAGAAGTAAGAAGAAATTATATGAGTAATGCAAGAGCAAGGACGTCGAGAATCGATAAAGCTGCAATGTGAGCGCCATCTCCTCACCAATGTGGACATCAAAACTTTCCTGAGAAACGTTGACGTTAACGATCCGTTCTGTTCCGTCAAGTGCAAATCGTTCTTTAACCATTTGACATCGCCGAATTAAGTGAAACTGGTATATCTTCAATGCTGCATCGCCGTAAGGAAATCTCTGAAGAATACCGGCAGATGGTATACTAAGGTTATGCAATCCCCCCATTCCCAGAAACTTTTGTCAGGGACAGAGAGTTCAAAACTAGCACACACGTGTCTCGCCTTATCCGCAGATGCTCGACAGTTTATGAGAAAACGACGCTCAATGTTTACAAGTACGCGATGTAACTTTTAGCGCATGGTTCATTGCACCGAAGCAATGGCACAGCGGCTGGCGTCGTGACTTCACAAGTATGCACACCTCGTTCGAAACCCGGTACTTGTTTTTGTTTTTCATTTATCATGTCCGTAGAAGATTACTACACGAATGTTTTCCAGTATATATCGAAATAACATTGTCCTTATAAATCTACCAACTGTCTGTCTGAGGAATGAATTAAGAAAACGATAAGAGAACGAGAAAATCATTTAAAACTGTTTCCTGTAAATTTCCTGTAGTGTAACTTGATTCATAATAAATTTAAAGTGCCAGTTTTAGAAAAAAAAGAATCTATTACTTGTGGTTTACGAGAAAGTATTGCCAATGCGTGAAGTCAGCAGCAGTGTTAACGATTTTCTATTCCAAGTGACGTTCGTGCAAAGAAATTAATGTCTCTATGGTAAATCTGCCTTTGCGCAAAACTCATGGTGTTCCCAATCCCTAAGTCTCCAATGTTCCTGCGATACATATAACCCAGGGAATGCACCAAATCTTCTTGAAGATTAAAGCTAAGAATGAAATGTAAAAATTAATGTACGAATTGATCTAAGAATGAAATATAAATATATGAGAATTTAAAAAGACTGTTGTGTTGTTGTGGTCTTCAGTCCTGATACTGGTTTGATGCAATTCTCCATGCTACTCTATCCTGTGCAAGCTGCTTCATCTCCCACTACCTACTGCAACCTACATCCTTTTGAATCTGCTTAGTGTATTCATCTCTTGGTCTCCCTCTACGACTTTTACCCTCCATGCTGCCCACCAATACTAAATAGGTGATCCCTTGAGGCCTCAGAACAAGTCCTACCAACCGATCCCTTTTTCTAGTCAAGTTGTGCCACAAACTCCTCTTCTCCCCAATTCTATTCAATACCTCCAATCCCAAAGAAAGCAGGTGTTGACAGATGTGAAACTTACCGAACTATCAGTTTAATAAGCCACAGCTGCAAAATACTAAAGCGAATTCTTTACAGACGGATGGAAAAACTAGCTGAAGCCGAACTCAGGGAAGATCAGTTTGGATTCCGTAGATATTTTGGATCACGTGAGGCAATATTTACCCTAAGACGTATCTTAGAAGCTAGATTAAGGAATGGAAAACCTACGTTTCTTGCATTAGTAGACTTAGAGAAAGCTTTTGACAATGTTGACTGGAATACTCTCTTTCAAATTCTGAAGGTGGCAGGGGTAAAATACAGGGAGCGAAAGACTGTTTACAGTTTGTAGAGAAACAAGATGGCAGTTATAAGAGTCAGGGGATGAAAGGGAAGCAGTGGTTGGGAAGGGAGTGAGACAGGGTTGTAGCCTATCCCTGACGTTATTCAATCTGTATATTGAGCAAGCAGTAGAGGCATAAAAAGAAAAATTCGGAGTAGGTATTAAAATCCATGGAGAAGAAATAAAAACTTTGAGGTTCGCCGAAGAAATTGTAATTCTGCCAGAGACAGTAAAGGACTTGAAAGAGCAGTTGAACGGAATGGGCAATGTCCTGAAAGGATAAACATCAACAAAAGCAAAAAGAGGATAATGGAATGTAGTCGAATTACGTCTTGTGTTGCTGAGGTAATTAGATTAGGTAATGAGACACTTAAAGTAGTAAAGGTGTTTTACTATTTGGGGAGAAAAATAATCGGTGATGGTCGAATAGAGAGTATAAAAAATGTACACTGTCAATGGCAAGAAAAGCCTTTCCGAAGAAGAAAAATTTGTTAACATCGAGTATAGATTTAAATGTCAGGAAGTCGTTTCTGAAAGTATTTGTATGGAGTGTAGCCATGTATGGAAGTGAAACAAGGACGGTAAATACTTTAGACAAGAAGAGAATAGAAGCTTTCGAAATGTGGTGCTACAGAAGCATGGTGAAGATTAGATGGGTAGATCACATAACTAATGAGGAGGTATTGAATAGGATTGGGGAGAAGAGAAGTTTGTGGCACAACTTGACTAGAAAAAGGGATCGGTTGGTAGGACATTTTCGGAGGTCTCAAGGGATCACCAATGTAGTATTCGAGGGCAGCATAGAGGGTAAAAATCGTAGTGGAAGTCCAAGAGATTTATACACTAAGCAGATTCAAAAGGATGTAGGTTGCAGTAGGTACTGGGAGATGAAGAAGCTTGCACAGGACAGAGTAGCATGGCGAGCTGCATCAAACCAGTCTCAGGACTGAAGACCACAACAACAACACCTCATTAGTTATGTGATTTACCCATCTAACCTTCAGCGTTCTTAGCACCACGTTTTGAAAGCTTCTTTCTCTTCTTGTCCAAACTATATATCGTCCACGTTTCACTTCCATACATGGCCACACTCCATACAAATACTTTCAGAAATGGCTTCCTGACATGGCCAAGCGGATCTAGGCGCTTCAGTCTGGAACCGCGCAACCACTACGGTCGCAGTTGAGAATCCTGCCTCGGGCATGGATGTGTGTGATGTCCTTAGGTTTGTTAGGTTTAAGTAGTTCTAAGTTCTAGGGGACTGATGACCTCAGATGTTAAGTCCCATAGTGCTCAGAGCCATTTGAACCATCGACTTCCTGACAATGAAATCTATACTCGATGTTAACAAATTGCTCTTCTATATACTAAGATGCTTGACCATCATCTTCTTCTGTGCGAATGCACAAACAGTGCCGAACTCTTACGGGAATCGGCAACGTGCAGCGAGTAATGAGTATAATGGGTGGGGGTACTACGAATGTAGTGCGGGACAATACGTTGGGAATGTGGGTTACGTGGGAGGCGTGCCAGAGATAAATCCCTGCAGTTGCGCTATCCTCTGTGTCCTCGGTAGCTCAAATGGATGCCGGCACTGTATGTCAGCGTGTTCGGTCAGAGGGTAACGTGCCCTCTGTAATAAACTGAGTTAAAGATCAACAACGAACTTAAATGGATGCCTTACGACGTCCGCCCCGAGCAGATGGAAAGAACTAAAGCGAACAAAATGAAAAAAAGATGGATAGAGTGCCTGCCATGTAAGCAGCAGATCCCGGGTTCGAGTCCCGGTTGGGGCACACATTTTCATCTGTCCCCGTTGATGTGTGTCAACGCGTGCAAGCAGCTAAAGGTGTTCATTTCATTGTAAATTCCTCTTCTTCAGAAACGCTTTTCTTGCCATTGCCAGTCTACATTTTATATCCTCTCTACTTCGACCATCATCAGTTGTTTTGCTCCCTAAATACCAAAACTCCTTTACTACCTTGTGTGTCTCATTTCCTACTCTATAGACTGTAACCATTGAAAATGCCGTACACACACATGCTATGTAATAAAAGTATGACACTTACAGTGAAAGTCAGTTGCAGCTTTGTGTAGTAACCTTCTAAGAACGTCGGTAGATCAGTAAAATAATGAAAAAAATGAAACAGGTTTCGAACTCAAGGCGCAAAAGTGTGACGTCACGACGCTAACCACTGTGCCTCACTTATTTTGACCGCTCTTCCATTGATCGAAGTTGCTGGGACATCGGACAGATGCCACTCGCGTTCTCCCCGTGAGTGCTTATGAGGACGTGTCTCTACGTTGCGCTCACCTGTACGCGAGCGTCATCGCCGCCGGACAGCAGCGGCTGCGTCTCCTCAGCTGTGGGCATGCTGGCGCCAGTTGGCTGGTGTCTCTTCTCCGGTGTACAGTGCACTGTGCACTGGCGGGCTTCCGCTGTCCACTGCTCCCCCACCTCCGCCTCCTCCCCCTCCCCCTCCCGCTGCACTGTAGCGAGCTTCCCTGGGAGGGCGCCGCTCAGCCCGTTACGTAACAGCTCCTAGCCCACCGTAACGCGCGCCCGAGTCCTCAGCGGGAGGTCATTGACCGTTGAACATAAATAAATCACCAGGTCCTGATAGGATTCCAATTCGGTTTTACAGAGAGTACTCTACTGCATTGGCTCCTTACTTAGCTTGCATTTATCGCGAATCTCTTGCCCAAAGTAAAGTCCCGAGCGACTGGAAAAAAGCGCAGGTGACACCTGTATTTAAGAAGGGTAGAAGGACCGATCCTCAAAATTACAGACCAATATCCATTGTGTGCTGGACCGAGACGCGAACTCGGGACCTTTGTGAGCACGTGCTCTACCACCTGAGCTACCCAAGCACAACTCACGACCCGTCCTCGCTGCTTTATTTCTGCCAATACATCGCCTCCTACCTTCGAAACTTTACAGAAGCTCTCCTGCGAACCTTTGCAGGACTAGCACTCCTGAAAGAAAGGATATTGCGTAGACATGGCTTAGCCACAACTTAGGGCAGGGCTTCCCTACCTTTTCAGCAGGTGGACCCCTTCTTCAGTCGAAAATCCATGGCGGACCCCTAGTCAGTCAAGAGCACAGTAACTTTAAATTTCAGAGCGAAACACATGGAAAATGAAAAACTTCTTAATGCAAGTTCCATGTTCCCAATGACCCCCCCCCCCCCCCCCCACCGAAGTATCAATAGTCTTTGGTTTAGGGATGAATGAAAACAACATGAAGGTAAAAAATCGACTTATGAAATCGGTAGTGCACTGACAAAGCACGTTTAACATTTAATGACGCCTGGGGTCGCATACTACCCAGCGAGGGCTGTGATTGGTCGACAAAGCTCGCTCTGTGCATGAGTAAAAGGTTTCAGCGCATCTGCCGCCGTGTGCCGGCGCACAAATGACCCCCGTATCGTTGCGAAACAATCAGAGAAGCCGCATTCTCCGGCACTAAAGTGTGTATGCGTTCTCACTTATGAACCGCAAAGGCTGCCCGGAATACGACCTGAAGTATATGTACACATGTTTTTCACACGAAAAAAGTAATAAATTTGATTTTCACATTTTTGTTCAATAATTGTACTCATTATTTTACACGATTTGGTGAAGGGTGGCCGCGGACCCCCTAGAAAGAGCCGGCGGACCCCTAAGGGTTCCGCGAACCACACGTTCGGAAGCCCTGGTCTAGGGGATGTTTCCAGAATGAGATTTTCACTCTGCAGCGAAGTGATATGAAACTTCCTGGCAGATTAAAACTCTGTGCAGGACCAAGACTCGAACTCGGGACCTATGCCTTCGCGGGCAAGTTTATATCTCCCAGGAAGTTTCATATCAGCGCACACTCCGCTGCAGAATGAAAATCTCATTCTGGATCCTTAACACCAGTTTGTTGATGGATTTTCGAACATATTCTCAGTTCGAATATAATGAATTCCTTTGAGACAGAGGAGTTGCTGTGCATGCATCAGCACGACTTTAGAGAGCATCGCTCCTGCGAATCGCAACTCGCCCTTTTTTCACATGGTATCTTGCGAACCATGGATGAAGGGTATCAGACGAATGCCACATTCCTTGACTTCCGGAAAGCGTTTGACTCGGTGCCCCACTGCAGACTCCTAACTAAGGTACGAGCATATGGGATTGTTTCTCTAATATGTGAGTGGCTCGAAGACTTCTTAAGTAATAGAACCCAGTAGGTTGTCCTCAATGGTGAGTGTTCATCGCAGGTGAGGGTATAATCTGGAGTCCCACGGGGAAGTGTGGTGGATAGCAATGTGCGGCTGTTTGCTGATGATGCTGTGGTGTAGGGGAAGGTGTTGTCGTTGAGTGACTGTCGGAGGATACAAGATGACTTGGACAAATGGTTCAAATGGCTATGAGCACTATGGGACTTAAATTCTGAGGTCATCAGTCCCCTAGAATTTAGACTACTTAAACATAACTAACGTAAGGATACCACACACATCCATGCCTGAGGCAGGATTCGAACCTGCGACCGCAGCGGTCTCACGGTTTCAGACTGTAGCGCCTAGAACCGCAAGGCCACTCCGACCGGCTGACTTGGACAGGATTTGTGATTGGTGTAAAGAAGGGCAGCTAACTCTAAATATAGATAAATGTAAATTAATGCAGATGAATAGGAAAAAGAATCCCGTAATGTTTGAATACTCTATTATTAGTGGAGCGCTTGACACAGTCATGTCGATTAAATATTTGGGCGTAACAATGCAGAGCGATATGAAGTGGGACAAGCATGTAATGGCAGTTGTGGGGAAGGAGGATGGTAGTCTTCTGTTCAGTGGTAGGATTTTGTGAAAATGTGGTTCAAATGGCTCTGTGCACTATGGGACTTAACATCTAAGGTCATCAGTCAGAACTTAGAACTACTTAAACCTTACTAACCTAAGGACATCACACACATCCATGCCCGAGGCAGGATTCCAACCTGCGACCGTAGCAGTTGCGCGGCTCCAGACTGAAGCCCCTAGAACCGCACGGCCACACCGGCCGGCGAAAATGTGGTTTCTCTGTATAGGAGACCGCTAATAAAACACTAATACGACCTATTATTGAGTACTGCTCGAGCGTTTGCGATCCCTGTCAAGTCGGATTGAGGGAGGACATAGAAGCAATTCAGAGGCGGGCTGCTAGATTTGTTACTGGTGGGTTAGATCATCACGCGAGTGTTACGGAAATGCTTCAGGAACTCGGGTGGGAGTCTCTATAGGACAGTAGGCGTTCTTTTCGAGAATCGCTACTGAGGAAGTTTAGAGAACTAGCATTTGAGGCTGACTGCAGTACAATTTTAAAGCCGCCAACTTACATAAGATAAGAGAGATTAGGGCTCGTATAGAGGCATATAGGTAGTCATTTTTCCTCGTTCTGTTTGGGAGTGTAAAAGGGAGAGAAGATGTTAGTTGAAACTTCCTGGCAGATTAAAACTGTGTGCCCGACCGAGACTCGAACTCGGGACCTTTGCCTTTCGCGGGCAAGTGCTCTACCATCTGAGCGACCGAAGCACGACCCACGCCCGGTACTCACAGCTTCACTTCTTCCAGTATCCGTCTCCTACCTTCCAAACTTTACAGAAGCTCTCCTGCCAACCTTGCAGAACTAGCACTCCTGAAAGAAAGGATATTGTGGAGACATGGCTCAGCCACAGCCTGGGGGATGTTTCCAGAATGAGATTTTCACTCTGCAGCGGAGTGTGCGCTGATATGAAACTTCCTGGCAGATTAAAACTGTGTGCCCGACTGAGACTCGAACTCAGGACCTTTGCCTTTCGCGGGCAAGTAGCTCAGATGGTAGAGCACTTGCCCGCGAAAGGCAAAGGTCCTGAGTTCGAGTCTCAGTCGGGCACACAGTTTTAATCTGCCAGGAAGTTTCATATCAGCGCACACTCCACTGCAGAGTGAAAATCTCGTTCTGGAAAGATGCTAGTTGTTGTACGACGTACCCTCCGCCATGCACCGTATGATGGATTGCGGAGTTTGTATGTAGGTGCAGCTGTACACAGAGGGGATCGAATGTGATACTGGAGTAATGAAACCTTCGCTTAATGTCAAGATATTTAGTCATTTGAGCCACTGACTTCAATCGCACCCTTCTCCATACTCGAGTTTTAGCAAAAGAAATGTTTCTAAGTCATTAGCTTAAAAGAGGAGCCTTCGTTTGCAGTTTTCGGTCTGGCCAATGGGGCTTCAGATAATTCAAACACGTCTTTGCTACAACTGAAATTGCGTGTTTAATTTACCTTCCGCATTTCATGCTATACACTTATAAACTTCGTGACGTCACTATAGACTCCCTTCCCAATTCACAATCAACATCTACATCTACATGGATACTTTGAAAATCACATTCAAGTGTCTGGCAGGGGGTTCATCGAACCACCTTCACAATTATCTATTATTCCAATCTCGTATAGCGCGCGGAAAGAATGAACACCTATATCTTTTAGTACGAGCTCTGATTTCCCTTATTTTATCGTGGTGATAGTTCCTCCCTATGTAAGTCGGTGTCAACAGAATATTTTCGCATTCAGTGGAGAAAGCTGGTGATTGGAATTTCGTGAGAAGATTCCGTCGCAACGAAAAACATCTTTCTTTTAACGACGTCCGGCCCAAATCCTGTATCATTTCTCTGACACTCTCTCCCATATTTCGCGATAATACAAAACGTGCTGCCTTTCTTTGCACTTTCTCGATGTACTCCGTCAGACCTATCTGGTAAGGATCCCACACCGCGCAGCAGTATTCTCTAGGCATATTATTCCAATCTCATACATCGCGCGTAGAAAACGAACTCCTATATCTCTCTGTGCGATTCTTATTTCTCTTATTTTATTATAAAGATCGTTTCTCCCTATGCAGGTCGGCGTCAACAAAATATTTTCACATTCGGAGGAGGAAATTAGTGATTTTAAATTTCGTGAAAAGATTCCGCCTCAACGAAAAACGCCTTTGTTTTAACGAAGTCCATCCCAAATATTGTATCATTTCAGTGATACTCTCTCCCCTAATGTGAGCTAATACCTTTTTTTGAATTTTCTCGATGTACTCCGTCAATCCTGTTGTGGTTGGCAGGAGAACCAACCGTATGGTTAAAGGAGGCCGATATGCACGCGTTTTAGCTCACTTAGGCTGGCGTGAAGTCTGGAACATGACAAGGGAATTAGAAGTGAAAAAAACGTACGTAGCTGGTGGAATACTTAACTTTAATCCATTAATGACGAACGTCGATCTTTATGGTACATGATTCACAATATCAATAGTACGGATACTGGCGCCTTGCTAGGTCGTAGCAAATAACGTAGCTGAAGGCTATGCTAACTATCGTCTCGGCAAATGAGAGCGTAATTTGTCAGTGAACCATCGCTAGCAAAGTCGGCTCTACAACTGGGGCGAGTGCTAGGAAATCTCTCTAGACCTGCCGTGTGGCGGCGCTCGGTCTGCAATCCCTAATGGTGGCGACATGCGGGTCCGACGTATACTACCGGACCGCGGTCGATTTGAAGGCTACCACATAGCATGTGTGGTGTCTGGCGGTGACACCACATTCCTCCCCCGCAAATCGGCGTACGGTTGTGGCATAAGGCTTCCGCCCGCCGTTCGGAGGACCGCATGTTGACGTATGCGACGAGGTGGGGAGCCTAACAACAGGCGAGGCTGTGCCACCCGCACCCTGCCATTCGGACTGCGGGGAGCTAGGAAACGCCTGAAAACCTGCTCCAGGGTGCACGCGAACATGCGGTGTATGTGCCCGTAGAGAGACAGGAGGGGCCGAAGGGTCGACCTCCATCGGGCCGGGCCACCTGACGGGCGAAGGCGACACATGGTTCGGAGGACAACTGGTCCCGGGAAGCGATCGGCGGCGCGTGACCCAGGAAGGCGCCCGGCGGTTGCAGCGTCGCGTCCACTGCAGGTGGCGCCGGCGGGAGAACAGGCGGCGGCAGCGGCGTGTCGCCATGGGGCAAAATGGAAGGCAGCGTCGGTAACACCTGGGGCTGAGGCGAGCCAGTAGATGGTTCCCCTGGGCGCTGACCGGACGGCACCGTCGCTGAAAGCAGACGGCGAGCGGCAGATCCCGTGCGACGACAGAGGCGCAGCCGATTGAGACGCCGACGCACCTCACGAGAGGCCCCGAAAACCAGATACATAGCGCGGCGGAGACAACGAAGTATGCGCCTTTCGAGCCAACGCCGTGAACCTCGATAGTGGCGACAGTATACAACGTCGCCTGGAGCAAAAGCAGGTGTCTGCCGCTGCACAGGAACCTGATGCGGCGGATGTAGCAAAGACATCAAGGTTCGATGATGACGAGCGTGGAGCAACTCAGCCGGCGAGCGACCTTCTCGGGGCTGAGAGAGATACGAGGACAAAAAGAGCAATAACGCGTCCTATCGAGAATGCGACTCTTTCAACTTCAACATCTGTGACTTGAAAGTCCTAACCAATCGTTCAGCAGCACCGTTTGACTGTGGCGAAAACGCCGCGGACGTCAGATGTTGAATACCATTCGCCCTGCAGAATGACTGAAATTCTGCTGACATGAATTGTGGGCCATTGTCGGAAACAATAGTCTGTGGAAGACCTTCAGTGCAAAAGATAGCAGATAACGCTTGGATGGTGGCAGATGAAGTCGTGGAAGACATCCGGACAACAAAAGGAAATTACTGAATGAATCCACCACAACCAACCACCGAGCATTCCAGAATGGACCAGCAAAATCGATGTGTAAGCGTTGCCAAGGGGAAGTGGCACATATTCGTAATCGCGGCATCGTTTTCGAACCAAGTACAGTGCTGACGAGCAAGTTGTTTCATTCTCACTATACCCCAATGTCCTTTGTGGAGAAGCTGTAAGACAGAGGACTGTAACGAACGTGGTACCACGACTGATCATTATCATAACGCAACAGCAAAACACCACGTCGTACAAAAAGTCTCTCCTTGTGCGCAAAAAATCGGCGAACCAACGGGTCCCCGATCCGTGACTTTGACAATGGCCATTGCGTAGCAACAAAACGCAAAATGGCAGCTGTGGTTGTAGCTACACGACGAAAATTAATCGGGAACGATTCGACCACGTCATCGGTTTCCGCATCAATGAACATGCAAGCAACTTCGGAGGAATCGAATGCCCTATCCTCAGCAACAGGCAAGCGGAACAACGCATTGGCGTTTCCGTGCTTAGCAGTGGACCGATACAATATATCGTAGCAGTACTGCGAGAGGAAAACAGACCAGCGAATGAATTTCTGCGCTGTACGTGGAGGTACAGGCTTGGTCGGATGAAAAAGCGACGTCAGTGGTTTGTGGTCTGTGATTATGGTAAAGTGACGATCATACAGGATGCTTGAGCAAAACTCATAGCAAGAATCGATTATGGCTGAGTCCCTGAATGGGAACAGGAAGCCCAAAAGAAAGTCTCCTAGTAAGAGGCTGAGGGATGCAATAAGGGCCAATAAATTCAAAGAGTTTATTCAGAGGATCACCAGGCCACAACAACACATGATTACAATGAAAGATGTTTGCACCCAAACATATCCTTGTGATCTGAGTGAAGCACCCTCCCCTCTGACTCAGGGACAAAGGTCGATCAAAGAACAAATATGACCACTCGGGCATCCTGTGGTAGGGACAGAAGAAACGAAAAAGCAAGTTCAAGTAAACATAATAAGCAGCACAAGTGTACCTACTGAACGAGGGCCAGGAACAGATCCTGCTAGGATCTACCCCAACCTGGAGCACGCCTTACAGCTGTCTAGGCTTGAAGAGCCGGCCACCCTCACAACAGCCTTAAGGCATGTGGTGCGTGTTGGTCATGAATATGGCAGAGACATCACCTTCCCAGTGATGGAGGCTGTTGACAGAATACAACTTAAGACAATGAATCTCCCCACAGATTTCGGGGCCCTGCGAGACCTGGTTAAGAAAGTGTTTGAAAGGCGAAACGAAAAGTTCGAACTTAATGAATTATATAACCAATCTGTCATCACTAGCGGCAGCATAGCACACGACTGGCGAAAGAACTGGCCGGAATCTCACGTACATACATACTTTCCACGTGAGCCAATTAAGAGTGGGACAGATAAACACTCATAACAGCAAACTGGTCCTGCAGGAACTCCGGAAAGTGGTGGAGGAGATGAGCTTGGATGTACTCTGTATGCAGGAGCCATACTCCCGGGCTGGATGGATCCCATTCACCGCAGTTAATTGGCAACTGATCCACAGTGGAGCAGAACCTAGAGCTGCGGTCATAATCATAAATAAGGCACTGAGAGCCACAGTTTCTATCACAATTCTCAGATGACCACTGCAACGTCGTGGAGCTTCATTCACCCACGGGATTACTATACGTGGTGAACATGTACTTCCAGTACGGGAGACAAAGTGATGAATTCCTGGAAAAGCTTGTCCAGATAGCCACGGCGTTGCGGGGTCAAAAAATTCTTGTGACCGCGGACATCAATGCAAAATCCCCCCTATGGTTCAGTGGTACTCAGGACGATAGGGGAGAAAAAGCTGTCGACACAATCATGTCGTTACAACTAGTGGTCGCTAACAAACAGGGAAATCCGCCCACCTACACTGGTGGGGGAGGACATGGTACGAACATTGACGTTACCCTGGTAACGCCAAACTTGGCTACAAAAATATCGGATTGGACTGTTTGGGATCAAATTACTACCAGCGACCACAACGTGATAACATTCACCATTGGCGACAGCGAGTGCCACTGGGACATGGGGTGGGAGAAGCAGCTCAACTACAATAAAACCGATTGGGACCGGCTGGTGAGGGAGTATAACATACCTATGTTACCGGAGGGTGATGTCAATGTAGAAGAGTATGCCAGAGAGATCACAAACGCGATAACCAGGGCAGTGAAGGCAGCTGTACCAACCAGGAGGAGGGCCGTTGCGGCCACCCCTTCACCATGGTCAGCCGAACTGGGGCAACTGCGCCAGGCAGTCAGGAGGGCGAGGAGGTATTACCAGCGGTGCGTCGTCTGGCATGAAAAGCAGCGCTGGCTGCAGGCATACAGAGAAGCCAAAGAACAGTTCCAACAGGAACTTAAGGCTGTCAGGATAAGGAGCTGGGAGAACTACGTGCATAGCCAATTGGCTACAGACCCATGGGGTTTACCTTACAAGATAGTCAGAGAAAAATTAAAATCACCTATGGTGCTATCTAGCGTCAGGGATGGGGACCGGATGACGGAAACCTGGCAGGAAACTGCGGAGGTCCTACTCCGTGCCCAGTTACCTGACGACAGAAAGGAAGAGGACTCTGATGAACAGAAGAGAACAAGAAGAGAAAACCAACGGGTCTATGAAAACAACAGAGTGGTCTACCCCTTCTCTGAAGAAGAGGTAAGCTCCCAAATAAAAGCCCTTAAAAAAGGCAAAGCTCCTGGCCCAGACGGCATCACTGCGGTAGGGATACAATACCTCACCCCCCAGCTGGTGGCACCTCTCACTCAGCTGTACAACGAATGCCTACGGCAACAGACATTCCCCTCAATATGGAAGAAGGCGAATGTAGTAATTATCAAAAAAGGCCCACACAAAGACCCCAAAGAAACCAAGTCATACAGACCAATATGTCTACTGGACTTGTTGGGCAAGCTCTTTGAGAGGTTGCTAGCTGACAGGCTGGCTGCACACCGCGTCCTGTGTGGGATGAGTGACAGACAATTCGGTTTTCGGACAGGGCGGTCGGCTTCTGACGCAATCGCCCTGGCTGCGGATGTCTGTGACTCTGCCCCGCACAAGTATATAACCGGCATCATGATGGACATCAGTGGCGCCTTTGATAACCTGTGGTGGCCTTCGCTCTTTTCCTGCTTGCGGGAAAAGGAATGCCCAGGGCCGTTATATGGTTGTCTCAGGAGCTATTGTGAAGGAAGGGAGGTCTGGCTATCGGCCCCTAGCGGCAAAGTTAGCACGAAAATCACCACGGGGTGTCCTCAAGGATCCGTCCTAGGGCCACTCTTTTGGGATATAAACATGGAACCACTCTTAGAAGAACTAAAGAGCAGTGAAGACTTGCTAGAGGTCATAGCCTACGCAGACGACCTCCTCCTGCTGGTCGGCGGCCGCAGCCGCGAAGAGTTGGAACCTAAAGTAGAGAGAGCAATTTCAATACTAACCACATGGTGCCACAAAACAAAAATGACTGTCGCACCAAATAAGTCAACTTACCTATTGCTCAAAGGCCAACTCGCAAGAAACCCAACCGTGAAAATAAATGGCCTACCAGTGCTCAGGCGCAAGGAGGCCCGGTATCTTGGTGTCATTGTCGATGAGAGGTGGAACTATGCACCACATATTGAAATGGTTACACATAGATCTCTCATAGTATTAAACAACTTAATAGGCATAGGACATAAGAGATTTCACCTCCCACCTGAATTAATCAAATTATATCACAATAGCATCCTTACATCAATAGGAGGCTACGGGTCTGCGGTCTGGGCACACAGGCTCACGAGGGTCATGCCCGCCGTGGACGTAAGAAGAGTGCAGCGAAATGTGCTCCTGCGGTCAGTGGGCGCATACAGAACAACTCCTGGGGGGGCACTCTTAGTACTCATGGGGCTATGTCCACTGGACATAAAAATTAGGGAACAGGCCACCTGGTACTGGATAAAAAAGGACAGAAGAGAAAAAATTGTAGAAATCATGGGGGTACACGTTAGGGACAAAAAGGGTATTAGAACCAGAGGAATCTAACTGTGGCAGGAGCTCTGGGACAATGACGAGACCGGCCGCAGAACACACGAGCTGCTTCCTAATATACAGGAACGCCTGAAACTTACATACTTCAATCCCACAAAAGGCATGCTGCACTTCCTTACAGGTCATGAACCCTACCCGACATATCTGTGTCGGTTTGGGAAAAGGGCAACACCAGCGAGTGACTGTGGAGCAGTGCAGGGCACTCCAGACCATGTGGTGTACGAGTGTCCCCTCTTCGACGATGTTGCACACCACTTACGCGAACAACTGCCACATAACAACACGTACCACCTGCTCAGGCAAGAAAATACTTTTAACATCGTAAATAATCTAGCGGACTTAATCTCAGGTAAAGTCCTCAAAGAATATTTACAAATTAATCAATAAATAATACCGGACTAGTCAAGTACACCCCCTCAGTTCCGCCGGGACTTGGATTTGGCCACCGCCTCACGGCTGGAACCCGCCAAGTCTTCGGAATACGTGGGGGGGGGGGGGGGGGGCAGTACATCAATACCCGAACTAGACTACGCAGCGACTATGATAATAGATACAAGGTTAGTTATAGGTCAAAATAGGACACTGACATAGTATAGAACTGCAGCGATAAGTCACCGGCCAGCCCAGTGCCAGGGGCACTCCCACTAGGATTAGCTTAGTGGGAAAGGCCAACAATTAGTTTTATATCAACCTGGCACTCTTGTAACGCTGCAGGTAGTGTAGTCTAAGTAATATCAATAACAAATATCCAAAAGTAGTATTGTAATTAACAGCAGATAGAGTAGGGTAACACCAAAATAACAATGTAGTTCGCATAGTAGACTAACCCCATAGTGGCAAACAATCATTGTAGATACCTGTAGTGTTTGATACAATAGCTGTAGTTAGAAATTGTAAAAGTTAAAAAATAGGACCTACTAATGTATTTAGGTAGTAGGTTAAATTGTAACATTGTAACAATTGGTCAATAAAGTTTAAAAAAAAGTGACGATCATACAAGAAATCATGAAACATTGTAACACCAAATACACTCCTGTAAATTGAAATAAGAACACCGTGAATTCATTGTCCCAGGAAGGGGAAACTTTATTGACACATTCCTGGGGTCAGATACATCACATGATCACACTGACAGAACCACAGGCACATAGACACAGGCAACAGAGCATGCACAATGTCGGCACTAGTACACTGTATATCCACCTTTCGCAGCAATGCAGGCTGCTATTCTCCCATGGAGACGATCGTAGAGATGCTGGATGTAGTCCTGTGGAACGGCTTGCCATGCCATTTCCACCTGGCGCCTCAGTTGGACCAGCGTTCGTGTTGGACGTGCAGACCGTGTGAGACGACGCTTCATCCAGTCCCAAACATGCTCAATGGGGGACAGATCCGGAGATCTTGCTGGCCAGGGTAGTTGACTTACACCTTCTAGAGCACGTTGGGTGGCACGGGATACTTGCGGACGTGCATTGTCCTGTTGGAACAGCAAGTTCCCTTGCCGGTCTAGGAATGGTAGAACGATGGGTTCGATGACGGTTTGGATGTACCGTGCACTATTCAGTGTCCCCTCGACGATCACCAGAGGTGTACGGCCAGTGTAGGAGATCGCTCCCCACACCATGATGCCGGGTGTTGGCCCTGTGTGCCTCGGTCGTATGCAGTCCTGATTGTGGCGCTCACCTGCACGGCGCCAAACACGCATACGACCATCACTGGCACCAAGGCAGAAGCGACTCTCATCGCTGAAGACGACACGTCTCCATTCGTCCCTCCATTCACGCCTGTCGCGACACCACTGGAGGCGCGCTGCACGATGTTGGGGCGTGAGCGGAAGACGGCCTAACGGTGTGCGGGACCGTAGCCCAGCTTCATGGAGACGGTTGCGAATGGTCCTCGCCGATACCCCAGGAGCAACAGTGTCCCTAATTTGCTGGGAAGTGGCGGCGCGGTCCCCTACGGCACTGCGTAGGGTCCTACGGTCTTGGCGTACATCCGTGCGTCGCTGCGGTCCGGTCCCAGGTCGACGGGCACGTGCACCTTCCGCCGACCACTGGCGACAACATCGATGTACTGTGGAGACCTCACGTCCCACGTGTTCAGCAATTCGGCGGTACGTCCACCCGGCCTCCCGCATGCCCACTATACGCCCTCGCTCAAAGTCCGTCAACTGCACATACGGTTCACGTCCACGCTGTCGCGGCATGCTACCAGTGTTAAAGACTGCGATGGAGCTCCGTATGCCACGGCAAACTGGCTGACACTGACGGCGGCGGTGCACAAATGCTGCGCAGTTAGCGCCATTCGACGGCCAACACCGCGGTTCCTGGTGTGTCTGCTGTGCCGTGCGTGTGATCATTGCTTGTACAGCCCTCTCGCAGTGTCCGGAGCAAGTATGGGGGGTGTGACACACCGGTGTCAATGTGTTCTTTTTTCCATTTCCAGGAGTGTATGAGAGCCAATGCTTCTTTCTCGATCTGGGAATAATTTCTTTGCGCAGAGGAGTGCAATTTGGACGCAAAGGCAATAGGGCGATCGTGCGATCCATCTTTGTGCGCAAGCACAGCACCGATCTCGAAATCCGATGCATCCACCATCAACAAAAGGGGCTTCTGGGGTTCGAATGGCGTAAGGCAAGTATTGGAAAGCAACGGCGTTTTCAACTGGCGAAAGGCGCGTTCGCATTCCGTCGTTCAGACGGACGGAACACCTTTACGGCGTAAGCGATGAAGCGGAGCTGAAATGGAAGAGGCATGCGGCACATATTTATTGTAATACGTAATTTTTCCCAACACACTCTGTAGTTGCTTCAAAGACCGCGGCGACGGCAAGTCTTGTATGGCACGAAGGTGCGTTGGACTGGGATGTATGCCTTGGGCATTGAGTACATGTCCTATGTATGGTAAGTCCCGAGCAAAAAACACACATTTGTCCTTTCGCAAGCGAAGACCATTTTGTCGCAAGACCTGAAATAATGTTCTGAGATTGGCCAAATGTTCTTCTTCCATCTCTCCGGAGATCACAATATCGTCCAGATAATTTTCTGCACTAGGGACCGACGCACAAACAGTTTGTAGATATTTCTGAAACAATGCAGGGGCGGATGCACACCCGAATGGCAGTCGTTTGAATCGATACAAACCAAGATGCGTGTTAACCACCAAAACGCGCTGGGATTCTTCGTCCACCGGTATTTGCAAGTACGCATCTGCTAGGTCCAACTTCGAAAAATATTTACCCGGGCATAATTTGTCAAAAAGATCTTCCGGGCGGGGTAAAGGAAAAGTGGCAATCACGAGTTGTGGACTCATTGTTGCCTTGAAGTCCACACAAAGTCTCAACTTTCCGGAAGGTTTTGGCAAAATTACTAAGGGTGATGCCCAGAGAGAAGCCTGCACACGTTCAATCACACCTTGTGATTCCAAATCGTGTAATGTTTTTGCGACCTCATCACGCAATGCGTGAGGAACATTGCACGCTCTGAAAAATTTCGGTGGCGCCTTTACTTTCAGTTCCAAATGTGCTTTATAGTTCTTAGCGCAACCGAGGCCAGGTGCAAAAATGTCTGCAAATTCTTCACATAGACGAGAAACACTGTCTGAAGGCTCAGTCTGGTTCACTGATAAGACCTGATTTACTATAGACATATTAAACAAATGAAATAAATCGAAACCAAACAAGTTCACTGCAGATGAAGAATGAAGGACTTAAAGTGACACAAGGTTTGTTTGTCCTTTGTATGTTGCAAGAAGAATGCACTGTCCTAACACAGAGATACGTTTCCTGAATAGTTGCTTAGCTTAACATTTGCGGCACGCAACGGAGGTGTGCCCAGCAAGTGTCTTGATTGATCAGCGAAGCTGCAGCTCCGGTATCGAGATGGAATGGTATCACTTTGCCGTTAATGTCCAAGTCTACAAAAAGTTTATTGTCCTGCTGACGACAAGAGCGACTGTCTCGTGCAACGTGAACTGACACTGGTACATAATCACTTGCGACTTGACGGGAGTTCCGGCGATGTCGACGCACACTATTTCTGGGACGAACACAGTCACTGGTAGAGAGAGTGGCACTGGGCGGAGTGAAATGAACTACATGAATTTCCATGGGCAAAGTTTCACAAGCCTGAGTATCCTTGGTTCGATTCCGATTCGGGCGCGAAGCAAAGGCCCTGCAACGGTTTTGAGCTTCCGATCTGAGCTTTTTCTGGCAAACTCTCTGAACATGTCCTTTTTTATTACAATAAAAGCAAATTGCTTGGCGTGACGGGCAGTTCTCACGCGAATGTCTAGTAGCACATCTCGGGCATGATTTGATGACTGCATTAGCTTGCCTGCGCAGCACACGTGGCTGAGAGCCTGGCGGCAGCGGCGCGGCCGGCGCGAGGGCTGTTTACTGTTCGGTGCAGATTGCCCGGCGGGCCGGGTAACTTGACACACTGCTGGCGAAGTTTCAAATGATTCCTGAGGAAAGTCAAGTGTGTCCTGCCGATCGAATATGTCCATCACTTGTTGAGGGCAGGGATTGACTAGTTTCAAAATCTGTTCCCTTATACGAACATCAGAAACGTTCTGTGCAATTGCATCACGTACCATAGTATCTGAATAAGGGAGTCCACATTGACACTCAAAAGCACAATCTCTAGTAAGGCCTTGCAAGGTTGCTACCCACTCCCGATTAATCTGACCTGCCGTACGTTTTGTACGAAAGAAGGTATACCGTTTGGCAACTACATTGACTGATTCTTTGAAATATGCATCTAATGCAGACAAAATTTCTTCGTAGGACAGAGTTGCTACGTCGCGTCGGGGAAATAATTTGACTATCACACGGTACGTGGTCACCCCGACGGATGAAAGCAGAAAAGGCTGCCGCTCGTTACCTTGAATTCTGTAGGCAGCGAGATGGAATCCAAATTGGCGTGACCACTCCGTCCAGCTTTCCAGTGCAGCATCAAAAGGTCGAAAAGTGGGTGCAACAGCGTGTTGTGGCTGCATTAGCGGTGAAGCGGCTGCTGCCGCATCGTTTTGCATCGCACGTTGACCCTGGATGAGCTGTCCAAGAGCTTCCAGTAAGGCCAGCGTCTGCTGATTCTGTAAGCGATAAAATTCGGACAGTATATCTGGAGATTGTGGCGAAGCCATTACACAAGTAAATCAGGTCAATATCGATAAGGACACCTTTACTCTCGTCGCTAATGTTGTGGTTCGAAGCAGAGCCAACCGTATGGTTAAAGGAGGCCGATATGCACGCGTTTTAGCTCATGCAGGCTGGCGTGAGGTCTGGAACGTGACAAGGGAATTAGAAGTGAGAAAAACATACGTAGCTGCTGGAATACTTAACTTTAATCCATTCATGGAGAACGTCCCTCTTTATGGTACATGATTCACAATATCAATAGTACGGATACTGGCGCCTTGCTAGGTCGTAGCAAATAACGTAGCTGAAGGCTATGCTAACTATCGTCTCGGCAGATGAGAGCGTAATTTGTCAGTGAACCATCGCTAGCAAAGTCGGCTGTACAACTGGGTTGAGTGCTAGGAAATCTCTCTGGACCTGCCGTGTGGCGGCGCTCGGTCTGCAATCCGTGATAGTGGCGACACGCGGGTCCGACGTATACTACCGGACCGCGGCCGATTTAAAGGCTACCACCTAGCAAGTGTGGTGTCTGGCGGTGACACCACAAATCCTACCACGTATCTGGGAATAATCCCACATCGCGCAGCAGTATCCTAAGGCAGGACGGAGAAGCGTAGTGTAGGCAGTCTCTTTAGAATATCCGTTACGTTTTCTAAGTGTCATGCCAATAAAACGCAGTCTTTGCTTAGCCCTCCCCGCAACATTTTCTATATGTTCCTTCCAATTTAAGTTGTCCGTGATTGTAATTCCTTGGCATTTAGTTGAATTTGCGGCCTTTGGATTTCACTCATTTATCGTGTAACCGAAGTTTAAAGGATTCCTTTTAGAACTCATGTGGATGACGTCACACTTTTCACTATTAGGATCAATTGCCAACTTTTGCACCATACTGTTGTTTTCTAAATATTTTTGCAATTTGTTTTGATTTTCTGATGTCTTTACTAATCGATAACCGACACCATCATGTGCCAAGCCTAAGACGGCTGCTCAGTGTCCTAAATTGTTTCTATATATAAGGAACCCCAGAAATGAAATCTGTTTTACTCAATGACTTTCCGTCAATTACAACTAACTGTGACCTCTCTGACAGGAAATTACGAATCCAATAGCATAACTGAAACGATATTCCATAAGTACACAGTTTCACTACAAGCCGCTTGTGTGGTACAGTGTTAAAAGCTTTCGGGAAATCTAGAAATACGGAATCAATTTGAAATATCTTTTCTATGGCACTCAACACTTGAAGTGAGTAAAGAGCTAGTTGTGGTTCACAAGAATGATGTTTTCAAAATTCGTGTTGATTGTGTGTCAATAGACCATTCAGTAGCCGCTGCTCTCTAATTTCGACATTCCGTTTCCAAACACCGCTCTGAACCCTTACTATCCTTCCAATACCGCAGTTTTAACAGACAGTTATGCGACAACAATTCTCTAAGCATGTTCTATTGTGACTGTTTTCTCGAGATAGTTTCAGAGCGATCACGTCTCGTAATTGTCTCCATTCTGTTACATTTTGAGTACCGTTCCGTCATTGCAATGCTTGCCCTCACGCTTTTTGTTCTTTACGAGCACGTGCTGCTGCTCCATGTCCCTCTCTATCTTTCACTTAAAACAGTTATTAAATTTTCATTTGATTTTACTAAAATCCGTAATGTCGTTGACCAGATATTCCATCAATAACTGTTTCACTACGTTTCTTCTAATAAACACATGTCAGATGAGCTAAATGTGGTCATAAAAACGCAAATAAATGTCAGTAATGCAATGCTTAGGCCAAATGAAATATTAGGCCAAAAACACTAGCTTAAAACGTAAAAATAGCTGGAATATTAGCACGCAGACGATATTTCTGTGTGCAAGCAAGATCAGACAAAAATGCAGCCGCTGACAATATTGCAAAAGAATAAAAGACAAATATGATAAAATAAACATAAATTTTACGACTGAGTACAGTAGCTGCAAATACCTTAAGTAATCGTACAGCGAATACGTACACCATGGGCACACAAATTAAGAGTCAAACAAGAATATTTATTTCCACGTAAGTGCTACAGCATTCGGGAAGGCGACCTACGGAGGAGAAAACCAAGAACAACGTTCTCTCCAAACCTAAGAGCTAACGCTGAGAAGAAAAAAGTATCGAGTGTAAAGGTGAACGTTGCCTCTAAAATCGCTACTGCCAGTGCCCAGTTTAACGTTTTCTCTGTCTTTATTACTTCGCAAGGTACTTATCGCAGCATTACTGACAATATGACTCTGTACCCTGATTTGACTACAAAGAGATGCTATTTTCAAATTTCCTCTTTGAGCTAATGGAAAGTCACACGTTTGGTTTCCAGTTCGGTGAGCCAGTCACGTCGTGCCTCTCGATGATCTGGTTTCAAACGAGCTACTCTAGTGCGTTCCGTTGGGAAGCCGACGTGTTTTGTGTTACATCTGGCTACAAGCTGAATATGGTGGCTTTGAATCCCTCCAAACATGACAGTAAGCTCGCTTCGCGTGGTCCGCGACACGGCAACACTGTCAAGAACAACAACAACGACCCACTCCGTTGCCTCTTTCCCGAATAAGATGTCTAATTAGCGTGCCCGTATATGCGTGAGACTGTGTAAGTTCAAATATTTCACCTTAGTGTCAAGCAACATTATCACACTGTTCCCAGAAAAAAGTAATCCATTTTCTTCATTTTCATGTTATTGTTGTAGGAAATTTACCAGGTAGAGAACGTGGAGTTTCGTTCCAAAAAATATTGTGAAATTATGCAGTATACGTAATATACAATAATGTTACTACAGTATAAAAATATATCAAGACTTCCATTTACACACTGATCGATAAAACATTTTAATTATTCCCTTCAGACGCCTGGTGGAAAGTGAAACAAGTCATTTATTCCTTCTATCACCTGAACGCCACAGACAACTTTCAACATTAATGATAAAGAAGTAACGTAACTACCTGTAGGCCATTTTCATTCCTTATTGTTTCTGTAGAATCTAGATTTACGTGTACAACTTATCTCACTTATTATCATTTTGCTAGGAAGCGTATCGCTAGAAAACGTACCACACTCACGGCATAAAAGGTGTTTTCCCCAATTCCCGTATTTATATAAACATTAATGAAAATTTAAAAAGATATGCCGATATATACAACTGTTAGGGTTAATGTCCCATGAACGTTATGCTCGTTGGCTAAGCAAACTAAGTTACACTAAAGTCGTGTTCTAAATCAGTCACAACCTTTTCGAATAAACTATCCCAGTCGTCAAATAATCACTTAAGGAAATCACAGAGAACCGACATTCGGACGGGCGGAGGAGGATATGAGCCCTACTTCTTTCAAATTCGTCTTTAGTATTTTAATCACAAAGATATTTCCTTCAGTGTGTGCACTACATAATGCTTGAGTAAGATACGCTACTAATTACTAGATACCTTTACGAACCTTTTTCCGAACTGTTAATTCAGCTTACGAGGAATTTTTTATGTACGGTAATGCCAACTGCTGGTAATAAAATTACCGTGAGACGTGAACTAAAAATGCAGTAGTCACTTGCAATTCTCAGGTTTCTAGGGTCATGCTTTAGGAATTGTAACACATACTTTTGCACCAATGTCCTACGTAGATGGATAATTGTTTTCGGCTTCATTGAGTATCTATGAGCAGTCTGGTATCTTGTTTTGGGTTCCACAAAAGCAACGCGGTGTCTTATTCTTTCTCGAAACAGGAACGGATCAGTTTCGGATTTCACTCCATGGGCTGCTGCGGTCACCGCGTTACCGTATCCTTGTGTCCGAGAGTAAGGATCGGCGTACGGTTCTCCCTCTCATTTTACCACGAGGAAAGTCCTGGACGAAATACAGACGGTCACACGTCCCAAAAATGATGTGTAACTCTCCTTCTCTAACACTATATTTACTCTCTGTTTGCTGTCTTAGATGTCAACTTCTGCTTTAAAATTGCGGAGTCCCATAAACGAACGTTTAAGAAAGTGTGTTCAAATGTGTGTGTGTATTCCTAAGGGACCAAACTACTAAGGTCATCGGTCCCTAGACTTACACACTACTTAAACTAACTTATTCTAAGAACAACACACCCACCAATGCCCGAGGGAGGACTCGAACCTCGGACTTAAGAAAGTATTTCTGCAGATATAAGTGTAGTGTAGAAGACATGTCCTCTTAAAAAGAAGGTAGTTATTAATAACTTATATCGATGAGGGAAATCGGAGATATATTGCGAATAGGTTAAATACATTGAATGCTGAGGCTTGTTGTGTATAACAGAGAACGAATAGTTACTTCTCTGTCGTAAGCTTACCCTTGATTTATTTCCATTTCTAAGATAAACACGAAGGGCGTTCAATAAGTAATGCAACACGGTCTTTCTTCTCTGGATGCAGGTTGGTTTTACTTAGTATTCCAATACACCTTATCTCTCCCCACACTTTTGGCTCCGTTCATTGCGACAGCCTTACGCCACCTTACTGGGAGGGCTCGTATTCCCGCATGGTACCTCTCTACTGGTCGACGCTGGAACCAGCGTCTTGCTACATCCATAACCTCCCAACACCCACGTGCTGTTTCCTGCAGAGTGCATCTTTCATTGGGAAAACAGATGGAAGTCAGATCATTGCCAGGTCCCCCTACACATTCTCCAAGCGCCTATGAATATCTGCGATGCTCTGGTTTTCAACGACAGAGTTCTGCTTGGAACGCACGTCCGTAACTGGCGCCATTTAGAAGACTACTTGCAGAGCCACCATCTACTGGACTTTCATGAAACCGTAGGGGCTGAAGCGAGAATATTCCACCATGTCCCACAATGAATTCCGCATTTTTTTCAGCCAAAATTTGCGGAGAAAAAACATGTGCTGTATTACTTTTTGAACGCCCCTCGTGTTTGGATTTATCACACCAACAATTGATGTTGGAGAAGAAAAGTGACGTCCGACAGTGTTTCATCCTTTAGATTCGTACTGATATCAGAAACACTGCACAGTGTTTACTTCTAGGTTTTCGGCAGCTTACATATATCCCTTAAGGGGAGGTTTACTACCTTTTGGTTCAAAAAATCGATTTTTTAAGGTACATTTTTAGATCCATAAGTGTTTAGAATGCACTCCTGAAACGGTTTCTCCGAACACAGAACGGAAATGTTTGTTATTCGCAGTTGAACAAAAAAGTGCACCTGCCTGAAATCGTAATTTTTCACGAACCAGTTTTTTTTTTCTTTCGGAGGACAAGTTATTGTTCCGGTGCTTGGAAGGAAACACACAAAATCCAAATGAAAGTATGAACGCGTGTGCTTGGAAGTTAGCCCCCAAGCATTTGCATTCTGGTGCGAAGACTGTGGAGATTGCAACTTTCCTGTCAGTCAGCAGCTTCACTGAAGGGTATTCAGCAATTCTGAAGACCGTGACGACGATGGACGTCTCCCTGGGACTCTATTCGACGCAGTTCGCCAGGCATTCGGTCTACCACCGGATTCAAACGGTCGAAAACCGCTTGTCACCGGTCGTACGAGCGGCTCTGGAGCAGCGCAGTACGGCACAGATCGAGCAGAACGCCCTCTATGAGGAAGAGGAAGGACTAGTTTAAGGACCCGCAATAGCCGATTGAACGAACGTTGCATAATATTGCATTTATATGTAGTCAAAACTTCAAACGCGTTTTTATTGAAATGACGTTTTCTTTTTAACCCGCGGTATGGTACTTCAAATCTACTGAACTAGTTGGCGTGATTTTTTGTTTCTGACGAAGCTAACTAAATTGTCTAGGAGTTGTACCATTTTTATTCCGATCCATCAAATATAAATATTTTTACATGGCCGATGAAAACGAAAAATCTATGAAAAAACTACATTTTTTTTAAATGGCCGCCATTTTGTTTCCTATGGTCCTAATAACTTAAGCAAGGTTCAAGTCCTTAACAATCTTATCTACTTAGCTAACGTCAACTCAGTTTTGATTTCAAACGTGCCGGCTGCCGTGTGACATATCGTGCGTGGAGGTCTACAGCGAAATTTTGTTTCGTTCCGATGGCACTTTCGCCTTTTCTCTTCCAGTCGAAAAAATTCCAGTTTGTAGAGGAAATATCAATAAACATTTTGGACAAATTTGACATTGATATCTATAACATACTGTAACAACGACGCTGTACTATTGTACATATAAGTAAATTTTTTTTCCATCTGATTTTTCGATAAACTAGTGTAATTGATGTTCTGATTTCATTTATTTTTTGTTTCATGCCATTGCGTTTAGAAAACTGAAAACAAGCTCTTCAATGTGAATATGTATGTTTATGTCAAATGTCAAGCAATATTGTAATAGAATAGAAATGTAACAAATGTTGAGATTGTTGTAAGATGTTTAAAATTGTAACTGTGCGTCTGGCCCATGCGTAGGCAATGTGTTAGGATATGTAGAATGCAAAACCTCGGGTCAATACCCGGTCTGTCACGGAGTGGTAAAAGGTGGATGGCAGGCGAGCGCCGAAAAATACACACGGGCACTGCACGGCACAACGGGCTCAGCAGTAGTAGTTGGAGTCTGGCACTGGTCTGAGCAACACCTTCTGGAGCGAGGAGGCTCTCCTGGAAGACGTAGCTTCACTGTGCCCCGGGTATGCTGTTCCAACGGCCACACAGCATGGCAAAATTCCATAGGCACTAAATGGAAAAGTATTGCGACGCTAAGAAGAATTAAAGTGCCGATACGTCAAGAGCCATAGCTGTGGTTGTATGTGTGCTCTGTGCCTCGCCATCTCGCCGCTCGCCAACCGCCGCCCCGATACAAGCAGGTTGAAACTTTTAGTACTGTATTCGTATGGACCACAGAGTGAACTGTTCAATAATAACCTAAATATTACCAGAACTGTCCCCTCATTTAATTATCCTCACAACTAACCTAGACAGAGTCCTTTCCAAATATTGTGCAATCCGAGTGTTCCGAAATGAAAAATTAAATTTTGTGTTAATAATAATTACTTGCAGACCTAGTTATGATAGAATAGTGTTTAGAGAACTGTTTTGTTAATGAACCAGTAAATGAATAATGAAGGTCTAACGATGTTGAAAGATAACTTTAATATTGGTGTAGTAATGAAGTTTAATTATTTCGAGACATATATATATATAAAGGTATTTAAATGAGAAGTAAATAAGATAAAAAGAGTAGTTACTCATATACTGGAAATTTTGAACGCATGACAATTTCAGTAATCAAATATTTTTTAATTTAGTGATCATAACAGTTTCAGGCCCCCCCCCCCCCCCCCTCCCTTTTATTCATTTGAATTTTGAAGTGTTCCACATTGGTGTGACCAGCAAAAGTTAAAGTCAATATATAAGTCAAAATTTATTAGTGCTTTATCTTCATCAAAATTGACATTTTGTGTGTGGCTCGAAAGTGCTATTTCTAGGGTAATCTGTGCCCGATTTTAATCAGATCAATAGATAGTACGAAGTTTTATTATATAAATTATAGTGTAGTGTTATGTATTCATGGTTTTTCCATATCACTACAGAACGTGAAACTATCAGTTCAATAGATTTTCTCGTTCTAAAATTCTACTATATCACGTAGTGTTACTACGTGTTGTTTTGCATGAATATACACCAATTTGTACAGGGAAGAAACTCAGTTAATGCCTAATTAGGCTGGCGACCGTATTATTATCAAATTGGTAGCATTTTCAGTGTTACTTTTGGTCCATCTTGACGTGTAATTTCATTTTCATCTTACTTGACGGATAATTGTATTTACAGAGTGGGTGTTAGTCTAATTTGCCACCATTCAGGTACACGCGGTCGATATATATACGATAATCCTTTCTCATAGGGTGAAGCCCGTTCACTTACCATAGTACAGGCTTTAAGGAGTATTGTGTGCCCCACGCGCACGTTACAATAGCCGGAGGAAAAAATTCTCAAAAAACATGCTTTTTTTTGGGCCAAAGATAGTAAACCTCCCCTTAATGCGAACTTAGGCAACGCATCATCATAATGGCTGCGAACAATGTTCTGTCAGTTCCATCCATAACAGACTTTGCCTCTACACGTGGTCTGCGTGTTTAGCTATATTTATTGTTTCTTTCGGATTTCTTTCTGATTTACAGCAAGATAATCGGATCGTAAATTTAAATAGAGACATTTGAACCACCCATTTAAAGTTTGAAGCGACGTTCGGATCTGCTGTGGGTCTTATTCCTCCCGCCAACAAGTCCAATGAGCGACAGGGTTTCGGAATGTCAGCACATGTATACGCGGGCAGCTGAAACATATCACTCCAAGGTCACTCCACAAATGTCTTACAGTTGGTGCTACAACTAACGAACAAGTGAGGAACGCGAGATGCCGCATCTTCTGAACCAATAACAGCACCTAACGAAAGCCGGTTCCGGTGTCGTCGTTACCACGTTGCCTGCTTCCGTATAATCATAGTATGTTAGTGCGCGAACGCCTGCTGGTGTGTTGTGCTACAGCCTGGACTACTGTTTTTGCTTGTTAAACAATGTCACCAAAACGATGTCGTTCACCAAGCGGCAATCCGTTGCGCCGTGAAGTGCCATTAAATATTCAGGCTTTTGAATTGCTAAGGAGGACGCGTGAGTTTTACTAGCACGAAAAAGGATTTGTTTCTGTTCATGGGCATGCATCGAATCCTGCCGATAAAGCTTTGGAGCGTACCTCGAAAATTCTGCGACTCAGTGAAAGAACAGTTATAATGACAGGGGTGCTACTTCAACACTTACAAGACAGTGAAGTAAACACTGTGAAAGAAAGCCCCTGTGGGAGAAACAGTGTGTTTTAAGTACGCCGGGAAAGAAAAAATAAGCAGCCTCGTCCTGTTATAGATATTGATTATTTCCAATCCGATGCAATTCGTCGGCACATGTACGGATAAAAGGAAAGAATACCCGACATTAGCTTTGCTGCTAATCTCCTTGAAAGAAACTGAATTTTTCTCAGGGACGAAACGTCACTTAAGATGATATTAAAAACTATGGGCTTCCGGTTTAAAAAGTTAGATAGACGAGACCGATTACTTGAAAAAGCTCATCTCGTTGCAGCTCGTACCATTTTTTTTTACACAAAATTGTAGGAAAGGACATTCACTCAGTCATATGGTTAGACGAAACCTGGGTCAACGCAGTTGAGAAATGCTGGACACATGCTACTCGGAATAGCAGCGGTCATCAGCTAACAGGAAGAGGATCCCTATTAATTGTATCTCATGAAGGATCTTGAAACGGCTTTGTGTCTGAATGATTTTTATTTTTTCGGTCTAAAAAAACCGGTGACTATCATGAGGATATGGACCAACCACGGCTTATAGAGTGGTTTAAAAATTTTTTCCTCCAGTTTAGTGTTCCGACAGTGTTTGTGACAGACAATGCACAGTATCACTCCGTGATTTTAGATAAAATTCCCGTCCCTAGTGACCGTAAAGAAACTATGGTGCAGTGGTTGCAGGCGACAGACATTGCTGCGGACATGAGCAAACCATTAATAGTTTAGTTTAGTTTCAGACAAGGCATAATTTAAACATAGTTTACAAGAAAGTTTGCTGGACAACTCCTCCTATTCCATCCATGAGTTTCTCAACAAGTGCAGTAGACCATTTTAATGAAAATTTAATATTCTTAAATTTTTGACAATGCTTATTTGTAACAGCCAAGTAACTACCTACTGTGTGAATGATGGATGTATGGAAAACAAATTTAAGACTTAAGTCTGTAAACAGTGGAAGTTTAATTTTAAATCTTGTACATAATCTGACTGTTCTTAACTCAGGATCACTGAAATGGATAATTTACTTTAATTTTTGACAATACTTGGTTGAAATAGCCAAGAAACTAGCAAACGTCTGAATGATGGATTTAATTAAAGCAGATGGAAGTGTTAAACCTGTAAATATTATAAATTTAAATATAATTCATGTACGTAATTTTACTGTTTATTGACTGAGGATCATTCAAATTAATGAAACTCAAGTTTTTCTAATTACATTTTTGTAATGTGTTTATATGGCATGTTCCACACTCAGGAGGATTCCCTCTTTTATGGGTCTATGGAATGAATAATTAATCTAATGTAATCTAAACAAAGCTTCTGTTATACTAGCTCTTAAAACAAAATAAGCCTGTGACGCCTAAATACTTTGCAGATTAAATTGCAAGCAAACAGGGTCACTTGGTAATTAGGCTACCACCTTATCACTGCCATTTTAATCCCAATTGAATTGGTCAGGAGTGAAGTCAAGGCGTACATCAGAAGTAAAAATAAGGCTTTTACTATAACAGAAGTGGAAAGACTGCTACGTGAAGGCCTTGTTACTGTAGTTGCTACCTCATGGAGGAAAAAAGTAGACCATGTTGCTAAACTCATAAAAGAAGCACAGATTATAGACGGCATTATAAATGAAAATGAACAATTAATGATTTCTCTTAATGATGATGATGATGATGTCGAAGACTACGGTTGTGGCGCCGATTCCTGTGACAGTAAAGGAAAACAGGAAGGAATTTCGCCGTTGACATCGTAAACTGGTGAGAACAAATGTATACAGAATTAATTCTTTCTCTCTGGAATCGGGTACTATGCATGTTTTGCTTTATTTCTTTCTACGAGTGTGGATAGCCTGTTCTTTAGTAAGCTTCGGTTTACGTTATTATACGTCGTTTTAATGCACCTATTACGGTAACAGTTAGGAACGACTTTTCATAGATATTGTCATTAACTTCGGGTGTTTTTATTTCCCGGTTTCGTGTAATATAAAATGCTTAGTCTCCGTCGGCGTTCTCTCCATTGTTAGAAAAACGTACTTTGTTGCAGTTAACGTATATACATTAATTGTAGCTTACATTTACAAAACGTACTTCGGAGTTGTGGGCGTGTGCGGTGGCACCTATTCCAACCTCGCAACTGCAGTATAGCCAACCACACGCGACCTTTCAAGTGACATGTTTCCCCGGCCCGGGGGTAGTTACTTTTCGAGCTGATTATACTCCTTGGTAGTACCTAAATAAACGCTGAGTGGTTGGAAACGTTTTGCTGCAGTAAACTGTCGTTATCGTAACTCCACATACAGCAAAACAGCGCATTTGACAGTCTACTTATGTTAATACTGCAAAATGCAGACACCTAGCACACAACTAGCTCTATATTCACATAAAGTGTTGAGTGCTATTGACAAGGGATTTCAGATCGTTTCCGTATTTCTGGATTTCCGGAAGGCTTTCAAACACTGTACCACACAAGCGGTTCGTAGTGAAATTGCGTGCTTATGGAATATCGTCTCAGTTATGTGACTAGATTTGTGATTTCCTGTCAGAGAGGTCACAGTTCGTAGTAATTGACGGAAAGTCATCTAGCAAAACAAAAGTGATTTCTGGCGTTCCCCAAGGTAGTGTTATAGTACTGTTCCTTATCTATATAAACGATTTTGGAGACAATCTGAGCAGCCGTCTTCAGTTGTTTGCAGATGACGCTGTCGTTCAAATCATCAGAAGATCAAAACAAACTGCAAAACGATTTAGAAAAGGTATCTGAATGGTGCGAATAGTGGCAATTGACCCTAAATAACGGTAAGCGTGAGGTCATCCACGTGAGTGCTAAAAGGAATTCGTTAAAATTCGCTTACACGATAAATCAATCTAATCTAAAAGCAGCAAATTCAACTAAATACCTAGGTATTACAATTACTAACAACTTAAATTGGGAGGAATACATATAAAATGTTGTGGGGAAGGCTAAACAAAGACTGCGTTTTATTGGCAGGACACTTAGAAAATATAACAGACCTACTAAGGAGACTGCCTAACAACGCTTGTCCGTTCTCTTTTAGAATGCTGCCTCGCGGTGTGGGATTCTTTCTTACCAGGTCGGACTGACGGAGTACATCGAAAAAGTTCAAACAAAGGCAGCACGTTTTGTATTATCGCGAAATACGAGAGAGAGTGTCACAGAAATGATATAGGATTTGGGCTGGAAATCATTAAAAGAAAGGCGTTTTTCGTTGCAACGGAATCTTCTCTCGAAATTACTTTCACAGACGTTCTCCTCCGAATGCTAAAATATTTTGTTAACACCGACCTACATAGGAAGGAACGATCACCACGATAAAATAAGGGAAGTCAGAGCTCGTACAGAAAGATATAGGTGTTCGTTCTTTCCACGCGCTGTACGAGATTGGAATATTAGAGAATTTTGAAGATGAAATTTACTGGCAGATTAAAACTGTGTGGCGGACCGAGACTCGAACTCGGCACCTTTGCCTTTCGCGGGCAAGTGCTCTACCAACTGAGCTACCCAAGCACGACTCACGCCCCGTCCTCACAGCTTTACTTCTGCCAGTACCTCGTCTCCTACCTTCCAGACTTAACAGAAGCTCTCCTGCGAACCTTGCAGAACTAGCACTCCTGAAAGAAAGGATATTGCGGAGACATGGCTTAGCCACAGCCTAGGGAGAGCTTCTGTTAATTTTGGAAGGTAGGATACGAGGTACTGGCAGAAGTAAAGCTGTGAGGACAATGCGTGAGTCGTGCTTGGGTAGCTCAGTTGGTAGAGCCCTTGCCCGCGAAAGGCAAGGGTGCCGAGTTCGACTCTCGGTCCGGCACACAGTTTTAATCTGCCAGGAAGTTTCATATCAGCGCACATTCCGCTGCAGAGTGAAAATCTCATTCTGGAATTTTGAAGATGGTTCGAGGAACCGTGTGCCAGGCACTTGAATGTTATTTGCAGAGTATCCATGTAGATGTAGAACTGTAAGACATGGTGAAAGGTATTCAGCAAACAAACATAGGCTGCTGAGAAGAAAAATCTATTCATTCGTAAAGTAATATGCGTCTTGTTTTGAATGAACGCTGCTACACAGTTCAAGTATATTCCGGGCAAGCTTAAGGAGTCAAAAGCTGTCGTCATGATAAAGGCTTCGTCAGTCTTGATTGATTGATAGTCAAGCAGCGTTCAGCCACAGAAGATCTGCCAGGCATACAGTTTTCCAGATAAAGTGCTCATTACATTCATGTTTGGTTTCAATACGTCTATCGTAAATATCAGTGTACCCCTAACAGCATTTTGTAAACACTGGCTCCAAATAAAAGCAAAATCCTGTCACGTAGCACGAGGGCAACGACGCCGCGTGTGATTCCCTACATACGCGCAGCCTGACGCATCGGCAGTGCTGCAGTGCTCTGCATTCTGCGGTCGACAGCCTGCGAGTCGCCTGCTAACGGCGGGAAGGAGCCGGTTGTGGCAGCCGCCACATGACTCCACCCGGTCGTGTAGTCTCTCCACGTCTGTTCTCCGGGCTCCAGACATGCGAGTAACCGCGCAAGGCCGGTTTCCTCGCTGCATTACACATTCGAATACCTCCCTTCCTTTCTCTACGCCTCTCTTTCTTCAGTTCGAACAGCGCTATGGTGTCACAATCAACCACATCCAGCAAATGGAAAATAATTTGATATTTCCGTACAGACACAGGAAAGAAAACATTAATTTCCAGACACGTGATTATTCCTACTTACGAGTGACAGAAAAATAAACATATATTGAATAAATACTATTCCAGAAATATAGGAGACAACTACCTTCATAAATAAAACATATGTTGAACATTTTATATTTAGCATTCATAATTTCCACTTCTTTCCTAGAGAACATTTATAATTGCTGTTGACTGTTGGTAGATGATTGTCAGAGTATAGTCTTAACCCATCACCTCCCAACTTACACAGATTTTTAAATGACAGTGGTTTTCTAAGTTTATGTTATTTAGTGATGTCCAATAACATAAAGAAATCACTTACTTATTTTTAACATACTCAGATGAACAGAATTGTCTGATTCATAAATAGTTTACTTGGATGATAGGTGTATGGCGTTTATACAAAAATTTAGATATTCGTATTCCTGTTGAATAGTCATTTCCATAAGTAGGTTATCTCTGCACAGCTGGTTGGCATATAAACGTGTACTGCTAAGCAAAACGAGGATAATGGAATGTAGTCGAATTAGGTCAGACGATGCTGAGGGAATTAGATAAGGAAACCATACACTTAAAGAAGTAAAGAAGTTTTGATGTTTGGGGAGCAAAATAACTGATAATGGTACAACTAGAGAGGATATAAAATGTAGACTGGCAATGGAACGGAAAGCATTTCTGAAGAAGAGAAACTGCAAAAGTTGGGAATTTAAGGAGATGGGACCTGGATAAACTAAAAGAACCAGAGGTTGTACAGAGTTTCAGGGAGAGCATAAGGGAGCAATTGACAGGAATGGGGGAAAGAAATATAGTAGAAGAAAAATGGGTAGCTTTGAGGGATGAAGTAGTGAAGGCAGCAGAGAATCAAGTAGGCAAAAAGACGAGGGCTAGTAGTAATCCTTGGGTAACAGAAGAAATATTGAATTTAATTGATGAAAGGAGAAAATATAAAAATGAAGTAAATGAAGCAGGCAAAAAGGAATACAGACGTCTCAAAAATGAGATCGACAGGAAGTGCAAAATGGCTAAGCAGGGATGGCTAGAGGACAAATGTAAGGATATAGAGGCTTATCTCACTAGGGGTAAAATAGATACTGCGTACAGGAAAATTAGAGAGACCTTTGGAGATAAGAGAGCCACGTGTATGGACATCAAGAGCTCAGATGGAAACCCAGTTCTAAGCAAAGAAGAAGATGCAGAAAGGTGGAAGGAGTATATAGAGGGTCTATACAAGGGCGATGTACTTGAGGACAATATTATGGAAATGGAAAAGGATGCAGATGAAGATGAAATGGGAGATACGATACTGCGTGAAGAGTTTGACAGAGCACTGAAAGACCTGAATCGGAACAAGGCCCCGGGAGTAGACAACATTCCATTAGAACTACTGACGGTCTTGGGACAACCAGTCCTGACAAAACTCTTCCATCTGGTGAGCAAGATGTACGAGACAGGTGAAATACCCTCAGACTTCAAGAAAAATATAATAATTCCAATCCCAAAGAAAGCAGGTGCTGACAGATGTGAAAATTATCGATCTATCAGTTTAATAAGTCACAGCTGCAAAATACTAACGCGAATTATTTACAGACGAATGGAAAAACTAGTAGAAGCCGACCTCGGGGAAGATCAGTTTGGATTCCGTAGAAATGTTGAAACATGTGAGGCAATACTGACCCTACGACGTAACTTAGAAGCTAGATTAAGGAAAGGCAAACCTACGTTTCTAGCATTTGTAAACTTAGAGAAAGCTTTTGACAATGTTGATTGGAATACTCTCTTTCAAATTCTGAAGGAGGCGGGGGTAAAATACAGGGAGCGAAAGGCTATTTACAATTTGTACAGAAACCAGATGGCAGTAGTAAGAGTCGAGAGAAATGAAAGGGAAACAGTGGTTGCGAAGGGAGTGACGCAGGGTTGTAGTCTCTCCCTGATGTTATTCAATCTGTATATTGAGCAAGCAGTGAAGGAAACAAACGAAAAATTCGGAGTAGGTATTAAAATCCATGGAGAAGAAATAAATACTTTGAGGTTCGCCGATGACATCGTAATTCTGTCAGAGACAGCAAAGGACTTTGAAGAGCAGTTGAACGGAATGGATAGTGTCTTGAAAGGAGGATATAAGATGGACATCAACAAAACCAAAACGAGGATAATGGAATGTAGTCGAATTAAGTCGGGTGATGCTGAGGGAATTAGATTAGGAAATGAGACACTTAAAGTAGTAAGGGAGTTTTGCTATTTGCGGAGCAAAATAACTGATGATGGTCGAAGTAGAGAGGATATAAAATGTAGACTGGCAATGGCAAGGAAGGCGTTTCTGAAGAAGAGAAACTTGTTAACATCGAGTACAGATTTAAGTGTCAGGAAGTCATTTCTGAAAGTATTTGTATGGAGTGTAGCGTGTACGGAAGTGAAACATGGACGATAAATAGCTTGGACAAGAAGAGAATAGAAGCTTTAGAAATTTAGTGCTACAGAAGAATGCTGAAGATTAGATGGGTAGATCACGTAACTAATGAGGAAGCATTGAGTAGGATTGAGGAGAAGATAAGTCTGTGGCACAACTTGACCAGAAGAAGGGATCGGTTGGTAGGACATGTTCTGAGGTATCAAGGGACCAGCAATTTAGTATTGGAGGGTAGCATGGAGGGTACAAATTGAAGAGGGAGACCAAGAGATGAATACACTAAGCAGATTCAGAAGGATGTAGGTTGCAGTAGGTACTGGGAGATGAAGAAGCTTGCACAGGATAGAGTAGCATGGGGAGCTGCATCAAACCAGTCTCAGGACTGAAGACCACAACAACAACAACAGTTGTAAGATTACTGTAAAAAGTATGTCCCATTTGAACGTTTGTAAAATCATTTCATTCAGAATATAATTAACTTTTGCCAGCAACATTGCATTTTTGATTATAATCCATCCCATAAACCATCAACGTAAAATTCTGCAAAATTTTATTGTTGTCTAGAAAAAGTTTAGCTATGAATTACGTAATTCATAGTTAAACTTTTCTTGACAACAATAGCCAGTAGTTATCTAAAGATGGCCTAATAAGCCGACAACTAGTTCACACAAATAAAAAACCAGCAGAACAAAAAACCGCTTAGGTGTTATTTAAGCCTCAATATGGAATAGTTCTACCAAGATGCGACGGAAGAATCCACAAATAAGACTAAACTGAATATTCTATCGCCGGTTGATTGGAGCATGTCCGCAGACAGGTTGCATAGTTTTGTTTTCGTTGCCGAGCAGGATGCAAATATTAGATCTTAGTTTTAGAGTTTCACGAATAACTTCATTCTGCTACTTTTTTGTGGGCGTTTCCAAAGTGTGAAATTTAATTTATTTTTAACAAATTGTGTACTACTTCCATCTCTTTTTAATTAACGTATAATCTTCAAGTTCTATGATATCGACACTCAGAAAGTGAGATCATGTGTTCTTCAACATAATAAATTACATTTTATTGTTTGTCAGTACCGTGCATGACAACAGAATTATTTAAAATACACATTATTACAAAGTTACAGTTTTTTGGTATTTGTTGTGAACAGGTGCACTGGACACCAATTGCAACGGTCAAACGGACCGGGCCTTAGCAACAACTTGAACTCAGCTGCAGATTAAATAAATCAGACGCCAACTTTGCTGAATATGTGGTCAAAGAAGGACACAAATATCTAATACACACAGAAGTGCTACATATAGCCAGAAAAGGCAGAAACTCAGCCTACTAGAAGCACTTGAAATTAACAAACACTTAACCCTAATTTCCCATCTCGTTCTAAATGACCAGTTGCAAACGAGCACATCACCACTCTTAAACTTTACACAATACAGTAACCTGTGACTAACCACAAAGTGTCCCAAGAGTAAACATACCCCAATATAATGTAATACCCCTATGTGTTTGCATTCCTAACTGTAATTCGACTGTAACAATGTAATATTTGGTATTTATTAATACACCAATGTCATAAAAATTCTAATAACACAATGAATCCCCCAAAGAAAACATTGCTGTTGTACAACCTACAATTGGTGTCCAGTGCAACTGTTCACAACAAATAGCAATAAAATGTAACTTTGTAATAATGTGTATTCTAAATCAACCTAACTGTTGTCATGCATTGTACTGACAAACCTTAAAATGTGATTTATTATGTTAAAGAACAGTTTTACAGAACAAAAAGTCAAACGACCCGTTTGACAATGCCCAAGACAATACCACAACTAAAGATCGTCCGTAAGTGTGTTGTATCTTGTGCACTATGTTTGTTGCGTAGAAACTCAAGTTCCTTATAAACAATAGCCAGTAGTTATCTGAAGATGGCCTATTAATCCGAAAACTAGTGCACACAAATAAAAAATCAGCAGAACAAAAAACCGCCTAAATGTTATTCCACCCTCAATATTCAATTTAGTCTTTTAACGTAAAGGACTTTAGAAGTAAACAAAATATTATTAACAAGTGTCAACTCTGTGGGTATGTAATGCACAATAAGTACACTTGACTGCAAATCTGTCACAACAAAACTTCCCTAATAAAGAAAAGCAGTATGAAACTTTGAATTGCACCAGCCCGTCTTGTGTCATGCCTACCTATAGTACAGGGAGCTGAAAATTTAATATCTCAAAAATGTGCACTCACATCTATTAATGCTTCGTCTAGTTCTTCGAAGCTTTAACAGAAACAGCATTAAAAGGTCTTGTATCTGTAGCACAAATTGAAACAAACTTTGCTGCAGTACTACTTTTTACCGCTAGCGAAACCCCTGACGAAACTGCGCCAGTGATGGATTTCTCACAACTGTTTCTTTAAACGAGTGCTCCTCGAATGCAGACAGAGTAATGTCGAATAACTTATCTGCGATACTAAGTCACTAGGTCTTCTGTTTTCAATTGCAATGAACATAAACATATTCCAGACGTCGCTTTTTAGACTCTCTCGTTTCTTCAGTGTGTACACACTGATTTCGTTCTTACTCCTGACTGCGCTTGTTTCCGCACGCTGGATAAGCACAGACAGATACACCACGAATGACAAGCATATGCTGACACTAGTCGCGCACGGGTAAGGACGCGCTCAGAGGGAGACGTTACCTAGGATTCAGTAACGTCTTCTGTGCTCGGCTACAACAGCCTGCAATAGCCTATCCAGTTAGGTTATGTTTGCCCACTTTAACATACTGTGAGCGCTTACTTAGTCATAGAGGACTATAATCAGTGAGTTACTTGTCTCTTAGAGCAGGTGCACCCCATTTGTTTGAAACTTAACCCATTTTAATCAAAATCAACCTTAGCCGCTTAACAAAGGTTTACCATCCCTCAGTTTAGGGAATATATTCCATACTTAATCTTAAAAGGCACAAAAAAACTGTTTCTCGTTCTGAAATGACTTGGGGATAATTCTGGACCCCCAGTGAAGCTGGACTTAACACACAGTGGCAGTCAGTAAGAAGTAGTCAGTATCACTTTATTGACTACAGAAGTATGAAAAAGTATTTTGTTTTAAGGCTAATAGTAAACCTGTAGAATTGCTAGTATTTCAAGTGCTTCATCAAGGTGGTCGTATTCTGGAAAACAGAGACAGGATGACCAGCGACTGGGTAAGTGCTATGTGATGTCAGAGGACAAGCTCACAACTTGTGTGGAGGAGAATTTTGCTGGATGTAGAACGCGTATGAGTGGCGCAGAAAAGTGCGAAAACATTCTCACTGGCGATATGGCATACTTCTAACGACTACACCTGGACGAATGTCGAAAAAATTACGGGACGAACACAGGATGAAACAATTCCATTTTACACTTTGGTCAGGGGCGCCATCGAGGGCCGACTCTGGCCTGGGATGCCGTAGAGAGGGGGAGTCGGCCGCAGCAGACATCTTGAGAGGATTCCGGTGCAGGCGGACATCCGAGCTGTAGAAAACTTAAAATCAAATAATGCAGAAGGCGCAGACAACAAATCATCATAATTTCCAACATCACTGTGTGAAGTGGCTACAAAACGATCACTCACGTTGGTGGGTAGAATGTATGAGAGTGGAGAGATACTATTAGACTTTCAGTGAAACATCATTCATACATTCCCGGAGATTGCTAGAGCCGACAAGCAGGAGAATTTTCTTACAGTAAGCTTAACAGCTCATGCATCCAATTTGCTGACAACAATAATACTGAGACAAATGCGAAAGAAAATTGAGGATGTGTTAGATCACGAATAGCTTGGCCTTATGGAAGGTAAAGCAGCTACAAAGGCAGTTCTGACATTGCGACTGGAAATGAAAGCCAAACTAAGGAAACACGAGCACGTTCATAGGGTTTGCGACGTGGAGAAAGCTTTCGACCAAGTGAAACGGTGCAAATTGTTTGAAATTCTCAGACTAGAAAGGTCAAGCTATAAGGAAGACACGAAATGTTCAATATGTACAAGAGCCAAGCGGGAACAATAAGGGTGGAAGATCAAGAACGAAATGCTCGGATTAAAAAGGGTGTAAGACAGAGATGTAGTCTTCCGCTCTACTGTTCAACCTACACAGCGAAGAAACAATGAAGGATATAAAGGATTGCTTGAAGAGTGTAATTAAAATTCAAGGTCGAAGGATATCAATGATAAGATTCGCTGATGACAATGCTACTCTCAGTGAAAGCGATGAAGACTTGCAGGACGGGTTGAATGGAATGAGCAGTCTAATGAGTACGGACTGAGAGTCAGTCGAAGACCGATTAAAGTAATGAGAAGTGTCACGAACAACAATAGAGTGAAACTTAACATTGGGATTGGTGAACAGAAAGCAGATGATATTAATGAATTGTGCTACCTATACATCAAAATAACCGTGGGGAACGGAGCAAGGATTCCGTAAAAAGTAGACCAGCACTGGCAATGTTTCTGACCACACTCTGTATATTAAATATTGTAGCAGCTGTTAGGATACAGAATTATTTCTTATCTAGCGTACGAGAAATACCTTTCTCAAAGTAACGGAGTGCTTCAACAATTCCCCAACAAAAGCTTGAAGTTATCAGCTATGAAATAGCAACTGTTCATTAATTTTCGTTTCAGAGGAATATATTTTGTATTATAGTTTATCGGTGGAGTTATGTAAATAGTATAAAACGGGAAACTACAAAATGATGGCGTAAGCTAGCATGGCTTCTTGTTAGTCGATGTCTATTAATAGCATCATTCCGCTGCTAACTGCAAAATATATTCCTTTGTAATGGAAGTTAATGAATAGTCATCATTTTGCTACAGATAATATCATCCATTTTTACTGGAATTAATGAAGCACTCTAACACTTTTAGAGTTACTGCACAGTACACTAGTAAACAATAACTGTATTATAACTGGTATAGAACGTCAGGTAATGCTCGCGTTTATATTACAACGATTATAACATTATATGTTTATCTATAGCCGTGCAATTTCTCCTTCTTTTGTCCTTCTCGAGTGTTCATTTTCTTCCTGTCCATGTTAACAGCGTAGTTAACTTGGAAGATGGACACGAAGGTACCAGCGACGATGATTCTTCATCTCGTCTGTTTCTCCATTCGCGTTCCTTCAGTAGCTCACTGTGAAACGGACAGTAGAGCAGTTAATTGAGAACGATTCAAGAAGGCTCACAATATGCGCCAAAACCCAGTTCGAGCAGCACTTTGATTCAGAAAAATCCCGTATGCCACAGCGCCAAATGAATTTCCCCACACTGAAATTTCACGTGTATTGCAACCAGTGCGTCACTGTAATGTGTCTTTCATAAGGCGATATGTGTAATTTTATTCCGGTCATAGCACAAATTGCAGTCCTAAGTATGTTAGCATCTCAAAAATACTCCCATCCAAATGGATGTCATTCGAATATTACGCCCAACTCGCGCGCAGAACAACGATAACTGACGAACACTTGAAAGCAGGCTAAGTTTGTTTGAACTGCAGGATATAGCTTAGCCAGTTGTCGCTGCACCACTAACAACTGTAAAGAACACGCTTAGGAAATGTAAAAAAAAATATTAACTAATATGATGTATGAAACCATAGGTTCCTAAAAGACTACAGACATAAGAACAAAAATTTGTTTCTATGAACTCCGCTTCAAAGAATGTACGAGTGTTTCGCGTTAGTATCATCACTTCTTCAGTTTCGACTCAAAAGGAAAAAGTACAAGAAGGGAAGAAGATTAGGACCTAACGTGCCGTCAACGCACAGGCTAAGACGAGGGAAGTGGTGATAGATTGAAGAAAGGATTCAGGCGTGTTCGTCTCAAGGGAGCCATCCCGTGTTTGCCGTAAGGGGGTTAGGAAACCAAGATGAAACAAAATATGTGTGGTAGGATGGTAAACCGCAGCTTATAACACTACTGCGGATTAACAATAACCAAAATTGGTTTAAACCTCCACAGTATAGTGTTATCCTCTGGGAGGATTTTTCAGTTTGACCGTGTGTTACCTGACAGAAAGAGGGCATCTAACATTAAATTCGTAAGGGTGGCAGTTGGTAGACAATAGAAAGACTAAAATTTGTTAAAAAATTACAATAACAGATACAATATAAATGAAATAATAAAACGGTCGCCAGCCTGATTAGGTATAATAATGTGAAAACATTATTTTCAATGGATTCGCATATGCTCTTGCAAAAGTAACATTCATAGATTCTTTCTCAGAATAAGGGCAATGAACACATAAAATAACCAGACGAAACTAACCAGTGGGTAGCAGTAGCACTCAATTGCAAAGGCTAGCATCCACAGAAACAAAATAGAGACTTTATCCCTGCTGACTACAATCACCACTTAAGTCTTTGAATAATTCAGCACAAAAAATGTTCTCAAAGACTAAAATGATACTAACTAGTATCTGACCAGAGTTAATTTAGGTTAACACACTTACAGATATCACAAATGCAATAAAATTCACAATACTCACATTTCATAAGCATTTCACTTTGTCAGTGTTTCAGGTTCTTTCACAAAAACCTACTCTCAGTTTGACTTATTCTGTTATTAAATAATGTAGTGAAACGCTACAATCTGACTACTCCTATATCCACAAATAACCACACTCACATTATAATAAATACTGAACTACACCCCCACTTAAGATCATTTAGTCCTCAATGCTTGAAAACAATATACACTAGCAATATTTTTATCTGGTTTGGTAAGTTAGTTCAAATTATAAACAAATATTCATCACATGTGAAGCAAGCTATTTTAGCCAATCACATTTAGAGTCATTAGTATTAATCATTTCGCATTTTCCTATTGAAATATTTCATAGTAAATTAAAAACTTCTCATCTGACAAATATTATGTACCCATTATATTACTCGGGAAGCGAGTAGTTTCCACTGACAATCTACATATTGAAGAATGACACTTATAAATTAGAAGCTATTCAAAGTAAATTGGATTTTTTCAGAAATTCAACGTAAAATAAAAATGATTAATTTCAGTGTTTCACAAAGAGGACTTCTTAAGTAGTAGAACGCAGTACGTTGTGGTGAGTGTTCATCGCAGGTGAGAGTATAATCTGGAGTGCCACAGGGAAGTGTGGTGGATAGCAATGTGCGGCTGTTTGCTGATGATGCTGTGGTGTAGGGGAAGGTGTCGTCGTCGAGTGACTGTCGGAGGATACAAGATGACTTGGACAAATGGTTGAAATGGCTATGAGCACTATGGGACTGAACATCTGAGGTCATCAGTCCCCTAGGACTTATAACTACTTAAACATAACTAACCTAAGGACACCACACACATCCATGCCCGAGGCAGGATTCGAACCTGCGACCGCAGCGGACTCACGGTTTCACACTGTAGCGCCTAGAACCGCAAGGCCACTCCGACCGGCTGACTTGGACAGGATTTATGATTGGTGTAAATAAGGCAGCTAACTCTAAATATAGATAAATGTAAATTAATGCAGATGAATAGGAAAAAGAATCCCGTAATGTTTGAATACTCTATTAGTAGTGTAGCGCTTGACACAGTCATGTCGATTAAATATTTGGGCGTAACAATGCAAAGCGATATGAAGTGGGACCAGCATGTAACGGCAGTTGTGAGGAATGCGGATAGTCGTCTTCGGTTCATTGGTAGAATTTTGTGAAAATGTGGTTCAAATGGCTCTGAGCAATATGGGACTTAACTTCTGAAGTCATCCGTCCCCTAGAACTTAGAACTACTTAAAACTGACCAACCTTCGGACATCACGCACACCCATGCCCGAGGCAGGATTCGAACCTGCGACCATAGCGGTCGCGCGGCTCCAGACTAGAGCGCCACACCGGCCAGCCCCACAAACAGGATCCTCGGACTTAAATACTCTGAAGAAAGGACCCCGCTTGGTTGACTGAACGGGAATATTTAATGGTTCAGATACCAGTTTTTGAATCATTTGGATTATTATTTCAAAATTAAACACACACAAACACAGTGTTTCATACTTAAATACAGTTCCTGAAGTTCTTGGAGCAGTGGCGCAATACTGGTGACGAGCATGTGACGGCTACTTGGTCTCTCATCTGGCGGATTATTGCTCTATTTTATTTCTTCTTGGCGACTTAAATATTAATTTTAGAGCCACTCCAAATGCGAGAGCATTTTTTATAGCAGTAACCACATCCGAGGCCGTTCCATCATAGATGAGGATACCAAACACCTCACTCGGCACCTGCGGTGTTGACTCCACAATTGCTGGCCACTGACTGCCTATCGTGCTCTCTCGCTTCCCGCTCAGCCTGACCGCCACTTCCACCTTTACTTTGCGTGCCAAACCACTTCCGTTGCGGAAGGGAGTCACTATGTCTTTTATATTATACAATACAAAATCCTTAAGCATGAACCAGTTTTTACATTGCAGTTTCTCATACATAAACAAACATATCTAATAAAATTCCATAGTGTGGTTAAATACCACACTATTACCTTACAGAGTTTATACATCATAAAGTACCACCTCCTTCCAATGATCCAAAGAACTTAACTAGTAACGAGTAAACACTTCTTGAAAAAAGTTGCACTGTACAGATTGCTCATAATCGATTGTGGTGTTACAGACTCTCCTCTGAATGCGAGTCCATTGCGCTAACCACTGAGCCACGCTGTTATGTGAAGTACTCAAAAAAACATTCTATTCAAATCACATTAACAGAATTCAGTAGTGAGATACGAGTAAAACAGACTGCCGTCAATGTTCCAGAGCCCAGAATCTCGACAGCGTTCAATTACGTAACGGCAGCTGTCTGTCGTACTGAAATACAAATCCGCTCCGCTACTAGAAACTGCTAAATATTCATCGCTGACGGCTGCGTGCGAGAGTACAATGCCGTGTACGTTGTCTTCTCTATGCACTGCTTGTGCTTTATTGATGAGAGCGACACCTAGTCAGAGTGAACTGACATCATCAACACTTAATGCTAGCGCATTCGTTCAGAGTGATACTAGGAGCACATCAAGTGAAAATTGCATTGCCAACAAATGTCCTCTTTTGTTGCCTTAAAGCGACAATTGACATGTTGCCTTTAATTCAGTCCACTTCATTATACGAACGGCAGAAGCATTTGCTTGGATATTTTCAATGATTTTGCTGCTCAGAATAGATAAGGAAACAATTGTCGGAAATGGATATCTAACTTACCATTACCACACTAAAATTTTCGCCTGATGGAAACTGCTCACGTTCATAGGATCTGTTCGAAGTGACGATTGAAAATCTCATTGTTTTCATTGCCTGAATTAATTTTACCATTTCGTCGCAAGTATCCCTGTGAATTGTTGCACAATGAGGCAATTGCTAGATCCAAACGATTCCTTTCCCGCTTGAATGATTCACTGGAGATATTTCGATAACGTTGTGTAAACTGCAGAATATTTCCAGGAGAGGCGGCTGCTTGTCAGCTCCAGATGCTACTGATAGATATTTTTTTCTTTATCCCTACCTCATCACGCTAGCTCGATATCGGCAGGGAGGAGCTGCCATTGGTACGACAACCCTCTCTTATTACTACAGATTTTACAAAATATGTCTTTTCAAACACTGTCTAAGGATGCCAGATTTTGAAAGGTTTTTAAAATTTAGTGAAGGGATGATTACACATACAGTGCATCATTCTTCACTTCATGTTTAAGAAGGAAATAAAATACCTGACAGCAAGATCAAGTAGACATTTAAGAACAATGGAAAGAGCTGCGACGTTCCATAAAAAACACTATACTTTCACGAAAAAGCTGAAGGGCTAGCGCTGGGTAAAACAGATAAGTAGTAATTAAACGTTGGGTGTTCTATAGGGCAGATGAATGCGGGTTAATGTCTATAAGCTATTGGGTGGTTGTGGAAAGAGGGTAGGTGGTAAGATGGCTGTTGGGAATACGAAAAGAAAGTTTGGTGGGTGAGCAGGGCTGTCGTATCTGGAGAGGGAGGTGTGAGGTGAAATGGAGAGCAAGAAGGAAGAGGGAAAAAGCTATGCTGGTAGGATGGATAAATATGGAAGAGTAGTTCATTGTCTGTTAGAGCGACTCTGTTGAACTTGCGGTGGGATTGGATATGAACTGTATGTAGAAGTAGGGACCGTGGAATGTGCTTGTAAAGTAAATATTGAGGTTATTGGAATATACTTTGTGGATAGTGTTGGAGACGATGCTACGGTAAGAAGAGTGAGGGTATGGAGAGTTTCGAATTTGATGAGATTGTAGAGGATCTTCATGAGGGAAGGTAAACAGATGCAGAAAGTGAGGCAGGGCGTATGGCGTTCGAGGATTTGTAGGGACGAATAGAACTTTGGTAGGACAGATAAAAAAGTTGTGGATGATAGTGGAGGAATGCAGTCCCTAAGTTCGCACAGTTAGTAGTTTTAGTCTAATGTGGGCTTTTTGTTGGTTGGTAACGAGGTAATATTTCGGTGTTGGGTGTCGATCGAGTATTAGTCGAAAATAGTTTACTGTTTTGTTTGTCTGGCATGGACAGTTGTAAATGCTTAGCTACAAGTTATAGAGAAATTAGCTGCTGTTGCGATCCACAGTTTATACGCTGGCTCACTAGAAAAACGCAGGTCTCAACAGCCGGGGCAGTGTCATCGTAGACGAATCATAGATTGCATAGACATCCAGAGACCTCTGCCAGAGAAACGGGTTTGTGTAGCGGAGGAAAACATGGACAGAAGACGTGGACTCAAGCCTCGGATTCCCGCAAACGAGCTCTAGCGAGGTGTTGGGTCCTTGTTTAGCCGTCCTCATTTCGTTTCCCCATCTGTGTTGAGTCGTTGCAGTTGTCTCTCTGCAGCCGACAGTGCCTTAGTGTCGCATGTGCTTTACCGAGTGCCGAGTGCAAAAGCCTTCTCTCTGTTAAGTCGTTGCTTAGACGTATATCGACATCCTTTGTAATTATAGAGTCCCAGTACGTAGAGGCGGTCGAGAGCATCTTTGTATCTTCGTACTTCAAGACAGTGTTCAGGAACAAAAGATTTTACGGGTTGACCAAATATGATGAGGCACGTTTGTACGTCGCATCTGTCTTTAATAGTGCGACATATACAGGGTGTTTCAAAAATGACCGGTATATCTGAAACGGCAATACAAACTAAACGAGCAGCGATAGAAATACACCGTTTGTTGCAATATGCTTGGGACAACAGTACATTTTCAGGCAGACAAACTTTCGAAATTACAGTAGCTACAATTGTCAACAACAGATGGCGCTGCGGTCTGGGAAACTCTATAGTACGATATTTTCCACATATCCACCATGCGTAGCAATAATATGGCGTAGTCTCTGAATGAAATTACCCGAAACCTTTGACAACGTGTCTGGCGGAATGGCTTCACATGCAGATGAGGTGTACTGCTTCAGCTGTTCAATTGTTTCTGGGTTCTGGCGGTACACCTGGTCTTTCAAGTGTCCCCACAGAAAGAAGTTACAGGGGTTCATGTCTGGCGAATAGGGAGGCCAATCCACGCCGCCTCCTGTATGTTTCGGATAGCCCAAAGCAATCACACGATCATCGAAATATTCATTCAGGAAATTAAAGACGTCGGCCGTGCGATGTGGCCGGGCACCATCTTGCATAAACCACGAGGTGTTCGCAGTGTCGTCTAAGGCAGTTTGTACCGCCACAAATTCACGAAGAATGTCCAGGTAGCGTGGCGCAGTAATCGTTTCGGATCTGAAATATGGGCCAATGATTCCTTTGGAAGAAATGGCGGCCCAGACCAGTACTTTTTGAGGATGCAGGGACGATGGGACTGCAACATGGGACTTTTCGGTTGCCCATATGCGCCAGTTCTGTTTATTGACGAAGCCGTCCAGGTAAAAATAAGCTTCGTCAGTAAACCAAATGTTGCCCACATGCATATCGCCGTCATCAATCCTGTGCACTATATCGTTAGCGAATGTCTGTCGTGCAGCAATGGTAGCGGCGCTGAGGGGTTGCCGCGTTTGAATTTTGTATGGATAGAGTTGTAAACTCTGGCGCATGAGACGATACGTGGACGTTGGCGTCATTTGGACCGCAGCTGCAACACGGCGAAAGGAAACCTGAGGGCGCTGTTGGATCACCTGCTGCACTAGCTGCGCTGTGGTTGCCGTACGCGGTCACCCTACCTTTCCAGCAGGTTCATCCGTCACGTTTCCAGTCAGTTGAAATTTTTCAAACAGATCCTTTATTGTATCGCTTTTCGGTCCTTTGGTTACATTAAACCTCCGTTGAAAACTTCGTCTTGTTGCATCAACGCTGTGTTCTAGGCGGTGGAATTCCAACTCCAGAAAAATCATCTGTTCTAAGGAATAAACCATGTTGTCCACAGCACACTTGCACGTTGTGAACAGCACACGCTTACAGCAGAAAAAAGACGTAGAGAATGGCGCACCCACAGACTGCGTTGTCTTCTATATCTTTCACATCACTTGCAGCGCCATCTGTTGTTGAAAATTGTAACTACTGTAATTTCGAAAGTTTGTCCACCTGAAAATGTACTGTTGTCCTAAGCATATTGCAACAAACGGTGTATTTCTATCGCTGCACGTTTAGTTTTTATTGCCGTTTCAAATATACCGGTCATTTTTTAAACACCCTGTATGACAAATGTAATATTTTCCACAAAGGCTCGGGAATTCTTACACTGACGCTCTCCTTAGACCCAGACTGTCTTTCACGAACCCTAGCATCGTCATTCACAGGGCAAATCTTGAACTGGCGAAAGTGGTGAAGTTTTGAAACGGAAAGCAACAAACAGTACGCTGAAACACTCTGCATTTAGAAATGATGTTGTTGTTGCTGTTGTGGTCTTCAGTCTGAACACTGGTTTTATGCCGCTCTTCCCACCCCTCAACTCTTTCTAAATTCTCCTCATTTGTTAATAATCGCACTTCTGTATTTATAGGTAAAATTTTACGATTATTTACGTCTAGTAGTCCAAATCCGTCATTTTCTAGATCTTGCTCTGGGGTTCTCACGACGACCAACCATCCACTATGAGTAACAGCACTCCCTGATAGCTGAGGGATAAATGACGTGCTACCAGAAGTATATTAAAGTAGTCTGTGATACTAAGTTTAATACAAGCGACGGAGTGCTAGGAATAGCGAAAATAGCTGTGACAACCCAGCAGCTGCCAATAAGATTCACTGTTGTTCACATGAACTGAATTCTCTGGTGATCAAAACGTGAACGTCAGAGATTTGTCTGCTACAGGTAACCGTTAGTATCACAGCAACAGACGGAAATAAGGCTGTGGGACCTGCAGCTGTTTCCAAACTATTGCAGTATGAATAGCGAGCAGACACCGTGCACCTACTTAAGTAAATTATCACATTAAGCTCCATATTTTACGTAGCATATTTAAAATGACAAGAAACGCATTTAGATCGATTGTAAGAGTGTCACATCTCCCATATTGATACTGTTTCAAAACGTTCAAGTGAAATTTCATTGCTCAGAGTAGATATTGAGATTCTTGAGTGAGAGTGCGTCGAAAGGAAAAGCATTATCAATAAATTGGATGGCAATGCATGCGGGAGCATAGCGTAGGTAGACATATTTGGGTGGTGAATTTAGAAGATTAAACTAAGGAGCTTTATTGTACTTTTAGATGTCCCGAATCTGTTTTGAGGATCTAGAATCTGAACTGTTCGTTGAATAGACAGTTTATACCGAGAATGATTACTGAGTCGTGCATGGCTCGTCGTCTCACCATTTGGTGTTTTACACCCTGTTTTAACGTATTTCCATCTCACCACGTTGATTTAAGTTACTGGCGTTACTGAGTTTCTGGTTTGCCTGACCGTCATCGGCGCTAGTAGCGCGTATCGATACATCCCCTCTGATAGGATGCTGTGACTTTCCGACTCACCTGCCGTGGGGTGAGTCGGAACGTGCGAGGAGGAGAGTTCACGGCGGCAGTTTGGGTCGTCAGTTGGGCCCTGCCAGGGAGTTGCAACGCTTCTGGAGCGCATCCCGGGCCAGCCAGTTGCCGGCTTGCAGCAGCAGTGAGCCCTGCGTGGACGTCGCCCGCCCGGCCGTTGCCGCCATGCATCACTTACGCCGGGCCTGACCTTTGCTGGATTGTTGGTCGGTCGGTTGGTCCGAGGATATCTTCGTGCGGAGTCGACTGGGCCACTGGCTGCCTCTGATCGGTGTCGGAGTCTGTCTGGGGCTCTCCGATCGGTACGGGCATCGTCACTCGCCGACCCAGGATGTGAAGGTTAAGTGGTTTTGAGCGTTACGCTGTCGGTTCGGGCGTTGCTGTTGTAGAGGTTTTTTGTGAGCAACGAGTGAAGTGTCCGAGATAGCCGCCGTCAGGTAGTTAAGTGCACCAGCGGAATTTTCTGCCTTGTGGCCGTTAGTGTTCTGGTTACCTGCCCTGGCTGCTAACGTAATTTTTAGGCAGTGTCTTTCCCTCACCGGTTGTTGCTGCCCAACATGGTGTGTGGTTTTGTCAGCTCAGTTCACATACGCGTTTGTTTGGGGATAGTGATACTTGTAACTTTTTTGGGGCCTTGAATTCTCTTGTAGTCCGTTGTGGCAAGAAAGCGGTTGGTCGGTCTGTCCGTGACTGTCCCTTGGTTGGATTCGTACGAATCGAGTGTAGTTGGACTCACCGCCTGTCTCGCCTAAGTGAAGGATGGCACACCGATCCCCTGGAGGTTCCTGAGTGCTGTCCCCTTAATTATTCTTTGGCAGTGTTAAAGTTGTTGTAATTTATTTTAAAAGGGTTTTTGGAGCTTTACTGTATTTTATATTTTCAATTGGGCAAAGTTAATTGAGGGCCTTCAGGCCTGGAAATATGTTGTCAGAATTTCCTTCAAGTCCACATATTATTGCCTTCTGCTCTTGAAAGGTTACTGTAATTTCCTCTGAAAGATTTTACAAGTTAGTGTGGGCCTTCCGCCGCTTGTGTTGCAAAGGAAATTTGTAAACTTAATGTATTGTTTTAGTGATTGTTGCAATATATATATTTCCTTAATTTTCAGAATTTAGCCTTGCGGCCTTCAGCCATCTTATTGCATTTGTTTATCTCTTTCTGAGCACCTTTCAGGCCATCAGCCCTGTTATCATCTTAAAACATTGTGGCCTTCTGCCTTTATAATCATGTTAGTGTATTTGAAGTTCTGAAGATTTAATCCGGCGACCTTCAGCCGCTCTCGATGCTGATCTCATATATGTATCCGATTTATCGTATTCATAAATGTAACTGAGTGTCATGTCTTTTCAAAAATGAATGTATTCTACAGCATCTATTTGGAGGACTTCAGCAGTGAATCAAATTTATCTCTTTCAAAAGTGTATCTGTGAACTAAATGATAATAATTTACAATTGTGAAATGAATCCGACCGCAACACCCTTAGCCCTTTCCACAATCCTAATTACCTGTTAGCTTGCGTGATTTAGCGGGCATTTCAATTACTTTCCAGAAAAGTTTGTCATTGCTAAAAGATGATAAATGAGCAGAATACTAAACAAATTTTGAATAGCAAAACTGTGATGGTTTCGGAAACCAGGCATCATTTTTACAGAAATTTAATGAAGAATCACATTAACTTTAGAGCGATAAACTAGTTTCATCTTCCTATTAGTAATAACCTTATGCCTGGCGATTGATAAACTCAAGTGATGTTACCTGAACGAAAGTAAAGTATGACCAACTGCCACATGTGATTATGTTCAACAATGAACTTCTAGATATGAATTTCGAAATAAAATGGAAACCAACAATTTAAACAAAATTTGTTTCTTGAGTTTGTTTTCGTGATTTACCACTTTTACTAAGAATTATAGCAAAGAAAGTGACATGTGTATGGACATCAGACCACTTAGTGCTAAATAGTGCTGCATGTGAATTATTAGTACATCTCAGTACTATTTAGTCACAACTACGTGAGTCACAAATACACTATCAAAAAGTTAAATAACCGAGATTTAATAGATTTAAATAAATTTAGGGATCTTATATGTGTTGCATTCAATATCTCATTTACCACCCAGAAAGCCAAATGTTTCAATTAAGAAAAATTTACTGACACAAAAATATCGTAACACAAAAAATAATTAATGTACAGCAACTAAATTTTCGGAAAAATATGTCTAGGTAAATTATTTAAGTGATCAATATTGCAAGATCGCAGATTAAGGTAAGTGAGAGGTAAGCCATTGCTACTCCGAAATACTGGAACGTTAATAATCGGATCAACCAACAGAATGATGACTGCAGCCATCCAGGTGTGTATGCAATGTGTTGTACGTGTGACGTGTCTTTTCTTGGAATGGAATTGCATGATTGTTGCACTTGGTCGGTCAGTAAACGAACGGATAATGCTGTTTGTTAATGATGCTGGCGTCCGATGATGTCCCATAAGTGCTCGATTGGAGACAGATCTAGTGATCACCAGGCCAAGGCAACATATAGACACTCTGTAAAGTACGTTGGGTTACAACAGCTGTATAGAACAGCGTTGGAAAACACACCCTGGAATGCTGCAGCACAACAGGTCGAATCACCAGATTGACATAAAGTTTTGCAGTCAGGGCGCGTGGAATAACCACGAGAGTGTTCTTGCTGTCATACGAAATCACATCGGAGATCACCATTCTAGGAGTAGACTCAGTGTCTCTAGGATGCAGACAGGTTGGTTGCAGATCCTCAACTGGCCTCCTTCTAACCAAGACACTGCCAACACTGCCACCGGGGCAGAACCAGCTATCATCAGAAAACACAACAGACCTACACCCTCCTCTCCAATGAGCTGTCGCTAGACACCACTGACGTTGTGGTGTTGATTGGGGTGAAATGAATGCATTGAACAGGGCATCTGGCTAGTAGCTGACCTTGGAGTAACCGATTTGCAACAGTTCTGAGCCGTGCTGCAGCTCGCTTTGGTGTTGTTGCGAGGTTGGCATCGTTTAGTTGATATTGTTACGGCTGTCGTCTTCTTGTTGAGTTCATTGACACCACTCCATTTGCAAGCGTTGTCTATCCGCAGCGGTTATTGATATCTAGTAACGTTGGTACGGTCTTTGTGGCGACGTTGTGGTGTTTCCATGTGTTGTGAGTGGGCAGTTCGGTTGGGAACGGACGAGCAGCCAGGTCCGCGGAGCGCGAGAACGCGCTAGAAGCATTGGCGACACGCGTGCATTGCCGGATGGATGTTCTGTAGTCGCAAGGGGTACAACGTTGTTGTCAACCGGACCCAGGAAGTTTAAGTTGGGTGGGCCTTAATTCAAGTTGTGAAACTCTACCATTGTGAGATCTCGCCTTTTGCTTGCGTGTTGCTGCTCGCAGTGTCTCCGAGATGAAAATGGTTCAAATGGCTTTGAGGACTATGTGACTTAACGTCTGAGGTAATCAGTCCCCTAGAACTACTTCAACCTAAGTAATCTAAGGACATCACACACACCCATGTCCGAGGCAGTATTCGAACCTGCGACCGTAGCGGTCGCGCGGTTCCGGACTGAAGCTCTCGGTTACAACGGCACTCGCCGAGATGAAGAGCAGCGAGTGGAGGGTTTGGGGAAGGCGAACCTAATTAGCCTTCCTCCGCATCTTATTATTAATTGTGGCATTCTATATGTTATTATTTCTGAAGTTACACCAGTGGTATTTTCCTGGCTAGTGGCCACTAACGCCCCAGTTACCTGCCCTGGAGCTTAGTGTATGTTAAGGCAGTGTACTTTTCCTCGCCTTGCCAGTGCTGTCCGGTAAGGCATATAGTTCGACACCTTCTTTGATATGTGGGCTGGGTAGTGTCCCCCCCCCCCCCCCCCCAACTCTCGTAGTAGTGGTTCCATTCTGCTTCTGGATGCTCTAAACACCGGTGTCTGGAGACGTAGTGCTTACTGCCGGTTCCGGCTTGTTGTGTTATTCCATCGTTGCCCTGATCATCGCACGTTAGGTAGATTCGGCAAATGATTAAACTGCCATGCTTCAGATTTAAAAAAACGCCTACCAACTTTAGTTTGTATCGAAAAAGTCCTTCATGGTCTTGCGACTTTTTTCCGTCAGTGTATTCAGTAAACTTGTTCACTAACATTCTATACTGATTCCCATTATCATAGTGGAAATTACAGTGAGAAAATAAAATTCAGTGGCTGTGCACAAGACTGGTTATTCCATTGTCGTCCATCTGATTCACTTTGCAGGAAATTGTATTGTACTCCATGTGGTGGTATAAGGACACTGGAGCTAATGTTAATGTTATTGATGCGGTAAGAAATACATATACAAAAATTTCGAAGCATAATCTTTGATCGGTAAGTTGCGAAACAAATATGACAGAGAGAATTTCTTCTTTTATTGCCGACGTTTATCGCCAGTACGACTAATAGTTACCTTACATCGGGGGCAGCAAAGAATTCGGTTCGTCGCGAGCCATGCTTTGGCTATTGTTCCACAACGCTTACCCGCGTGCACCCCCTTCCCTCTGCCACAGAACTGCAGAGCTGTCGCACTGCACATACCCATTTCACATTTCATGTTTCTCAACAACATAGACAACAAACGAAACAAATTCTCAATGTCATTTAATTATTTTTGGTGCAATGTAGTTCACGTGAGCTCCCGAGGCCCACCGCACGGCGACTGTGGAGACGAGGCGCTCGCCGGAGCTTAAGTCAAGTCTAGGTGGTGACTTAGTTCTTATGTACCACATTTTTTATATGTGACTATGCCTATTCAGGCTGTTATAATTTTATTTCTAGACGATGCCCTCGTAGACATATTATAGAATGAGTTTTATCTTCTGAAGAAGGCTCAATTACTTGGGCTGAAACCTACGTAAAAGTTGGTTTCATTACTGCAATCAACGTTGCTAGTTTCTTATACACTAGATTATCACGATTGCTGACTAGGCTGCAATGTTGAAGGTACTAATATTTTTGATATGTTGACTACATACAATTTCAGTCATATTATAATTAATTTGGAGGTTTAATTTCAACCTCCCTCTTCAATGCTTCAACTACACTACTGGCCATTAAAATTGCTACACCACGAAGATGACGTGCTACAGAAGCGAAATTTAACCGACAGGAAGAAGATGCCGTGATATGCAAATGATCAGCTTTTCAAAGAATTCATAGAAGGTTGGCGCCGGTGGCGACACCTGCAACCGATTTCTCATACAGAAACAGCAGTTGACCGGCGTTGCCTGATGAAACGTCGATGTGATGCCTCGTGTAAGGAGGAGAAATGCGTACCATCACGTTTCCGACTTTCATAAAGGTCGTATTGTAGCCTATCGCTACTGAGGTTTGTCGTATCGCGACACAGCTGCTCGCTTTGGTAGAGAAACTGTTACCAGGATATGGACGCAATGCTGGATCCCAACGGCCCCGTGTCACTAGCAGTCGAGATGACAGGCATCTTATCAGCATGACTGTAACGGATCGTGCAGCCACGTCTCGATCCCTGAGTCAACAGATGGGGACGTTTGCAAGACAACAACCATCTGCGCGAACAGTTCGACGACGTTCGCGGCATCATGGACTATCAGCTCGGAGACCATGGCAGCGGTTACCCTTGACGCTGCATTATAGACAGGAGCGCCTGCAATGCTGTACTCAACGACGAAGCCGGCCGCGGTGGTCTCGCGGTTCTAGGCGCGCAGTCCGGAACCGTGCGATTGCTACGGTCGCAGGTTCGAATCCTGCCTCGGGCATGGATGTGTGTGATGTCCTTAGGTTAGTTAGGTTTAAGTAGTTCTAAGTTCTAGGGGACTGATAACCACAGCAGTTGAGTCCCATAGTACTCAGAGCCATTTTTTTCAACGACGAACCTGAGTGCACGAATGACAAAACGTCATTTTTTGGGATGAATCCAGGTTCTGTTTACAGCATCATGATGGTCGCATCCGTTTTTGGCGACATCGCGGTGAACGCACATTGGAAGCGTGTATTCGTCATCGCCATACTGGCGTATCACCCGGCGTGCTGATATGGGGTGCCTTCGGTTACACGTCTCGGTCACCTCTTGTTCGCATTGACGGCACTTTGAGCAGAGGACGTTACATTTCAGATGTGTTACGACCCGTGGCTCTACCCTTCATTCGTTCCCGGCGAAACCCTACATTTCAGGAGGATGATGCACGACCGCATGTTGCAGGTCCTGTACGGGCCTTTCTGGATACAGAAATTGTTGGAATGCTGCCCTGGACAGCACATTCTCCAGGTCTCTCAGTAATTGAAATCGTCTGGTCAATGGTGGCCGAGCAACTGACTCGTCACAATAAGCCCGTCACTACTCTTGGTGAACTGTGGTATTGCGTTGAAGTTGCATGGGCAGCTGTACCGGAACACGCCATCCAAGCTCTGTTTGACTCAATGCGCAGGCGTATCAAGGCCGTTTGTACGGCCAGAGGTGATTGTTCTGGGTCCTGATTTCTCGGGATCTATGCACCCAAATTTCGTGAAAATGTAATCACATGTCTGTTCTAGTATAATATATTTGTCCAATGAATACCCGTTTATCATCTGCATTTCTTTTTGGTGTAGCAATTTTAATGGCCAGTAGTGTATTTAAGTTGATTTGCAGTGGACGGAAACCATACACCACGATAATAAAAACTAAGATGGCGCACGATTTAGTTATGTAATATACTGAGAAAGTGCCCATAAGTGATATAGAAACAGTTATTCCTGATCAAAATAGAGGCAAAAATCGCTGTTGTGAGCAGACATATAAAGAGACCCCGTAACAACAAGTCTAGTATAGACAAACGCAGGAGATATAAGTTGCATTGTAGGATACAACAATGGTAAAAATAAGGCCAGTAACCATAAGGACGAGGTATCAATTCAAATCGTTTCTTAGATGCATACAAATGGCTCCCAGTGTTCATACACATGTCTTTGCCTCCTACCTATTCGACTTTTTGGTGTTTCATCGTGTAATCAGCCGATTCAAGCGGTTCTGGCAATTCTAATGATATCAGAACGTTGGGAGACCACGTATTTTTAATAAAACAATGTTACTTTAAAAATACGAGCATTTTTCCCGCTCTCTTTTTAGTAACATTCTTCATTTCTACCATTATTATACCTTCTAATTTGTATTATATTTTTTAATATATGTTTTTAAATTATGGCGTAACCAGTTTGTGTATGATCTTGTACTAAATGAACTGCTGACAGTTAATGCGGCTATCAAAATTTTCAGAAGATTTTAATAGTTTTAAACAATTAAATTATTCTTTCTAATTTGCATTTTATATTTTCTCATTAGAATGTGAGCGTAAAGGTGGACAAATGTGAATGATTTCCCGGGAATACTTTTTTTAATCAAGTTTTAAAATTACGAATGTAATTACCCAAACATCAACAAAAGTATTTTCAAATATCTTGTTTACGAAGTCTTCCCCATAATTTTCATCGTTTAATTCTATCCTGTTTCGTATTAATTGGCCCGTCCTTGGGATCCACTAACCTATTTTCGCATCGTAAATTTTTATAATAAGCCGTCTGTAAACTAGATAGTGGCAGAAAAATTAGTTGCTTAGGATTGTACTATTTTCTACTCATCCAAACTTCGTGTTGCGTAATGACCAAAACGGAAATGTCTAGTTAGATCATAATCATCATACGATGAAATGAAAAGCAGTGCATACTATTTCTCTGCGATCCTGGAAAGATGACCAAAAACTATTTGCTCTTCCTGCTGATGTATTAACGTATGTAGGTTTAGGTTCAATGAGAGCAACGAATGAAGCAGTAAGCATTACCAAACCGCAATAAAAACTTTAATGTGAAGTAAAAGCAAAGTAATTGCTGAAACACAGACAGCCTGTTGGAAAGAAAACTTGAAATCAAACTGGGTTGCTGCAATACTTTCATCGCCGTGTTGTCGCCTGCTGTGCAATGTAGCCCGTTGTGTCCTCCACTGCATGCTGTCCACTGATTGATCAAGTCGTTGCCGCTGAAGCATCATTCAAACATCGACGGTAGCCCACCTCAGATCGTTCAGAGTATGCGACGATTTGCTGCAGGTTTTAACGTTCTTTTGATTTCATGTTGGTAAATACCACACCATTTGGCTGGTCCAGAAATATTGTAGAACGGTGTGAGCCATGTGCTCGTGCGTTATTGTCTTAAGAGACGAACCAGTCGCTGAAGTGTTGACTGTAGGGTTGAACCAAACGTATGAGCAGCCCATTCTGTTTCTGTACGGACATAAAATTACCCTTGACACAAATAAGAGGCGTCGACGTCGTACGTAATTTCAGCCCAAACCATTACTGACACACAACCCTGCTGACCCATGGGACTGCTTGTCTGAGATGTGCGTTGGCATCTGGCCACCTTTAAACTCTTCTACGGTGGGAGTTTTGCAACAGAGGTATCTCGTACTCACCGGTGAAAAAAATCCGACACCAGTGATCTAGGTTCGGTTACAACTGAACGAAGTGAAAATGAGAGTAAAAAGATAAGTGAGAGAAGCATTCAGTGAGCATGAAAGCAATAGTTTGTCTACCTACCTGACTGAAAACTCTAAGAGGCTTTGGTCTTGCCTAAAATCAGTAAGCGGGTCGAGATCATCTGTCTGGACACTCATTGCCCATACAGACACTAAAATGGCAGATAAGAGAGAGAAGGCCGAAATACTAAACAACGGACTTCCTAAATTCGCCACGGAAATTCGTAGTACTTACTTTCACCATCGTACGATTGTCGAAATGGCGGAATTGAAGTAACCGATTTCGGGATAGAAAAACAACTACAATCGCTAAATAGTTGAAAGGCATCAGTACCAGAGGGGATATATGTAAGATTCTACAAAGATTGTGCGAAAGAACTTGCTCACTGTATGGCAGCAGTTTGTCGTAGTTCGTTGAGGCATCGAAGGGTATTTAGCGACTAGAAGAAAGTGCTATTCATTCCAGTTTTCAAGAAGGATCATAGGACAAATGAGAATAATTATAGGTCTACATCTTTGACGGCTGTCTGTTGTAGAATTATGGAACATGTTTCATACTCAAGAATGATGACTTTTTTGGAGAACGAAAATCACCACTATAAAGATCAACATGGATTCCACAGAGATATTGAGAAACTCAGCTCCCTCTGTTTCTCCATGATATCCACAGCCACTGAGGTTGGTATTGGTTTCCTTCACTTCAGGATGGCATCTGACAAAGTACCGCATTGCCGTTTATGGTAAAAAAAAAAACGAGCTTACTGATTCTCGGGGATTGGATTCAGAACTTCCTTGCACATAGAGCTCAACATGTCGTTCTTAATGGAACAACATTTAGAGATTTACAGATAATTTCCGGAGTATCCCAAGTAAGAGAGATGGGACCATTACTGTTTACAGTGTATATTAATTATCTAGTAGAAGGCGTCGGAATGTCTTTAAGATTGTTCTTAGATGATGTGGTTGTGTGTAAGGAAGTTGCAACTCCAGAAGACAGTATAGATTTACGAAACGACCTACAGACGAATGATGAATGGTACAGTCTGTGGCAGTTGACTCTGAACGTAAATAAACATAACGCACCGCGCATCCGTAGGAAGATAAATCCACCACTATGCAACTGCACTGTTGATGACAAATTTATGAAACGGTATATACCGAAAAATAGCTAGGAGTAACTATGCAGAGCAGCCTTAAGTGGGGTAACGACATAAAACAAATCGTCGGAAAAGCAAATGGCAGAATCAGATTGATAGGAAGAGAGTAAGTCATTTTGGAAAATACGACATTTTGTCAATGGAGTAAGTGACTGATTATTTTGTAAAAATTTTATGTTTATTTATAGACGCAATCGCATTCTTATAGCACAATCATAACAGGTTTCGGCCATACAATGACCATCTTCAGATTTTATAACAATACAAAAGAAAATTTATATTAAAACCTAAAAATAACTGCACTACGTAATCAGGCTGATTAGTGATCTAACTTAATTTATGTGAAATGCGTATAGTTCATACCTGTAGGCGGCATACAGTGAACTGAGGTACATGCGTATACAGTGCAAACACCGGTCTTATACACACATAAAATTTCTTAGATATTATTCCCCCTCTCTGAGCTAGATGTGTGCGTCCTCTATAAGACAGTCTTTATTTTTCAAAAGCCTAAAATAGTACAAATGTACTATTAATAAAAGGGTCAAATGTATATAAAATTTAAAATTACAGAACAGATCGTTAAATCAGTGAAAGAACATTCCAGAACAAGGAGAAAACATGGCTATAGATGAAAATAGTAGTAGCACTTGTAGAGTGTGTTTCTGACGCCCGGTGGCGCTGTTTTCCGGCTACTGCCTGCTTAAGCCATTGTCCATTGGTACGACAGGGACGACACGGGAAGGTCGAGTGTAGTGCTCTGCTGCAGGTGGCTGGCACGCTCCTCCGCCTTAAAGGTTGTTGACATCTTCTGCGGCCCGCACTGGACAGTGCCATACTCGACCGCCGGAAGGCTCCATCCTCAGCTGAAGCACGTATGTAGTAAAAACGATTCGCTCAGGAGAACAGATCGTCGTAAATGCTGACATATGCATTCTGTTCATTGAGGAGTTTGCCAGGTTCTCTTCGTCTCGTAACATAAATCTCCAGTTGTCTATAATCTCTAATAGTTTACCTTTTGTAACTTCATGTACAATTTCAAGCTGTTCGTCGATGTTACCAATATTATGACCCTCCTAGCGCTGTCTTATTACTGGGATGCGTTGTAAGAGGTCAATGAATAAGGAATTTGTTGCTAGCGCACTCGAGCAGATGTAATTTCGATGGATTGCTCACTCGCTACCTGCGATATGTAAGCTATAAGAGAATCTCAGACTAAAGAGCAGTGTCGACTGCAGTAGGAACTGTGTGTTAGTTGTAGTAGTAGTTGCTAGCAGTCGTATGTATCGTGTAGGCTGGGCCAGTCGTGTGGAGCGATGGCGGAGCCTGAGCGTTGTACACTCCTGGACATTGAAATAAGAACACCTTCAATTCATTGTCCCAGGAAGGGGAAACTTTATTGACACATTCCTGGGGTCAGATACATCACATGATCACACTGACAGAACCAAAGGCACATAGACACAGTGAAACGTCACCTTTGAAAATTTATACGTGACTGTGCTTAAACTGACACACAATAGTTTTTAGCGCAAAGCAATCTGACTTTCAATAATCCTTACAAAAGAATGGCCCTGACTAACATTAACCTATACCTTTCACAAATCACTTTCCTCACAAAAAATCTTCGTTACTCGAACTACTGCAATACAGCGAACACCACTACTGCCAGCTAAATAAAAGATTCAAACTACTGAAGGCACTAACTACTGATATGCATAGTTAGCGAATGAAAGATTTTAATAGAGTACAAACAATGTATAATATATATATCAGTTCATAACACCAATTCTTACAAATTTCAAAACTCCGCCATCTCTCTCCCCACGTCCACCACTGCTGGCGGCTCACCAACTGCGCAACGCTACGCGCTGTCAGCATCCAGCTGCCTCTGCTCAACACTACAATGGCAGACAACAATACAACTAAACACACACTGCGCACAGCACAGCCAGTGCTTTTTCATACCGAGCGCTAAGCGGCGTTACCAGTAAGAAAACCTAAACAGCCTACTTACATAGCCCCCATGCTCCCCACAAAAAATTTTATCAAATTGTTTTGGGCAGTGGCCAATAATGATTTGACAAAATTTTTCATAATTACTATAACAAAGATATCAAATGCACACACTTATTGATACAATGTTGGTCAGAAGTTAAAATTTTCTCACAGTCCATAAAGACAGTCCTGATCATCCATCACACTAAAATTGCAGTGTTTTTTTCAAAGTCTGAGCAATAAAAGAATTTTCACTTGGAAGTAGTGGATTTCTAAGCAGTCTTGTCCTTCCAACGAAAGAAAGTGGTGACTCTCGACATGCAGACAGGTAATGGGCCACAGCAGAGTCATTCGACGTTGAAGACTATCGGTAGGTAGGTCATCACAGAGCAGACCCACTGTAGTCCTGGTAGAGATTACGGTATTGGTGGGCCACCAGAGGTGCAGACCCACTGCAGTCCTTGTAGAAATAATGGTATTGGTGAGTCATCAAAGGTGTAGACCCACTGTAGTCCTTGTAGAGATGGCTAGCAGCCATCTGTTTGACTGTGCAGGCGCAAAATCACCATTCAAGAGTCTTGCAAGTCCATAACCCACCACTTGTCCATTCACAAAGTTTTTGGAATTGTCCTTAGAACCAGCAATGCTGTTACCCAGTCCCTTGCTGAATTATCAACACACTTGCAAACACTATCAGTCCCTACTTCTCACATATTATGCATATACTATGATCAACAGAAACGTGTGCAGTGAAATGTAATTTACAAGTTTCTTAATTTGATGAACTGGTGTCAATAACAATTTTATAACATAAGAATGCAATAAAAAAGGTACAAAATACATCTTTAAAGAACATAACACTACAGATAACATTTGCAGTAGTACAGGCTTTACAAAAGAATTGAAATAGCAAATACATCAGTGTTACAAAAATTACGACATAAGTACATACATAAAAGATCAGAATAACTTTTGAAACATCAACTTCACACATGAGCATTAGAACAAAATAGAATAAATAATGTCTAAACATATTTACAAAGTAAATAACATATTATTGATGCAAATTATATTTGAGGATAACAGTATTCCTCATCATAGTGAATGTACCTTAGAATTAGAACAGAAAAAAATCTATGAAACAGTACACAGAGACAGGAAGAAAATAAATACACAAGGGTACACAAACACATAGTTTTCCACCACTGTACACTACTTTTTTGGCCAAACCATTTTCTTATAGCTTCTCAATGCTTTTTTTCCAATTCATCATAGTTAGTTTCTTATATAGTCTACCCCTTCTTACGCTAACTTAAACCTACTGAGCTCAGATGCTAAACTAAGGGACGAGGCAATGCAGCAGCACAAAACAATAAATACAAACAGCAATGACAAAAAAATGCAAGTAAGCAAAGCAAGCAGCAATAAATGTAATAACTTATACCTAAACATGACAAAGCTGAAGCAGAAAAAATATTACAGTAAAAATGTGTAATACCTATGTCACACCTTAACACTAGAGTGATGCATCACTAGAACATACGCTAGCACATAAGTTACCAAATCTTCAAAAAATTATTTTTCTAAGTCCTGTGAAGGGAAATGTCTATTTGTTCTCTCTTTTCTAAGGAAGTACATCATAAAATGATTCTTTACTGGGTCTGTCGACAGAAAGTAGTTATATTAGCACATGTATTAAATTTTAATTTAAACAATGCTACGTTGCAACAAGAAACTAGATATTAAACAAAATAGGCAAAGCAAGGCGTGAAACGTCATTCGCTAGCCATAAGGCATTTCATAATGCAGTAAACAATCTTCCAGCTAGCAGGACAATAGACATGAAACATTTCTCATCATTTCATTTCAGTAAATATCATAAATTAAGAACTCTACAGTGTAATCATGTTTTCCAGCTGGGTGCCCACGACGCATTACGTGCAGGTGGTCACTTACCTTTCTTACTGAAAAATTTACGACATCTGTTTCCGCTACAGTGACAGTCGCGTATAAAAATATTTTCACAGGTTGAGAATTTGCGTTACAAATCTGTACAAACAAAATCCTTTAAATATAATAAAAATTTTCATGGGCATTGTAATACATTCGCGCATTTACATACATTTCACAACTCTTAAAGTACGATTCTTGGTTTCCTACAACCTTTTGCACAAACCAGAGTCCCTAACCACTACTCATTACTCCTTGCTTTATTACACATTTACATATTCGTCGACACGTCTTCAATATTTCATCATAACAGGTACATAGCATAACCAAATAACTCATATAGCATCAGCTTAAACATACCTCAGCAGCATAATTCACATAGTCGTCGTAATAATAACACCATAACACCTCAGTCAAATCTCAAAAACGTCATAGCTTTCTGCAATAATTTCAAAACCTAAAAAAATTCTCTGCTCATGTCAAAAGTGTCATCTGCCTCAAATGTACTTTAACAATCATGATCCCATACCAAACACAACATTCAAAGCTCTCATAGTATCACAATGGTTCCAAAAAAAAATATGAACAGTTCACAAAGTACAGACAAAATACAATTTCATAGGTGTTAAATCATCCAACTGTGTAATTGCGTAAACATGTGTCACTGATGATGTAGTAAAAAAAATGTTTATCTCTCAGTTAAATGATCAGATAGCTGTGTAATTTATGTGTTAAAGAAATATGGTACTGATGTGTAAAGTTGTATAAGCAAATACCATATTAGCTAGGGCTCCTTGTGCTTGCCAAACACATGATACACAAAGTAAGTGTGTACCCCCCCTGAGGATTGATGTAATTATATCCTCAGATGTTACAGATTACAGCAATGGAATGAAATGTATCACGAAAACCTTTGTATCACTGTACTTCAAATATCTTTAAAAATAAATGTTTTAAGTACAAAATTAATCACTCAAATACGTTTACTGTAGCGCTAAACTGTGCGTCTTGTTGTAAGATACTCTGTGTGGAAGTGTCGTAGTTATCGTCCTCCGAAAGCAAAGTTCTGCAGAAGTCAATGTACTTACCTCATGATAAAAGTGAAATGCTTTGCTTATAGATATCGTAGTTACTACGCTTATTGCTGTGATGAAGTAAGTACTGTACTATAACGTATTGTTGTGCTACAGAAAAGGCTGTCTCATTGTAGCTATACCACAAAGTTACTACTAAAACTTGTTTTCCTTTCCAGAAGAATTCAGAAAAACTGTGCACATATAAAAAAGGTACACCGCAGAAGCACAATGTAAATTGTGTCACACATTAGTAGCGTCGTGATATAATCGTGTAGCTATCAAAGAAACCAAATGCTGAGTCATCGTTAATCTCACCGAAAGTACTTCAGATAAGGAATGTTTTTTAAACTAAACCAAAATGTTGCATTAAAACCTCATTAACAGTATATGTTCTAAGTATGTAAGCCTTATAGTCGTTACGTAATCGTGCAACTAACAAGCAAGAATGTACACACGCAATAACACAGTGAGGTCTGTTCACTATAACAATGCACTCGTAAATATTGTCTAAATATGTTCCGTAGGTTCTTGACTGGATAGTAAACTTCAAACATTGTTGCATGTTAACAGTTTCTCAGAGTGACAAAGCATACTAGAAATGTGAAGTGAAATGTTTTATGGCAAAGACAAAGTTAAAAAGCAGATTATATTTCAATAAACGGTTTTACATGTGAACTGTGGTGTAAACCTTTACTCTTCCTAGTACGCAGAGTTTCAACTTCAACGCAATTATCATGTGGTATATGTCGGTAAAGATTACTGGAATTTTTCTCAAGGTTAGCGTCTATGTTATTTTTCTCTGCGCCAGCCGGAGCACGCGGCTGCCCACGGTGCGAATCATTGTCTGTCTCTTTGTTGGCGCGCGCCGTTGTTGGGATTAGGAGACCTAACTTGCCGAGAGGGCCCAGCTCTGTTTGGATCCCGCCAGTTCTGATGAAATTCCGGTCTGTCGTTATGATTATATCGTCTGTCGTCATGTCGGTAGTTCCTGTAGTTTCTTTCTTGTCGGTTAAGTGGTGGAGAATTTCTCCCTGAATTATCATTGCGCGGTGGACCCTTGCGTCTGAAATTATTCTGTCTCCAGTGATAATAATAGTTCTGGTTGCAATATTGTCTGTTTCTGTGATTGTCTGTGTAATATTCATTACTACGGAAATGCGATCTTTATCTGTAACTATTATTCTGCCAACGGTTGTCATATGGGTGGTGTCTGTTTTGGTCACGATTTGTGTTGTGAGAATAGCCTTGTCGTGTCCAGGTATTATTTCTTTCATCGCGGAATTGCGACGGATGTGACCTGTAATTGTTGTGTTTCTGTTTTCGCGTTCCGCGATTGTCAGTCCCTGAACAGCTTCAATGTCGTCTTTGCAACGGCCTGCCAAAATAAAATGCCGTAAATGTTCAGGCAATTTCATTAAGCAAATGTGGATGAGTTCTGACGGGCTGTATGGGTTTGACAGGTACTGATTCTTGTGCAACATGTCTTCCAAATATTTCACAAGACTGGAACATTCAGATTGTTCGAAATGTTTCATCATCATGATGCCATGTTTTACTCGGTCTTGTGTGGCTTGGGACCAATATGCTGAGAGGAAGGCATGGTAAAATTCTCCTTCACTGTGGCAATCGTGAATGACCGATCGCATTCTTACAGCTGGTTCATTCTCTAAGTAGCCACACATAAATTCTAATCTGTGCTCTAGTGACCAGTTGGGAGGAAAACAATGAGACAATTGATGGAGCCACGCTTGTGGATGAATGTCGTTGCCAGAATTCTTAAATGTTTTGAATTTACGTGTAGTAATGAACAGCTTATAGTCAAAATCATCGTGTCGGCGGGTCGCATATCGGACATTGTTACGTCGTTTCGGCGGTCCCATCTCATAATTCGGTGTAGTTTGCCAATTTCTTTCATAATCTCCAAAGTGCCCTGTGTTGTTATTTTGTGGCAGTTCCGTATTTTTATGTCCCTCTTCCCGTATTGGAGTGCGAGTGTCCTCTGAAATACGTAATTCTTGTATTACCTGTGTCAGCTGATCTTGTACTTCCCGGATTTCTCTTTGGTGTTGCGTATTAATTTGATTCTGATTTTGTTTGAATTTCCTAATTTGTTCGAACTCTTCTGTGTCATTAAAGACTACCGGTTTTGTGTCATTCAGATTATCATCTACCTTCGTAGATAAATTATTTAGCTGATCCGAAAGTTTAACTACTTTCTCTGATAATGAACTAATGTCCTCCATGTGTCTTTCTGAACCAATTTTCAGAGTATCTACTGTGTCCTTTAAGTTTTCTTGAGTTTTTGCAAGTTGTGTAACCGAATCGGTAGATGCAACTGAGTCAATTTTAGCTTGCAAGGTCTCATGATTTTCACGAACAACAGTTTGCAATTCTTTTATGGCTGCTTCGTGATTCTGTAATGCGTTTTCATGCCGCGAAAAAATAGGTTGAAAATGCTCACAAATTTGTGTTTTTACGTCATTACAGACTTTTTGACATTTCGATTCGATTTTATGTAATTCAGTAGTTAAATCTTCACGTGTTTGTTCAAGCGTATGTTCCACTGAGTCTAACTTTTGAAGCTTTTATTCCAATGCGTCTAACTTTTGAAGATTTTGTTCCATTGTGTCTAACATTTGAAGCTTTTGCTGTGTTTGTCTCTGATTTTGTTCCATTGTGTCTAACTTTTGAAGATTTTGTTCCATTGTGTCTAACTTTAGAAGCTTTTGCTGTGTTTCTCTCTGATTTTGTTCCATTCTGTCTCACTTTTGAAGCTTTTGCTGTGTTTGTCTCTGATTTTTTTCCATTGTGTCTAACTTTTGAAGCTTTTGTCCCATTTGTTGCATTAATTGTAATAACAATGCACTGGTGACTGAAACATGTTCCTTAGTGCTATTCAGCAATGCATTTGAACTGGCAATATTCGCAGTTTGAAAAACAGAAAATGTGCCTTTACTTATTTGAGAAAACGGTGAGGACGCAAAACCTGAATCTACAGTATTTGCAAGAATGTGTTCTGTCATTTCAGAATCCTGAGGCGAGCTGTTGCCAACCGATCAATCGATAATGCTTCACTGTTCAGTAATTGTTTCACTGTCTACACCATTGTTTGCAGCCCGCTCCATTTCCCTATGTACAATTACCAAATTACTACTTTGAACATTAGTTAATTCATTACATAGTGGCGCTAACACACTGCTTTCGTCTTCACTGTCATTTCTCTGTTTACTTTGGAGCCTAGTATTACGTTTTTCACACGCCATTATAGTCACAGTATTTCACACGACAACAAAGAAAACCACAATTTGAAGAGCAAAATAAGTAAACACATTAACATAACACTGAAAATAATAACTAGTTAATCGCAAGCGCAGCTGCGAAATACTTCATGCGAAACTACATGCATGCCAAAACTGTTTTACTGTACAAAAATGCAAGACAGCAACTACAAAGGAAATTCTCTCTATGATTCCGCCCTAGCAATAAACAAAAGCTACACTAATTACACAAACTACAAGAAAAAATCAGAAGATTCCAGTGAGATATCCTGGCAGGGTCGCCATATGAAACGTCCCCTTTGAAAAACTAGACGTGACTGTGCTTAAACTGACACACAATAGTTTTTAGCGCAACGCAATCTGACTTTCAATAATCCCTACAAAAGAATGGCCCTGACTAACATTAACCTATACCTTTCACAAATCACTTACCTCACAAAAAATCTTTGTTACTCGAACTACTGCAATACAGCGAGCACCACTACTGCCAGCTAAATAAAAGATTCAAACTACTGAAGGCACTAACTACTGATAGATATAGGTAGCGAATGAAAGATTTTAATAGAGTACAAACAATGTATTTACCTTAATAGTCATAATATATATATATCAGTTCATGACTCCAATTCTTACAAATTTCAAAACTCCGCCATCTCTCTCCCCACGTCCACCACTGCTGGCGGCTCACTTCCAACTGCGCAACGCTACGCGCTGTTAGCATCCAGCTGCCTCTGCTCAACAGTACAATGGCAGACAACAATGCAAACTAAACACACACTGCGCACAGCACAGCCAGTGATTTTTCATACCGAGCGCTAAGCGGCGTTACCAATAAGAAAACCAAAACAGCCTACTTACATAGGCAACAGAGCATGCACAATGTCGGCACTAGTACAGTGTATATCCACCTTTCGCAGCAATGCAGGCTGCTATTCTCCCATGGAGACGATCGTAGAGATGCTGGATGTAGTCCTGTGGAACGGCTTGCCATGCCATTTCCACCTGGCGCCTCAGTTGGACCAGCGTTCGTGCTGGACGTGCAGACCGCGTGAGTTGACACTTCATCCAGTCCCAAACATCCTCAATGGGGGACAGATCCGGAGACCTTGCTGGCCAGGGTAGTTGACTTACACCTTCTAGAGCACGTTGGGTGGCACGGGATACATGCGGACGTGAATTGTCCTGTTGGAATAGCAAGTTCCCTTGCCGGTCTAGGAATGGTAGAACGATGGGTTCGATGACGGTTTGGATGTACCGTGCACTATTCAGTGTCCCCTCGACAATCACCAGAGGTGTACGGCCAGTGTAGGAGATCGCTCCCCACACCATAATGCTGGGTGTTGGCCCTGTGTGCCTCGGTCGTATGCATTCCTGATTGTGGCGCTCTCCTGCATGGCGCCAGACACGCATACGACCATCATTGGCACCAAGGCAGAAGCGACTCTCATCGCTGAAGACGACACGTCTCCATTCGTCCCTCCATTCACGCCTGTCGTGACACCACTGCTGGCGGGCTGCACGATGTTCGGGCGTGAGCGGAAGACGGCCTAACGGTGTGCGGGACCGTAGCCCAGCTTCATGGAGACGGTTGCGAATGGTCCTCGCCGATACCCCAGGAGCAACAGTGTCCCTAATTTGCTGGAAGTGGCGGTGCGGTCCCCTACGGCAGTGCGTAGAATCCTACGGTCTTGGCATGCATCCGTGCGTCGCTACGGTACGGTCCCAGGTCGATGGGCACGTGCACCTTCCGCCGACCACTGGCGACAACATCGATGTACTGTGGAGACCTCACGCCCCACGTGTTGAGCAATTCTGCGGTACGTCCACCCGGCCTCCCGCATGCCCACTGTACGCCCTCGCTCAAAGTCCGTCAACTGCACATACGGCTCACGTCCAGGCTGTCGTGGCATGCTACCAGTGTTAAAGACTGCGATGGAGCTCCGTATGCCACGGCAAACTGGCTGACACTGACGGCGGCGGTGCACAAATGCTGCGCAGGTAGCGCCATTCGACGGCCAACACCGCGGTTCCTGGTGTGTCCGCTGTGCCGTGAGTGTGATCATTGCTTGTACAGCCCTCTCGCAGTGTCCGGAGCAAGTATGGTGGGTCTGACACACCGGTGTCAATGTGTTCTTTTTTCCATTTCCAGGAGTGTAGTATAAGATAAAAGCAGCTTCGCGCATATGTAGTATTATTATATCAAGTCACATGTAAATGTTTTAAAAAATGTCTTAAGAATAATCCTTCTCTTAAAAAGTAACTTGTGACAGTCATTCATTTCAATTTAAATAATTTACTAATGTCTCCAATCCTTCGTCATCCCGATTATTGAAAAGAAAAAACAGTTGTTTCCTTTTATAGATGACAAATCTATCGGCCAGGATTGCACTGAGCTGCGCCGGAGAAATTTCTTATAGGAGCAGATACATACGCGTTATCCGGCGACATAATTGAGGTAAGATTCTTCAATTTATTCTGAATGAATTTCCAGGGTCATGATGCAGCACTGCTGACGTCCAAAATTTACCAGTTTAAATTCAAAGTCAATTAATTGAAAGGTTCTAAGTGAGTCGCAATTTAATTGAAATGTTAGTCACATTGTATTATTGGTAGGTTACGGAATTTATCTATTGGGCAGTTACACTGAATGTGAATTATATAATTATATTTTTTACTGTTGGGAGATTATTATTGAATTTATCTGTGGGGAGATTACACTTAGCGACAACCGGCCAGGATCGTATTTTCTTTGTGAATTCCTGAGAAGTAGTCATATATCTGTTCTTAATTACTTAATGTTAAATGTAGTTTGCATCTCGCGCAACGCATTTACTAATTTCTCACTCTTTCTTTCACAGATCATCGGCAATATATTGCTCTTTGTTGTTATTGTGTTTGTTCTATTTTTCATTTGTCTTTGATTTTGTGCTTATTTTTGACTTGTGAAAATGCGGCAAAAAACTGCTAACAGTACATCGCGATGTGCAATGAGCCAAAAAGCCGACTTAAATAATTTGACTGATAATACTAGCGACACTCAGTGTCATAATGATAATTCCCCAATTACAGATAATCAGTGAGTGCCGATCACTAGTAATGATTTTATTCCAAATGGTAAACAAATTCAGTTACGTCCACAATTTAACGACAATTGATGATCCGGCTCGTTCCGTTACAATGAACGCTGCCCAGTTTGACATACCTGATCTGCAAAATTTACAATGTGAACAAATAAATGTTTCTAACGAAAATGAACAATGTAGTCAAAACACGTCAGATTTATTTGATTCCAATGTAGTGACCCACAGTGCACATCCAATTAGCAAACTTTTTCGTGAATCAGACAATGACCAAATGGTTACACAAAACGTGACAGATTCAGATACACCATCACACAGCACAGAGGATGGAGTCGCTAATTTTGCCATGGATCAAGTTATGGCATTATTGCTACAACTTACTGAATCGTACAAACAACTTAATGAAAGTTTCAAACAGTCGAATGAAAAACATGACAGGACGATCAAACAAACTAATGAGAACTTTAAACAAAGTAATAAAAAACTTGACAGCTCTATTGATCAGTTTACCGAACAGATTACAGCCGTTGCGGAGAAGTGTAATGAAACTAAAAAACAATTACGTGAGGAAATTAAGGCCTTTGCGAGGAATAATAGTGACGAGATACGCAATACACATGCAGCCACAACGAAATTACTTAGAGATGAAATTACTGCAGTCGCTAAACAACGTTCGAAAAACATAACACAGTAGCACGATGAGTTTCAATTAATGTCAGCAAAACTTTCACGCACTCTGGATGCGCAAGTCGATAAGAAATTTGATCAACAGATCAGCCAAATTGACGAAAGTTTTAAAGTGACAGAAATGAAAAATGTTTCAGTCTCTGACACGTCACAGCATATGCCACATCTTGAACATTTGTCACACTCACACAGACCGTGTAATTTAAGTAATTTACAGAGAGAGGCTTCATACACTTCGATGAACATGTGCCGTAGCGTGCACAGGGCCCCGAGCCGTAGTAGTGCTATTTCATCTTTAGTTTTCTGCACTGCTGCCTTCTCTTTTACTATCCAAAACAGCTCTTCAACTATCGATCTACCTGGGATTATAAATGAGTAAAGAAAACCGGATACGACAAGTTTTACCTGTAAGTGACAGTTAATATTTTACGCTCCAGAAATGACAACCACTAGAACGTTAATACCAGATAAAAGTTTAATCATCAGTATGTACAAAATTTTCAGCAATCGCAGACGCATTCTGGCAACAATAGAGGTTTTTCTTCCTAATAACAACCAGCCGGTTAGCATACCTTCTCAACAATGTAATGTGCAAGGTCAACCAAGCTTTAATGTTTCGCCGCCTACACGTATAGCGTCGGCTCCACCAAATAGTAACGCACCGGAACAAGGAAATCAGTACGTACAGAAAACACATTTCAATTCCTATCGCAACGCGCTGTATAGCAATGACTATCATCACAGACGTAAAAGTAATCAGCCCAATTTTCAATGTAACAGTCGGTCTTACCAGCAGCAGAATCAACCACAACAACAGATTATCATGAATGAACCAGACAGTAGGTATCATCCCGAACCTAATACGTCAGGACGAAGTAACAGAACAGTACAAATAGTCGAAATGCCACAGCGTCTTCCTGCAAAAAACAGCACGTCAGATAGAATTTGAATAGATACAGTACAGGTTGCATCCTCCAGCAACGTAAGCAATACTTCTCATACACAGAATCTTGTTCACGAAAATGTTATTACTTTTGAGGACATTGCTTGAAAAACCAGTTATTCAAAAAACTATTTCCCACCTTGTCATTGAAGTAAAGATTAGAACATCCACATTTTCAGCAGTAATTGATTCTGGATCAATTATGTCAGTTATAAATGAAGAAACTTTCAGTGAATGTACCAAAGAGAACACCTATCCTACGATACCACTCGGAAAAACTAAAGTAAAAGGAGCAGTGTCTAGTAAAGGAGTAGATGTAAAATTACAGACACACTTATCATTCTCTATTGCGGGTCATACGTTCCGCTCCTATTTTTGGATTGTTCCCTTATTGACAAGTGACGTTATTTTAGATACGAATTTTTTGGTACAAAACGACGCAGTTATTGACTTTCAAAATTCCCATTTAATGTTAATGGATGAATATGTACAACTGGAATTAGAATTTCAGCACTCTTCATCTGCAGAAGAACAAACAATTAATCGGACAGAGGTCATTTCAGCATCACGTAACATAGACTGTCATACCTCATTATTCACAGACACTTATGTTCACAACTACAATACACCAGACGAAGCCAACTACGACGTTATACAAATGATTTCTGATAATGTTAAACAGAGCAGTGCAAATACAGGCGATGAACGTGCAGAGCTACGCAAAATTCTTTTACAGCAAGCTCCAGTTTTTGACAGCATCCCTGGTACAATGTCAGATTTTGTGTATGAATTTCAAGTTAAACAGCACTACACATTTAAAGCTAAACATTATCCCATTCCTTATATCCACAGAGAACAAGTTAAGAAAGAATTGCGAGCTATGCTTGACCAAGGAATTATTGAACCGGCAGTTAGTCCATACATAAACCCGCTCCATAATGTTAAGAAAATGTATGGCTCACTTCGCCTCGTACTTGATTCGCGTCACGTCAACGACATTATTATTAGTGAAATATATCGCCCACAAACAATAGAACTTCTACAGAAATTTCATGGTACTGCTGTTTATTCCACATTAGATTTGAAATCGGGATTTTGGCAAATTGAGCTCCATCCGAACTGCAGGAAGTACACAGCATTTCTCTGTTTTGGTGACTGTTATCAATTTTGCAAATTACTGTTCAGTTTAACAATTTCTTCAGCAGCATTTATTGGCGGGTTGAATACTATACTTCCGACAGAACTGAAAGACAGAATCACAACATATGTAGACGACATCATTATCGCAGAAGCTAACTGGTCTGAACACAATCTGATTCTTGAACAACTGTTGCAAACTTTTCGTGCACGAGAACTTACAGTTAATCTTAGTAAATCGCACTTTGGCCAAACTTCTATAAAATTCCTTCGACATGTAATTTCAGCAGAACGCATTGTACCTGACCCGGAAAAACTTCAAGCTTTACGTGACATTACTGGTCCAACGAAGAAGAAACAACTACTCAGCTTTCTGGGATTAATTAACTTTTCCCGTAAATTTAATCATTACTCTGCTTTAGACACCACTAGATTACGTCAGGTGACGGGTAAAAACACTATTTGGTCCTGGGATAGCCAAGCACAGTCTGAATTTGTTAACCTGAAACATTCCTTGTTAAATGCACCACATTTATCACACCCAGATCCTACCAGAAATATTTCCATTGACACCGAGAGTTCTAACACCGCTTTAGGCGTAACATTTTTCAGGAAATTGAAGAAGATGGCACTACATTAATTAAAAACATAGCCTTTGCAAGTCGCATTCTGTCACCTGCTGAACGCAATTTTTCTGTTACAGAACTTGAAACATTATATTTTGTATTGGCATTTACCAGATTTAGGCATTTTCCTTATGGAAGACGTACCACCGTTACACAGATCACAGAGATATACAGTTTTTACTTTCTCCTAAATTTACACATGACAGGTTAAGCAGATGGGAGCTTTATTTACAGGAATTTAATTTTACAATTGTTCACGTTCCCGGTACACAAAATATTGTAGCAGACGCACTATCCCGATCTCTCAGCAACAATCAGCAAGACATCGTAACCAACTTCTGCCAAGCAATCAATAAGTTGCTTTCGAAAATTTAATTTCGTCGTCATTACGAGACATAGCACAAGCGGAGAGCAAAGACAACGTATGGAAAGAAATTAAACACGTTTGGCAAGATAAGAATAACATTACAATTAGAAACCATTATACTGTACGCAATAATATTCTGTTTCGCCGCTCTCACCCTGACAGCAACAACTGGTTATTATGTATTCCTGACGAACTTGTTAACAAATTAATTTGGTATAGTCATTTAAGTTACGCACATTATGGAGCCATAAAATGTTTTCTTATACTGAGACAGAACAGTTACTTTGTCAACATGGAGAAACGTATTCGACGAGTTTTAGCGTCATGTAAAATCTGCCAGAAAGCTAAATCAGACACGACTTCACATATTCCTCCGTTACATCTCATTGTACCTGTTAAATTGAGACACATGGCCGCTGTAGACATTTATGGACCGATTCCCAGAATTAATAGAGGTTTTTCCTACATCTTTTTTGGCCGCAGCTCGTGCTCGTGCGGTAGCGTTCTCGCTTCCCGCGCCCGGGCTCCCGGGTTCGATTCCCGGCGGAGTCAGGGATTTTCTCTGCCTCGTGATGATTGGGTGTTGTGTGCTGTCCTTAGGTTAGTTAGGTTTAAGTAGTTCTAATTTCTAGGGGACTGATGACCATAGATGTTAAGTCCCATAGTGCTCAGAGACGTTTGAGCCATTTTTGGCTACGTCTTTGTCGCTGTTAAACTCACTTCGAAATTTGTTACCTTCACTCCGTTACGCAAAGCCACTGCGAAATCTGTTTCGAATGCATTTGTAAAACATTTTCTGTTTCATGTAGGGCATGTATTGAAAGTAGTTTCCGACAATGGACCACAATTTCGATCTGCGGTAGGGACACGTATGTTACGAGCTAGAAACATTTCGCCGATCTATATATCCAGGTATTATGTTTCTTCGAACACTTCTGAACGACTAATGAAAGTAATTGGTAAACTATGTAGAATATACTGCCATAAAAAACATATTGATTGGGATACACACACGCTCTCATTGCAGGATATAATTAACTGCATACCAAATGAATCTATTATGTTATCTCCTACTCTTATATTGAAAAATGTTGAACCACCCAACCAAATTAAAGAATTAGTATATTTACCTACATCTCGTCGACTACGCCACCATGAAATAATTGAAATTGCGCTCAACAACATCAAAAGTGCCGCAGAATGTTGGAAAAGACAGCAAAAACAGGATTATACACGCCGTGACTTTCATATAGGACAGAAGATATTAGTACGCACACATTATTTATCCAGCAGAGGAAAGAGTAGTTGCAGTAAATTTGAGCTTCTATACACAGGTCCATATAGAATTCGCAGCATTCCTCACCCCAATGTATTACACGTCGAAACTATGAGAACCAGAAAAAGCAAAGGCAATCGCCACGTCTCCAATATTAAACCATTTATTGAATGAACATGCTTTATGATTTATCACACTGTAATGCCATTTCCTGGTATGTATATGACCACTTACGCAATTATATTTACGAGACTACTTATTGATGATGATCGTATTTTTTCTTGGCAAGTGCCCGGCGAGGTAGGGTTAGCAGGTCGCTTTTCTTGTCGTTATATATCAGACGTGCACATTTTTCATTCTTTTTGTGTTTGTATGATTGTTTTCCTATCGAAAGAAGATTTTTCTCTGTAGGCACTATGAAATCTTTAAGATGTAACAAACAAGTAGACTTTGACATTTTTGCTTATGATATCTCAATATATTGACTATTCTACAGTTTTTGCTACTACATTGTGATACTGTGTGTACATTTTCGCACTTGAAAACTGTCTATGTTTTTGAGCTAATACGTTCTCTGTTGTGCTATGTTGTATGCTTAACCATATCACTAGAAACAAGTTTTCATCTAATGGGTGTGTGACTTAAATGCAAGATATTAATCCATATTCATCATTATCAGAAAGCAATACCATGTAAAAGAAAAATTTTATACAACCACAGTGGTCTATTATGAAATGGAAATTCTACCATCAGAATGAAAGAAAGAAAATGCAATACCTTGTCATGAAGAGTAAATGAATCAGAATTAACAAGCATTAACAAGAATATACTATACAGACTGTATAATAGCAGTCTTAAGTAATTATGTTTCTTTCAGAATACGAGGAGATTGATGCAAGCTGTCAGACAGAATTATACATATTAATTTTAGTGATGAAATATGCTAGAAGTAACAAACTATGCTATGAATAGTTGTATGAAGTGAATGGTAATATTAATAATGAATAATGAAGAGTCTATTTTATGTTGATGAATAGTTGCATGGAGAATATGCTAATATGAATACTGAAGTTTTTCTTTGCAGATGATGATAATGCGAGTGCACTTTATTTCATTTATCAATGTATTCAGTTCTTGTAAAAAAAATGCTACAGACTTATACAGTGCGTGTGCACTTTGTCATTTGTTAGTGTATTTTGTGCTCATTGCGTATACATTTTGTCATTTCTTAATATGTTCTGAACTCAGTGCGTGTGAACTGTATTTCATTTCTTAATATCTTCTGCATTTATCTATGGATTATATACTCTGTGACTGTAGACTTAGTAAACTAAATAGATTATAGAAAAAATTGTTGCTTATAGCAAATCCAATTGACACCATCGCTGCAAAAATTTTTGACCCCCCCCTAGTGGACGATTATGTAAGAGGTCCATGATTAAGGAATTTGTTGCTAGCGCACTCGATGGATTGCTCACGCGCTACCTGCGATATGTAAGCTATAAGAGAACCTCAGACCAAAGAGCAGTGTCGACTGCAGTAGGAACTGTGTGTTAGTTGTAGGAGTAGTAGCTAGCAGTCGTATGTATAGTGTAGGCTGGGCCGGTCGTGTGGAGCGATGGCGGAGCCTGAGCGTTGTAGTATAAGGTAAAAGCAGCCTCGCGCATATGTAGTATTGTTATATCATGTCTCATGTAAATGCTTTAAAAAAAATGTCTTAATAATAATCTTTCTCTTAAAAAGTAGCTTTTGACAGTCATTCATTTCAATTTAAAGAATTTACTAATTTCTCCAATCCTTTGTCATCCCGATTATTGAAAAGAAAAATCAGTTGTTTCCTTTTATAGATGACAAATCTGTCGGCTAGCATTGCACTGAGCTGCGCTAGAGAAATTTCTTATAGGAGCAGATTTATACGCGTTATCCGGCGACATAATGGAGGTATGATTTTTCAATTTATTCTGAATGAATTTCCAGGGCCATGATGCAGCACTGCTGACGTCCAAAATTTACCAGTTTAAATTCACAGTTAATTAATTGAAAGGTAATAAGTGAGCCGCAATTTAATTGACGCACTAGTCCAAATAGACGCACTAGTCTAAATATTGATAGTAGATTTGTCTTATTTTAGGCTTTTGAAAAATGAAGACTATCTTATAGAGGACGATCGCCTCTAGCGCTAAGAGGGGGAATGAAATATAACAACTTTTATTATATAAGACCCGTGTTTACATTTTGTACGCACGTACTTGTGTTCAGTGTATGCCGCCTTTAGCTATGAACTATATACATTTCGCATAAATTCAGTTAGATCACTAATTAGCCTGATTACATAGTGCAGCTATTTTTAGGTTTTAATATAAATTTTCTTTTGTATTGTTATAAAATCTGAAGATGGTCGCTGTATGGCAGAAACCGGTTATGACTACATCATAAGAAAATGATTGCAGCCGGCCGGTGTGCACGACCGGTTCTAGGCGCTTCAGTCTGGAACCGCGCGACCGCTATGGTCGCAGGTTCGAATCCTGCCTCGGGCATCGATGTGTGATGTCCTTATGTTAGTTAGGTTTAAGTAGTTCTAAGTTCTAGGGGACTGATGACCACAGTCCCATAGTGCTCAGAGACATTTCAACCAATCTGATTGCGCCTATAAATAGACAAAAAAATTTAAGTAAGTCATTCACGAAATATGCGACTTACAAGGCCCTTGTTCGGCCCATTATTGAGTACTTTTCATCCATCTGGGACCTTTACCTGGTACAAATGGTTCAAATGGCTCTGAGCACTAAGAGACTCAACTGCTGTGGTCATTAAACCCCTAGAACTTAGAACTACTTAAACCTAACCAACCTAAGGACATCACACACATCCATGCCCGAGGCAGGATTCGAACCTGCGACCGTAGTATCTGGTACAACTGACAATAGAGTTACAGAGGTCCAACGAAGAGCTGCACGTTCTGTCAGGGGATCGATTAGTCGTTGCGAGGCCTTTACAGAAACTCTCAACAAACTGAAGTGGGAGAGCTGCAAATGACGCGTTCTGCATCACGAATAGGTTTTCCATTGAAATTTCGAGAGAGTACTTTGCGAGTCGGACAACATGGTCTCTTCCTTTCACATACATCCCACGAGATGACCACGATAGGAGAGCTTCGGGAAATTATGGATAGTGCGGGGACTTAGAAGGAATAATTCTTCCGACACGTCATTCGCGGGTGGGGCGTTGGCGTAATACTCCTGTTTACTATCCTTGCTCGACACGGATACAAAACTTTGGCTCCTCTAGCACTGCACACATGCGAGAAACTGCAGGTGCCGTCGTCTCGCTGAAACAACGTAACGAAGATACGGGGCCCCCAGATGCAGGAAGGAAGGAATGGGTGGCATGCAACGAATCCATTTATGAGAAATAAATAATTAAAATATCCTATTAACTGCCAAATTGAATAAAGTAATTGTAAACTGCCAGAACAGTTAGTCACCTCACTTCTCCTTGCGTCCGATAAACTTTGACATCAGACCACGTTTATTTAAAGAAACAGCAGTTATGCAAAAAAGATCAAGAATGTAGCTTCGGACGTCTTGGTGCAGTTAAAAAAAAAAAAAAAAGTGGCCAGTTTTGGTCGTTAGACGGCGGGGTACCAAAACTGCCGACAGCCTGGCGCCTTAACCCGTGTCCACTGGTTTTGGGGCTATGCTCCAATGCCCGGTTACTGCCTAAAATGAAAGATAACTGCCCTGTCATGGGCAAGGAACAAGTTGATACCCTTAACAACGTGGCGAGAGAACTAATCAACGGAAAAAAATTTGAATGGCGAAACTGTAAATCCGACAGTGTATCGTTGTCAAAACATCTGTTGCGCAGTCGTTTTCGGACTACCTCCATCAACACCATTTTGCGAAAATGTGAGCTGTTTTCCAAGAGGTGATACCGTCTTGTCATGCCTTTCCTTTCTTCGCAGTCCTTTACATTCTGGTTAGACCTTTGTTAAAGTGCTACTAGAGACGGAAAACTACAGTGGAGCAAAGCGTTGATTCTAGTTTCTCTTTATAATGTGTGTATGTTGGTGTGTGTGCAATCTCTACTGTATTGTTACATTTCATTACAATGCAACCTTTGCACACAGTAGGATCGTGACTTCAAACTAATGAAAACGATTCTTGTAGGCCAATTTCGTCTACGCTTTCGCTAGTGAATGCATTATTAAACTCCTGTTAACGGTTTTTCTCTGGTTAACATAACTTTTTAATGTGTTGAGTCACGGCGGCAGGAAAGTGGACCCTTACTCTTTCCGACGAACATGAAGTCCAATAGCTGTATAAACACAGGCCACGGACCCTCCCTCCAAGAACGTAAATAAGTCAAATTATTTAGTCATCTTCGGTACCGGTGAATTAATGTCACATTCACGGTAACATATTCCCAAAAGACTATCTTTTCCCCGGCCCTCTCCCAGATACCATCACCCAATAGCCTTCTCACCCCAGTCACACTACAAAGTGTTCTTCATATTGATCTCCAAACAGATGGTGAGAAGATGATTGCGTGCGGTCTAGATTGACACAGCCCTTCCATTTGCTCCAAAAAGAGAGCGCAGTGTTCTACATTCTGCAGTATTCGCCACAATAATCTAGGAATGATAATTGCTAGGTAGCGTCATTAACGAGTGTTGTCGATCGCGGGCGATCTCTCCACAGCAGATGTCCAGTGCTTTGTGTGTCACAGCAGCGATTGAATGTTTTGATTACGTCGCTGTACTGTACGCCCGTTCGACAGATAACGTCCTGTTCTGACAGCCATTCTTGTGTGCTTGCGCTATGCTCTAGATGAGCCGTCAGGGCACTAAAAGACTTCACAGTGTATACAAGCTGCGTTGTCTAAATCACGGTAACAGATAGAGCGCTCTACCGAACTTCACAGAGCATACTGGTTTCTTTTTTAATGCAATTACACACAGCGAAGAGACGAAACATTACAAGCACCTACCTAATCACGTTTATGCTCACTTTCGGTGGGCAACGTAGCAGTGTTCCTGCGTTGCATGTTTTCGACACGTCCTTAGTATGTTGCCAGAGGTAGGCGGCTCCTTATGTCTACGGACTAGTAACAAAATTCCCGTATGTTACAGGACAGTAGTGTTTGGACGCAGAACTGACGCCCGATAGCGTCCAATATGTGCTCCAACGACTTCTCAACAGAAGAATTTGATACCAAGACATCAAGGTGAGTTGACTGTTACGTACCTGAAACCACTGTAACACGATTCTGGCCGTGAGACACTGACCCTTATCCTGCTGCAAAATGCCATATCTGTGTGGGGAGACATCAATCACTAAGATTCTCCGAGTAGACAAAACATCATTATGGGTCTACTTTTGTCCGCCGATTCCTTGAATGTACCTGGTGGCGATGTTGCGGACATACGACGTGGTAAAGTTAAGTACACAACCAGAGTAGAGTGGAATGGTGAATTATTCTAACGAGGATATGGGCACGCCGTGAATATCTATGACAGTGTGTCAGAGCACGGTAATACCAGGCCTTACAGAGAAAGCGTACTTCCCACTCTGTAAAGCTGGGGCATACGACGTGGTAAAGTTAAGTACACAACCAGAGCAGAGTGGAATGGTGAATTATTCTAACGAGGATATGGGCACGCCGTGAATATCTATGACAGTGTGTCAGAGCACGGTAATACCAGGCCTTACAGAGAAAGCGTACTTCCCACTCTGTAAAGCTGGATAGGCGGCCATTTGTGGCAGATCTGACGACAAAGAGAATAGTTCTGGTGCAGGCACAAGTGTTTCAGAGCAAACCGTCCGGCGCATATTTTAGAACGTGGGGCTCCGTAGCAGACAACCCCTACGTACTTCCATGTTGACCCAAGCATAGCGTCAGTTACGATTTCAGGGGACAAAACACCATCGAGACTGGACCGTAGATCAATGGAAACGTGTCGTATGGTCGGCTGAATCACGCTCTTCTAGTTGCACCAAGGCTACGATTATGGTCCGGTACGGCTGCTCGAGATGCCGTGCTACAGACGCGAAATTTAACCGACAGGAAGAAGATGCTGTGATATGCAAATGGTTAGCTATTCAGAGCATTCACACAAGGTAGGCGCCGGTGGCGACACCTACATGCTGACGTGAGGAAAGTTTCCAACCGATTTCTCATACACAAACAGCAGTTGTCCAGCGTTGCCTCGTGGAAGGAGGAGAAATGCGTACCATCACGTTTCCGACTTTGATAAAGGTCGTATTGTAGCCTATCGCGATATCGGTTTATCGTATCGCGACATTACTTTAGCACTGATGATTATAAACAAAGTTCGGTTAACTTTATATATTTTTATTACGTAAACACATTTTTAATTATTAGTAGCTAGTGAAAAATTAGAAAAAAAGGTTTACAAAGTATGTCATTAATGAAAATAACCAACGGTCCCCAGTTCCTCACCAGTACAAGAATAATTAAATTCAAACTGAACTTTATACTCGTTAGCAATCTTATGCAAGAATAGCTATTGGCGTCATAATGTAGGACAATACCTAACTCACACACTCAAGTACTTCACATCACACATGTCTCAGTAGTCAAATAGTAATCAAATAGCAAACACATACGACGTATTATATTAATTTTCAAATCTCAATTAAAGTAAGATTGTTTACTGACTGTGGACAGAAACTTTTCTTTACGTTATTCACCGAAATTGTAGCAAGCACAAAGATTGTTTGAATTTACTCATTGGTAAGGATTGTCATTTGCCTACCAGTTACTCTGATATTTGTCATAAAAGTTACAAATTATGCCACAAACTAAAAATCACAGCTGTGCTTTGAGAATGAAATTCAGTGTGTCTATGTTACGTAAGGTATTACTACCATTTTTTTAATTATGAAAGTTACCCTATTTTTAGCAAAAGAGTTATTACTGGTTTTTGCATCATTCTATTTCTGACATTATTCGTGCTACCACCAAAGGTTTCATTATTACGTAATTGTACAAAAGTTGGAAAAATTTGCTTTTGATAATCTAATAAATTAATGTTCGCTTCATTTTCAGTTAATTTTCTGATTATTTCGGTTCATACAAAGGGACAGGATGGATACTATTTGGATAATAACTTAGGAAAATTATTTACGTGACAATATGCACGAAAACAATGCTATTCAAGCAATAAATTTCCAACTATGCTGGTCAGTCTATTACAGTTCTAGTTGTAACAGGTCTAGGTCTCACTTCATTTCATGGTGCCGTTGGTTTGTACTGTGCCTAATAAATGCCATAGCTTGCCCGTATTACACATCCGCCAAAACAACCATTTCAGTTTTCGCCGCTCCACACTTCGGAAACAGACTTTTTGTCTCCGCACTTTTGCGTAGCCACACCGGCGAATACGCAAAACCAACGACAACAATCGTCTCATTGTGACTCCCAACTGCTACTTTTTTAGCGCATTCGCACGCCCAGCGATAATGCTTTTACAGTTTATTGCACTCTTTGACAATACCTTGTCCCTGACTAGGCCAGCGTCTCTAATTACAAAATGTTAACATTCTATGGGTATTCTCTTTCTTAAATAACAAATAGCATTTTTAGCTTGACAACATATTTAAAATAAAAATATTTGTCGCAACTAATAAAACAAACTTCGCAAAACACATGGAAAAGGTATGATCATCCACAGAGTTGTGGTGCTCTACATCTACATCCATACTCCGCAAGCCACCTGATGGTGTGTGGCGGAGGGTACCTTGAGTACCTCTATCGGTTGTCCCTTCTATTCCAGTCTATGCCTCTGTGTGGGCTCTAATCTCTCTGATTTTATCCTCAGGGTCTCTTCGCGAGAAATACGTAGGAGGAAGAAATATACTGCTGGACTCCTCGGTGAATGTATGACCTCGAAACAAAAGCCCGTACCGAGCTACTGAGCGTCTCTCCTGCAGAGTCTTCCACTGGAGTTTATCTATCATCTCCGTAACGCTTTCGCGATTACTAAATGATCCTGTAATGAAGCGCGCTGCTCTCTGTTGGATCTTTTCCATCTCTTCTATCAACCGTATCTGGTACGGATCCCAAACCGGTAAGCAGTATGCATGCAGTGAGCGAACAAGTGTACTGTAACCTACTTCCTTTGTTTTCGGACTGCATTTCCTTAGGATTGTTCCAATAAATCTCAGTCTGGCATCTGCTTTACCGACGATTAATTTTATATGGCCATTCCATTTTAAATCACTCCTAATGCGTACTCCCAGATAATTTATGGAATTAACTGCTTCCAGTTGATGACCTGCTATATTGTAGCTAAATGATAAAGGATCTATCTTTCTGTGTATTCACATTACACTTGTTTACATTGACAATTCTTCTTGAGTGAAATGCATGTACCAACGAAGACAGCTATTAAACGGAAAGACTTCCGGATATGAACCATAAATTGTTGTAGCATCTCTCCTATTCAGCCACTTTGGCACCGTTAATCTCGTTTTATTCACACATCATAAAAATTTAGATGGAAAATGTGCATCCGTGGAGGTCATGAAATCATTTAAGACCTACCTTTCATTGCCAAGCTCTCGAGGAGTGTATAGATATGACAAATGGCGTCAGGAATGAAAGCCAGATGTGGTCCATTAACTGGAGATGCTTAGTTGAGGGACAAAGGACACAGGTAATATATGTACATAATCTCATCATGCTGTCTGTTGGAGCAGTGACAAATACACTTCAGAAATACAGCTACAGCAGCATTTCTTAAAATTTTATTCGCCCTACTGGTTACCGGTTTCGGTACACTGTACCATCCTCAGGATCCTGTGGCAGCTAGTTGTCACATTCGCATCACAAGTAGGTAAGTCAGTTACTCAGTACTTGCCTGACGCACCTAGTTGGGAAGCAAACGTGGCGACTACGTGCCAGGGGTTGCCTGAGGATGATACTGGGTACCGAAACCGGTAGCCAGCAGGTAAAACAAAATTTAAGAAAATGATTGTAGCCTAAATCGTATATCATTTCTAATATTATGCAGCCTGATCAGTGCCGTACGTACAGCTTTTTATGTCATCAGTCTTCTGACTTGTTTGATGCGATCCGCCACGAATTCTCTCCTGTGTCATCTTGGAGAGGCAAAAGCGCCATAAGGCGTCAACTAATTACTAGTCATATTGAGTTGTTGTTGTGGACTTCAGTCCTGAGACTTGTTTGATGCTGCTCTCCATGCTAATCTATCCTGTGCAAGCTCCTTCATCTCCCAGTACTTACTGCGACGTACATCCCTCTCAATCTGCTTAATGTATTCATCTCTTGGTCTCCCTCTACGATTTTTATCCTCCACGCTGCCCTCCAATGCTAAATTTGTGATCCCTTGATGCCTCAGGACATGTCCTACCAACCGATCCCTTCTTCTAGTCAAGTTGTGCCACAAACTTCTCTTCTCCCAATCCTATTCAATACCTCCTCATTAGTTACGTGATATATCCACCTAATCTTCAACATTCCTCTGTAGCACCACATTTCGAAAGCTTCCTTTCTCTTCTTGTCCAAACTATTGTCCATGTTTCTCTTCCATACATTGCTTTACTCCATACAAATACTTTCAGAAACTATTTCCTGACACTTAAATGTATACTCGATGTTAACAAATATCTCTTCTTCAGAAACGCTTTCCATGCCATTGCCAATCTACATTTTATATCCTCTCTACTTCGACCATCATCAGTTATTTTGCTCCCCAAATAGCAAAACTCCTTTACTAATTTAAGTGTCTCATTTCCTAATCTAATTCCCTCAGCATCACCTGACTTAATTCGACTACATTCCATTATCCTTGTTTTGCTTTTGTTGATGTTCATCTTATATCCTCCTTTCAAGACACTGTTCTTTCCGTTCAAATGCTCTTCCAAGTCTTTTGCTGTCTCTGAGAATTACTATGTCATCGGCGAACCTTAAAGTTTTTATTTCTTCTCGTGGATTTTAATACCTACTCCAAATTTTTCTTTGGTTTCCTTTACTGCTTGCTCAATATACAGATTGAATAACATCGGGGATACGCTACAACCCTGTCTCACTCCCTTCCCAACCACTGCTTCCCTTTCATGCCCCTCGACCCCTATAACTGCCATCTGCTTTCTGTACAAATTGTAAATAGCCTTTCGCTCGCTGTATTTTACCCCTGCCACCTTTAGAATATGAAAGAGAGTATTCCAGTCAACAATGTCAAAAGCTTTCTCTAAGTCTACAAATGCTAGAGACGTAGTTTGCCTTTCCTTAATCTTTCTTCTAAGATAAGTCGTAAGGTCAGTATTGTCTCACGTGTTCCAAGATTTCTACGGAATCCAAACTGATCATCCCCGAGGTCTGCTTCTACCTGATTTTCCATTCATCTGTAAATAATTCATGTTCGTATTTTGCAGCTGTGACTTATTAAACTGATAGTTCGGTCATTTTCACGTCTGTCAACACTTCTTTCTTTGGGATTGGAATTATTATATTCTTGTTGAAGTCTGAGGGTATTTCGCCTGTCTCATACATCTTGTTCACCAGATGGTAGAGTTTTGTCAGGGCTGTCTCTCACAAGGCTATCAGTAGTTCTAATGGAATGTTGTCTACTCCCGGGTCCTTGTTTCGGCTTTGGTCTTTCCGTGCTCTGTCAAACTCTTCTGTCTTTACGGCTGCTGCCAGCTCCAATGATATTATAGTTGCAGCAACAGAGTATCACGGCGAACTCGTTTTGTGTGCCAACTGAAAAACCAATAGTGTAATAAGTGTGTTTGAACATTAACATCTCTGTGATTTGCTTTCACATAACCTTGTTACTCCCACGTGAAATTTGTACCATAGCTGCTCCTTATCCGCCTGCACCCATGACTAAATTGTAACGTTTCGTAACAGACAGACTACTTTTCCTTCTCATGTCTCTCCTCTAAGTGGCGATAAGGCTCTCCTTCCTGATTTTTCAGAGTCTCACACCCCAGTGAGGTCTTAGCTTAACACCAGCAACTTATACCGCCTTCTTTCGATAGCTGTAGAGTGGAAGTATTGTGTCTGAGATTAAAAAAAACTTGAAATAAAATACACATGGCTTAAACAACCAAGCAGTTACGGAAGACTTGAAGACTCTTAATGCTTTAGACTGTAGAGTATCTCAGAGTTTCATTCAGTGATGAAACAATGATATAGCTGACACAAATTTTCGAGATATATCCAGTGACATAACAGCCACAAGTGGTTGTGTCATAGTCACTGACCAATCGCTGGATGTGTGTTTGTTGACATGAGCGTTACACTTCAAATAGAGTTTGTGGAAGTATTAAAAAGTTTAGACACACTTACAACAATAAGCGAAGTGCGAAACTTAACGTGATTAAGATTATGTAGTTTGTCCATTTCACGTGAAGTGATGTTTCAGAATAAGTTTTTTATTTGTGCTTTGGTAGGGTGGAGTGTTATTATTTAATGTTAAATAACTGTGTTGATTTAATCATGCTACAAATCTCAGATTGCAAGAAATGTAACTTTTGTATCATCGATTCGATATTAAGGTTGGGGGCTACCATTTAAATAAAGCATAACTAGTTTGTTTCTAGTGGCGTTTTAAATGTATTAAAAGTAAGGGTAATGTCCCAGAAGACAGACCTGTTCAGTGAAAAACGCTTTAAGAATGGAATGTGAGTTAATAAATCAATACTGCATTTGAGAGATGCAATGGAAACAGCTGAAAAGAGCACAGGGGATCGTAAATTCTGATATCTGATGCTAAAAATTTTCGGGACTCTTTCTGAGAGAGCAACTGAAATTTGTCAAGGGCTACACATCTCATTATTGGTTTCGCGGGTGGTTAAAATCCAAAAGAACAGGCGATACCAGTTCATGCGTCATCCTGAAGTGTTCTACCGATCGGTGGACTTAATTCAATTTTTAGATTATTTTAAAACGGAGTTAAATTTCACAGAACGTAAGAAAGGGGTATATGGATTTTCTCCACTGCTCCCGATTTCAGCCAGTGAAGTACCCTTAAATAATGAAGAACGAAACGATTTCATGGCCATAGTTAAATTCTACTTTAAAGATGAGCCACGAAAGTTGAAGACGTTTCTTGCTGATTATTTTTAAGTGTATGGAAATCTGTGAAAGAAGATTCCAGACCTTCATCGCTTCAGACCTTCATATGCCATAGAAGACTGCAATTATTCAATAAAAACGTGTATCTAAAGATCAACAACGTTTCCTCTACCTGGTTTATCACCAAAGAAGTCATATCTATTATATGACATTAAGTCATATAACAATTATTCGATTATTTTTTATTAATATTAACATGTTCTAAAATAAGCAATTTTAGTTGATAATTGTGATTTTTGCTGTCACAGAAAACTAAATGAATTAGCCCTCTTGGCTATTCATCGTTCAATATATTGGAGGTGATATCCAAACTCGCCAACAGAAAGAAACGACTGCATATGTCATTATAAGGGAGATGCTTACTATTTCCAGGTACTTATGTCTTACTTTTAATTACTGTGAGCCATCGTTTATATATTCTAACATGGTATCTAAAATAGTTCAAATGGCTCTGAGCACTATGGGACTTAACATCTATGGTCATCAGTCCCCTAGAACTTAGAACTACTTAAACCTAACTAACCTAAGGACATCACACAACACCCAGCCATCACGAGGCACAGAAAATCCCTGACCCCGCCGGCAATCGAACCCGGTAACCCGGGCGTGGGAAGCGAGAACGCTACCACACGACCACGAGATGCGGGCAACAGGGTATCTGTTAGTACATGTCCGAAAGAACAGATACCATCGGTGACCATGCAGCCCGTTAGAGTGAAATTACAATGAAATGATCACCCTTAGCTACTTACAGGCTTTGACATACGTCAACGGGGACAGATGAAAATGTGTGCCCCTACCGGGACTCGAGCCCGGGATCTCCTGCTTACATGGGAGAGGCTCTATCTAACTCCTTGACATCATGTTCAAGTTCCACTCAGGTTTTTTTTTTGTTTTTTTTACAGAGGCCAACCGGCTCTCTGACGAAACACGCTGAGCTACCATAGCGACATATTGTGTCACAATCCATCTGAGCCACCGACCGGGACCCAGAGGACAGCGCGACTGCAGGGATTTATCTCTGTCACGCCTCCTGCGAAACCCACATTCTCAACGTATTGTCCCGCACTACATTCGTTACTCGCGGCGCGTTGCCGATTCCCGTAAGAGTTCGGGCACTGTTTGTGCATCCACACAGAAGGAGAAGATGGTCAAGTGGCCGGTGAGCCTTAACTATATATATATGAATGTAGTGCGGGACAATACGTTGAGAATGGGGGTTTCACGGGAGGCGGGCCGGACATGAATCCCTGCACTCGCGCTATACTCTGCGTCCTCGGTGGCTCAGATGGAGTCGGCACGGCAGCTCAGCGTGTTCGGTCAGAGGGTTAGCTGCCTTCTGTAATAAAAAACAAACTGAGTTAATCGATCAATAACGAACTTAAACGAATGTCTTACGACGTCCGCTCCGAGCAAATGCAACGATCAAAAGTGAACAAAATGAAAAAAAAAGATGGGTAGAGCGTATGCCACGTAAGCAGGAGATCCCGGATTCGAGTCCCTGTCGGGGAACTCAATTTCATTAGTCCCCGTTGACGTATGTCAACTCCTGTAAGCAGCTAATGGTGTTCATTTCATTGTAACATCATTTATTTATTTATTCATATGTAGATCTCACAACATATCGCACAGTGCTTCTTACATTTCGTCCTAAAGCAGTTTTCAGAAACACCGATCCTTAGGCTTACTAATGATTTGCTCCTTTATTCAGATGCGTGCCAAGTCTTGTAAAGCGCTTTCCTCGAATATCAAATAAGCTGAGGAAGAACGCATTTGAAGTAACTGTAAAACAACATTCAATTTGTAGACACCAAACACTCGCGATTTACACCAACACGATATGCGTTCCAAGTTTTCTAGTTCAGTACCTCCATCTCTGTTCGTTTGCACCCGTGACTGTTCAGTTCCGCCACGTCACCGAGCCGCTCTGTACATCCGCCGAACGCCTGTGGCGAGTAGTCCGCGCGCAGCTGGAGCAGTGCACACGATCGCCGCTGCTAGTGTGGGGCGCTACGGGGCCCTTTGTGGCGTCGCACTTTCCTGCTTGGTCTCCCCTGTCAAGCGACCAGCTAGGAAAAGATATTACGCCGGCGGCCCGTGGACTGACTGTGTGCCACATGCCAGGATCTGTCCACGAGTTGCATTCTCCAACAAGATTTGCTGCCGGCATATTATCGTAGGTCGGTAAACGCCTAGATTTACATGTATGAAATGGAGATCACATATATTTGAGTCTCAGGGAACTTTTTGGGTGTCAGGGGCTCTCGGTTACGGATATCCTATAAACTTCTCTACTGATAAGTTTAAAGGTGACGATGTTACTTATTACTACAAATGTTTTCAATTAACTGCTGACGTTATAACAAGTTTCGTGTTAACTGACGATACCATTTGAAGGTGTGTACTATGTTCTTTTTTTCTATGCCGTCTGTAATAACTAGTAGCCTTTCTTATTCCTAATGTTAGGAGCACTTAGTATTTTTGGTGGCTCTATTTTGACTATACTGCGTTACACAAATTCTGTGATGATTACTAATTAGGGTTGGTATTGTTTTGGTAGGATATAACTGGATTTGAAATAACAACGCATGGTAAGTAATTGTTTACAAAAGGTAAATGTAAATTCCTCCATAGATTACAGGTTTTTTGGTATTTTAATTGCGGCGGCAACTGGCCAGTGTCAAGAATCAATTGGACAGATTTCTGCATCAGTAATTCTGTTCTTTAGTTTCTCTTAATGGCTGTGTTTTGTGGTCACTGTAAGCTGTGTATTGTACAATTAGGAAGGGGGGGGGGGCAGGAGAGACGAGTGTGGGAGGGCGGGGGGCAGGGCGGTCTCTTTGATTCTGATTTATTAGCTAAGTTTTTATGTGATTACGGAAAGTGTTTCCTGGCTGTTGTTGTACACCACTCAACCCTACACCACCACTCCCAACTATCACAACAGTAGCAGAATTTTCAGTAAATGCAACCGGTATTTCAATTCCAAATGTTGAAACCGTTTTACAGTTCAGCTGCTGATGCTATGTGGTGTTGATACGTGAACGAAACCGAACACCTCCTCCCACCAAAAAGAAAAGTTTTCTATGGCCCTGACTGTTGTCCTGTCCTTTCTCTTTCCCCGTATGTTCCTCATTTCGCCGATTCTATAGAAGTTCCTCATTTCTTACCTTATCAGTTCATCTAATTTTGAACATTTTCCTGCACCACCACATTTCAAATGCTTTCATTCTCTTCTTTTCCAGGTCTCTCGCAGACCATTATTCACTTCCATACAATACTGCGGCCCAGACGTACTGCACGTCATCATAAATTCCTTCCTCAAATTGACGGCAGGGTTTGAGACTTGTAGATTACTTTGGCGAGGAAAGTCTCATTTCCCTGTGTTAACCTGATTTTTATGTCGTTCTTGCTTTGCCTGTAACGTGTTATTTTGCTTGCAAGGTAGCAGAATTTCTTACATTTTCTTACTTCGTGTCTGTCAACTTTAATGTTTAGGTTATGTCCAATATTTCCTGCCACTCTCCATAACTTACGTCTTTCTTCGACGCTAATTAGACCGTTCATTCCATTCCACAGCTCCTGTAGTAGTGTCTCCCTCTCAGTGAGTATAGCAATGTTATGAGTCAATATTATCATTAATATCCTTTCATCCTGTAACTAATCCCACTCTTGAGTCGTTCTGCTCACTCTGAAGTTGCTTCTTCAATGTATACAATACACAGTAGAAGCGAAAGGCTATATCGCTGCCTTACACACATTTTAATCAGTGCACCTCCATATTGATCCTTCATTCTACTTGTTCCCCTTCGGTTGTTGGACATATTCATTACCCAAGCATCTACGGCCTTACACGAAGTCCAGAGATATGCGGGCAAGGAGAAGTGTGGTCCGCGGCCTCTATCCTCAAGAGCTATGTGGGCGTCGCTCTGGTGGAATCTGTTGCGTTCTACTTCGAACACGACGGTAAAGAGAGATGGGCTTCGGAGTGGTAGAGCAACTGTCGTCGTAGGACAGCTGGACAGCAGCAGAAATGACGAGCTCACACGTGAATACAGGAAACAGAGGTGTTGGTTCAAATGGCTCTGAGCCCTATGGGACTTAATGTCAGTTGTCATCAGTCCCCTAGAACTTAGAACTACTTGAACCTATCTAACCTAAGGACATCATACACATCCATGCCCGAGGAAGGATTCGAACCTGCGACCGTAGCCGTCGCGCTGTTCCGGACTGAAGCGCCTAGAACCGCTCGGCCATCACGGCCGGCAAACATACGTTTTACTTACCTTGTAGCTTTCTCTAAGCGTTCCAAAGAAACTTTACAAAATAATAAACAGCAATACCGTCCAGCAGAGACAGGAAGCAAATAAAAGAGCGTTATGTAGTGTGAGGCTCCCGGTACCAATGCATGAGCGAACTGTCGAAGGCTGACTACGACCGATAAGGGACCCGTTGAGTGTGAATGCCCCATCATAGGATCACCGTTGGGCCTACAGGCCTTCATTTGGAGGTGTCCTGATTTCTTTTTTCTTTTTTTTGTTTGTTTGTTTGTTTTAGTGCGAGGTCGTGAAAGGGCAATGACGCTTACGGCATTCGACATGCCGCATGTTGTCTACCATGGAACCACAGTATTCGCTGCTAATGCCAAAACGGGGCCGGGACTGGATGAGACTAGCAGCGTGGTTGTTGAATTGTATAGTCGCCGAGTTGCTCACAGCAGCCTTCCAGCGCTTTTACTGAGGTTGATACAAAGCAGTGATAAACAAAACAAATATTGCACTGTGCCTACTACAACAGTTGCCAAAGTTGAATTTTTGTGAGAAAGGAACCCAAGGAATTTCTCACACTGAGTAAATATTGGCAGATGCAATGTTAGCGTTACTGCAAGATGAGACCGCGGAATGTGCTGTGTCACATACACTAGACTGTGCGGACAATGCACGTGTGAGTTACAGTGATTACGGTAAGTGTTTAACACCGAGCGAAGTGGCGTATTGGTTAGCACACTGGACTCGCATTCGGGAAGACGACGGTTCAATCCCGCGTCCGGCCATCCTGATTTAGGTTTTCCGTGATTTCCCTAAATAGCTCCAGGCAAATGCCGGGATGGTTCCTCTGAAAGGGCACGGCCGACTTCCTTCCCTAATCCGATGAGGCCGATGACCTCGCTGTGTGGTCTCTTCCCTCAAACATCCCAACCACTATGTGCTTAACAAGTGGAAGTGATAATTCAGTGGGTATCGGGCCATGTAGTTCACCAGGCAGGCATCCACAAATTATGTCTCTTGTAGAACACAGTAAAAGACAATCCCTAAGGAGAGTATACTGTTAGTTGGCCCATTGATTGTCACTCATGGAGAGCAAAATGAGACGTCAGGACTACAGTAGATTTGTTTATTTAACTTCTTCATTCGGGTCCTCAGTCATAATACTTCAGGAACAACTTGTTGGAGGCGACCAGTTGTCTCTCATAGTAAACAATAGACGTTTAGCACTGCTGACGGCGCAAAAGTGGAGCCGAGAGTGGCGATGTCTCGGGCTGTGACCATGACGACACGAGTGGCAGCGCAGCTGAGTGTTCTGCGGGGATTGGCCGTGATCTCCCTCCAGCGAATGAGCGGTTCTCTGCTCCAGTGGTGGCTCCTTTCTTGACTCAGGGCAAGCTGTACTGTCCCTTGGTCGAACAGCAGACCCCATACTGCATTCCACGATGTCACTCCAGGCGTCACAGCCTCATGGCGTGGGCTGTGACGCTAAGACGAGAATACATTAATGTATGAGTGGTTGAGTACTATCATCCTAGAGACTGTGTTTCGAGTTTAAGGATGGCAAGTGAGGAAAAGCTTCAGTCATTCCACTAAAATACTGCAGAGTCGACTGTTACTGTACCGTGCCCAGCTGGCTCTGCTTCGCAATGCCTGCCGGCCGTGCTTTGCTCTGCAACACAAAACTTTCTCGCCCGGTTAACCACTGGCTTTGTTGCAACTTACTCCCGTTCTTGCATACTTTTTTTTATCGAATTTGGTCGGTACGCTGTTTTGTCGTCCCTTTTATCAAGGCCTGGTCGCTGGTGTTGACGAAACTACAAAAAGCGTTCAAAAAATTTTGCACAGTCGTCTCTTTTTTTTTAATTTTTTGCGGGAGGAGAATGAAATGTTTTGTGAACATACTTGGAACATTTAGCTATACATTGAGCCTACTCAATGTAGCCTCCATCAGCTCTGACGCATTTGGCTCAACGCTCTTTCCATGATGTAAATGTACTTTGGTCGCATTCTGGTGCTTAATTTTTACACCATCGCTTGACACAATGTATAATGTCTTTCTTACTATCGAATCTTTTACTGCGCAAGTGGCCCTTCAGACAACCAAAGAGGTAAAACTCAAGCGGAGGCAAGTCCGGAGTGTAGGGAGGATGAGGAACAATTTTCCAATCCATTTTCCCGATTTTCTCCTGTGTCATGAGGGCTTTATGGGGTTTGGCAATTTCAGGGTGTAGTCTGATGAGCTGACCCTGAAACTGAGGTTTGTGGGTCTTAATAACACGTCGTTGCTTGTCCAGTGACCAGAAGTAACGGTCCCGGTTAATTGTGGAGCCAGGTTCTCAACAGGCAATGAAAATGTCACCACACTGATCCCAGAAGAAGGAGACCATCACCTTTCGGCCTGCTGTTCGTCAAAGTCTTGGTTTCTTCTTCCGAGGGGAACCCGCATGACGCTACTCCGAGGATTGGAGTTTGCTCTCAGGTTTTGGTAAAGCCGCTGTCAAAACACTGTTTCCACTCGTCAGCAAAGGTCTTCATGAGACTCTATTACACAATCTTCATCGTATTCATTTCTCGTTTCAATAATCTAGATACCCAACGTGCACAGACTTTACTGTACCGCATTGACTGTACCAGTGATAACACACTACCCAATGACAAACGAGTCATTTCAGCAAATTGTCGTGTCATCACACATGTATCATTTTAGATGATTTGATCAATGGTCTCCTTATTCACATCACTCACTGCCGTCGATGGTCTACCGCATCGTGGATTGTCCAGTAGAGAGAAATCACCTTCTTTAAACCTCTGCAAGCACCGCTGGATATTGCTGCGATACACAGTGTCCTCTCCATAAACAGGGAGCAACTTCCTGTGAATTGATGTGGCAGAATCATCGCCGGTCTTGAAGAGGAACTCCATCACCGACCGTTGTCGCAACTTGACATCACTTCAAGGTCCATTATGGGTAGCCTGTAAATAAAGGAGAATAATTTTATACGTCAACTTATAGCTAAATGTTCCAAGTATGATCACAAAAAATTTCATTTTCCTCCTGCAAAAAATAAATAAATAAATAAATATATAAATAAAAAATAGAGACGCCTTTGCGAATCTTTTAGATCACCCTTTGAATATTATCCTTTATACTGAGAGTTCCTGGTGAAGGGGCATTCTGAACCTTTTTTACCTCTTAGGAATTATTTGCCGGTCCTTCTGAACCTGCTTCTCCTCTTAAAAATTATTCTAACAATTTGTTACCTTAAACCTGTCGCTTAATATTACACATTTCTGTAGGGCCTCTTGCTCTCTCTAACGCAAACACCCTGGTACTTATTTCATTGCTAGGCTTTCTTGCACAATAACGTCTACCTGTGTATTCCAAACTTACAACTTAAAAGGAATCAATAATCCTTAATACTACACCTTTGCGCGTTGATCTTCCTTCACTGCGTTTATGTTTGGGGTATCCAAGCCAGTGGAATCTGAACGATGGCTGTGTCCTAACTCAGTCCTGCGCTTCATTTTCTATGAACCAAAACAAGGGTTATGCTCGGCAGAACAAATGCCACTGCGGTGTTTTGTATGACAACAGTGAGTGTTGTTCCGCCCTGGTACTGATTTTCCTGATAAAAATTTACATGCCGCAGTGAGGTTTCCGACGAGACTCGCCCCTCCTGCTGGTTCACCAGAGTGTTTATAGACTGCATTAATTCCGTCCCTAGAGCTTGATTTAAGTTGATTAGATTTGCAACAGGTATCACTTCCATGGGCTCCTCTAGCCAATACAAACGAGGCTGAGCAAACAGCTAGCCACTACTACCATCTTGTCAAATGCAAAATACAACCAACATGTCTCGATCTACTGAAAGTGCGATTCCAGCTCAAAAACCATTTTATGGTTTGATGCATCACATGATACAACAAATTCTCTCTTAAAATCTGGAAATACCAGAATAGGGCTCGATATTAAAGCTCCTTTTAGCTCCTCAAAAGAACAGTGGCACTTTTCTGACCACAATAATTTAGTACTCTCTTTCAGCAATTGTGTCAACGGTGTGGCAATATCTGCAAATCCGTTTACGTACCGCTGGAAATAGTTAGCGACTGATTCTGGTATAGGAAATATCAAGTACAGCTGTAATTAATCTTGGGTTGGTCTTAACCCCATCTTTACTTAAGATATGACGTGAGTATCTCCCTCTTCAATCAAAAATTACACTTTTCTGTACTCAATGTTAATTTCGCTACTTGTACATCAATGAAGACATTCCTCAGTTACTGCGTATGGTGTACATATCATTCCTATAATGTCATTAAAATACACTTCCCATTGCCATGATTTGAAGCCTCTGAGTACTATGTCTAAAATTCTCTGAAACGTTGCAACATGCTTCGTTTATTCGAATGGCATTCTTATGAATCGGTAGCGACCCTAAGGTGCCGAGAACGCTGTTTTGTGTCGATCTTGCAGTGCAACCTCTGTTTGCTGATAACCACTCTCAAATCCATTGTTGAAAAATATTTGCATTGCCATAAATGATCCAAGGCTTACGTGATGTTCGGCAAAGGGTATGCGTCTGTTACGGTCCTCACATTTAAATATCTGTAATGACAACAAAACTGTCATTCCATCAACAGATTTTTTTTGGCACGATGACTATTCCTGTCCATGCATTTTATTTCGTCTTTCAGCAGCTGATCGATAAATTCCGACAAAATTGCCTGCAAGTACTTATTTATTCTGTGTCAACCATCACGGGTGGAAGTGCTGACATCAATGTTTACTGATAATCGGCGTAAACCAGTTATGTTGGCCACTGATGCGGTGTCGATATGGATCGTATTAACCTCTTCAGCATCAACTACGGCCTGAAAATGGCACACTGAAACGCCGAGACTGGCAGCTGCACAGTACATAAGGTCACAAGAACGCCTGTAGGCGTTTCGTTTTCCTACAAGGCTCTAAACTGTCGCAAAATTATTTCCTATTGTCTTAGATAATCGTATGAATCGAGTATCAGTGTGATCGTTCGGGGTTTAATCGGTTCGTATTTTGTGATATCACTACACTGGCAATGGCTTCACTTGACTGAAACATTATTCCATCAAGTTCCACCCTACGTTGCGAAAGATCGATTGTGGCACCAATGCTGGTATAGCAAATCAAATCCTAGAATCATGTCGTAGCCCACACTCATGTGCGGCCCAACTTCTACACATTGTTTAAGTAGAACGGTATTCAGGAAAAAAGTCTGCGTCTACCGATCATAACGGCATAACATCTTTCACCCCCACTCCACGCAGTCTGTACTGTGGTGGGTCTTTTTGCTTGGATTCGCCCAGATCACTACTGTCGATCGACACACACACCCCTGCGTCCAGAAATATCTTGCAACCCTTTTTTCCTACTATTCCTGTTCTCGCACAATCCACCTAGGCATAGGATTTCATACCATCTAATCTTACTGGGACTGACCATAGGTAGACCTGGGGTTCCCGTTGGCGTTTAACACCTTATTCGTCCCCGATCCTCAAACTCTAAAATTATTACCTCCTCTAACTTTATTCACATCATCCTGGGGCTGGCGATACCGTCTCCTTACATGATCCGTTCGTCCACACCTGTAACTAGCTGCAAACAGTGTCCGTTTACTCTGTATTCCAGTCCACAAGTCCATCTTCTCACACTCTACAGCTAACCGCACTGTTGTGTACTACTCCGTAGGACCCCTCTCTGTACACCTCTTGACATTTCCGCGTGCAACCCTCTTAAACACCATCGAGCACCCTTTGCTCAGCCTCTTCCAAAATAATTTGATTGACTGCAGCATCCTGTCCTAAGTCATAGGAAAATCTATTAATTTTCCTTATCCTATATTCAAATTGTTCCACAGTTCCCATTTTTCTCTTATTTACTAGCCCTATTAGTTCCCTATAGTGTCTAGCACTATTTCGTTTTCCGTATCTCTGAATTACCCCTTCATTAAATTTTTCTGATGTTGTGGCTCCCTTAAGGGCTTCTGTACACCATTCATAAGTTTTAGTTTCCCCTGTTAGCCTCAGCCGGCCGCGGTGGTCTCGCGGTTCTAGGCGCGCAGTCCAGAACTGTGCGACTGCTACGGTCGCTGGTTCGAATCCTGCCTCGGGCATGGATGTGTGTGATGTCCTTAGTTTAGTTAGGTTTAAGTAGTTCTAAGTTCTAGGGGACTGATGACCACAGCAGTTGAGTCCCATAGTGCTCAGAGCCATTTGAACCATTTTTTTGTTAGCCTCAATTTCGCAACACTCAATAATTACTTGTCAGACCACTCTTCCATATCAGACATATTTCCAAGCTCTCCCACAAAGGTGTGCACATCCCAGCGTGCTTTACCAAAGAATTGAGCAATTAAACTTGCGACTGACAAATCTACACTCACGCCTTGACGATCGCGATACTGTGAACTCACGCAGTTCTCTATTATCTGCTGTTGATTGTGCTACCTTTTCTAACAATATGTGTACTGCTTCCGCCTCTGACACACCTTGCCTTTCTGGTTCTGTCGAAGTTTTGTCCTTGACTACACTCATTTTGAGAACCAACACTAAATAGAAAAGAAATCAAAATACATTACCTTAAGTCTTACGTCTAATCAGGAGCCATGTCGACTCTCGGAATTGCCATGTGCCCCCCCCCCCCCCCCAACCATTACACATAAAGCCTTTTACTGAATGAGAATTCGTACATGTGGCTGAGTGGCCCTCAAGGTTACACTGTGCGTGTCTAACAGGCATTAACTAATAGTGACCCTTTAGCACTAACAGCAAGACAAATCCCCTGTTGCTCTACTCGTTATATGATCTACTTTAAAAAATGCACGACGGTCAAACCGTTTCTGTATGACCGAAACACAATCAAAATATTGGGACTCAGGGTACCGTAGGCTGTAGATTCACACGTTGCTCTAAGAAGGCGACGTCAGTGATCTGACGCCAGTGGTAGATAGCCTTATGATTGTCCACCCGTGAGGAGCGAAATGAGACGTGAGAACGACAGTAGATTTGTTTAATCAACTTCTTTACTCCGACGCTCGGCCGTAACATGTCAGAAACAGCCTGGGAGAGGTGTCCGGTTGACTCTCATGAGATGCAGTAGACATCCTGCATCGCTCACAGCACCAAGAGAGGGGGCGAGCGTGGCGTCACTCGAATCTTGGTATCTGCGACGTCTCCGGCTGTGACCGTGGAGACAATGAGGGAGCGATGAAATAGCAGTATATGCTTTCATTCATGTCTTCACTTTGGGGCCGGCCGAGTGGCGGTGCGGTTCTAGCCGCTACAGTCTGGAGCAGAGCGACCGCTGCGGTCGCAGGTTCGAACCCTGCCTCGGGCATGAATGTGTGTGATGTCCTTAGGGTAGTTAGGTTTAATTGGTTCTAAGTTCTAGGCGGCTGTTGACCTCAGAAGTAACGTCGCATAGTTCTCAGAGCCATTTTAACCAATTTTTCACTTTGGGAATGATTCTCTTAGACGATTAGTTGTTGACGAAGTGGCACATCATCAGCAAATTAGTCACGATTCTGCCTACGAAATCATCCACACCATACTTGGGTTTCATACAGTTTGTGCAAGATAGGTCCCTAAACAACTCACACAGTTGCATAAACAAACGCGCTGGGACATCTGCAAAAATCATTTGGATCGCTATGGTAACAGAGGGGACAACTTCTTAGAGTGGATAATTGCTGGTGACGAAACATAGATCCATCATTACGAGCCGGACGGTATAGAATGGAAACATCCAAATTCGCCGTGGAAGAAAAAGTTCGAGTCCCAACCGCCCGCAGGAAAACTGATGCTTACGGTTTTTGGGACGCACAAGGTCCAGTACTGTAACATTATGGGGAAAGGGGAACAAAAATAAGCAGCGTACGCTACAGTGACATGCTTACTGCAATTCGAAGCAAATGCCGAGGCTTGCTGTCACAAGTGTTATGTTGTTGCAGTGTAATGCCCGTCCGAATGCTGCTGCGCACACTGCTGAAAGGCTCCAGAAACTCGAATTTGAGGAACTAGGCTTTCGTTTTATTTTAAAGAAAAGACTAGTTCATCATAATGAATTCTTGAGTACTATTGTATTGCAAAAATGTTTAGGTAGTAATGATAATTATGTTTTACATTTCGGAAAGTACGAGGGTAAGACAATCATTATCCGCAAAGTAGTTACACTTACAAGAACATCATTTTTTGACATAGCCTCCTTGGTCCATCGTTGTAAAAGCTTCCTGATGCCCTCATAGCAGAAGGATCGCGGTTGAGCTGGAGCCAGTATGCACCGCGTCTTTCACTGCTTCGTCGGAGGCAAATCGACGGCCCCTTAATGCCTGTTCGATTGGACCAAACAAGTGATAGTCAAGATTACCACGATCGTGACTATATGGAGGATGATTTAGTACTTCCAATTTGAGTTTCTGGAGCGTTTCAGCAGTGTGGGCAGCAGTATGTGGACGGGAATTATAGTGCAACAATACAATACATTTTGACAGCAAACCTCGGCGTTTGCTTCGAATTGCAGGCTTTAGACTGGCAGTAAGCATCTCACTGTAACATACACTGTTTATTGTTATTCCCCTTTCCCCATAATGTTCCAGCGCCGGACGTTGTGCGTCCCAAAAAAACCGTAGGCATCAGTTTTCCTGCGGACGGTTGGGTCTTGAACTTTTTTTTGCACGGCGAATTTGAATATTTCCATTCCATACTCTGCCGTTTACTCTCCGGCTCGTAATGATGGATCCATGTTTCGTCACCAGTAATGATCATGTCTGAGAAGTTGTCCCCATCGTTACCATAGCGATCCAAATGTTGTTTTTTTTTTTGCGTATGTCCAAGCGCGTTTGTTTATGTAACTGTGTGAGTTGTGTTGGGATCCATCTTGCACAAACTTTATGAAATCCAAGCATGGTTTGTATGATTTCGTAGGCAGAACCGTGACTAATTTTCAGACGATGTTCCACTTCGTCAATAGTTAATCGTCTGTCTAAGAGAATTATTTCACGTGAACGCTCAATGGTTTCTTCATTTGTGGCGGTAAACGGTCGTCCGGCTCCTTCATTGTGAGTAACACTTGTGCGACCATTTCGGAATCTTTCAATCCATTCGTGGACACTCCGTTGTGGCACCGAACGTCTTCGATGAATTTCGGCCCCTATTGCGCCTTCCGACCACAAAAATACGGACCACTGAACGTTGCTGTTCTTTGGTGCAAATAGACAGCGCAGCAGCCATGGTTAACAGTACGGCAGCGTTAACGAAACTAACCTAGCAGCTTGAAAACTGCAAAGATATAACAACAAATAAACAAAGCATGTGTCATCAACGTAAAATAACAGTACTATCAAAATAAACAAATATATAACTACATTGCGGATAATAACTGACTTACCCTCGTAGTTTATAACTTATTCTCAGGGGAACGGTTTCATTTTAAATACTAAAATGCAGTTTTAGCTTGTCGAATTAAATCTCAGCAGTACTCCACATTACACGTACGGAAAACAGCTTCCACTTCAAACATTTATACCATAACTGCTAGTCTGTGAACTACAGGTCTGTCTCACGAAATTGCCACAAATTGTTAAGAAAGCTGGAATCCAAGCTCTAACAATACTTAGCAAAGTGCTAATGAACATCTGAGGCTGTACCTATTTATGAATCTTATCAGTTTTTTTTATTTACATATCTACATCTACATCAGCAAAGATTTTCCTCAAGCCACCGTACGGTTCGTGGCGGAATATCTGCCCCTGTTCCTCTCGCAGTTAGAGCAAGGGAAAGACGACTGTCTGCATGCCTCTCCGTATGAGCCCTAAGTTCTCGTATCTTACCTTCGTTGTCCTTACACGCAGTGAATGTTTTCGTTTTCGGCAGTAGTTCGGCAGTCAGCTTCAAATGCCGAGTATCTAAATTTCCTCCATAGTGTTTCTCGAGAAGTACGTCGCCTTTCTTCCAGGATTTCCCATTGCAGATCCCGAAGTATCTCCGTAACACTTAGGTGTCGTACGAACCTACTGGCTACAAATCTAGCGACCCGCCTCCGAATTGGTTCGTAGTCGTCCTTTGATCCGACCGGATACTGTTCCCAAACACTCGAGCAGAACTCAAGAACAGGTCGCACCAGCATCCTACATACTGTCTCTTTTACAGGTAACCCAATCGTTCCTAAAATTCTCCCAACAAACCCAAGTTGACCATTCGCCCTCCTTGCCACAGTTCTCACCTGCTCATTCCACCTTACATCGCCTTGCAACGTTAGGCAAGCAGGACACTAGTAATACTGTATCGGAACACTGCAGGTTCGATCTTCCTACTTATCCGCATCAGTTTACAATTTTGCATATTTAGGGCTAGCTACCATTCACCACACTAACTGGAAATTTGGTCTAAGTCGTCTTGTATCTTCCTACAATCACTCAACCTGGACACCTTACCGTACACCACGGCATCGTCAGCAAACAGACTGCTGCCCTCCCTGTCCGCCAAATCATTTGTGTATACCGAGAACAACAGATGTCCTATCACACTTCTCTGGGGCACTCCTGACGATATCCTTGTTTCTGATGAACACTCCCCGCCTACAATAGCGTTGATCTTTATGCTATAAAAATAGTAATCACTGAAAACAAAAAAAAAGCTTCTTTACTTTTCTACATTTACATTTACATCCATACTCCGCAAGCCACCTGACGGTGTGTGGCGGAGGGTACCCTGAGTACCTCTATCGGTTCTCCCTTCTATTCCAGTCTCGTTCGTGGAAAGAAGGATTGTCGGTATGCTTCTGTGTGGGCTCTAATCTTCTGTGTGGGCTGATTTTGTCCTCATGGGCTCTTCGCGAGATATACGTAGGAAGGAGCAATATACTGCTTGACTCTTCGGTGAAGGTATGTTCTCGAAACTTTAACAAAAGCCCGTACCGAGCTACTGAGCGTCTCTCCTGCAGAGTCTTCCACTGGAGTTTGTATATCATCTCCGTAATGCTTTCGCGATTACTAAATGATCCTGTAACGACGCGTGCTGCTCTCCGTTGGATCTTCTCTATCTCTTCTATCAACCCTATCTGGTACTGATCCCACACTGCTGAGCAGTATTCAAGCAGTGGGCGAACAAGCGTACTGTAACTTCAGTTAACTAAAAACATTACGTAGTGATAAATATAATTACAGCGTTCCATGACAGTTGTACTGCTGCCGTTCGCTGATATTACAACACTAATCATTGCTCAAATAACCTTCGTATCGTCATAAATTTCACTTACTCCTAACATTTTTGCAAATGTATTTACGTCTATGTTCATCATGTTTTCTTTCTCTGCTTTGTCCTATGACAACAAGATTTCATAAGTCACTAGGGACATAGGAATTCACCGAGCGAGATTGTATCGGTCTTTTCCTCAACTATTCAGTGATTATCGTTTCTTTTTTATTGTGGTTTTTGACGGTTACCTTTAATATTTTAACATTAGAAACAAATGTTTATTTACGCTTAGACATCTTGTCTACCTGAAATCACGTTTCCATATTAAAATCCGAAGTTATTCAGTGTGTGATGGTGGCTTGAATATGCTGAAGGACTGACAGTAGCCTATGGCATAGTTTCTAAATACGTGTGCCGGCTGCTGTGGCCGAGCGGTTCTAGACGCTTCAGTCTGGAACCGCGCGACCGCTACGGTCGCAGGTTCGAGTCCTGCCTCGGGCATGGATGTGTGTGATGTCCTTAGGTTAGTAGGGTTTACGTAGTTCTAAGTCCTAGGGGACTGATGGCTTCATAGTGCTCAGAGCCATTTGAACCATTTTGATCTGAATGAGTAGATGCCCCTCATGTACCGGAGGTGTCGTGAAAGATGCAGACACAATTGACTGAAACCGGAAATTTGTGGACACCGCCAGCTCGAAGAAAAGATGGATGCCCTAACTGCCTGGCACAGGTGGTGTCCATGAATCTGCGACAGACACTGCTGTCCACATATCTCAGTACTCGCATTTATCGGCTTTCACCTTAGTGAACTTCAAACGCACCACCTCCATCCTCCAGTATCCCACTTCTTTGCGCACTGGTTCTTCAGGTCGATTCTCTTAAATGTATCTTGTCTTCATTATTAATGTGTTGCTGTCAGAGTCTATATCTACTCCTGAGTACGCCTTATAGTTCAATATCTGATTTCGGAATCTCTGTAATCCAGCTGGGCTCTTTCAATGACTCCTGGTGTTTTGCAAGTATGTCTTCTATTGTGTTTCTTGAACAGCGTGATCGCTATTGTCAGCTGAAATCCAGAACTCAATTAGTCCTGCACCTCTTCCATTTCAGCTTCCAAGACCACTTCTTCTGTAAGTCTATTCTATCGTTTCCCCTACCACCGCTCTGTGATCCCCTCGGTTATTGAATTATCCCCTACCCTCTTATCCCCCTTCGCGTATTGACTTATCCGTATGATATCTTTATACTCTTTCTCAACTTCTTCATCTTCTACTTACGACATTATCATGGATATCTGAACAGCTTTTGTTGGCTCTGGTTTTCTGCCGATTCTGACGACAAATACCTTATCAATTAACTGTTCTAACACAGTTTCTGACCTAATCTCATAACATTCATAACGAATTCTACTGCCTATATTTCATTTCCTTTTCTTTTTCGTCTGCTTATTCCCTACATTCGTCTGAACAAAAACCTTTAAGTTCTTTCCATTTCACTTCCCTGATCCCCACTATATCTAGAACGAACCTTTATATTTAACCTTTCAGATTTCCTTGCCTCTCCATCACGTTCAGACTTCTGAAATTGAACGCTTCGAATGGTATAATGTTACCCTTCTGGTGATCCAATATTTTTATCGTGATTACCCCCTCACTCGGCACTCCCCCACCGTAGACTCGAATACGGAAGTAATTCGTTTCCAATGGAGAGATAAGCACGAAAAATTTTTCATTTATAGTCTAAATTTATTGTGAATATACTCGTATATAAGTTCTTAATGCAGTTGTTTCCATTACCTTCTGCATTCTCGTGGCGTTTGTCATTGCTGAATATTCCACTTTTTATGTGCAGTTTCTCATCCCAAGTCCAAGATTTTGTCCGATCCCTACTCGGCTTCTCCGCCCTCCTTTACAAGGCAGTCAAGTCCGTGAGGGTGAGTAGTTACACAGGAAGTCTTTGGCTGCCATTGCAGATGATTCCAAAACTAAGCAGTTCGTGGGTTCCGACCCGAAACCCAGAACGTTTTGGTGAAAGATGTTGCTCCTAGACCATTGGTATATGCCAATAATGATGCCATAATCGTTAAGCTATTGTAAGCGTATCAACTCCTCACAGACTCAAAGGAGGCGATGGGTGGTTTTTCATCCAACAGTGGTTCCTCTTAACCATACGACTAACTCGAGTTGTTGCGACCAAGAACTACAGCGTGGGTTGATAGTGTGAGGCGTGTGACGAAACTGTAGATTTCCGATGATGTCGAGTGTATCAAGAATCTAGATACTGCGTAGTACTACAGACAGGTCCAATTTCACATGATTTCAATGAATTACATATATTGTTGCACGCCTGGTAAGAACCATACAGTGATTGTGTAAGAAACATAGATTGCTACAACACTGAGCCACTCGAGTGATTGGAGCAGCATGGCAAACTGACGTTAAATAAGTATTGAGAATACTCATAATTCCTTATGTGTAGCAATGAAGCACTCAGATCGAAATGCACAGTTGTGATATCTAGTCGAGTAATACGGGCAAAGGTGATCAATGAATGTGGGTCCTGCTAATAGTCAATTAGTGCAGTGCCTAAATTCTAAAACACTTCAGTATCAAATAAAGTTGTGTTTTTCCACCTTATTTCATCAGTATTTTCACCTGCTGTGCTGGAAATTGTACAACGCATTTGCTTGACGCTTATTAGGTCCTGTTAAAAATTACTCTATTTCTCTTATTACTACTTCGTTTGGCTCGCCCACATGGAGCATATCGTTCGTCTACTTGCCCTTGTAATGTCGTATGCTGTTGATGGTACTACATGGAATCTCCTCGGGCTATGTGTCGTTTACCATACCCAGGCTGCCTTTTGGGAATCAATAAACGGCTTGGCAGAGGGTGCAACGACAAGTAATACCGATTTTCTGTGTTATTTCATTCACGTTTTGACCGAGAGCAAATGACTTCCCATATGCCTCAGTACGAGCCCAAATCTCATTCTCATGATCGCTATGTACAACTTAATGTAGCCTCCATCAGTTGTGACGCATCCGGCCCTTTCTTTTCATGATGTAAATGCACTTTGGTAAAATTCTGGGGATTGAATTTTACACCATCGCTTGACACAGGAAATAAGGTCTTCACCACACAGGTGGGCCTTCAGACGGCCAAAGAGGTAAAAATCAGACGGAGCCAATTCCGGACTGTAGGGAGGATGAGGAATAATTTTCCAACCCATTTTCCTCAGTTTCTCCTGCGTCATAAGGGCCGTATGGGGTTTGGCCTTTTCATGGTGTAGCCTGATGAGCTGACCCTGAAGCTGTGGTTTGTGGGCCTTGATGCCACGTCGCAGCTTATCTAATGAAAAACAGAACAGCCTGGAACCGCGCTGCTACTACGGTCGCAGGTTCGAATCCTGCCCCGGGCATGGATGTGTGCGATGTCCTTCGGTTAGTTAGATTTAAATTGTTCTAAAAAAATGGGACAAATGGCTCTGTGCACTATGGGACTTAACAGCTATGGTCAGCAGTCCCCTAGAACTTAGAACTACTTAAACCTAACTAACCTAAGGACAGCACACAACACCCAGGCATCACGAGGCAGAGTAAATCTCTGAGCCCCGGAAACCCGGGCGTGGGAAGCGAGAACGCTACCGCACGACCACGAGCTCCGGACAAGTAGTTCTAAGTATAGGGGATTCATGACCTCAGATGTTAAGTCTTACAGTGCTTAGAGCCATTTGAACCATTTGAACAAGCAGTAACGGTGCCATTTAATTGTGGAGCTGGGTTCCTAAAAGTCAATGAAAATGACACCACACTGATCCCAGAAGAACGAGATCATCACCTTTTGGCCTGCTGTTCGTGAAAGTCTTGGTTTCTTCTTTCGAGGAAAACCCGAATGACGCCACCCCATGGATTGTGTTTTGCTGTCAGTTTCGTACAAAAACAACCATGTTTCATCCTGGGTAATGACGCCATCAAAACACTGTTTCCAATGTTCATCATAAGACCCTCGCACACATTCTTCCTCATCGTTTTCATTTGTACTGTCGATAATCTAGGCATCCAACATGCCTATATTTTTCTGTACTCCAGTGACTGTACCAGCGATACCTCACTATCCAGTGACAAACGAGTCACTTCAGTAAGCTGTCGTGTTGCCACAAATCTGTCATTTTCGATGATTTGATCAATGGTCTCCTTATTCACATCACTCACTGCCGTCGATGGTCTACCGCATCGTGCATTGTCCAGTAGAGAGAAATCCCCTTCTTTAAACCTCTGCAACCACCGCTGGATACTGCTGAAATCCACTGTGTCCTTTCCATAAACAGGGAGCAACTTCTTGTGAATCGATGTGGCAGAGTCATCGCCGGTGTTGAAGAGAACCATTGTCGCCACCTGACATCTGCTTCATAGTCTATTATGGCTCACCTGTGAATAAAAGAAAATACTTTCATGTACCAAATTCTAGCCAAATGTTTCACGTATGTTTACAGAAGATTTCATTCTCCTCCTCCAAAAAATAAAATAATAAGGGACGACTGTGCAAAACTTTTTCAACGAAAAAGGCACCTTTAGTAATACAGAGTTCGAGTGGATTCACTTATTGGAAGGGTTTCAACTTTACATCCCTTCCCACATAGCTCTCTGTTTACTCACTTCTATAACTTCTGCAACTAATGAAGGGCATATAAATGCACATATAACTGACATAGATTTAAGCAGAATAAAACAGTACCTTAGTATGGCGTAAATGGCTTCATTTGCTTCACGCATGGTATATCTTCACCATTCAGTAATTCCGAAATATATTCAGCAATGGGTGAGAGCAAGACGTAGCCGTGGTATCAGCTATTCACATCATTTCCTGCGCATTACAAGGCAGACGAAGTGTTTCCACACGCAACAACGGCGAGCATCACGCATTTCGTCCGTCTCGCCATAGACATATCTCGATTCCAGTGGCCAGTAACAAGAACCTATACATACCGTCGCAGCAGAAAAGCCCCGAAATACAACAGTGCACCACCGCGATACCAAACCCGCGGTCCCATCTCTCGCTGACCCTGCCCATAGCGTAGAGGCGTCGTACCACAGGCCTCAGTGTAAACGCCAACAAGCCAACTGCGACCCAGCGAATATCCACTCGGCTGTCACTTTTCTCCCTCCGTTAACCACACGACCACCGACCTGAATCGCGCAAGGCACAGATGCTGGCCCTATAATCGATGGCAGCGATGCCACTGTAAGTGCGAGAACAGTGGCGCCAGCCGCGCCACGGCTCAATATCTATGTATTTATGGTGTAAGGTCCCCAGAGTACAAACACATAAGTATGAAGATGCAGCATTACTATGGCACTTATTGGGAGAGAGTAGGAGAAAAAGGAACCAGGAGAAGATAATACAGCTGATACATACAAAACTACAGAATTATTTTTATTTATTATTTCATTTATATTTACAACGAAGTACTTATTAAAGTGGTATTTTCCGCTTATCTTTCCTCTGGTTCGCTGTTCGGAGTGGCCGAGCGGTTTTAGACGCTTCAGTCTGCAACTGCGCCACCGCTACGGTCGCAGGTTCGAACCCTGCCTCGGGCATGAATGTGTGTGATGTCCTTAGGTTACTTAGGTTTAAGTAGTTCTAAGTTCTAGGGTACTGATGATCTCAGATGTTAAGTCCCATTATGCTCATTTTCTTTTTCCCTCTAGTTCCGCATGTAGACATCCATGTCAGTGGACATGTCAGTGTGTCCTCAAAGTTGTAAACGTCAACAATCCCCACATAGTGGTGAAGTACACAACATGTTTTAACGATACTGTCAACAAATTCTACATTCACATCTATTGGTCGGTACAAAATCTGCCGTTGATTTGCTAAAATAGCAAATGCTGATTAAACCTTGTTCGCATTAAGTTCTGTACGGCACATTACCTAATTGACTTCCTCTTGAAGGACTGCTCGCAGTTTCGTGTTGCTCCATGCAGTGTAATACTTTTTTTTCGCTATGGGACTTAACTTCTGAGGTCATCAGTCCCCTAGCACTTAGAAATACTTAAACCAAACGAACCTAATGACATCACACACTTCCACGCCCGAGGGAGGATTGGAACCTGCGACCGTAGCGGTCGCGCGGTTCCAGACTGAAGCACCTAGAACCGCTCAGCCACACCGGCCGGCGGTCCTATCACACTTCTCTGGGGCACTCCTGACTAAACCCTTGACTCGGATGAACACACGCTGTCTACAATAGCGTTGATCTTTACTCTATACAAAAATAATAATCATTGAAAACAAAAAAATTCTTTACTTTTCTTCAGTTAAGTAAAACATTATGTAATGATAAATATAATTTTTTACACCGTTCCATGACAGTTGTACTGCTGCCGTTCGCTGATATTACAACACTAATCATTAATCAAATAACCCTCGCATGGTCTTAAATTTCACTTAGTACTCCACCTCTTCTGTTCCCGTCACCAAGGCCACATTCTTCTGTAAGTTTTTATTCTATCCTTTCCCCTGCCCCGCTCTCTAATCCCCACGATTATTAAATTACTCCCCACCCACTTATCCCCCTTCACGTACTCACTTATCCGTACGATATCTTTATACTCTTTTTCAACTTCATATTCTGCGTATGACATTATCATGGATACCTGAACAATTTTTTTCGAACTGGTTTGCTGTCAATTACGACGACAAATACCTTATCAATTAACTGTTCTAAGTAACACTCTCGTATTCATAACGAATTCTACAGCCTACATTTCATTCATTTTTCTTTCATTTTTTCTTTTCTTTCTGCTGCTTTTTCCCTATATTCGCCTGAACAAAAACTGTAGCGCCTAGAACCGCGCGGCCACCCCGGCCGGCAGTGTAATACTGATTGGTGATATAAAGTTCTATGACGTAATTCTGTTCCCAAGCGACTCACCTTCGATGGTTTTACTCGTGTATCCATGAATTAACCTCCGTGTCTCTGGGGCTCTGATAGCGAATTCTTCCCTTAGCCGAGCTGACCACATACGCGTAGGTTCCCAGTCTCCTGTAAATTACATGCTTCGTGTTGTGCGTAAGGAATCACGTTCCTCGATGCCTTCGGCCTAGTCTGGCGTAGCAAGGGACACCGCAGGGCCACGCCGCAGCCAGCGCCGCTCGCGGCAAGCTCGCAAACCACTGTGCCCGCGGCGCGGAGGGCCAACTCGGCGAAGTTGGCCAACTGTCAGAGAGCAGCCCGCCAGCACGTACGCAGATAGGTCAGGAGTCAAGGGCAGGCAGGCCGCCCATCCTACAGCCGATATATTTACGCAGCAGTCGCTCCTCACTAGGGCACTTTTACCGGAGTGCTCCTGCGAAGTACGTAGGGAGCAGGGAGTATTGGCGGCTGGATTGGGCCGGGAGGGGTGGGGGGAGGTGGGAGAATGCGAGTCCGACTTTTCTGGCAGGAGCACGAACGTCTGTGAATCGACACACCAGCACTGTGTAGTGGGCGGAGCAGATGGGGAGTTGCCGTCCAGAGAACGTCCGAGATTCCCGAATCAGATGAAATAACGTAGATGAAAGCTGGCGGGCCCTATTCAGAACTGTATTACGTTCTCCGTCAGGAACCTTACAATTTCTCTCCCTTTAATTCCCTCCCCCTTTATTTTCGTATCTACTGAACACGATCGTATTTTCCATCAGTTCCCGTCGTAGTTTCCGTAGGTCTCCATTAGTTTGCAGTTCTTAAGTGCTCAGTCACACTTAATTTTCAATTCCCCATAGGGGTTCGATGTAAGCTACTTCCGTATCGCAAAGGCAAGGTACTACCTCTAGCCGTAACACTCACTTTTGTACTAAATTGTATTAAAAATGTTGCGGAATATGACGTGCGGTTATAATGGTATCCACAATTTCCTCCCTGACGATCCACAGGTAACGAGCCCGAACACGCGAAACTACGAGCATTTCTTGAAACACAGTACAAGACGGACTCCGTTGTTTGCATCTTCCCACCAGAGAAATTCGCTACGGCCATCAAGGGGCTAAAGAGATGGTCAGCTTGTTACACTACAATTTTTCATTGCCGTTCTTTGATCAGGAACTGTTATATTCTCACTATTTCCTTGTCATGCTTATAAATTGTAATATTAATAATAAAAATAAAGTCATAAATCTATGCAGACGCGCGGGCAACGTCAAGGAGCTTGCTTTGTATAAAAACTGATATGTTGTTTGAATGATAGTACCATCTGTGGCATACTGGAGACAGCTACAAGAGTGTCGAAGTTACAGGGGGCGGAAAATAATATGCGAAACCCACAAACACATTAGCATGCCTAATACGGTGTTCAAATTGGCTCAAATGGCTCTGAGCTCTATGGGACTTAACATCTGAGGTCATCAGTCCTGTAGATCTTAGAACTACTTAAACCTAACTAACCTAAGGACATCACACACATCCAAGCCCGAGGCAGGATTCGAACCTGCGACTGTAGCAGTTCCGCGGTTCCGGACTGAAGCGCCTACAACCCGTCGACCACCGCGGCCGGCTACTACGGTGGCATTCAGAACGTCAGTGGAATTCAGAATAAGTTATAGTCCCTAGGAATGGGTCCTGTTTGGTTTTAAAGTGAAATCTTATACCATTATTCCTGCCAAATGGTAAAAAAAAGTCGTGTGACTACGCCTGCCGTCAGGTAGACCGTTCGCCTAGTGCAAGTCTCTCGATTTGACGCCACTTCGACGACTTGGACGTAGATGGAGATGAAATGACGATAATTAAGACAACACCCAGTCCCTGAGCGGAGAAAATCTCCGACCCAGCCGGGAATCAAACCAGGGCCCTTAGGACTGACATTCTGTCACGCTCACCACTCAGCTACCGGTGGTGGACTGCCAAATGGTGACAAGTTGAGATAACGACGACTGTGGTGCATAGTGATCACGTGCCCATTTCACTAATGTAGAATACGAAGGCTCGATTATCTTGAAATCTGCGGACAGTGTTTGCCAGCAGAGATGCGACAGTTCATCGGGGCGTGCTCACGAAATCAGTCCCGGAAGATGCGAGCTGTATGAATAGGGCCCCTTTCATCGTGGAACAGTGCGTCACCACTGACGAACAAAGACGTTGCAATGGCATGGGCTTGATAAGCCAAAATTGTAACATAGTCCTTGATGTTAATGTGACTTTGCAGAGTAGCCGGGTGGTCGATGGAATACCACGCTGTGGCTGCCCAAACCATAACCGAAACTCGGCGATGTTTCACTGTAGACACGTGCATTCGGCCAGAAAATCGAAACAGAATGCAACAAGACCCTCCAACCAAATGACTGTCATCCATCGGTCTGTAGCCCAGGTCTTATATTTTGGGCATCACATTTTCCTCTGACAGGAATTTGCATTTTGTTTTGAAATTCCACCTCTCCCTGCTACTCTCTGTAGTGGGTGGTGGTAAGTTCCTATGGGAGCAATCTGCTGAGCTCATCGGCCCCTAGGCTTACACGCTTCTGAATCTAACTTAAAATAACTTACGCTAAGGACGACACACACACCCAGTCCCGAGGGAAAACTCCAACCTCTGACAGGTGGAGCCCCGCGAACCGTGGCAAAGCGCGCTTGACCGCGTAGCTACCCCGCGCGGCGAATTCTCTGCGGTTGTAGTTGCCTTCGTGTTGTTTTGGTGCTGACTGGGTTCGTGAGTGCGACCTTCTATTCTAGAGTGACTTTTGCAACTGTCGTCCTCTTATTTTTGGCCTCAGTTCTCTTTACTCGCCGGCGGGGTGGCCGAGTGGTTCTAGGCTCTACACTCTGAAACCGCGCGACCGCTACGGTAGCAGGTTCGAATCCTGCCTCAGGCATGGATGTGTGTGATGTCCTTAGATTAGTTAGGTTTAAGTAGTTCTAAGTTCTAGGCGACTGATGGTCACAGAAGTTAAGTCCCATAGTGCTCAGAGCCATTTGAACCATTTGAACCTCTACACTCACACTTCCGCCTGCGTTGTGACTTAACGGATGATGTTTTTCCACTTTTCTTGCATGCGATATAAATCTTCTATACAGTGCTTTTTGAAATACCAAACACGTCGACTTATCCCAAAATGGAAGCGCCCACCTTACGAACACCAACGACTCGGTTATCTCCGACATAATGCTTACTCAGCTATACAGAACACTGATCTGACGACGATTGACGCTTGCAACGTACCTAGGGGATTGCTCAGGTTCCTTTCGGGGTCAGATACAACAGCGCAACCTGCAAGCTGGTCTAGCACCTGCGCTTATGTTCAAGCATGAATTCCTCGCGGTGTTCGCTCAATTTTGTCTAAGCTCTGTACCTGTGAAAGAGGTTGAACGTTATGTGGCCACAAAAAACAGAGAGCAAATACGTGTACCAGAATGACAAATGGTCCCATCATAGCACCTTTTCGAATTATCCAGCAGCATCGAAGACATATGAATCAAAACGTCTTGACATGCTCAAGTATTTTTTTTTTCTTTTTACTTGTTAGTATTAGTACCCATGTCATGTAATATACTGCGTCATATCATATACCGTGTTAGATGAAAAATGTTTTGCATGTTGACCATATGGCAAAATTCTCTCCTCCTTGCATGTTATCATTTACGAAAAAATCTTTTCGATATTTTGAACTAATTTAGAAGATAAAATTGATCTTATGAATATTTTTGTTCCCCTCTATTGCGTCATGCACAGGTGAAGCTGTGTGCTCTGCTTTCAGGATAGGCGATGCTTTAAATCTCCCAAGTTTAAAAAAAAAATTCAGTATGTTAGCTAAATTTCATACACAAAAAAGTATGATCCAATATGCACCAATCACAAAATCTTAGTATCCCTATTTCTCACTGCAGCTAGTCTCATTTTATTCAGTGATCTACTTGAATGTGTAGTATCACAGTAGCTACGAGAGTTAACAATATGATAAGCACTTCACCCTGAAGCTGACGTATGAAGCTACAGGATGCAAAAGAGTCAAAGCTTATTATCAACTAGTTTTTTTTTAAATTATGAGACAAACATTGCAGACAAGACTTTGCCTTGTCGACATTCTATTCATAGTGACACTGTTGTAACTACTTGACTAATAGGATAAACAGCCTTCTTTGTGTTTACTAGTTGGTGCTAATACGGCGCTAGACGGTGCAGTGAGCAAGTACGCGGACTTCCTTTGTGTTTCCATACTATGACAGTTACAGTTTCATTTCAGATGAATATATATATATATATATATATATATATATATATATATAATTGTGATCGAAAAAGAAGTAATTTAAAAACATTAAATGTCCCAGACAGTAAAAATTAAGTTTTTCTCGGCTATTGAAAAGTAATGGTTAACTGAAATTATTATGTGAGGTTTTTACTACATCAATGTAAATTATCTTCGGAAAAAGGATTCAGTAAGTGACAAAATCAGTAAGTCTGGCAAACTACAGAGGATTACACCCTTTGATTTAGATATATTATTCAAGTTTGCGTGTTTAGTGATTTAGTTTTGTGTCAGTCTTGGCTTTCGTACTTTCGACATTCTATTATTAAATTGCGACTTATTATGACATAATTTGTACTTAGCTATTATGCTTTTTGGGAGTGAATTTACACTACATGAATAGAAGTGGTCAGTTGGAAACAATGACAGCGCACATCATTGTTAGGTCAATTTTCTTAATTGTTACTGCATCACATGAGGCAATAAATCAATCAGTTCTGACTTCAAATTATTCCAGGGAGTTGAATGTTACAGTAACTATCTAAAATTCGTGATACTTTTCTGTATTCAGTTGAGCAGCCATGTATGTAATGACCATTGTCGACGACACACACATATTTAATTGTTACATAAGAGTCGAATTCAGTCCAACAAAATATCAAAACTATTGTCCACTTTACTACTGGCGACCGTATTGCTTCACTATATAATTAGGTTTGCAACCAAATCCCAATTTCATAATTAATGGCAAATTCGAGTACCTAGTGAAAATTAATCTTCGTAATCTCGCATGTTTCCGTCTGATCTGTATTATGGTAACACATTTCAGTGTCATAGTAATGATCCATTGTACACTTTTCTACAGTCATTCAGCTTATATTTTTTGGAAATGGCCCCTTATCCGGTAATTAGGTACGGTCAGTCAAAGTCGATTTCGGACATCGTGAAGAGAATATAAATGCTAGCAGCTCGAATCAGAGAGTAGAATTCACGGTAGCTTGCCCGAATTACTTATTTTGTCACTTAATGAAACTTTTTCCGAACTTAATTTACATAAATGTAGTAAAATCTCAAATAATAATTCGATGGAATTCGTTCAGAAGTTCTGGAGCAGGTCTCACCACATATTACCCCACAACTGACGAATCTTTTTAATGACGCCCTCTGGAGCGCCTGCAGCTTCGAAAATGACAAATACAATTAGCATTAAAAGTCTGGGGACAAAATTCCGTCAGAACACCAACCTTGTCGACTGATTTATCTTCATTTTAAATGCGCTATGTGATGTCCAGGAGGGACTCCTTTGGAATAGCCTTCAGGCACCCATGGCGCTCACGGGCATTAGCATATGAGCTCGGATGTACACCTGCAAAATCTTCATATGAAAAGGTTAATGAGGCTGTTTGAATAGCAGGGTGAACGAAATGGAAACACATAAGAGCAGTAATAGTGGATATAGTGGGGGCTCGCCCTGTTTTCTCGCCTTTGAAATCTGCAACTCCCAGAAGCTGAATACAGTAATCTCCTTGGCTACTATAGAGACAGAGTGGGAAAGCGCAAGTTGATCAGAAAAATCACTAAGGGATGCCCTTAAAAGTCAATTTCCGGGCCCGTTTACTGTAACATTACCGAATGGAAGGGGACGATGGCACAGAGAAAGTAGTCGCATATGCTGACGATCTGCTTCAGTACGAGAGAACACATTTAAGCGAAAACTTCAAGATTATTGCTGTCAAAGAGCAATTTGTATTCTAGATAGACTCACCATTGCGAAAGATACAACCCTCTACATTATGTTGAAAAGAGAGTGGAATCTATAGTTAAACTACATGGATATGACAAAAAAAATGAATAAACATAGTTACAGGGTACTTGGGAGTACACCTCGACAAGAATAAAAGATTTAATCAACATACCTAAACAGCTACAGTAGAATTATGCAAGATAGTGCATAAATGTTCCGGGATCAAAACAGGGAACTATAGATTACTTCTGGCTCCAATATGAACGTACCTCTGCTCGCTCCTCCAGTGAACAATATATTCTGCTGACAGCCTGTGAGCATATCGACACTGCTCCGGGGCCGTTAGTACAGTGATAAGGCACTGACACTGGTGTGTACTCCTACAGCTATCGGGGGTTTTCGGTACTTCTTCATTGGTGGCATCATGCGTGGTGCTCGAGATATACACTGTAAATATAACTAGTAAATGTAGCGCAGCAACAGATTTGCTGAAAGCGGCAGCCCAGACAGTTGAGAAGGAACTGTGGACCTTCAACGAACACACATGCTGGACTATAGGAGCTGGACAACTGCGGCAAAGTTTCCTTCGGTAAATACGTGGTGATCGCGATGGATTTGCTAGCAAAAGAGGTTCGGGTTCGATTCCCAGCCGGGTCGGAGATTTTCTCCATTACGGGACTGGATAATTTGTTATCGCTACAATTGTATCGTCATAATTGACAATGCCTTATTGGGATGGCTGTATGGGCATGTCGATCCTGTCGAAACCGGGACGTGATTCATTTCTTAATCGGGCATGGGGGCCAAGAGGTTGACTACGCCTATAGAGAGAGAGGGAACCCAGAAAACATGTTTCTATACTGTGACAGTTGGTCGCAGGAAAGACGGCTAACATACTCACACGACAACATAAGACAGTGAGAGATCAGACCTTTTGGACGGACCATGACGGCTGTACAGACAGACTAACTGGAGCAGTGCGTAAAGAGTACTTGCAGAGACCGCAGTACTGGCGGCAATGAGCACAGGCGGTAAACGACTCCACAGACAGGACTTGCGAGACAGATCACAAGTAGTGGCAGATCAAACGACAGTAGCACACGTGAAACCAGACAGAACATGAAATAAGACCTAAATGTTTAGGTTCAGAGTGTCACGAAAACAAACGCTCGTTAGACAGTAGTATTAGATTGTAATAGTAAAATAGAAATAGATGACAGCTCGCACTTCCGTATACAGTAACCTAACCTAGATTTAGATTCATTCCATCTGAGAAAAAGAGCTCAAAGTAGACTACCGAAATAAAATAGTCCACCGTAGACCGAGGTAAAAATCGGCCCCAATTGCGTAATTAATTATAAAGATTGGTCCCAATTACATTACTATACGCATAGCCCTACGCGAGGGGTGCCTAAATTCTCAATACAGCTCAAAAATTGATGACGTAGATCAGCAGTTTCCAGCCTTCTTAGCTGTGCGACCATCTATTTTGTAAAAAAGGTTATTGGCCCAGTGACTAAATATGCAAGTAAGAAATACACTCCTGGAAATTGAAATAAGAACACCGTGAATTCATTGTCCCAGGAAGGGGAAACCTTATTGACACATTCCTGGGGTCAGATACATCACATGATCACACTGACAGAACCACAGGCACATAGACACAGGCAACAGAGCATGCACAATGTCGGCACTAGTACAGTGTATATCCACCTTTCGCAGCAATGCAGGCTGCTATTCTCCCATGGAGACATCGTAGACATGCTGGATGTAGTCCTGTGGAACGGCTTGCCATGCCATTTCCACCTGGCGCCTCAGTTGGACCAGCGTTCGTGCTGGACGTGCAGACCGCGTGAGACGACGCTTCATCCAGTCCCAAACATGCTCAATGGGGGACAGATCCGGAGATCTTGCTGGCCAGGGTAGTTGACTTACACCTTCTAGAGCACGTTGGGTGGCACGGGATACATGCGGACGTGCATTGTCCTGTTGGAACAGCAAGTTCCCTTGCCGGCCTAGGAATGGTAGAACGATGGGTTCAATGACGGTTTGGATGTACCGTGCACTATTCAGTGTCCCCTCGACGATCACCAGAGGTGTACGGCCAGTGTAGGAGATCGCTCCCCACACCATGATGCCGGGTGTTGGCCCTGTGTGCCTCGGTCGTATGCAGTCCGGATTGTGGCGCTCACCTGTACGGCGCCAAACACGCATACGATCATCATTGGCACCAAGGCAGAAGCGACTCTCATCGCTGAAGACGACACGTCTCCATTCGTCCCTCCATTCACGCCTGTCGCGACACCACTGGAGGCGGGCTGCACGATGTTGGGGCGTGAGCGGAAGACGGCCTAACGGTGTGCGGGACCGTAGCCCAGCTTCATGGAGACGGTTGCGAATGGTCCTCGCCGATACCCCAGGAGCAACAGTGTCCCTAATTTGCTGGGAAGTGGCGGTGCGGTCCCCTGCGGCACTGCGTAGGATCCTACGGTCTTGGCGTGCATCCGTGCGTCGCTGCGGTTCGGTCCCAGGTAGACGGGCCCGTGCACCTTCCGCCGACCACTGGCAACAACATCGATGTACTGTGCAGACCTCACGCCCCACGTGTTGAGCAATTCGGCGGTACGTCCACCCGGCCTCCGGCATGCCCACTATACGCCCTCGCTCAAAGTCCGTCAACTGCACATACGGTTCACGTCCACGCGGTCGCGGCAGGTTACCAGTGTTAAAGACTGCGATGGAGCTCCGTATGCCACGGCAAACTGGCTGACACTGACGGCGGCGGTGCACAAATGCTGCGCAGCTAGCGCCATTCGACGGCCAACACCGCGGTTCCTGGTGTGTCCGCTGTGCCGTGCGTGTGATCATTGCTGGTACAGACCTCTCACAGTGTCCGGAGCAAGTATGGTGGGTCTGACACAACGGTGTCAATGTGTTCTTTTTTTCCATTTCCAGGAGTGTAGATGACAGCACACGCTACCGTATAGAGTAACCTAACCTAGATTTAGATTCATTCCATCTGAGAAAAAGAGCTCAAAGTACACTACCAAAAAAAAATAGTTCACCGTAGACCGAGGTAAAAATCGGTCCCAATTGCGTAATTAATTATAAAGATTGGTCCCAATTACATTACTATACTCATAGCCCTACGCGAGGGTGCCTAAATTCTCAACACAGCTCAAAAATTGATGACGTAGATCAGCAGTTTCCAGCCTTCTTAGCTCTGCGACCATCTATTTTGTAAAAAAGGTTATTGGCCCAGTGGCTAAATATGCAAGTAAGAAATATAAAGGTTATTGAAAAGTAAATGTACATACTTCGTTGGTGTAAAGTATGCATCAGAATAAGAGTAAGAGGTTAAATAAAATATCGTCTGAAATTGCTTTATTTTAGAGTTACGCAGTAGAGTAAGGATCACAAGAGCAACACTCCGGTTGGAGTGGCCGAGTGGTTCTAGGCGCTACAGTCTGGAACCGCGCGAACGCTACGGTCGCAGGTTCGAATCCTGCCTCGGGCATGGATGTGTGTGATGTCCTTAGGTAAGTTAGGTTTAAGTAGTTCTACGTTCTAGGGAACTGATGACCTCTGATGTTAAGTCCCATAGTGTTCAGAGCCGCAAGAGCAAGATAAACGACACACAAGTTCAGCACGACAGTGAACTGTACATCGACCCCAGAACATGTACAAAATAATGGCTGGGTAGAACTAAGTCTATGCAGACAAAGTGATATGTTCTATGTTACCCCTCTCGGAATGTTTCAGGCACCATTCATCTAATTCCGTACAGGTGGGCACCCTCTTTCTGTTCGCTGCTGTAGCTGTGCTACATTCTCAATTGCAACATCATACACGAGCTCCTTGGCATAATCCCAATGGTAGACACACAGGGGCTACTATCTGGCGGGCCAAGTAACTGCCCCTGCACACCCTACCTGCTTGTCGGGATAAGCAACCGCTACGGTCGTAGGTTCGAATCCTGCCTCGGGCATGGATGCGTGTGATGTCCTTAAGTTAGTTGGGTTTAACTAGTTCTAAGTTCTAAGGGACTGATGACCTCAGATATTAAGACCCATAGTGCTCAGAACCATTTGAACCATTTTGAGCTGAGTGGTCAGTGCGCCGGTCTGTCACGCCACGGGCCCTGGGTTCGATTCCCAGCTGGGTCGGAGATTTTCTCCGCTCAGGAACTATGTTTTGTGTTATGCTCATTATCATTTCATCATCATCAGTGAAAGGCAACGGAAAACCGCCACTGGAATCACTTCCCTAGACGCTCGTGCGGTGGGTCTCTCTGACCAGGATTCCCCCATGACAAGACCTACTGTGAGGCAGAGCACATAGTTAAGTCACAACGAGATGGAAGCTCAAAATCAAGTGATGACTTTTAAAAAGACTTTAACGATGGTTTTTGACACAGTTCATCACCCACGAGAAAATCAATGTCTGGTTTGAAACTGCTCAATTGTAGCCTCGAATCACTACGTACATTGTTCTCTTTTTGTCCTTACTTTTCAAAGAAATGTTGTGAAGACTCGCTCCCGTACGTAGTTTATCGAAAAGTCCAGCAAGAGTCCCAGTAAACAGGAATACAGCAATGTCTCCACGGGGATGAGCGAAGTGGTGTAGTTGCTAACGCCCTCAAATCGCGTTCGTGAGACCCGAATTCAATTTTTAGCTCGGCCAACCAGGTATCGGCCTTCAGCTGTCACCCGGGTCACGTCACGGAATGTCAGGATGGTCCCTTTAAAGAATCTCTCTCGCTTCCTTCCCCTTTAATAAGATCCGAACATAGCTCCATCTCTCATAATCTTAACCGTGGTTGGGACGTAAAATACCGACCGCCCTTCCTTCTTTTTGTATCAAGGTACTAAATGGGAAAAACTCTTGTGAACAGTTGTGTCCGTGAAACTAAGAACTCGAAAAATTATGATCGGATGTGACGTTTCATATGTTTACTCATTAGTAGCCATCCAAGACCACGCGTGGGCCTTGTAGCACAGGCGTATATTTCTAGCTGCCTGGCGGCATTAGATACTGGTAATTTTCAACACAAAAAACTTGCAATCAGTTTTGATCAATTGCCATTGTGTGTGTGTGGAAAAAAAAAAACAGAGCGAAGGGAGGGGGGGAGAGTAGGTTAAGTTTCGACATGTCAGAAAGGACCATTCATTTGTGAGAGGTATAGGACAGCAATGTGACGTTTCGTTTCCTATTTGATTCTGTACTTTCTTACTTTCACGACTGACGAATGAAACCCCTGAAACTCCCTGTAATTTTTTTCTTGGATCACGACCAGCGCTCACAGTCCAGTGCCACGCTGCCCATGACTGACAAGTTGGTTCAAATGGTTCATATGGCTCCAAACACTATGGGACTTAACGTCTGAGGCCATCACTCCCCTATGCTAAGCACTACTTAAACCTAACTAACCTATGGACATCTAACACATCCATGCCCGAGGCAAGATTCGACCCTGCAACCGTAGCAGCAGCGCTTTTCCGAACTGAAGCGCCTAGAATCTGTGGGCCACAACGGCCGGTACCGACAAGTTGACCGCTGCCCAATTTACTAGACTTTTTGCTTCGAATGATCATTGCTGTTATATCTCCAAATACAGATTTCATCTCCCGGTACACCCTGTATATCATAGGAGCGTACCGCGTGCAAAATTCGTTGATTTTTGTGTTGGTTACATTTGTAGAGCACGCTCCTCGCAGAAAGATAGAACCTGATAATCATAGTGTACAGAAAGACAGCACTCTCGGAGACAGCACGCACAGGGTGTACGTCGTGGGCGCAAAGGATCTTTACTTGCGTTCAGGTAGAATCTGCTTTCATCGCTCAAGACCTCTGAGCGCCATTCCATCTTCCAGGTGATCCTCTGATGGCCGCAGTCAGCCGTGCTGAGGTGCGAGTGGAAGACGGGCTAGAGATGTGCGTTCCCTTAGTCCCACTGCTAATAACTGGTGCCTAAAAGTTCGTGCTGACAAGTCTGGGCTCACAAACGCTTCTATTTGTGCAGTGGTAGCTGTGTGATCTGCCACAGCTACCCTTACAATACGACAATACTGGTGGCCGTGGGAACTGTCTAGTCGTCTACATTCGTGAGATTGTTCACGTGGCCACTGATACCAGCATCGTCAAGCAACTGACGCAGCAAGTCCAACTTATGTGGTAGTTCACCGAAAGGACCGTCGCACCAGTCGAAGAGCGATAACATCATACCTTTAAAACTATTTCAGTTGACTGTAGGAAGCACGATTGTGTCTCTGTGGCACGGTTGCCTCCTTTCTTCGCACTTCTGCATCACTCTGAGCCTTTTACGTGTGGGGATTCCCTATCAGAGGGTAAACACAGATGGCGTTCCGGTAGCTATGCCCCTACACTGTCTGTCAGCGGAGGACGTTGAAACAATAATCAGTATGTCTACTATCCCCAGGTGGCGTCTGCTGTCATTGTATCAAAATCACGTTTTCAGGTGCACCAATTTTTCTTTTCTTTTTTTTTCAGGCTGTGTATTTGCTGAGGTTCTCAAAAAGAAATGGTTCAAATGGCTCTAAGCACTATGGGACTTAACATCGGAGGCCATCAGTCCCCTACACCTAAACCTAACTAGCCTAAGGACATCACACGCGTCCGTGAGGCAAGATTCGAACCTGCGACTGCAGCAGCACAGCGGTTCCGGACTGAAGATCCTAGAACCGCTCGGCCACACCAGCCGGCTCTTGAAGTTAGTAGTAGTAAATCGTACCATCGCTGACCAGGAGCGAGAGGTTCGGTGTCCGTCTGGGATACTCCCTCGTGGACAGATTCGGTGGTGGTACTATATAGAAATGTCTTCCTACTTTCTTACCTTCTTAATACACAAACTGTTAACGTTAAGAACATTCGTTTCCTCTTTAGTTATGAGTTAACAAGTACTTAAAGCTGCGATATCATCAAACTCCGTTAAAACAGTATGAAATCAGATGACTTCATATTCCATTTATATGCAATTTGATATTGTTAAAACACTAGCTGTATTAGTAATTACGTTGCAGGCTATTTGTAAATGGCAACAAATAATATAAAATAAAATAAATGTAACAAAATACACAGTTTACGATCAAGTATTTTACATAGTACTTATAGTATTGTATAAATTGCAGTAGTTCTTGTGTAGACTCGTCGCGCTCGGATCCAGTGCATTATATACACGGCGTCCCCGGAGGAATTGACAGTATTCAGTAACACGACAGGTACGACCTTTCGAAGCGAAAAAGTCTATTAATCATGGGTTCCAAACTGCATACGTAGAGAGATGTGAGCACTTCGTAACCTTCAATACTGTTAAACAGGTCTATTCTACTTCAAGCTCTTTGCTTTCCATGTTTTATGAGGAGATAGTGTAAACATAGAGTCTAAAACGAAATTCTTAGGAACTATCAGCATTTGTTGCCTAGATGAGGTATTTTTCACTGTAGCTAAGACGATCAAATGCCCCATAGCTTTATTTTACAAATCCGTCTGGATCACACAAACCTTTACACTTGACTATTCCCGGTTTCGGCTACTGCCATCAGGATATCTGTTACAAACGAAAACAGTATGTAGCCAAAGTTCAGTTTGCTTACGCTACATCTATAAAACTCCTGGTGCTACATAAGAAAGATAAAAAGTGTTTACATGATTAACAACCATATATAACAGGCATACATACCATAGAATATTCTAATGTAGTATCAACGTCCTTCAATTTCTTCAAATTTCGAAGAAATTGAAGAAGTGTATGATGAGGTAAAAGAAGTTGTTCAGATAGTGAAGGGAGATGAAAATTTAATAATCTTGGGTGACTGGAATTCGATAGCAGGAAAAGGAAGAGAAGGAAACGTAGAGGGTGAATATGGATTGGGGGTAAGAAATGAAAGAGGAAGCCGCCTGGTAGAATTTCGCACAGAGCATAAGAAGGTTGTATACATGCAAGAGACATGGACATACTGACAGGTTTCAGTTAGATTATATAATGGTAAGACACAGATGTAGGAAGCAGGTATTAAATTGTAAGACATTTCCAGGGACGGATGTGGACTCTGACCACAATTCATTGGTTATGAACTGTAGATTAAAACTAAAGAAACTGCAAAAAGGTGGCAATTTAAGGAGATGGGACCTGGATAAACTGACTACACCAGAGGGTGTAGAGAGTTTCAGGGAGAACATATTGTAATTCTTCTTTACTTTCACTGAAGATACAAAAATCAAAAGCGAACTTAACATTGATACCCTTTCACCAAGGATTTTAATCTCACTCTTGAACCTTTCTTTCATATCCGTCCCTGTTTCTTTGATGTATAGAATGAAGATTAGGGACGAAGATTAGGGCCTGTCGTACACCCTCTTAATCCGAGCACTTCGTTCTTGATCTTCCACTCTTATTATTCCCTCTTGACGCTCGTACATATTGCATATCACTTTTCTTTCCCAATACCTTATACGTGTTTTCTCAGAATCTCAAACGTTTTGCACTACTTCACATTGTCGAGCGCCTTTTCTATGTCGACAAATCCTATGAGTCTTGATTTTCCTTTAGTCTTGCTTCCATTATCAACCGCAACGTCAGAACTGCCTCTGGTGCCTTTACCTTTTCCGAAGCCGAACTGATCGTCATTTACTACATCCATAATTTTCTTTTACGTATACTATTGTTGTCAGTAACTGGGATGTATGAACTGTAAAGCTGATTATGCAATAATTCCTTCACTTGTCGGCTCTTCCTATCACCGTAATTGTATAGATGACATTTTTCCAAAAGTCAGATTCTATGTTGCCAGTCTCATGCACTCTATGCATCACCGTGAATAACTTTTTGTTGCCACATACAGCTATGATTTAAGACTTTATGATATGTTCTCTATCCCTTCTACTTTGTTTTATATTAAGTCTTCCAAAGCTCTTTTAAATTCTGTTCTTAATACTGTATCCCCTACCTGTCCGCTGTCGACTTCTGTTCCTTCTTCTATCACGTCATCAGACAACTCATCCTCCTCGTAAAGGCTTGCAATGTATTCTTTCCAACTATCTGCCCTCTCCTCTGTATTTAACAGTAAAATTCCCACTGCAGTCTACATGTACCGCCCTTGCTTTTAATTTCACCGAGGTCTGTTTTGACTTTGATGTGTGCTGAGTCCGCAATTCCCACAATTATTTTTTTCGATTTCTTTACATTTTTCACTCCTTAGTCTTCCTGTACTTCCTATTTATTTCATTCCTACATGACTTGTATTTCTGTACTGCTGAATGTCTCTGAATTTTGTTGTTCTTCTGTCTTTTGTCGATTAGGTGAACGTATTTCATTTGCTATCCATGGTTTCCTTGTTCCCTCGGAGCTGCCTTCTTTGTACCTATGGCTTTCTTTCCATCTTTTGTGATTGTACGTTCTGCTGAGATGTCCATCGTTCTTCAACTGTACTGTCTACCGAGCTATTCATTATCGCAGCTTCTTTAGCCTCAGATAACTTCAATAGTGTCTCTTCGTTCCTTAGTACTTCTCTATCCCACTTCTTTGCCCACTGATTCATCCTGACTGGTCTCTTAAACTTTAGTCTGCTTTCCATCATTACCAAATTGCGATCGGAGTCTGTATCTGCTACCGGGTACACCTTACACTCCAATGTCAAATTTCGGAAACCCTGTTTGTCCAGGTTGTAATTTGATATATTCTAGTATCTCCAGACCTCTTCCAAGTATACCTGCTCTCATTTTGATTCTTGATCAGAGTGTTCGCTACCATGATTACTGCCTTTTTCATCCTCGTACAGTTGATCGTTGCTGATTCTTCCGCTTTTTATTTGCATTCTCCCACCCAAACGGCAAGAGAATGCCATGAACCGCCGTCCGATCTTCCGCCCTCTTTGACAAGGAGGATGGCGGGATAAGGTTGGCTTCGGCCGCCATTGTAGATGATTTTTATTCAAAATGTATGAAGTGGTGGTGTTCGAAGCGGAGATCGAAGACGCTTTTGTTACTAGTAAAGATACTGATTCCATATCACGGTTGCTAATCATTCGAGAAACACTTGTTCTCTAAGCTGGGCTTCTCTATTGAAATTTAATTCAGGTTCTTGCGTGTAGCACTGTGAAGTTGTGAATAACGAGTGCTGTTTTGGTTGTAGTCCCCCAATGTGGATCAGTATTCCGGGTTACCACCACAAGCCCGAAATTTTTTTGAAGGAAGTTTGCAAAAAGCAAACAGGATTTTGGTTTCGACTGTTTTACGGAAATCATGTTTCTGTAATTGTTTCCTAACAAGAAATTAATTTTTTTTTATTCGTGTGCTTCTTTTGAAGACCCATGTGTTAAGACTTGGAAAAGGTTAACATTTGAAAGAGTTTGTTCTTATGGAAATACGTACGTGTTAAATTACTATTTATGCTTCTTATTTTAGTTTGGGCCTAAGTTGGACTATGGGGCTCGTTTTGACTTTTCACGAGGATCTTATGTTTCTCCGTAGCCCAGGGCGTCTTCTTTTTCTGGCTCTTCTCACCACTTCGCTCTACTGGATCTTGAACTCTTTTTTTGCTTGTAGAGCGCTCTTCCGGACTCTGGCCTCAGTCTGTATAGTTTATAGTGGAATTTCAAGATGCTTCAGATCTGGTTTCGCTATGGTGACCCAAGTGTTCGTGAAGGCTTTCCCTCTCCATGTTGTGGTGAAGACCCTATTCGTGAGTGTGCAGTATTTTCCGCTCATTGAGATCTAGTTTTGTGAATGGACCTTTCCCTGTTCATTAAAAGTCATTCAGAGGCGTACAATATGGATGGCCACTCTACTATTTTAATTATTGAGTCTATGTTCTTGGGAAAGTATTTTTAAATGTTCTTGCAAAGTATGTGCCCTCTACAACTGGGCAAATCTGGTATCTATTGCCAGTATCCAGCTCTCATTTGCTGAAATCGATTCTCCATATACTTTATGGAAGAGACGTTGCGAAAGTTAATGACTTCTAATGGTACCAAAGAGAGGACTCCGTTTATCTTATTCATGAATATTTTCGTATTTTGACCCTCAAACTGATCTTAGCTGGTGTGTTGTAGCAGGTCTGTAGTTGGTGAGAAGCCTCCTCTACATTGTGGGCTAAGATGAAAAGGTCATTTGCAAAGGCTAAGCAGAGAACATTGAGGTTATCAGCCTTGTTTCCAATCTTCATTACAGTTCCTGGTCATAGAAAGTCCACTCCCTGATAATTTCTCCAGTTTGCAGTTGAAAACCATGCTCAAGTAGCTATCACCTTGGTCCAACTCCCGTTTGAATGGAGAAACTCTCAGACAGTTCATCTCTAAATTTCAAATCGGAAGTGGTGTTCCTCAGAGAAACCTAGACTAGTCTGGTGGTCTTCCCGTCTAGGCCCAGTTCTCGTAGGGTAGAAATCGAGGTCTACCTTTCTGTCTAGCCATATGCCTTTTAAGAATCTACTGCGATGACTACCTATGGATGTCTGCCGCCACTACAGTATGCAAGGATAGATAACAAGCTAATAAGTTCACGAGCTAGTTAGTCATTAAGAATGGATTAGGAATCTGCAGTTCTACGTATGGATTATTAATTATTCTGGGTCTCTTTCTTTGTTAGGTGCCTCATTCCAATGCACATTTACGCATCAAGACTCTTATTAGCCTGGCTGAGGCCACCGTGTTACATGTCTCATTTTCAAGGGAAAACACCTAATGATCACAATATAATTATGTTACCGGTTGAATATATCTACGATTGCAATTCATATGATCCTTCTGTGGGCAGTGATCGTTGAATACTCAATAAGAGAAAAACAGCAATCGATCATGAAATACGTCGTTTTGATACGACAGATCCAAGTGTCAACTGTTACACAGTCGTTGTCAGTCCATATAACAACAGATGACATTAGTACAAACTGTCCTATAACAAACAATCTTGGCTGGTGTAGAGAGTACAGAAGTCTAACTTAAACGCGACTCCTGCATGCTCTACGCCAGCAAATATTACTTGTTACGTCACATTCTGGACTAACATTACCTGTTGTGACAATGACTGTGTAATGGCTGAAATCTAAATCTGCTGTAATAAAACGACGGATTTCGCGATCGACTTCTGATTCGTTTTTCCGTTGTGTATTAGGAAGTTCTGTGGACATATCCTGTACATCGCACTTGCTATAAGTTTACTGAGGAATCGCAGAAACCGCCGAGCGGAGCAATAGAATGGGAATTTGGATTGGGAAGGAGTGCTCTTGTCGGTGGGAAGGCACTGTGTGTGTGTGTGTGTGTGTGTGTGTGTGTGTGTGTGTGTGTGTGTGTGTGTGTGCGTGTGCGCGTCTGCGTCCACGTTGCGCGTGCGTGTGTCATGTTGTCCAATAGTGATTGGCGAAACATTCACTTGCAAACATCGATAATACACTCCTGGAAATTGAAATAAGAACACCGTGAATTCATTGTCCCAGGAAGGGGAAACTTTATTGACACATTCCTGGGGTCAGATACATCACATGATCTCACTGACAGAACCACAGGCACATAGACACAGGCAACAGACCATGCACAATGTCGGCACTAGTACAGTGTATATCCACCTTTCACAGCAATGCAGGCTGCTATTCTCCCATGGAGACGATCGTAGAAATGCTGGATGTAGTCCTGTGGAACGGCTTGCCATTCCATTTCCACCTGGCGCCTCAGTTGGACCAGCGTTCGTGCTGGACGTGCAGACCGCGTGAGACGACGCTTCATCCAGTCCCAAACATGCTCAATGGGGGACAGATCCGGAGATCTTGCCCGCCAGGGTAGTTGACTTACACCTTCTAGAGCACGTTGGGTGGCACGGGATATATGCGGACGTGCATTGTCCTGTTGGAACAGCAAGTTCCCTTGCCGGTCTAGGAATGGTAGAACGATGGGTTCGATGACGGTTTGGATGTACCGTGCACTATTCAGTGTCCCCTCGACGATCACCAGAGGTGTACGGCCAGTGTAGGAGATCGCTCCCCACACCATGATGCCGGGTGTTGGCCCTGTGTACCTTGGTCGTATGCAGTCCTGACTGTGGCGCTCACCTGCACGGCGCCAAACACGCATACGACCATCATTGGCACCAAGGCAGAAGCGACTCTCAGCGCTGAAGACGACACGTCCCCATTCGTCCCTCCATTCACGCCTGTCACGACACCTCTGGAGGCGGGCTGCACGATGTTGGGGCGTGAGCGGAAGACGGCCTAACGGTGTGCGGGACCGTAGCCAGCTTCATGGAGACGGTTGCGAATGGTCCTCGCCGATACCCCAGGAGCAACAGTGTCCCTAATTTGCTGGGAAGTGGCGGTGCGGTCCCCTACGGCACTGCGTAGGATCCTACGGTCTTGGCGTGCATCCGTGCGTCGCTGCGGTCCGGTCCCAGGTCGACGGGCACGTGCACCTTCCGCCGACCACTGGCGACAACATCGATGTACTGTGGAGACCTCACGCCGCACGTGTTGAGCAATTGGGCGGTACGTCCACCCGGCCTCCCGCATGGCCACTATACGCCCTCGCTATACTGCACATACGGTTCACGTCCACGCTGTCGCGGCATGCTACCAGTGTTAAAGACTGCGATGGATCTCCGTATGCCACGGCAAACTGGCTGACACTGACGGCGGCGGTGCACAAATGCTGCGCAGGTAGCGCCATTCGACGGCCAACACCGCGGTTCCTGGTGTGTCCGCTGTGCCGTGCGTGTGATCATTGCTTGTACAGCCCTCTCGCAGTGTCCGGAGCAAGTATGGTGGGTCTGACACACCTGTGTCAATGTGTTCTTTTTTCCATGTCCAGGAGTGTAGTTACTATCCAAATGATAACTGTAATTTGATTAGCAACTGAGGAAGAATGGTTGCTAAAATTAACAACGTGCCGTTCTGTTTACTTATTGTTATTACTATTGGCAACGGCCTTGCCCCAGTGGATACACCGGTTCCCGTGAGATCACCGAAGTTAAGCGCTGTTGGCCGTGGCCGGAACTCTGATGGGTGACTGTTGCCGTTTTTCGGGGTGCACTCAGCCTTGTGATGCCAATTGAGGAGCTACTCGACCGAACAGTAGCGGCTTCGGTCAAGAATTCCATCATAACGACCGGGAGAGCGGTGTGCTGACCCTACGCCACTCCTATCCGCATCCTCCTCGAGGAGGACACGGCGGTCGGATGGTCCCGGTCGGCCACTCGTGGCATGACGACGCAGTGCTTTATTGTTATTATTATTATTGATATTTTCGATCATTCCCTTTTGAGAGACCGATTGAACTTGCGTGGTCATGATTTCTTCTTCTTTCTTCGTTCTTCCCAAATTCTCTTTATATGTTCACTGTGTTCTCTCTTTCGTTCTTCCGACCGTCTTTTCCCCGTTCTGTTCTCCGCGTGTTCTTGTTTAAGTGTGTGTTTCTGTATGATGTTTCTAAACTGTCGTCCATTGTTTATGTTGTCTTGTGTGATCCCCAGTTCTTTAATGTCTTCTTCTGCTTCAGTGATCCACTTTGTCTTGTTTTTTCTCTTGATTACTATCTCAGAGATTTATCTTGTAAACCTGCTTTTATTCATCCTGCTGATATATTCATAACATTTCATCCTTCTCTTTCTGACGGTCTCTGTTATTTTTCTGTTAGCAGAAGAACCAACACCGTGTTACGAGTGGAGGCCGAAGTGCACGAGCTTTAGCTCACGCAGGCTGGCGTGATGAGGGAAGAACTATACTGACGTGAGGTCTGGAACATGACACGGAATGAGAATTCAGAAAGCGGACGTATTAGTTTGGTACTTAACTTTAATCCATTAATGATGAACTACGCTCTTGACGGTACATGATTGACAATATTATCTGTTCAGAATATATTCTGGAAGATAGTACTTACAGTAACTGAATATGGCGCCTTGCTAGGTCGTAGCAAATGAAGTAGCTGAAGGCTATGCTAAACTGTCGTCTCTGCGAATGATAGCGTATGTAGACAGTGAGCCATCGCTAGCAAAGTCGGCTGTACAACTGGGGCGAGTGCTAGGGAGTCTCTCTAGACCAGACGTGCCGTGTGGCGGCTCTCGGCCTGCAATCACTGATAGTGGTGACACGCGGGTCCGACGTATACTAACGGACCGTGGCCGATTTAAATGCTACCACCTAGCAACTGTGGTGTCTGGCGGTGATACCACAGTTATTGTTTCTATGCCTTTGTAAATCTCTCTAGTTGGCCTATTCATCCAAAATTCCTTCCCGAAACACTGGTCCATATATTTCCCTCAGAATTTTTTTTCTTGCCCTTCAATCTCTCTGATCTTAGTATGACCATGTATCACTGTAGTTTATGCAGCATAAAGTGCTTCTGGTAGGACTACTGTGTTGTGATGCCTTAGTTTCGCACTGACAGTAATAGATTTCTTATTATAGTTATTCCAAGTGAATTTATATGCTTGTTGTAATCTGGAGATTGTTTACTTATATTAATGTTGTTGTTGTTGTCTTCAGTCCTGAGACTGGTTTGATGCAGCTCTCCATGCTACTCTATAATGTGCAAGCTTCTTCATCTCCCAGTACCTACTGCAACCTACATCCTTCTGAATCTGCTTAGTGTATTCATCTCTGGGTCTCCCTTTACGATTTTTACCCTCTACGCTGCCCTCGAATGCTAAATTTGTGATCCCTTATAGTACTGTATTTTTATTTTATTGCATCCACGTTCCTTTCTGTCATTTATTTAATTATACTCGAAGATGCTACTGGTCAGTGAACGCTACCATTGTTGGCTGAATGTTGTATTCATTTAGTTGTGTCATCTTACAGATGAAATAAAGTTATATGCTTCATGATAACCTGAAGCATTTCAAAAGAATATCAGAATGTGTCCCTTAGTAATACTACATAGTTGTTTCTTCTCGTACCCTTACCTAACTAAGGTATCGAGTTCTCCGCGTGCAGTTATCACAAGAGCCATAGAGAACTTCTATTTATATTGAGCAACGTCACTGTTTTTGTCACTTCCTCTTATGTGCAACGAAACTAAACTATTTCAGTTGTAAATAACCATACCATCACGTACACTACGATGTAGGTAAATCTATTACTCTGAATGATATACACAGCACTCAAACGATTGACACGCCGTAAGCGCATACGATGTTTGGAAGTAACGAGTTATCAGGATAAATTTTGTTCATTTACCGAGAACGCGAAACGATGTGAAATACGTTATGCAATTACGTAAACCAATCTACAATTTCAGTATTTGTTCACTACAATAACACTTTTTAGAAGAGTTTAAATATCGGCAATGGTTTCAATTTTATAAGAAACGTATATTGTCAGTATGCAGATTTTAGTCAGCGAAAAATAGGACTATCTTCGGTTGTGTTACTCATACCTACAAACGAATAGTGGAAGTTAAGAATGTTGTGACACGCCTGCGATGATTTGTCAGAAGAATGAAAAAAACAATGTATCTCTGTTTGTGTATAACCGATTTGTATCCAAAAAATTGGCATCATATTCTAATATCATGTAACTATGCTGCTCACTGCATCACAGCAAAATATTATGGGGTAAATAAGCAAATACAAATTTCATGAAGAATCTGCTAAGTGCTATAGCGAGAAACTGACTGGTTGTAACTGCTAATAAGAAATTTTTTACAAGCCGATTATTGTACCGAAAAAAACAACAACCAGCCCCCTGTTAAGAATGCTATTTTTTACAGAAATATCTCCGTTTCCGGTTTCGAATCGACAGGTTCATCTTCAGAAGGCTCTTCACGTTTATAATGTTTATAGTACATCTGTTACAGTTTACATTAGTTGCTGGCTCTTCTTTTACCACAGTAAATGTAAACAACAACAAATATAATATAAAAGTGAAAAGCCGTTTGAAGCTAAACTTGTTCGTTCGAAATTGGCAACGCCGTTATTTTGTAAATAAACGGCATTATTAACAGTGGAAGGGTGGATTTCTCTTTTTTGGAAGTATCAACTTGTGTTTTGCTCACTGGAATGGTTTCGAAATGTCAGTTTGAGAGAAAATAGCATTAAGAAAATTTTTGTTCCAACTACCAGTAATTCTGAGACAACGTTTTATTTCTAATAATATAGGTACATAAAGAAAGCATTAAGTTTTTAACTAATAGAACTGTAGTCAGACGAAAAAACATTCCTCACACATTTTAAATTTTGAATATGCAAAGTAAAGCACAGCTTCGCACAAAAACAATGCGCCATCTACAACGAATTTTTGAAAGAATTTTTTCACGGTTTGGCACCCGGATCATTTTCAGTGTCTGTGAATACAATAACACTGAAAACACGCTTTGTAAAAAAATGGCACTTAGAGCGTCTTCCATTTCTATTCCTGATATACCACACGGCCCACTTCACTTAAAATCCTTTAGAACCGGGAAAATTTTTGTTGTTACCTTCACCCACAAAGCCTTTAGTACTGATGCTGGCCACGAAATAACAAATACCACACATCGGTACAACGAAATATCTTTAAACGCAACTTAGGCACATGCTAGTTACCACACTATAATTTCTCTGGTTCACTGAAAATACTTGCTAGCATAACGCTGGGTATATAATTGAAGGATTATTAAATGAAATTATACATTGTAAATAATAATAACAAGAACTAAAATCTATTACAGTAGTTTATTTAGTGATACAATATCGATACACTCTATTAGCAGATGGAAGATCCTCATGAATGTTTAGATCTTCCAAGTAAATGAGGTATTACAAATTTAATTTTTTTAAATATATTGACACAGTCAGCAACAATCGCTGGTCCATGTCATAATACATTTGTACTGAAAGCGTATATTTGGCATTGATGAAATGAAATTGAGTTGCAGGCAGGATATTACTCCATACAACGAAGATGATTGCATTTGCCTCAAGATTGAGGGTATTGCTGCTGTATCTATTGAGGCCAGTTCTTCACTTGTATGAGCTCTGTAACTCCTACAGAGTATTCTACTGAAAGTCTTCTTAACGTCGCGACATCTGAGGATACGCCTTCCACTTAAGCTTCGTCTGACTTCTCGTAGCAGTGTGCTGGCACATTCCCTCGGCGTGACCTGGTAGTTCCTCAGAGCACCAACGTGCACTTTCCTTAAAGAGCACTACAAAGCATGCACTAAAACAAACGAAAGCAGTAGCGTGTACATAATATGACGAAAAACCTTCAGCCGTCGTTTTGATGTTGCTTTATAAGAGTGAAACCAGTTTCGGTGACTCAGTACATCATCTTCAGGCCTGTACGCATGAACAGTAATGATAACATCATCAACTTACAAACCACGCAAATACAATGCCAGATTAAAAATAGAATGAGAATCAAGGACAGTAGTATATAAGTGAATTTACAGTAATCATTTAACAGAAACCAACAGATAAATCTATTGTTATATACCTAAAATAGAGTTGTAAATAGTATAGCGTAATGAATTTCCCCTCTATATTTTGTACATATGTACTGTTTATTAACAAAATCATGAATTAAATGTTGCATGATTAAATACTGATGAGTTAGCAGCTTTACTTAACTACAAAATCTGAAAACAAGGTACAAATCTACGAAAATAACAGTATAAAACGGCAGATGTATGAAAGAAACTACATGAATCTCAGAAATAAGTAAATCAAACAAATTTGCTTCTTTGTCCAAGAAATGGTTGCGCAAGAACAGTATTAACAATACCTGCCAAAACAAATAAAACTGGCAAAATGACAGTATAGATATATCTGTAGGTCACGTCGAAGCTATAAAATGCTGAGGTGAAAACCAAATATGGGGATATGTATGTCATACGCATAAAATGAGTGTCCAAGAATCTGGATGAACAATATATACGCGTCAATGTTCGCGTAGTCCTTGCTAAATCATAGCATCAACAGAGTTTGTTGTGTCTGAGCCGTACCGGCTCGTATCGATTGATCGATCGGGTCGGCATGATGTGATCTTTGGGCTCGGCCGTTTGACGTGGCTTTTGGCCGCGACGGACGTGTGGTGCTAGAGAGAGACAGCCGGAGAGTCGCGCGGTGTGGGGGAATCGGAGGAGAGCGTGGTTGAGCAGGCCAGGGCACAACGCAGAGGTTGTGGTGTGTTTGACACGTTTGCAAGACCGAACCTAGCTTCTAGTGTGGTAACTGGACTAGGACACGTGACCCGGATCGAGTCGTGCAGCCCTGATTTCGATCTGTAAAAGATTTTATAAGAGATTTGGTGAGAATTGCTTGTCATGTTTTTGGTGCGCATATTATACTGATCCTTGCCTCGGCATCATGAATGGAACCTGTTGTCTTGCCAACCAAAGGATCCCCTATATTTAGTGCTGTTTAAGTAAACACGTGTTATTGTGGTTGGTTAAAGATTTATCCCGATTTTGTGATGTGATAGTATTAGTTGGTACTAGTGCTCTTCGGAGTGATGGTCGGCATAAGCCAGTATGGTGAAACTCTAACATTTTCCCTGGCACAGTGAGCCGTGGTGGACGTTGTTGTAGTTGGTTCAAAGCACAGGCTTAACACTGAATCTGTACGTTCTGTGTTATCTAATTGCATTACTTGTTCACTTGTAAACTGTGAAATGGTAGCCTTACTTGACTGTTTAAGTTTATCAGTATCCTGTTCAGGGCTAATTTAAATGAGCTCCCCAGTTTCAGTAAGCATATGTTAACTTACTTGCGTAGTTTAAATTTCTAAGCTGACTTGGTGTTATGCTCTTCACCCTCGTCAGTTAAGGTTACGTCAAGGGCATTAGTTATTGATTCACCCTTGACTATTTCATTTCAATATCCGCGAAACAGGCTGTTATTTTATACATCGTAGTTATTTTACGTTTGAGGAATTAATGTTTGTCGCTTCTCCCCCCCCCCCCCCCCCCGTTTTTTTTTCTCTGAAATTGTATATTAGCACGGCTCTAAGACCTTTTTCTCCAGTGTGTTATAGTGTACTGTGTGCGACACCCTGTCCAGCTCGTCCACTTGCTGTGTGGGTTCTGGGTCCAGCCGCCTCTGGTCTTGGTCCAGTAGGCCCCCCTTCTACTACCTGAATTTGCCCGTGATTATGTGACGTCACCTGTTTTGAAAATGTATCACGAAGGGCCGTATCTGTTGGTAATTTCTTTTGTGTTAAAAAAAATTGTGATACCCATTATTGGTTAAACTTTATCTCATTATTGTAGTCTCCTTTTGGGAGCTTTACTGTGTACATAATTTAATTAACTAGCAAGTCACTTAATGCTTGGTTTAAGATTAATGTTGTTGTTTGAACAGGGCGGTCGCCCGTGCGTGTAAGGATTTTGAATTTTAAAGATAAAATGTTATTTTGCCAAAGAGAAGTTAATAAAAGTGTTGTTGTTATAAACTGTGAATGTTGCTTATGTGGCCCGGCCCTCCCGCTCAACAGCAATTGGCTGATTGGGGTTGATTAACCACCACAGTGGCAATATAGAGAAAGCCATCAAAATGACAATATAAGTACATCTATACGTCGCATCAAAACTGTAAAATACTGAGATGCAAATCGTAGAGGGGCATACTTTCGTTGCATGCATAAAATGAGTATTCAAAATGTGTCAAAAGACGCCAGGTGGAAACCACCCATGTCAAAATATATAGAATATATGAAAAAAACCTGCAAGATATTATTATTCAGAGTGAATAGCATTCATATGTGAATGCGTCTATACATTATGCATTGCCATAAAACAAATATCAAACGAGAATTACTACCTAACATGTCTAAATGTCAGAAACTAGTAGTATACATCCACATAACCCGTAGTACCAGTGGATCTTGTGATAAGATATCAGTCATATCAATGGTGACAAAACTTCGTACGTATCGAGAATTGTACCTAAGAATTAGATATCGATGAAAAATCGTAGAATACTTAACAATGTGTTCGTAATCCACTGCTTCGGTCGAGATAAAGC